>NC_143576.1:108613199-109302949 GCF_048544385.1 Mastigoproctus giganteus | reverse complement strand
ATACGAGACAAATACATAGCCGGCTAGGCAATTTTTAGAACGTAAATAAAAGCAAACATTTTCCTTCTTTCTGTTCTCAATGACAGAAGAGAACAATTCCAAATGCTGGAAATTGTTATAGATTGCATTGTATAACCAGTTTATTGTAGTAATTTTCGTAGACAAAGTCTACGATTCCTGTAGGGTTTAGACCATGACGTAAATTTGAATAATATCGCATATACATCTGCGGGACTGCTTGATTGGTCTTGATTGGTCTAGCAGTGCGTTCACAGTCTTCCATGATAATGCAGACGCTCCATAACTGTTCACTCGTTCGAAATCTATAAATGACCGGAGGGATTCTTAAAGACCTTTTCAGTTGGAGCTGTAGATAACCAATCTCACAGAGAAGGAGGGAAACACTGGGAGTTCCCCGTCACTTTGGGGTTTTCCAGCCCTCGCAATATAAATATGACACTTTTTTTCCCATTAACCCGAATAACCGATTTTAGAACCGATGTAGTTTATACACAGATAAAGCCACAAGAAAATCCCCCTCGCTAAGAGAAATGTGAAAAAATATCTCGCGTTCCTTGCATCATTGAGAGATTTCGAAACAGGAACGGTCGAAGAGCGATTGTCCTGCTACGGAAGCCACTTCCCAAACATAGGAAAATATTGCGCAAATACACCGATGAGCCAAAACATTATGACCAGCGAGTCGTTATGCAAATCGAAGCAATTGCAGGTGAACTACGGCGCGTGTGCAGGTCGGGACACGGTATAAAAAACACCTTCGTTGATATTGAGCTCCGTTAATCAGTGTTACTCTTGTTCTTCAGATGGGATTTAAGTGAGTTTGACAAAGGCCAAATTATAATGGCCAGACGACTGGGTCGGTCAGAGCATATCCCAAACGGCACGGCTGGTGGGATGCTCACGGTCAGCCGTGGTTAGCACCTACCAAAAGTAGTCCGAAGCGGGAAAACCCACGAACCGCCGGCGAGGTGTTGGACGACCACGGCTCATCGATGATCGAGGTGAGCGAAGGCTCTCCCGGATGGTACGTGGCAACAGAAGCGTGACTGTGGCGCAAGTCGCCGGTAATTGGAATGATGGTGACGGGAGTAATGTGTCACAAAACACAGTACATCGAACCCTGCTGAAAATGTGGCTGCGTAGCCGCAGAGTGCTCCTAGTGCCAATGCTAACTACGGTTCACCGTCGACAGCGCCCACAATGGGCACGCGACCATCAAAACTGGGCCTTGAATGATTGTAAGAAGGTCGTCCGACCGGGTACGTGTGCGTCGTTTACTTGAGGAAGTGATGGCGCCTGGATGCACAGTGGGACGAAAACAAGCCAGTGGCAGCGGTGTCGTGCTTTGGGCGATGTTCTGCTGGGATACCCTGGTTCCACTCATCCATGTACCGGGCACTGTGACGTCTACCACCTACCTAAACTAAGACCAAAAATCCTACAGACGCTCTATAACAAATGCTTATGGCATTCCACATTCCTCAAAACTTGAAAAATTGCCAACCGATTCTAAATCCGTAAAACCCAGTGCCCTGCTAGCCAACATGGACAAAATATATGACAGGCTGATTACCCTTAGAGTTGCAACCCTGTTCCAGACACAGGACATGATTTCTCCATCGCAGTATGGATTCACACCAGGACGGTCCTGCGAGGATACCCCGTCAGATCTGGTCTCACATCAAACATCCGCTTCTAAATATGAACTGGCAATTTACATCGACTTTGAGGGTGCCCCTTTGATCGAGTGTGGTGGGAGAGCGCTTCCGAGTTGCTGACTGCCCAGCCAATCTCTACTGGCTCCTCAGAGACTACTTCGCAGATAGGCATATCATAGTCAAATCCAAACATCAAATCAATCAATAGAAACGTCATCAGGGGATGTCCTGAAGGACCTGTACTGGGGCCACTAATATGGAATATTTTACTGCAGGACTGGTTGAAAAACTCATTTGACAATTCTGAAATCATAGCTTTTGCTGACGACCTGACACTGGTAGTTGCTGAAGAATCCAAGGCCAAGCTGGAGGCTAATGCACAGAGAATCCTTGATAATCTAACAGATTGGACAAAGAGGAACAAACTCCAGATCAATCCCTTGAAAACAAATTTGATGATTTTTAACTCGAGCATTGGCCTCAGAACCCCCCCCCCCCCAGATCAAAATTGTTGGGGTCCGGCTGCCGTTGGTAACAGAAACCAGCGTCCTTGGAGTCTTTATCTACCATAAGCTCTCATTCCTCCAACATCTTCAACACCTGTCTGTAAAAATCAAAAAAAAAAAAAAAAAAAAAAACACCTTTTCGGCTTCCATCGTCAGAATTTTTCGGAACTACCGGGGACTATCCAGACGAATAATACTCCTCTATTATAAAGCAGTTTTCTCCCCATTGTTACCTTTGCAGCCGGGGCCTAGTTCCACAGGGCGGCCAATGTCAAAATCAGAGAGAAACTAAATTCAATACAGAGGTCCATGCTGCTATCCACTCGCCGCATCTGCAGAAGTGTTTCAACCGCAGCCGTACAAGTAATTGCGGGGGCACTGCCCCTTGATCTGCGCCTCATTTTTCGAGGACTTTGGAAGGTTCCTCCCTGATGTGAAGTTCGCAACAACCAAAACAGAACTCTTGGTTTTCAATGTCCCTTGAAGCATCGTTTTTAGTGACAGGACACGGAGCAATAAACGCAGAACTTCATCAACTTGGTCTGCTTAACACGAATGAGTGTTACTGCGGGGGACCGCGAGGATTGGCAGCACAATTTCACATGCACAGAGTATTGTGATCACAGAGATCGGCTATTTAGAGAATTTCCCAATCTCACCCCGGATACACTTGAACAACTACTTCTAACTCCACAAACCCTTGTAGCATTCCAGACTTTTGCTAAAGATATCTTCATGAAAAGAAAAACGCCTTACCTGGCAGCGAATATCAATAACCAAGAAGACACCTATAACTGAAGAAGTAGTAGTTGAAGCCGATAATATCATTGTTATGACCCTCTTGCCACACTAAACACTTTTTTTTTTTCCGCACTCTGGCATGAACTGGAACTCACCAGCTCTGGACAGCCACATTTTTTTTCTCTCTCTCTCTCTCTCTCTCTCTCTCTCTCTCTCTCTCTCTCTCTCTCTCTCTCTCTCTCTCTCTCCACCCTGGTACGGGACCCCTCTGGGCTGAGTGGTCCCCTCTTCTCTCATCCTATCCCCTTTTTCCTCTTCATCCAGTAAGTAATTCCTCCCTCGGGGGGGAGAGCTTGTAGCGAGGGTGGTCTTGCCTTCCTGCGACTAGGGACGAGTACCTGGAAGCAGCTATCCTTGTGATTGCAGTTTCTAGGTAACCAAAAGGTCAAAACACGAAGTTACACTACAGATCACAAACATAAGCTAACTACCAAATTTTTTCTATCCTATCACTTTCTCCCGAGTGAGATTGAAAATTCCCTGCGCGCGATGAAAAACTTTCTTTTTTCCTCTACTTTCGTTTTTTTTCTCTCAGTACACACATAGTCTAACCTTAACAGAGTCTGTAAAAAGGAACAGTGCAACGAGGTGGAGATGAACTTTGTTCTAAGAGCCGTCCTTACATAAAACACATAGATACCTAAACATCATTGCTGACCAGGTACACCCTTTCATGGCAACGGTCTTCCCTCTGGTGGTGCCGTCTTTTAGCAGGATAATGCTCCATGCCCCACCGCCCGGACTGTTCGAGACTGGTCAACGGAACATGAGGTAGACTTCCAGGTATTGCCCTGGCCTCCAAATTCCCCAGACATCAATCCCACCAAGCATTTGTGGTTTGTGTTGGAAGAGAAACTCCGATCTGCGGCGTCTCAACCACGGACCTTACAGGAGTGAAAGGATCTGCTGGTTACGTATTGGTACCAAACATATTTAGAAATCTTGCAGCGTCCATGCCTCGTCGGGTACGAGCTGTTTTGGCTGCACGTGGAGGACCAACATCATATTAGGTAGGTGGTCATAATGTTTTGGTTCATCGGTGTAAGTATTCAGTAACTTGACTAGAAGATGCAATCGATACTTACTCTGAAAGTGACAAATAATGATTTTTGAAGAAAGCTGGATCATCAGTGCACTCCGAAATGATTCTTGAAATGAGGGAGATCGATATGAAGATAACGGAAACCAACACTGATCAACTCTTTGGTGTGAACCAGATAATCGTAAGACACTGAATAAAATAGCTCAGAAAAACAGACCAGAGAAAAACGGTGATTTTCTTATTCGCTCAGGATGATGCGATAAATGAAAAAAAAGTAAATTCTTTACGCTCCACTCCAATACTGAACTTTTTGACCAAAACGTCTTACCAAAGGAAGGTTCAAAGAAACTAACACACGCAGAATGAGTTTTTAATTAACTGTTACGCCTGTAACTTATTTATTTTCTTCGTTTTCTTTCTCAGCTCGCAGCGCTGTCTTAGATGAACTCCAATTCCCACTGTTAAGTGCATGTGAGCAAAAATCGGCAAGTGGATAGACACAAAAAGAAAGAGGTGAAAAGTAGCGAGCAACGATAGCCGTGGAGTGCATTAAAATCAAATAAATCACATCCCATCAAAATATGGGTCGTTAAGAAAGAAGTTCCGTCACTTGGAGAAAATAAACAGAGCATTATTAGAAAACAACAATAGGTTAACATCAATCACCACGCTGTCTTCTCACTCTAAAACTCCCCCCGCATCTTTCTTTGCCAGTTCTTTCCAAAAAAGGGCATCCGAAACTAAGCAAAGACGAAGTGGATGAAAATAGCTATGATTGCGCTCGCTTTTTTGTTGAAAGGGGAAGCAGTTTGTGAATCGTATCGCACTTTCACCTCTCTTACATCGGGGTGAAGATTGCTACACGTGGAGATGTGTTTAGCGAACAATATTTACTTAAGCGTTTTGTTCCCTGCCCAATTCTCAAACGCGTTATAGAAATCGAGTTAAAAAACACAACTGCAATATTCATCCGCGATTTATGGACCATCCGCGATTTATTAAAAAAATAAACAACAAAAAGTGATGCGTTGTCATTTTGCGCTATTCCGTGGCAATTCTAAGAATAAAAATGAATGCGATCAAACGTGGAACTCGATTCGAGTATAAAAGTTGATTATACCACGAAGTGGTTCGTAAGAATTCAATAAATCTTTGCAATGACAGATTTATTCTGCAATGGATACTTTAAGGAGGGGATAACATCAATAAGTCGGCCTGTTAAGACTACTTGGTTGGTTTATTAGATTTTTTTAAAATGTTAAATTCCCTTTTATGTGGATTGTTTTTACGAGTTTTTATTTTGTTTCGTACTTCATGCCGAACAAGATATAAATTTCGTTTTAACAAGTTTTGGTTTTTATAATTCCTATAAAAGGCATTTTTTTTTTTTTGTTTCAGACGAGTTATAATAATTGAAAGTTGCCAACTTATTCTGCTATATGATGTTGTTTATAAATGTTTCCTGCCTAAATTCAAATCGCTTTCTCCTCAGAAATTCTCCATAAAATTAGTGTATCGTTTATTTGCTCATTTTAAAATGTTTCCGTCTTAAATGGGTTTTTACCTAAAACGTTCATTTGGGGAATTAATTTTAACCTTCTTCTTCTTCACGCCTATGAATACCCAGACTAGCGACAGCAAAAGAATATACGAATATTATCGTCACGAAATGCATCAAAATTTTGGAGCGCGAAATATGTTTTATGACATCATAACACAAAAGACCAAAACAGGAATCTCCAGTTTGTCTCCATTGAGCGTACAGCAGTCATCTGTTGAAGAGGGTCAAGGAAGACTGTTTTAAACAGTTCAGATTTTTATATTGTAAACGATTTGCTGAGCGCTAATGTCTTACGTCATAATTTTTATTATTATGGATTCTCAGAGATCCTCAGATAATTTTAGATCAAATGTATGAGAGCTATTCGACAAGCAAAAGTAAAGACATTTAACCAAAGGGGAAAAAATGTCCTACTATTAACTCCGCTCGAGAATTACCTCATCTACTCGTGTATATTTGCCTGCAAATTGCATGTGTTTTCTGGCTGGTTTGACTGTACAAAACACTCGAGTTTCGGGATGGACTTACTCACCAAAAAAAAAAAAAACTTAATCACTGCAAATATTTAATCATAGAATAATGAAATGATATTTAATTGAAGGCATATAAGTGTACTGGTATTCGAAACAGTTATTCATCATATTCAGGCACTCGTCCCACAGTGTCACGGGTGCTGTAAAGTTCTTGTAAAATTCCCTTTGGCATGCAGAAATCATACCTACGCACAATTCTTCACAACTCTCTTTCAGATTTTCCCAGTTTAATGCAAAATTTCATGTTTGTTCGTTGCTCCGTTACAAAATCGTGACATGGAAAACGTCAACGCTACCTGGTCACGAACGAAAACTGGTTGATCTTGCACCCTGTCAGCCTACTGGACAATCTCTGTACTACCATCTGTTGGAGGAAGTTTGAACTACAACATAGCACTGCCGTTTATTTTTAAAAAAATCGAAAATGACCGGAACTTTACGCTACACTCCTTGTGTTCTTTCTATTTACGTCGATATTGAGACGGAAGTGTGGTTCATCGGTAAAGCAAAGAAATGGACCATAATAGTAGAATCGCCTGTTTTTGTCAACACTGGTCAGAGATCGTTGTATCTGAATTGTAAAAGGACATTTTCATGTGTTGTTGAACAACGGCAAATGGTTGTTTGTTTAAAACCAGCCGTTGAAGTACCATTTTTCAGATTTTCCAGGACCAAGTCATTGCTTCCTCTACACGTGCAATGTTTCAGGAGTTCGCACGCCCTTTTTCGGCCAACAACCTCTTTCTTACTGGCAAGACTAGTACTGTATTGTTATATGAAACATTAGTCCCTTCCTTCAATAAGACCATTTAAAAACTTCTTCTCAGAAGAAAAATAGACTCCTTCCTACAGTTTTCTCAAATCCAAATGTTCAGCCATGTAAGCAACTTTTCCCTGGAACCCGCTTCTCAGTAGTCCAATTGATCTAGCAGCTAAACTTTCTACAATCTGAGTTAAATCAATCGATGGAACTCTTTCTTCAAATCAGTCAATGATGCCTCCAATCTAGCTGATATTTGGGGGACCAAGTAACTAAAAGAAAAAACAAGTTGCGTACGGCGCTCTGACAATGCTAGTGATCATTCTAAATACTCCCAGGAACAGGAACTGTCTAACATGTGGACAGTTCCTGTCCATATGTTGGAACCTGTTCAGTTTAGAGGTGTGCCTCGTCCGTGTATATCTGCATACTGCCAACTACTTACCTGCACTGCGTGGGGGGGTTACTTCTACCAGTCACCTTAAGAAAATCTCTTCTGAATAATGGTTTCTCAAGTCAATATCAAATGCAGCTTTCTAATCTACTGACCGGATCTAAATCCGTAACATTCACCTACATATTGTTTAATTCAAAACTCAAGCGGTCAGTACTTAAACACAATTATAAAACTTTCACAAGCCATTACTGATTCACCTCAGATCTGGACTACTGGTGGACAGGCCAATTCCTAAGCCCGCGCGAACACCCATGAGTTCTCTTATGCCTACTGTCAACAGGCTAAAGAAACACCTTCTTCATGAGAAGCTGACCCAAAATATGTAATTATAGTTTTTTTTCCTCACGAAGAAGGTGTTGGTCAGGCCTCCGCAGACAGCGATGTCCCAAGCAAGACAGCTCATTTGCCAATGCCTAAAACTAGCACTGCGCGAAACTTTTATTATTATTTATTATTATCAGTTTATAACAAACATAATACTGACAGTTCCTTTTCTTCTTAATCAAAACTATCGCCACCACTTACACGATATAAACTGGATTCGTTTCCTTAATTACATAATTTAAGTAAATTTCAAAAAATTTCAGGTGGAGTTACGAATACTTTGAAGGTGACTCAGTACCATTCGTAACGTTCTGAGGGTGCAAAACACGAAAAGGATTTCCGGGGCAGGGAAATTGTAGAGTTTTTAAAGTTGAAGTTGTGACATCGTTCTTTATAACATATTGCTGGAGGAGCAAAGTTCAGGTGTGTCATTCCTCTGAAAAACAATTATTTTGTTTTATGTCAGAAATTCTGACAAATCCTGTGCTGGAAACTGAAGGTTTGATGTCATTCTTGCATTTACGGATAGCCAAGGCCTCCGCAACGGAAGGAGTCTCTTCACTGTCGTTAAGATCGATTATTTCGTCACGATTTGAACTTCGGTTTCTTGCCTTAACATATCTTAGGTGATTGTTAGTTAGTTCAGCTATTAGTTTGCGAATTACAGTTCTGTAGACTGGTTTTAATTACTTGGAGGTATGTGAAAGCACAGACTTCCGCTAGAAAAACTGCGAGGGTATCATTAAAGCCTCCCGGTCACATTTCGTTTCCCTGTACGTCGCAAGTACTTCGTGGAACCTTCAAATACCAACACGACACCCGACTTCTGTTGGCTCACCTAAGATGGCCGCGTAATCGAAAAGATTTGAATGAGACATTCCCACTGATAAGGCTATTTGCTCGTGACATTAGCCTGTAACAGGGCGTATTATCCAGAATTCTCTATATACAATACCGCGAGGACCTCTATTCCCACGTACACCCTGGCAATCAATAGAACAAAGTGTACAGAGACGGCGAACAATGTTGGTTGATCTTGTCTCTCTGAACCCCGAAGCGTTAAACAGGACGTGTGAAAGGAACCGCATGACACGTGAGCATGTTCGTCGTCTCTGGAGGCCACTCGTTAGCCAGAAGTAATTAAGGAATTTCTCAAGTTTTACGAGACTCGTAATTATTGGCCTGTTTCATTAGGAATCCTTTGCACTCCGATAGACTCCGAGGAACATGAACGTTTCTTTTATGCAAAATCCGTACAGCGTATTCTAGTGCGTGTGCGTGTCTTTTCACGCACTAACACTGCTCTTTTACTCACGTTCACTCTCCAGGGACACGACTCTCGTAATGACATTTTTCTATTTTCTTTTCAGCCCCATTTTCCCTGACACGCAAGAGTACCTTATTCGCGTTATGCTGATTAGCCAAAAGAAACTGCTAAAAATGGATTTCCTTATCGGAGAGAAAGATGGCGAAAAGATAGCAACGCCGAAGTCCAATTTGGCTGGATTATCAAATGTACGTGTACAGCAATGACCATTTTGAGGTCACGTTGAAGTTGGCTGTTTAGAATTTGGTCAAATAAATTGCGCTGTGATATGAGATGTCAGTACCTCAATCTCGTGTATGGCTCGAGACAGACTAACTCAGCAACATTATTATAAAATCCAATAAACGTTCTTTCTACATTCGGACAGTGGGTATTTCTCAACTTCGGCGGGCTACGGGTATTGAACCCAGGCTATTAAAGATTTACATTTCCGATTGCGCGATATATCAGAAAAAAAATTTCTTAACTCTTAAATTGACATGATGCGTGGAAGGTCCATACCTACCAGTCTTTCTGTGAAATTACTGATTAAGAATCCAATAAACCCATTTTAAGAGCAACAGGTACACCGTTGTATCTGCTTGTATTGTATCTGTGTTGTGTATGGCGTGGGCCTTGTGTATACAATAAACAGTTCTTCTATTCGGACCAATGGAAATTTCTCTTCTAGAGGTGCGGGGAATCAGTGTACTAGTGCGTGGCAGCCAGGAAGTACTCCTGGGAACTTGATTTCAAAGTGGCCCAGAAAGAACCGTTGTGATGAAATTGTTTTTGTGATTGTATTACCACAATGAAGTTAACAGTTACAAGCTATTTTCGCCCTATTCACAGTGATCAGAAGGGGCTGCAATAAAACAGTTACGATTTCTTTGTTGTAATAGATATACTAGCAAATAATAGATATGAAAAAAAATACAGTCCACTGCTATCAAGGTGAGGGCTTTATTTCATTGTGTGTACTCCTCCACCCACGTAATCCAAAGGCCACTATCAATCTTAATTGTCTAGATTCGATACCTTGCTGACTAAAATTGAGTTATATTTCTCATCGGGAACGGGAAAAGCCTTTAAAGGCTTTTCCCGTTCCCGATGAGAAATATGCCTCAATTTTACCAAATATACCCAAAGAAGGAACGGGAAAATCCTCTAAGGGCTTTTCCCGTTTCTTCTTTGCTGAAGGCGTTTATCATGGACGACTGGTGCATGGTTTTAACTCGGAAACTCATACTTCTTATTCGTTGTCCACAAACAATTAAATCACCTTAAAATACTGCACAGCAGACAAGCCTTTTTTGTTCCAGAGTCCATCTATTCTTGTTCCTCCCTTGCTGTGAATATAGCGTGTTTTATTCTAATCGTAGGATGCCTCGAGCGGCTAAAAGATTGAGATCTGGTCCTTCTGATTGGAGTAGTAAACGAACAAAGACTGCCGTCTTATTAAGAGGTGAAGAAGAGATCGAATCCTCAAACTAATCTTGAGTTTTCTCTATATATGCGTTGACTAAGCAAACTGCATTACTAAGTTCTTGCTAAGCAAATGCTTCCTTTCATATACGGACACCTGGACAATTATTTGACAACTTAGACAACGACCAAATAGTGCAGTGACTCTGGTAGATTGGAGCATTGCGCGCTGAACTCATTTCCGAACTAAAGACCACCCATGGCTGTCAAATTCTGAATTTTTTTTAGATAATGCTATTTCCCGTGAATCATTGACAGAATAAAAGAAAGAGTTACTCCAAAAATCGCAGCGTTTAATCCGGTCCATACGCTATCAATGAAATCACCATAAATTAGGATTAACCGAAGAAAGCTACATTAATGAACACAAACAAACGAATAGATTCCATAATGAAATCTTTAATGGATTACTGAAAAACTCTTGCTATATAATACTGCCTTCAGTGCTCGGAGGAAAGAATAGCAACCAGAGCCCTTGTTTTCAAGATATTTTGCATTTTTCCTTTCTTTTATACATTCGTTTTCTCCTTTCCCGTTCCGAAGTGTGTCGGCTCTAGTTGTTGAATGGTCAGCAAATTTGGTGTTGGTAACCAAATATACTGGTTCAAAAAATTTAGTTTACAGGAATCCAAAATCGGAAGGAATTCAATACACCGACTTACTCTTGTCGCCTGGAATTCCAGCAATACTGAAATTGAGACGGCAACAAAATGCGATCGGATTTCTTTTTTTATCTTCTTCTTCATTCTTTCTTTCTTTCTTTTTCACCTTGAGAGCAGGCAGATATTCCAGCAGATAGAATCAACGTCCCGCAGCACTAATACGAAAGACATCCTATTCGATGTATCCGAAACTAGTAGCGTGACCCTTCGCACCAAGCGGAGCATCGAAGTTTAAAATTAAATGAAGATTCGATGCTCGGCTAAGAAGTTTTTCCTTTTTTTCTCTGTGAGCTAAACCTCACTAACAGTTGCTAGAGAGAGAGAGAGAGAGAGAGAGAGAGAGAGAGAGAGAGAGATTTACTCGGAGTCAACGATTCGTAAGAAAAGACGACAAGTAAGAAATTCCGAGCATTCCACATACGAGACCCATTTGTGTCGTTTGTTCTGTCGCTCCACCTAGTGTTCGTTCTCATTCGATATAGAAAATCTTTCATCATTGTTAGTACAAAACGAAAAAAAAAACCTTTAGAATCTGGAATTTGATTATGTAATAAAAGCTATTTCATTCATTCCTGTTCCCAGATTAAAAGAAAAATGGATTTTATTGTAGTTTTCGAAATAGCCGTCCATTAAAAAATCATATCAGAAAAACAGTAATCTCTAATAAAGGAAACAATCTGGTGAAGAGTTCCTCTTACCAGATTGTCATTACAACTAGTTCAAATTGAATGCAACCGTTTCTTCTTTTTTCATCGAAAGAGATTGTTTTTCGTTGTTTAGATATTTGCTCAACTTCCCATCCATGTAAATTCACGTCATTTAAGACACTTTTAAAACAAATTTCCATCTGCATCCGATAGTTCCACATAGTTGTAAACGATTTACCAGTAAGTTTGCGAAAATAACGCGCATGAAAAGCATAACGAATCCATCTTTAGCTATCAGACGCTAGCAGCTGTGAGTGACAACATTTATGAGAGGACAACAAACTGATTGACAACAATATCGTCTGACATTAGCGTGACTCGCACTGCAGTGACATCTGCGATAGAATTTTAGACAGCATATAATAACACGAGGATATTAAAAAAGAAACTCGTCATTTTTGAATATCTCGCACGTTCCCTTTTCAGATGCAGATGGGATTCGTGAAGTTTTGTTTTGATCTGCAGGCAATGTAAAATTTCTTAAAGCAAATGCTGCTTTACCGATAAACGGGTGGATAATAATGGGAACTCATATCTAGCAATTAGCAGAGACATGAACCAATTGGCGTTCCACATAACAGATTAATACGCGCTGCTACAGCATAATTATAATTTCCTCTTATTAACGTTATGGTTGGGAGTTGTCTCTTTGTTCTGAGGATTTGTAGAATACTTCGCCCGACAACGGAAGTGCGCTCAGAAGCAGTAAATTTCCCTTTCGGCAAACAAATTAATTAAAGAGATTCGATGATATATGTGCTGCCAAAAGTGTCGTCGGAGGAGAGAAAGCTGTTTCATCGAATTAAGGAGCTGTAACTTTTAAAGGCTGGTGACAACCCTGTCTACAACGGCACCATTTGCTATACATCACAATACTTTTAACCTTTCCGCTGCTGAAGGAAAGCGTTCCGACCAAATAGTGATGGTACACTTTGAGCTGGAGATTGATGAATTATCTAAAAGGGGATGAATCTCTCTCTCTCTCTCTCTCTCTCTCTCTCTCTCTCTCTCTCTCTCTCTCTCTCTCTCTCTCTCTCTCTCTCTCTCTCTCTCTCGAAATCAAAGGAAGCCTTTGAAGCTTGTTCTAACCAGTTAAAAAAAGACTACGGATTTGCAGGGTTAACATTAGCAGAGGCACATAATGCAAGAAAGCAAGTTTATACAGTATCAGCCAAAAAGAAAAAAAAAAAAAAAACTCATTTCGCCTATCCATTCACTCCAAAAGTTTGTCTCTTTTTCCCTGAACCTATTTAAGCTGTCAACTTCCACAACAACAGATGGAAATTTGTTCCAGCAATCAACCACCCGCTGGCTAAAGGCAAATTTCCGCACATCTGTTCTGCAATTGTCTTTCCTCAATTTGAATTTATTGAGGTGAATAATCTGAGCAAGAGGAAGAATCCCATCAGCATTCAAGGTCCTAAACACTTCAATCAGTTCGCCTTGCAGGTGTCTAGTTTCCAGACGCCGCAATTTACAGAGCTTAAGACTTTCTAGGTAAGAGGACCCCTTCGTTCCCCTCACCAATCTTGTTGCCCTTCTTTGTACTCTTTTCAGAAGATCTACATCCTTTCCAATCACACAAATTTCTCAATCCTGTATTAGGAAATCACGACTTTTCGATTTTCAAGTAAACTGCTAGATGGCATTCAGTTTAATACAAAAGTCATAAAAATCGGTGCGTTAATTGTTGTGAACCAGCCGCACCAGGCTATCAGACAGATTTCAATGAAGTTTACACTTACCACTTTTTTCATTATTTTACTAGTAGGAAAAAGAATAAATTTAATACAAACTTTACCCTAATCAGTCCTAATTTCTAAATAACAAGGAGTCACGTTTCTTATTTCCATATTGCATTCAGTCTTCTTTTGACTTTTTTTTTAATTGTAGATATTGGGATGATTAGGGTAAAGTTTGTAGTAACTTTATTCTTTATATGCAAATGAACCAATTAAATTTATATTATTGTGGTAAGCGTGTGATTTCTTAAGGAACTGAACAGTATATACACTTAATGTCCTTGTCTAGCTCTGTTAGATTCACGAGCTACACTCGAACAATCGTTTCTGAACAACTCACAACAGTTTCACATATATTTCAATGGTGACCAGATATCATTATGTTCACGCATTGTATGATAAACTGATCTTCGCTTAACTTCTTCAGGCGGCAAAAGCCCAATGCCACTCCACTGATCAACAGCGGTGCAATCCAAAAGAGGGTCGGCCATTTGAAAAGCGACTCCCAGCAACAATTTTGAGAACATTATATCGCGGATCTTCTTATTAAGACATACAATTTTAAGGATATGTGATGACGATACTTACGCTGATGGATGACCAAAATAAACTTATTTAACGAGTAACTTTCATAACATACAAAGATTAAAAAGACTTCAAAGCGTTTTCCACCGATTTATAAAAGCAAATCGGACCTTTTTTTGGAGAATGGAAAAAAAAAAAAAAAAAAATTCCACTAGCAGGGTCTTCAAACTACTCGGCTTTGAGCTCTCTCAATAACCACCACCCTGGCGAGATAGTCTATCTCGGAGAGTCACATGACTTTCATTCTATAAAGAGCACAGAACATACTTCGACAACGGATTTACACAGATTTATTCAATCTACACATATCCACTGAGTCCTCATGGTCTTTGTTGCCACAGCGCAACTTCTAAATAATTGACTTTCTGACACTGCCTTCAACAGTGCCAGATTTAATTTAGTCTGGGACCCTGGCCTCCATGCCACTTAATCCGGTCTCTCATATAAGGTTTTAGGGAGGACAGCTGATGAACAGCAATTCCTTCATTCTGGGGCCTCCCGCAACCTTGGTGGGGGGGCATGCAGAATTTACAGCCTGGTAAATCTGTCCTTAGTAATGGCCAATTTGCGTGGTCCAACCACTTCCACCTGAGACAAAGCTCACCTGCTCACAAATGAAAGCAGATTCCACTATTCCCTTTCATTACAATTCGTTCCTACAGATTATTCCAGTGAAAAGGTTCTCGCCGACAGCGAGAATCATTTAATTCAATCTGTAGCTCGTAATATTGCAGCTGCTTTTCATCCATGTTTATGCTCTGGCCACAATTAGAAATTATGGCGTTGTTTACAAATCTAGCGTGGGATAAATTTAGAAACCTATCTGTGATATATGGGATAAATCAAGGTGCCAAGGCAAATACAGTACGTAAAAGCGAAACCGATGGGCAAATAGGAATAAATTTTTGTTTTCACTTCTTTCCACCATTTTGAAGGCAATGATAACACACAAAGAAAGATCTAATTCAATAAAACCCACTTACTGACGAATGTAACTTAGATATATCTGCTTCTAATTACAACTGAAAGACACCAACTTTGGGGTGGAGAAGGATTTCTCGACGTTGAACAAATTGGCATTTAGCAGCCATCAAAATTTAAATATGAACTTGCATTTCATTACTAGCAATTAGCTTATGAAATCGAAACTTAGGACGTAAGAGTCGGCACACAGAGAAGCTGCAGCCATACCTCTTCAAAGAGAATTTCCATAGCAATAGGAGCATAGTAAAGATTAGAAATGGATTCTAATACATCCATTGCTAATCTTCGCAAAGATTAGCAATAGTAAAGATCATCAATGGATGTATATGAACAAGAAATTTACATATTGCAATTTTTGCACAGAATTTCTATTCTTTGAAGTATAATTTCTGTAAAGAATTTCTTTCCTTCTTTCTTTGCTGTTTCTGTCAAAGCCGATCGTTTCCAGTGGGGCAATTCAAAGTGCAGTACATCAATCCTGAATGTCGCACAGCAGAGCCCGGCGAAAGAGTCGTGTAACACGTTACGGATGTTGGGGATCAGAGTTAATAATTCATCTTCCAGTTAAGAGGGTACAGCTCCGTAAATCTGTTACCAGTACAACTTGTTCGGGCATTTTTGTTATTAACAATTCCTTTTTTTAAATTTTCGGCGCCACGTTTTATCTGCGCGTGCAAAATCAACGCGAGAAGTCGATCTTTCCAGAAAGGATAGAGTTACGAAGTGATAGAGAAAGAGCGCGCGATGGTATAACTGCGTCGTGTAACAAAGAAGAACGAACAAACGGTTCACGTGACTGTCAAAAGAACATAAAGGGACGCCGAATGAAAGAGATTCAACTTCTCTCAAAGAACTCCAAACGACTTAGAGTCCCTTTATAATTCTCTGAAATTTCTCATCCAAATTCGAAAATCGCCCGAATGACTCAAAAAGGACAAATAAGATCTGATCTTCTTCCCATTTCTAAAGAACTTTCAACGACACAGATAAGAAAAAAACACCACGAGTTTCCAAAGAAACGGAAAGAAAGTTTGTTGAAATCGTAAGTCACTTAAAATGTCATTTTCTATTACGACTAAATTCAAAGTTTGAAGAGCAACGCCGTGTAAAGAAATGGAGAATAATTCAGTGTTCCCGGCGACAGCATGTCATGTCACATGAAACGACGCTGTTTTTACTACGACAGCTTTCTTTTTTTTTTTCTTTTTTTCCCCTTTTTATTTTTAAGCCGAACAAGAACATGCGTTGTCGTGGAAACTGGTTGTTTAACGGGCGCGGGCGTAATGAAATGTGCGGCTGTCGCATTTTAATTATGATAATTATACGCCTTTTTAATGGCTGCGCTGATTAGAACACAAAACAGCGTGCATATTTTTGTATTTTCGTCAAACTTGGCTCGTCTAACAAACTACTGACTTGTTTTCGGTAATTCAAGTGACAATTATAGCGCCACGCTGCTCGTCTAATTCGCATTTCTATGGCTTAGATAAAGCTTCAGTAAGTGATGTAGGAAAGGGACACATTTGACCCGGGATTTTCATTGTTCCTCGCAAAAGATGCGGTTCACGTCACTTTTGCACGGTCATTTCATTTTGTATTAACTATAGTCTCGCGAATGCGCCCGATCATAGCGAAAAAGGGCGTCCGCAGAAGTTATTAACAAGATGGAGCGCCGATGTGTAATTAAATGTCTGAGGAAAGAAGGCTCAAAACTCGTTCAGTCGAAGGCTTCTGCAGTTCAGGAATGATGGCGCCTAAAAAACGTAAGTGACGAGTGGGATACTACATTAAAGGACAGCCACGAGTCAATGACATGCAAGAAAATAGTTTTACTTGTCCAGGCGGAATCAGGGGTGAATCCATCGAATGTCACTGAAGAGCACTAACACTGTCAGCTAACGTAACACAAGCCAGTCATGAGTGTTACAGGGTTTGTGTGGAGTAATGTTTGTGTTGCATGATTGGCTCTTTAGCTCCCTGCCAGCTGCAGTGACTAAGAGAGCTGCTGGCAAGTTCCCATCCCTGCTAGAAGGAGACGGGTTATACTAATATTGAGACGTGTACTCTGGTTATACAGATTCCGCCACCGTATGGGTTCGGAAGGCAAGCCCTTGATGAATATTCACCCACTGAATCACAAGCAGATGGACGAAGCTGGGTCTTTACCTTCATTGTTACATAAACAAGAGTGGAAGCTAGCTCTTCAGAAAAGAAAGGAAGTTTGTAACAGGGTAGAGCTGAAGTATTAGGAGAAACTTCTCCAGGCAAAATAGAGCGGAGAAGCTGTAGCAGAACGAGAACTCTAGAGGGTAAGGATGTTCCCGATTGGACAGGGAGAAAGAAAGACAGACAACACAAGACAGTGAGCAATATACACTATGCTTCATAGCAGGAAAACAGCAGTAAATTACGCGAACATTTAACAAATTTGAAGCTTATTTGGCATTATTGCTGTATTTCTAAATGCGAACTCTCAGAAGAAAAAAACAGCGTCGGCAGTTAAAAACTCACTACATTTACTGACCAATTGAATATGAAACCTTTTGAACTCATTTTGTGTTCACTTTTCGGAAATGAAGGTGAAAACGTGGAATGGCGTCATACGAACTCTCGGCCACAACAAAATTTCACATTCAAACGCCAAAATTCTGCTGGCCAGGACGTGACTTCAGTCGTCTGTGCCTCTGATTGGTTAATTTGTGGAGATTTTTGGAGTCTGGTATCCTCAATGCCAAGTATTATTTCGATATCCTGATAACAAATACTAGGCAGTGTTGAGAATCAAGCCACCTAAAAAGAAAGGGATGCCGTCGTATACAATCAATAAAACCATCGCAACGTTCACACGCTTGGTCAGGGAGAGCCCGGACTACTCCACCCTCACTTATTTGTCCAAACATGTCTTCTGGTTCTCAACCGCTACATAACACATAGTGCAAGCGTGTATTCTTCAGTGGCTGTGAACCACATGTAAAGGAGTCCGTGCTGCAGGGACAAACATGTTTGGTGTTGGAAGAGAGTACATCGAGAAGACTGCCTAACAAGAAACAGGTAAACCGATTTACTGATGAGCTACGATCAAAATTCCAATCAAATACTAGGCCACTCGTATTTGATGGGAATTTTTTTTGTGATCACCACTCGTTGGTTAAACCATGAAGAGTTTCCTGATGAGTAGTGAAGACAGCAGGAAACTAGTCATAAAACCCCACAAAAACCACTGGTTTTAATCCTCTCAAAACGGATGAATCGACTTTACAAATATCACATAGACTGAAACGAATAAACGTTAATTTGAATATAATTTAACAAAGCAATGTAACAGGATAAAACTTTATCACAATATCAGAGTAGCGAGATATTCACACGTCGAAATCGATGCTTCAAACAAACCCAACAGTACGCGGTGTGTGATGTCGTTATGTTTTGTAAACACTCTGGAACGGATACACAGGGATAGAGGAATTTACAAGACAAGGAAGACAAGAACATCACCGTATTTAGTGAACATGTGAGTCGAACCCCAGTTAACTCAAATGGGTGTGCCACTGTACTCCGACTTAACCACTCGGCTAATTCAGGCCTTGAAGTACATCAGTTTCTCTAAATGTCCACGAAGAAAGAAATGCTCCACGAGATTAATGGCACGCCTTTCTCACTGTTACTCACTCTCTAGTGCACATATCGGATATGACATCACGAATATTTCCAGCCATTCTTCGCCTTGCAGAGTAGTTGCTGTTTATTCTGTTTGCAAAAATTTTCCACCGTCAGCGGCGAAAGTACCATACCACGAGGTTCCTGACCATATGGCGTCAGGAAGGAAGGAAGGTCCTGAACTGAACGATTTGATTCATATGATTGCTAAAAAGCACGAGGGTCACCGTTCGTGAATCTCACACTGGAGCCTAATATTTGTAGTTTCGCCACTGTCTGTCAGGCATCATTTACTTGAGACACTGCATTTAACTTCTGGTATTATCGAATTAGGGTGGCTAGATCTCAAAAGAACTGACGTGGTAATAACAAAAAACTACGCAGTTTAAATTGAAATATATTATCTTTAAAAGTAGTATTTGCGCTTATTTTATTAGTTAAAAATTATAGAGAAATATATACATCTTTAAACAGAGAATAAACTTCAAATTTTGGGTCCATCCTCCTTTTACCTTCTTACCCTGTGCTCTTCAACAACCACACTCAACTAACGCTTCCAAGTGTTAAGTAATTTCTCAACTATCTTTAATATTATTCTGATTTACCAATATTAGGAATAGTCGAAACATGATAGTTATAAATTGAATTTGATCAGTATCTCTTTAATATTAAGTTTAACTCCATTCTAGTTTCTAAGGTAGTATTAGTACTATAAAACTAAAGTGCAGTATTACATTTAAATAATTAGACTATACTAGGATTATCTAACCAATGAATTATAACCCCTTCGTGTTAAATCTACCACACCGATTGTTGCTCCCTCTGGTAGTTCAAGTATTTCTTTACTGAATACAGCTTTGCCAAAAGACAATTTTCAGATTAAAGGCAATTAATCGTCTGCAATTATATAATGCTTTACAACTGAGGCGTTTCTTAGAACATAAAAAATAAACGCGCAGAAGTTCTTCCAGCAAGAAAAACGTGGAATGAATATTTAGCTGTCTTTACTTCGCTTCTCAAAGAAAGCGCTCCAGCTTGCTCGTTAAAATGATAAGGAGAAGGGGAAAAAAAAACCATAAAAAAATGGAATAGCATTATTTCGTTATTCTATTCGTGCATCAGCCTGCTTTTCTAAAAAAAAAAAAAAATTGAAAAAAACGCTGCCATCTTTCGTATTATTGGATAATACTTTCGCATTGACCTTATTCCTTCTCCACTTTGACATTTGGCTACGTGCAAATTCTGAAAAATTACGAACTTTAAGGAGACAATAAAGATGTGTTTTGCATACGATAAAAATTACTCAAAACGAAATTCCAACACCAATAATAACACAAAATAAACATTTATTGTAAGAGCCCTGTTAGTATCACATCTAGCAATGGATGAAAAGGCCTAAAATCTTCCTATACTTATCAAAGGGAACAAGACCAAGACTAAATTTAAAATAGCTTCGTTCGTCTGTCAACAACTTCCATGGCACATAAATGTCGAGTTACGCAGTTTGGTTCTTCTGTAGTTTTCTTCTGCATATAGAAAGGGGACATCCAAGAATTATCCAAAACTGAAGAGTTGTAACTTTCGTTGCACATGTTATGTGAGTACAATGAATGTTACACCTGTCAGCAGTTTTATTATTAATAATAAATAGATTTTTGATTTCTCCCGCCAGGTTAGGAAAAAAACCTCCAATGTTGCGTATGCCCAAACGACCTTTGATCCTATCTCAAGTCTTGTCAGTCTTGGCATACACCAGAAGATTTAAGATTGAAATAAATATTAAATTTAAAGAATAATGGACCAAGCAGAGATCAAAATATTATTATTCGAGATGCATTTATTACAGTCCAGAATATATGTAGTGTTATTCATCAAGCTAACTTTTCCACTATGTAGATGACAAAGTAAGTGTATGTCAGGTTGTGGCACGATAATACAGGAGGCTACGGCTGCAACCTGGTCTGTAGATACTTTGTTAGGTTCTTTGGGTACTCCGATGCATGTGTGCAAAGTCTCACTATTTTCAGCTATTCAAATAGTATGTTATTTTTTATATAGGAACAGAGAAAATTGCAGAGGTGGACAGGACGTTGGTACTCTGTTTCCTTAATGGGTGGGTGTCCACTTCTGCTCCTGCCAACTGCCTTGGCAAGAAGCCGTAGTTGTTTTTCTTGGATCCTGCAATAACACCTTCTTCCAGCTTGGTTTTGCTGGTTATTATGAGTAACATCTGTTGAGCTCTCTGGCTGCTGGTAGATGTCTATTCCTTGAATTTGTCTTTTGGAGAATACCGGCGATGATCAATCTCTAGGATGTGATGCTTGTGCTCACTGCGAAAGTGTCTCTTCATCGGTTTCTGTTGTAGCCTACTTGTCCAGCTCGTTGTGATGATCAGTCTCTAGGACAGTGGTTTTCAACCGGGGTGCCGCAACAACATTCCAGTGGTCCCACGTAATTTGGGTTTAAGTTACTTAAACTTATTATTATTTTTTAATTTATATGTTTATTTCATTATAAAAAGTGTACAGTATCTTTTTAATTTTGTGGTCATCTATAATTGATGTTTACTTAGTACCTCTATATAAAGAATAAAATTATATACTGTATATATATAATTTGTATTATAAAATGTAATTTTTATAATTATATTATTGTAATAAATATCATATAACATTTATATTTTAATATATATATATATATATATATATATATATATATATTGAGAAAATTCAGTAGGGCTGCCGCAAAATAAAATAAATTACTTAGGGTTGCCGTTATTAAAAAAAAAGGTTGAAAGCCACTGCTCTAGGATGTGATGCTTGTGCTTATCTGTGGACAGTGTCCCTACTGTAGCCTACTTGCCAGGTTGTTGTGCTGTAGCTGAGGGGATGACCATTGCAAAGTAAAATTGATTTGTAATGTGAAATATGTATTGTAAATAATTGTATACTGTACTATACTATATATATCGCGGATTTGCCATATTTTTTGGCTAGTGGCCGCTTTACTCAATAAATGAAAAAAAAAAAAAAAAAAGAATGAATATTCAAATCTTACTGCAGATCAGCCTAGTAATTTTTAATAATTCCACAACAGTGACGGAGTCTTTCTACAGACATTAGAAGACTTTGGTCCTCATCGTTCCTTACTTCCTTGAGCTCACTCAGCGGATCTCAATCCGATTAAACATTTATGGAGTTGAAATGGCTGTCCGAGATGAGGAATCACCACCATTGTGAGGACGTTCTGTAACATGGCTGGCTCAGGAGTCAATGTGTATGACGATGCACCAACATCATTAGGATGAGTTCTTATTTCAATAACGGAACTACCCTGAAAGGAATTTGTGTAATAATTGCGATAACTGCGCAATCTCAACACTTACCACTTAGCTCAGGTTGGTCTGTTGTTCATGTGGAAGCTTTTTATTCTGCATGCGATATCTCGGAGGAGGAAATGCACAATATCGCCAATCAGAGCACGATATACAGATAATACAGAAGTGAAATGATGTAGACAAATAAAATATATGAAGATAACAGAAACCTCAAAAAGTACTGAGCAATACAGAGGTATGGAAGTATACTGGGAATAGTGAATCTGCTTTCATTACAGGGATTGGAGTAATATAGCATCATCTGTTTATCGAACAACACTTTGGCAGTGGTGCCAATGTAACAATAGAAAGAGAGCACATGTAAATAAATAAAATAAAAAAATGCAGTTGGACATGAAATGAGATTTGTGGATAAGTGGAAGAAGGCAATTTCACTGTAGCAATAGTATAGCTCTTATTATAACAGCAGCGCGTAATGTGGGTAATTATTTTTATTCTCATTTTTACAAGAGATATTCAGTAATAACTATCAAAACACGCAATAAAGTAACCATCAATCGCATTTGTGCCATTGGTGAACATTTTCCACTTAAAAATTATCCGCCTAGCCGCACGAGCAAGGTGGACAATTCTGGCACATTCTGCGATACTTTTAATTTAATTCTGTATTCGTTTTTAATAAATTTTGGGGGTCGTTTTGATCTCGACTTTTTGTTTTCTATTACTCTCCGACTTCACTAAAAATAATTATGTTCACCTTGGAATGCCACTTTTTGCTACAGTTCCTTTTGAAATTTTAAAAAAATTCTATTAGACAGGATGCAAATACACTATAAGGTTGATCACATCTTGTTTTCACATGACCGCTAACAAACTATGAAATGGTAAATGCACAATTCAGCATATTCAGGATTCAAAATTCAACATTTTAAATTGAAGATTTAAGATGTAAAATTCAACAAGTTCGATTAAGAAACGTATGAGGATTTTCACATATATGAAATACTTTTCACCAGTTAAGGAATTTCTCATTGCCATCCCATAAAGTGGTCAGGCGCGCGGGTGCCTAACTACACGTGCCTTGAGTGACCGGGGTTCAAGCCGGTGACTACTGAATACGGTACTGTTTCTTGTATTCAATCTGTCATGCGAACTCCTCTGACCGTTTGGTCGTCCCGGAGTATAAACAGAAAATTTATTTATTTAAATTTTATTTAAACTGGCGCAAAGTGAGGTAGTTCACATCATTAAAGTTCCCCCTCATTAGGGAACGTTCTGCAGCCATAATTTTGGAGAAAAGTGTCACGCGGTATTGGTTAAGTAAGCAGTTTGAGTTTAAATATTAAAACAGAAAGGGGAAGTGCTTTATTTTGCTTAAGAACGACTGGAAAGGTCGTGTCAACAGACGTGCAATGCAAAGTCTCCTTTCGCCAGCAGGATGCAATTATGCCACGCACGAGCGTGAAGAGAAAGACGTGGGATGCCATATGGCGATACTATTCAATAAGCCAAGAAAGAGGTCGCATCTCGACAAGCCTACTGCTGTCGAGTCGCGTCAACACAAACAAAAAACATTAATAAAGGTCTCCAGTAGGAGTCGGGATGCGCCACATGAATAATGTAATGGCCATCTCATTGGCCAGGGGACTCGAATGAAATAACGATGGTGAAAAACAGGGATAAAGTAGTTAGTTTTGCGGAGAAACCACATCACGTTTTGCCCACAGCTTTTCAGATCAGCGAAGGGGAAAGGGACGGGGAGGGATATGCGACACAGTTCACAACTTAAAAGTATTGCCGTCTAAAGTTGATTCAAAGTGGTCTAGCGAAGCAATATTAATAAGAAAGTTTATTTCTGCATAAAATAATCAAAGCATCTTCCAAGTCATAGTTGAGAATAAAAATAATTCTTCCAGTCTATAAACATCACGGGAGCTGGGGAGACTTCGAAGTTTTTCTAGGATGATTCTCAAATACGCCTCTCCGCATTGACATGGTCGCTTTTCCTTTCTGGTTGCGGAGAAACAGTCGAAAAACTAAAACAAACTCTTCTAACTAAATCAGATATTCCACACCTGTAAACATCACGAGCGCTTCATTAAAAGGCGGAATGATTCGAAAGCACGAGTCAAAATATGGGGCAGAGTGCAAAGTCATTTAAGTATGAAATCCCCTGTTTGGCAGCTTACGCACAGCCGTTCATCGCTAATGACATGTCAATCTCTCTTTCCGCTGTTATGGAGAGATAATACCTCCTTCGCCGACTGCGTAATGCGTGTCGCTCGGTTATCCGGTCTCTCCAGCTGTCTGGCACTTAAAGGTTCAAGACGGAAAGGGTTAACGACAGGCACTTATCTTGGTAGCGTCACTCAAGGCGGTAGTCCGGTTTACCACAGATCTCAAGAAAACGTCAAGCGCAACCCTAAACAAAGATAAAACCGTCGGGAACGTAAGAAACAAGAAAAGTTTTGAAGGACTACAAATATTAAAAAATTGATTTGAAAAAAAAAAAAAAAAAAAAGAAAACGGAAATTCGTTCTAGAAAATACGAAATCATCCCCCCACCCACCCAACCCAATACGAAAGCTTTGGAAAACGTTAAGGCTGTTACCTGCTCTCTCTCTCTCTCTCGTCAGAGAGCGCAATCGATCTGACACTGGTTTCGTAGTCTCTCCGGTAACTTCTACTACAGACATCTAACTTAATGGGAAATTTCACGGAGCATTAGTTTCCGGCTGTCCGAATATTCTTAACCTTCAGTGACATTTTCGTAGGATTAAACAGTCTGAAATTGAATTTTCACTTTGGAATTTCGAGATCAGCTCGCCATTAAACCAACGCCCATTCGACATCGTCTAGAAATGTTTCTTGAGGATGGAATTCCTTCATCGTTTTCTGATGCCAATGTGCGTGTCACCGTCTACACATTTATAGCAAAAATTGCCGTATATTTTGCTAGCTGGATGTCAATGGTAAAACCCTGCAAAAGTATTCTGCAGTATGTGGGAGTGCGTTAAAGGACAGTATTCCATTTAAAGTTGAAGGCATCGATCGATTGAAGCATCGTAATTCATCTTACTTAACACGTATTGTTATTTAAAAATATTTACAAAATTAGATATTTTCATTTTGTTCAAACTATTTCAAATCTTACCTTTCTTTGTTTTCAACGTTTACCTTAGAATAAACATGGTAACAGCATTTTATCATGGAGACGGCACAAGTGGTTTGATCTGCTTTGAAATGTCTGCGCGTAAAAGATAAACATCAACCTGGCAGACCACTTCGAAGCGGTAGAACCTGATACAGTTCAATGGGTAGATCTTATTGAGGATGACCAACAACGTCAGTATGTCACTTCACTGTCATGTGGAAAAGTATTCGGTTTGGGTTCGATTTCTTAGTGAAGGGAAGAATATCTATGGACTTCTTTCCCATGAGTTAACTGGTCTTTAAGTGAATGTTTTCTTTCTCCCAGGATTTCAGATTTTTCTACTACCAAAAGAGACTACAGAATACATGAAATTACCACACAATACTATTGTATATAAAGTTCTCACAACCTTAGCGCAACTTCAAAAATAGACAACGACATTCAACTTTAATGGAATCAAGTTTGCAGTCGCTGGAATAAATGGGAGGTGATATGGTTGAAAAAAAAAAGTGTATTGCTATGTTTCTGAATAAACCGTTTTGAATCTACATATTATAATTCGCCTTGCTTATTGAACACCCACGTAAAATGAGAGGAACGAGTCAGCAGAAAAATAAAATTGCGAGATCAAATTGGAAATATGATTTAATCTCCTACAACCATTTTTTTTTTTTCTACTCTTTCCAGAATATTAAAAATTTTGTTGTCTCAGCGTATTAAATTCCAATAATAGTTCCTCACGTGTAAAGCAATTTAAATATTTTCGTATTCCATGTTTGTGTTATCTATGCTTTAATCAGCTGGTGGAGAATGAACTGTGGCATGAAGGTTCGCTCATTAATTTCCGCATGAATTCTTGAAATTGTAAAATTTCTAATATCGTGACAAATTTTCAGAAAGGTCATAGTTGCTGAAGACTTTTTAACAAGTTAAGAAAATTAATGCTTGTGATGGGTAGAAAAAATGTAATAAAGGATGGCTTTTGTGGAAATAGGAAGTGAGCAGAAAGGATAAATGTAAATTAGGTAATATTTTGGAGGGCCATTGTTGATTTGTTTCATTTAGGCTCAAGGGAATTCAGTTAAGTGAAGGATCTTCGAGAGCTTTTCATTTAATTCCATCTCAGACGGAAGGGTGAGAAAAGAGTGCGATGATTTCTCCAGGGGAAAGAACCCTGACCACTATGGTCTAAATTTGGTTGCTCTATCATAAACAATCCATTCCCGATCTGCTTCTGTTGTGAGAAATAGACAAAATTCGTGGATGAAACTATTAACTCGACTGACACGGATCTCTAAGTAGTATATATATTATTATTTTCTTTTCAATCGGTTTTTTTTTTTTTTTTCGTTTTATTTATCCCATGTCACACCCGGTAGGTTTCAGCAATTTTGATGATAGCGTTTCAGTAAATTGTCATTTAGGCAATTTAAGACCTACTTTCCACCTAGAATGGTTCCATTGACGTGAGAGTTGGTAACCCTGCAGAATATCAGCAATTGAAGAGCACGTTTGCGTTACCGTTTTCTTATCAAACTTACGAGATATGGCTATACTATATGGGTGTCCTAATGGTAGTATAAGGTCAAAAAGTCTGCATAAATTAGTCAACCCGTCAGAGTCCTAGAAGATCGAATCCATGACTGCACCAGCGGACTTCTGGGTTTTAAATTTCGCGTTCTGACACTTCTGAAAAGCAGCTGTTTTAAAATGAAGTTCACTACAGCTACACTGCAGTTCGATGGTATTGGTTCTTAATTTGACAAACTGCATATCAAAAGTAATAATTGATAATTTCTAGTTAATGTGCACTAATATTTCTGTGCTTGTCCGTTTGCTCCCTGGCAGGTACTGATGATCCTTTTTCACGATATAGTCAAGAAACATATTCGCTATCTTTTTGTGGGGAGGAATGCTTAGAAGCAACCTCAAATCTGCACCCTTCCGACAGATGATTATTCCGCAAGTCTTTATTGAATAACAGCCATTTTGAAGCTTCTTTCATTAAAAATTTGATTATACATTACTGGCTCACCCTCTTTCTAACTTGGACGCAAAAGTACGGTTAATGTGAAGAAAAGAGAAATGTGAAATTTAAAAATTATAAGGATCCACGGATTCCACTGTTTGCGACAAACAGTAGAATCCGTGAATGACAGCGAAACCTCATCATTGGATATATTCATATACTCACTGTCTTCCAATACCGCGTGGAAAAGGTCTAGGTTTGAATATCGTCAATGAGGCAAGGAACTTATAGGTGTTTTTTTTCTTTTTTTTTTTTTTTTTATTCCACAAGCGGCCGAGTTATGTGGTCTCCGGCAAGGATTCAAGTTTTTTTCCTCCCCAGAAAATCGATCGAAGGCTATGCGCAATTATGTAAAGCCCATGACAATTAGCAGTGAAGGGTCGTATTATTGCAATGCAATAAAGATTTTAATAAATTTTTCTTCCACCTCGTACATTGTACGTGTTCATATTAATTTCTTTATCACGTTAAACTCATTATCCGTACATATTTTTCCAATTATGATTGTTTCTTCTTCAGATTCCATTAATTCCGAGTATTGACAGCAGATAAAATGTTTTAAGTTCCTTGGACCGACGTTTCACTTCTATTTTCTTTTGAATCCTCATAGCAGAAATTGATTTCTAGCTCACTTCTAAATCTGTAAATGAATAACCTGAAAAGTAGCAGTTCAGAATTAAGGGCATTACAACTACGGTTTGATTGTTCTTGTCTTTAAATTAAACAAACACCATCCTAAATAAGTTCATAAAGTAAAAAAAGTAAAGTGCAGCCATTATCAACCCACTGCAGGATGGAAGCCTCCTCAACAATTCATGTTGAGGGAAATGGACCATAATCTGCCACGCTGGTCCAGTGCGGGTTGGCAGATCGACCGTATTCAGCAGTCAGGGGCTTGAACCCCCGTCTACTCAAAGAGCGTGTGCTACTGCACTCCCGCTCCTGCCCACTCGGCTACGGAGGCCTCTATAATAAGTTCATAGTTGATACATAACCAAATATGCACCATGCATGTACAATACACAGTTGTGTCTATTCCGATCGTTGGAATTTCTAAGCTGACATACTTTTTGCTTTTCGGATGTAAATAATAATGAATTCGGAAATGGTAATGAGAATCCCTAAGTTGATTCTCCAGACCGAGAAATATTATTTTATCGCGCAGAATAATTGGAGAGCATCACAGCCGCTACTGATAGAGAGTTAATTTCAGAACGAACATTCTTCCGAGAGCAGTTGACTTACAACGCACAATCGGATCAAAATAAAAAGGTAATGTCTTCGAAATTTATCAACACCTTGGCTTACTTTTTTATTATCATTGCAGTTTGTAAATGAATTTCCGTAGTCCAAGTCCCTTTTCGATATGAAGCAGACACCACATTGATCTCCATCTACAGATCATTGCAGTCTCATCCAGTGGTGGGAAAGAATAATGTGGTATGTCTCATTTCTCATCATTCAGCCTCTCCCCGGTTGCCTTTTAGCACCCACATTTTTCAGAGGCTTATTTATATTCTCATATTCCTTCTTTCATGTATGCAACAGGGCTTTCACGTGTCTCTCGTCGAAGCTGAAATATGACTACTGCTTGTTACTTTAACGATATGTTTGCCATCATCGCTCTCTTTCCCCTCTTTTCTGTTCCCTAAGGCAGGCTTATCGATCACGCGTTCAGTCACTGAATGAAGCAACCCATGGAGAAATGAAGAAAGCCATCCGATGGAAAGATGCAAGACAAGAACAGCATCTTAAAGATTATTATACTAGAATAGCATCAAATTTCTTTCCGCATCCCAAATAATCAAGTGTAATCTCCAGAGAAAGAGCCGGTAATAAACTTTCTCGATATGCTCTATTAATACTTGGAAAGCTGACTCTAGATAATTCATCTTCTGGGAGTTTAGTTCGGCTGTGAAACCGGTAACCATAACAACACCCATTGTTAAAGATCTCCCCCCCCCCTGCAAGTAGCTGCATTAGTTCGCCGCGCTGAACACTAACTACACCTGTCCTATAGGTAATGTTGGCTGTGCGTTACTGATACGTTGGACAGCTACTGTCATTATCCAAGATGTATTACATATTTGTACTACGATGGTTAATTGAAGTTTTAATCCAACGGCACTTAAAAGATATCCAAAGTTATTAGAAATAATTGATTCACATACGCATCGCTGCACGTATGAAAGCTTCATCTGAACAGCTGATAATCCAACAAGAATCCAAGGCTGCCCAGGTGAATTCGAAGTCTTCCATATGATGAAACCACTGATAAAAAACAAAAATTACATTGGAAAGCAGTGAAACAGTTAGCATCTGGATTTTCTCCATTTTTGTGAGTTCTTCAAGGGTTTCAGTTCCAACAAGAAATTTTCTCTTAGGCCCTTTTCACCAGGTACTTAGATAGCCGGCTTCAGGCGAAACCTGCATTTTGCTATAAACTCCGATTTTTCCAACCTGAAGACAAACTAACCTTTCGAATATATCTGATTTGCAGAAATAAATATTATTAACGACAATATATAATTTATAATACCTGTACTTAGGGTTGCTCAGAATTTTCTGAGGAAACTAGTGCTATGAAGTATTATCTAGATTGCGTTTGTAAATTGCGTATATTCTTGTTCGGTTTGCAGGATGAAAAACCAAAGTTTCTTGGATAAAAAAAAAAAACATAACCTTCCATAAACGTGTGAAAATCCATGAAAATTCCTCTTGTCTAGACGAGAATCGAATCCACACTGTGTGGAAGAACCGCCGAGCTAGCCGCGAGGAACAAAGCTGTTATGAATAACCAAAAAGGCTGTTCAATGTCCTGTGAAACGATACGAAAACACTGACATTTCTGTTTAGCCACTTCTGTTTTGCTTCAAATTCATGACCGCACGGCGGCAATCCAGGAACTTTATTTCCACACTTCTTATAAAAATGCCTTCGCCTTGTACGAATCAATAAATGTAAAATACTTTTTAAAAATTTTCATGGACATGAATATCCAGCATATACTAATTTCTATGGACATAACTGCAAGTAAACATATATCACTTTTAGTTGCTCAGCTTTGCAGTTTGCACTTTTTAAACCGTTCTTTGAACCGCCCACGATCCAAAATGCTAATAGGGCTAACAGTCACTTTTAAAACCCACGCTTTCAGATTGCACTACTACGGAACAACGAAGTATTCTCCAACGTCCGAAAGAGATGAAATTTACTTAGAGATTAAATTTACCACAGAATTTGAGCACATCGTGTTGGCAGTTCCTTATTGTAGAAAAATTTGTACAAGCTGTTCAGAAATGGCCAATCGAAAAGAAATCAATGTTTATTGGAAGAAACATGTTGCACTGTTTTATCGATTAATTTAGTTTCCTTTCTATCTTTCAATAAGAACCCGAGTTTCATCTTTACGCTCCAAATACTTCCGATATCTGAGCTCATCAATTTCAATATTGTTTCTCAGGCCTTTGTCACAATGAAGAAAATTCTATTAATGCTATGTTATCCAACCATCAGTACTCATTTGAAGAATGAGCCCATGCCATTTTTCTAGGATGACGGATGTTCGTAGTTTCTATTTATCTTTGTATTTCTGTTATAAGACCGGGCATTAAAGATCTATTCATGACATAAGTAACGGCAACTCCTTATCTTCAGCTGATATTAAGTTTGGCCTTCCATATAAGATATCGGTTCCTCGAAACAATGTTAGGTAACTGCCAATAACATTGCTATTGAAACTAACAGCCTTATCTACTCTGCACTTGTATTTCAAAGAATAATAAAGATATTCTTATAAATAAAAGATAAGATACATTTAAACGAGTTATTGTAGGCTGCTTATTGCCAAAAAATTATTTGAAATAGTCTAGCCTTCTCCTCTCTGAAACCATCGTTAGCAGTTCCATTTTATACTTTGTCAAAATGCTGTGAAACGATGTGCATTTCACAAGAATCTGGGTTAATTTTTGTATATCAAACGAAAGGCAGCTAAAGCAATGAGACATGTGTGCATTCTTCGGTTGGTTTGCATAGACGAAAAATCCGAGTTTCCAAGAGCTAAACCTATACAACTCTTTCCGAGATTACCATTAGTAGTGGCATATGATGCAAAGAAAGCACGCTTATACAGATGAGCGAAAAAAAAAAAAAAAAAAAAAAAGCTTCCCATTTCACCTAACCATTCCCTTCAATAATTTGTCTAATTCTTTTAATTCATTTAAGCCATCAAGTTCCACAATAACAACAGCAACAGATTGAAGTTTTTTCCGGCAATCAACCATCCGCCGGCTAAAGGCAAACTTCCGCACATCTATTCTGCCACCGTCCTTCGTCAATATGAATTTATGCTCCCTTATGTGCGTAGACTGAGCAAGAGAAAGAATCCCCCGAGCATTGCAATTGCTCATTCCATTCAAAACCTTAAATAACTCAATCAGATCACCTTGCAGATGCCCAGTCTCCAGACCGCTGCAATTTCCAGAACTGAAGTCTTTCTTGGTAATAACATCCCTTTGTTCGCACCAACCACCTGTACACAGTACTCAAGGTGTGGCCTGACTAATTGCCTTATGCAATGGAATAATCATCTCCTTATCCCTGCTAGAAAAATTCCTGTATATCATTGACAAGACACCACGAGCTGTCCTGGCAGCCTCTCCGAACTGGTCACAGAACTTCACATCTGACCGTCCAATTACACCGGGTCTTTTTCATTTTCCACTTTCCTGAGTGTAGTTTGTTGTTGTTTGTTATTTGGTTTTCAGGAGCATTAGCAACTAAGGCCATATTGCTCCGGGAATATCCGGTGGTCATTCCCTGACCTTTCCGCATCCTCCGTATTTGGTGGTGACGGGCTCGAACTCCGATCTAATCAATAAGCGTGTGCTACGCACTGCTGCTCCCTCCCACCTGGCTACGGAGGCGCCTCCTGGGTGGTGTAGTGCCACACAGTTGGTGCGTTCCTCTAGGGTACTGCTATCCAATATGCATTTTTTTTATCTTCTCCCACTCAACCATCCCTTTATTCATAGCAGCAACTTTCCCTTAATGTCATACTGCTCCAATGTGTACAGCAGTTTTCCATGTGCAGCAGTATCAAAAGCTTCACTGAAATCCAAGTATATGATATCAAAATTATTTTTTGCATCCAGTTCCTTTGTGACCACATCGTAGTATCCAATCAAATTGGTCAGACAAGATTTCCCCTTAACAAACGTATGCTGTGTCCGAAGTATAATTGCAGGCTTGTCTAGATGATCCTGCATTACTTCTTTAACCAGTAACTCGCTGTAGCCGAGTGGTCAGTACGAGGGTGTATAAGTACACGTGCACTCTGTCAGCCATGTTCAAACCGGTGACGGTTAAATACTTTCTGCTGTTTCTTGAATCTTCTCTATTTTGTGAACTCTTCTGACCATATGGTCGTCCCGGACTATAAACAGAATTTTTTTTTTTTTATTATTTTCCCTGTAACAGAAATTAAACTAACAGGTCTTTAATTACTTGTGTCACCCTTTGATCCCCCTTTGTGAATACATAATTGGGGATTGACTAACACCATCACGGTGTGGAAAAAAAAAAAGTACAAACCTGCGGTTCTTCCCGACCTGATTCGAACGCTGGCCTCTTCGACATGACACAGAAAAACAGCAATCGTAATCACTGTGCTATCTGCGAGAGAGCCACAAAACTGCGTGAAAACGATGAGTGTCAAAAAACTTGTATGGTTGTTTGTTACATTCGAAATCTGCCTTTGTATAACTGGCTGGAATTGCAGAGGTATACTAGGAACAAAAGTAAAAATTCCAATAGCTGCAGAACCTCTAATTTAATGGGCTGGTTTTAATGGGCTTAGATAACATAAACGGCGCGGTTTCAATAAACTGTTGATATGGTTGAAACGAACCCATATAAAAATGAATCCCCTTTATGATTAAAGAACCTTTTTTACATAAAACTATTTGCTATTCATGTGGAAAGTCTCTAATAACCAAATGAACTAAATTTCTCTTCTTAATGGATAAACATTAGAAGCAGGTCCTTTCGCATATTGCAAATCTACTCGTTTCGTGGTTTTGAATAAAACGAAGGGGAAATTATTTTATCTGTTGATCAACCCTTCCATATCTAGCACTGACAAAAAAGAAACCAGCGATATACTTCTAGAGAGAACAAACCATTCGAAGAAATAATATTTTGAGGAAGAGTAATTCAAACGGCGAGAAGTAGAATGACACCATGAGTTCGATTTATGGCACGATCGTAAGTAAACGTCTCCTTTAGCCACATCTTGAGACGCGTGGCCATGTGGGAAGAGGAAAGAACTCCCTCCAGGCATTGACGTTTCGCAATAAGAGGACCGCTTGATTGAGAGAAGATCAAACAGCGTTGACCAGTCACATATTCAAGGACCTAAGATGAAGTCCGCTGCGAAGTTGCGTCATTCAGTTAACCTTAGCCAAGTCTGAAGTGTGTATAGCCTTGTTTTGGTCCGTATAACTTCTTTATTATTTAAGGAACAGAGATCTGCAACTCTCGAGCAGAGAACGAAATAATCTATTACATAAACCAGCAATAACACAATTATCAACTCGCTGTCATTAAAATATGGAGTCAAACTTCAGTAAAAGAAAGATTCCACAAAGCTGCGCATTGCTATATTCCCCCTTTTTTTGTTAAATTCTCTTCGGCATTGTACGCATCCAACCTCATTCAAATATTTTTGTTTTTTTCGTGAATGTTCTGCTATAAAAATCATCTGATGTTTAGCTTATACTAATATAAAAGAGACGTTTAATTTTAAAAGTTAAATGGGTTTACCCGCATTTTCAATAAAGATTCAATTAGGAAAGCATTTCTTAACATTTTAATTTTTTCTTTGTAGAAGATGAGCAAGGTAAAAATGGCAAAAAAAATTCCAAGAAAGTAGAAAATATCCGAAATCAAGCAACGTTAAATTAATCAGATGTTGATTGCAGAATTACTTTTGATATAATTATTGATTTCGCAATAAGTGTCAGCTCATCTCCATTCCAAATGGCACGAGGAAAGGTAGGAGCGAGATAGAAGAGATTAGTCACACGATAAGAGGGGGGGACATCAAAACGAGAGAAAGAGAATTAACTGATGACTTCCCGCAGACAGAAAGAGAGAACTGCTATTACAAACATTAACTACAACTGCAGGATTACGGAAAGATAAATGCAACCATTACTATTGGCCAAGAAAGAGAAAGTTTTTCTGCCAATTACATGATCCTCAGAGACCCCGCAGGTTGCAGAAAAAAGAGCTTTATGTCCGGAAAATAGCGGCTAATATCCTTGTTCGCTACTTCGCCACGACTTTAATCGATTTAAGTTGGTGCGTGCTCAAGCCCCGAATGCAGTTATTCCAGCACTTCTGGAATGGAAGCGAGAAATAAGGGCCCCTGAATCCCGGCGTAAGGCCAATGTTAACCTGTTACGAAAGAAACGAGTACTGCATATTCTGACGTATAAGCCAACTTCTATTTTTGCCACGAAAACTCACGCTTAATCATATATTCGCAGTATAAGTCGATCTTCAGTGTTAGTGATCCTTCGCATCTGGACAATGGTATCTTACTGAAACATCTGTATTAAGAACCACTGTCTACTTCCAATCAAGTACCTCTGCTCTTTTAAAACCTACCATTTTGTTACGCTGCACAGCAAAGTGTAGTATTCTCTTATGTGATGGTGCAACATGGCTTTTTTTTGTAGGGGTTTTAGGCAACTTAGTCGATGTTGCGCCATATATAATATATCTGTAAACTGTGTATGTTCTGTGGTCGATTTGCTGTTTACTGGACAAAAAACAAGAGTTTCCGGGAGGAAAAGCCATGCTACTGTCGCTTCAGACCGACTAACACAGCCGCGTTGTGTAAACGACCCATAAAAATTCCTCACATCATTGCCAGGATTCCAACTCTCGTCTTTTCCACCGCGTGTGGGAAGGAGAGCAATTCTACTAACTGTGCACCCACGAGGGCAGTACACGGAAGGTTCTGATTATGCAACCAAGTCATTTCGTGTTGACTGTTTGATGCTGTAATGTAAATTGATTTCTCACCAAATCATGCTTCAATATGGAAGAAACTTTACTATAAGAACGTCACACTTTTTCCTTTTTGGTTTTTCGAGAACTCAAAAAAAATAAACGCGAAAATGAAGATGAAAAAAATCTGAGATTGCAAAAGGAGAGCATAGTGTATACTTGTGAAGAAACCAAATGTAGTAAACTACGGTAAGTTGGCTTTGCATTATCATCACTTCCTTTTGTAGGATTGTACTGGTCTGTTACGCTGATGAAGGCTCAAAGTCGGAAACGGCTGATATAAGATTGTAGTCCGCACGTGTGACGATCAGGTTTTGAGTATCTGCAAGGACGAATGTGTCGGAGTCGAGATCTTTCCTACTTTAAGCGTGGAATGATTGTAGAGACAAGCCGTGCAGGTGTCAGTGGTTGTGCTCCCGTTCTGTGGTGACACGAGCACACCGTGACTGGCTCTAGAGCGGTCGAACAACCAGCCGAAAGTCATACGCGGGACTCGTGGTGAGCGTCGTGTGTCTCTTAACACAGCACTCCATCAAACCACCCAGTACAACGTAGGAATAACAAGATCAATATCCACATGTACCATACGCGGACATTTCGTATAAGCCATGACAGCCTGTCGGCCGTCACGGGTACCCATGCAGCACCAACGCTGGACCTGTTATGTCAGGTCCAGCTGGACCACTGACATGTGGAAATCTGTCGCCTGGTCTGATAAGGCCATGCCAGCTGAGTGGATGGTGTTATGGTTCGGAGGGCTGTTTTCGTGGCATGCTCTGGGTCTTGTGATCGTTAATAGACGGCTCCATGGAAACGCCTACCTTTCTGTCGTAACCGACTAAGTACGCCCCAATTCATGATGACAGTATCCAGATAACTCTGGCTATCAACAAGACAACGCGCTATGTCACAAGGCCACAGGTTGCTAACTGGTGTCAGAAACATGACAATGAATTCTCCATCCCCTCATGGCCATCCGACTTAGCCAATCTGAACCCAATTCAGCATGTTCCGGACCTCCTGAAAAGGACCTTCGAATCTACGACCTGATGAATGTGCGGAGTCATGGACGCATTGTGCAATGCATGGGTAGCACTACCACAGGAAGCTCTGCAACACGTTGCATTCCATTCGAATAGGTATTGCAGAAAAAAGGTGCCCCGTGAGGTATTAGGTGAACATTGCTAATGCAAAGCCAACTGACTGTATAAGTTCAGCTATATCAAGTCATGTCTTTCTAACACTAAGTACATATTCATGCTCAGGATTTTACACCCAGCGTACCAGTCGACCTCAGAATTTTAGATGATTTTGTAGTACTACAAAAGGTTGACTTATATGCTGGAATGTACGACATTTGTATTAAATGGGCATGCGCATCGTAATCCCTTCACGCGCAGAAATGAACGAAATATTATTCAATGCCTGAGCGTGCATGAAAGTTAAAGGCACGCAGAATTTTTTTTTTTTTAAAACAGCTTTTCGTTAACACGATAGCCACAATCAGCTGCCATTTCGAATGTCGATAGATGCGTACAGCAGTCCATCACAATACATGAAGATTTATTTTTCTGTTTTTTTTCCCATTTCATAAAAACAGTTGGCAGCAGCAGTAAGAAAATGGTTAGTTCCACTGCTCTGTTGCTGCCTGCAAAAGATTCCTTCTCGCTGTATATTTTGGAACAAAATGCCAAAAGACAATTCCGAAACGGAATATCACTCGCCTTTTGTTCCTTCGTGCACGCAGGTTTACGGCTCCGAGGGTTACTTATCGAAGTTCATATTCGATCGTGTGTGTAATCCAGGAGTTTAAGCCTTACGTGCCACAATGCTTATTGTTTTCGGCTAACTGAATGAAATGAAATAAAAGTTATATATTTTTTCATTTTACCCTTATTTGGATATACAATATAGAAAACATCTCCAAATAGAGTGGAATTAAAATTTTTAAAAAAATCAGAATTTTGATAGATTTTCTGAAATTGTTGACATATTTTTCAAAATGTAATCTTAGAGTGGTTTTAGTTTTGCATGTCCATTAAACACGACTTCAATTAAATTTAGCACAGTGACTGCAATCGCATTTTTTTTCCACATCATGTGGAAAAGGGAACTCTCGACTGGAGAAACTTCTATGGGCTTATCACACCGGGGACGAGTTAGTTGATCTCGGGCAAGTACTGCGTGTTTTTTTTTTTTTTTGTTTTTTTTTCATCCCGTAAAGCAAACCGACCACATAATATTCCCAATTTGTAGACACAAAATATCAAATTCTTATAGGCTTGGTCGCTAGGCGAAATTCAGAACAAACCAATCATTACTTCCAGGTCATATTTGTTTCAGCCATATTATGGAAAGTGCTGTCGATATCGATTACTTGCGTTCCTCTTTCTATCCTTTTGAATATTCTTAGCAATTCTGGAAGGTGTATTCAAATAAATGGTGAGGGGGAGATGACCGGCTGGACTGTGCAACACCAAATTTGCCGAGTAGGTTCTTTGATGAATAACAGTAATTGGGAATAATAACAGTAACAGTAATTCAAAAAATAACGAGAATAATATACCAGCCTCAACAAATGGGTATGGGCAAAATCTTGTCCTTCAGCAGACATCGAGTTAAGTGAACGTGCATTTATTCAAATATTTTAAGGTGGATTTTAACTTATAGGAAAAAGAAAGTACGCAAGGAAACCGAAACTTTCGTATTGCAGTCCACAAAAAAGAATCTATCATATTCACTCACAAATCTTCAGATCGCAAGTGATTTTTCGAAAGGAAATAGTCGACTTAGCAAACCACGCTTTGCTAGGCAGTTCTCATCCAATACAGAAGAAAACACACAGCATGATTATGGAAAAAACGTCAAATAACTGATAATTAGAATTCATTTGATATAACTGAAAAGTTTTCAGTCCCTCATCGCTCGCGAACACTAGTTGACGAGCTATCCATTGATCCTATTCATATATACACCTGGCTCCGACCGACTTCTTTCCGTTTCACAAAAAGACTCCGTGGACATCAATAATGCAACTGTCTGCCTTCAAGAAGATCCCTTCAGCTTGATTACTTCATTGTTTTAGGATTTTTTAGTGCATCGACACTTTTTGATCGTAATGTACCAGTTGTTATATACCAGTCCGTGTGGCCTTTATATATATAACTTTATGTCTATACAAGTGTGGGTGTTTGCATATAGTACAGCTGAAAAATGGAAAGGTTCTGGCAAAAAGTTAGCTGAGTTGCTGTTTTCTTAAAACTCTCATCTAAAAGGAACTATGACAAAAAGATCTTTGCAAAAGTTTCACTTTTGAGTCGTTCTCAAGAATTAAAATACCTCAAGATTATCTTTTCCCAACACTCAATCCTCTTGAACTTCGGTGATCTACTGCCTGAAAATTAATGCAGTATTTGCTGCAGTAATTTTCTGAAGTATTTGCAAATTCCAGTATGGGTTGTATAAAGTAAGGTAGCAGACGTCTTCGGAATTACTCTGCACTCATTTCTTGTGTGAAAAGAAAAGAATGCAGGGCTGTATTTTATGGTTGGATGACCATAAAAATAGAGTCCTCATACTGTAGCGGGGCTCACTCAAAAATCCCAGCCCAGTGTCCAAAAAGAGTAGTTAGCCAATCCTCTTCCGAAAACTCACTCCACTTTCTATCTCACCGACGTTTAGGTTCTTTGGCCTTCTCGTATAACCACTTGAAGCTTTCGCTCAGAGCTTCAAGTGGTTACATGAGAAAGCCATCGAACTTTGAACAGTAAATATTATTAGATAAAATCCTAGCTCCATTTAACAATTTTTTTTATCACTTCCTCAATCCATTCATAGTACTAGAATGCAATAAGTTTCATGTTTATCATAAAAAAATCGTGGATTCCTACAACTGAAAGGACTCTTGTTCACGTAATTTTCTAGAGGAAAGCTGAAAGATCTTTAAAAAGCTGCATCTGTTAAGGGCACGAAAGAGAAAAGCGTTCTTTCTGTGCCATGCTATAAGAGTAAGAACAGTCATCTGAAACCGGCAAAGGAAAACCCCAATGGACCCCATTACTGAACACGAGAGAAGCATTAAAGGGAATACACTAAGACCTGTGATTATAAAACGTGGCATCTGCCCTTCATTACACAGCGGACGCCAAGGTAATTATAATAGCCTTAGTTTCAGGCAAAAAAGAAAAATCATTAGTCTGTGGAAATGCAGTCTTTACATTTCGTTGAAAACATGACAAAACTCTACTTCCATTAGCGAATTGTAAATATTAGCGGTAAATAACCGATATTTAGACAAAGATGAAGTAAAAGGCCATTTTAAAAATGGAGAAGTTAATGCATAAAATTCACGATAAAGCTGGTCAGGGAATTAAAACATCCTGGAAGTTCTTCCGTGAAAGTGCTACAGTATCGTTCCATCGTTGTGTTATTAATACATATTGTCAACCGTCTCGCATATCTGGCTTCGTCAGTTTAGATGGAGCTAAGCATTAAATCTCTCTTTGATCAGCCTCTGAGCGATCCATTGCAACATCTATGTTTCAGTCTTTTTACCATGAATTCGCTCTTTGATAAACAAATTGCACATTTAGATATAATTTGCCTTTCTTTCTGCTATTGTGAAGTCTTTTTATAGATCAGTTATCAAACTGTGTCCAACAAACATAAAACTCATTCTAGAACCGCAATTCATGTAAAATTTTGCAACTTGTAAAAGAATACAGAAATTGTTGAATAATATCAGCTGTAAATCTTTCTTTAGAAAAGCTCCTGTATCTGTATCTTTCTTGTGATCCAACCTAGGGTTGGGTCAGGTGAATCAAAGCCTTCCATCTTTTTCTATCTTCCCAAATCCTATCTTCTGTCATTCTCTCCCACTCAATTCCCTACGTTTCCACATCTTCCCTAATCTGATCTCTCTATCTTTTCCGGCGTCTTCCTCTCAGCTTCTTCTTGTCCATTTTCATCTCAAACATTCTTCTTGGTATTCTGTTCGAGTTCATTCTCTTCATGTGTCCAAACCATCTCAAACGTGATGCAGTCATCTTCTCCCTCAAACTTTCTATTCTCAAGTTCAATTTTGTCTCTTCTAGAAAAGCTCCTATTCTCGATTAAATTGATAATTAAAAAAATAAAGTTAAAAAACCGCTTTAATTTATTTAAGAGAAACATTTTTCCTTCGTGGTAAAATTCAATCGATAAGGGCTCCCTATTGCGAAAGATACAAATTATTACTATTAGTAATAATTAGAAATTACTTTGAGAAATAACAAATGTTCACAAAAAGGGGGTGGGAGAAGAAACGAGTACAAACCGGAAGTGCATTTGAGATATAATGACTGTGTAACAGTTATTTCAGAGTTCGAAATATCTTTCATAAGAAGGTATGTACTATAGAATGAAAGCTAATATTTTTTCTGTGAATTCACTATCACATTATTTATAAATGACAATATTTCTAAACCAGCACGTGCTGAGGCTAATTGCTTCCGAATTACATTAGTTCATAATCGCACATATTTAGAAGAAGTAATTCATTTCTGACATCACTTGCTCTTATGAGTAGGTCATGCTTTTATGTTAACCTCGAAGTCTTTTTGGAGAAATAATTTTGGCTTTTACGCGTAAAAATATTTACACCCACGAAAGATCAATATGACAACTGAACAAATTGCAAAATACTTTTAACTATTTTTTTTAAGCAGAGTCTCTTAACTCATTGCATTTATTTCACTTTGATTTTTAGGCTAAAACTCTGAGAGCTCAAAGTTCGATTTTCATCATAGATTTGGCGTTATTTGAAATCATAGGAGTTCTTTCTGAGTTCAAAAGAAGCAGAAGTCTTTCAGAGGAGGGTATGGACCATAGAATGAATGTTACCAACAACTATAATTAGTAACAGTTGCGGTCACTGTTTAAAGATAAATCGCTTTTGTGATTTCGTCAAGTGTCTAGGAAGATTCCAGACACTTGCAGACGGGTATAGATTTTTTAAAGACAACCTGAAGCGATTCTGACAGACAAGTTTCTACGCGAAAAACTGAACTTGTGTTCCCTACTCCCTGTTCTCTTTTATATTCTTTCTATTTCATTAGCTTTTCATAGCGTTTTCCCTATGGGTTCATTTTCAATAAAATGGCACATTAGCAAGTGAAGAACGGCGAAAATAGGAATTTTCGCCGTTCATCAGTTGTAACCGATTAGTTGTGATGCAATGTAAAGCTATGAGCTCGGTGTTGGAATGATTGAGAGTTCACAAAATCTTTTTGTAGGCGTTACTGTGTGACTGTTATCTTAATCATCTCCAATAGTGGAAATGAATGAAGGCGAAAGAAAATGACAGATAGAGAGACCGCGACACAAAAAAAAATTAAAAAATAAATAAATGGTAAGCACGGTACACGAAATGTACGATCTTTATCACTAAGCTAGCCGCTAATGATATATTGGAGCTTCGTGTCAGTCAGACTTTATTTTTGTGTTTGTATCATTAAGCGTAGGCTCCCGGCGAGAATCAACTCTTTCTGCGACATCCAGAACAAAAAGCGCTAAGTACGGAGCCTTCAAAGCCGTTAAAAGAGATCGAGAATGGCGATTATCGCCGTCATCCTTCCAGATAAATCAATGATGATCGAGCAGACTCCTATTATCCTCAGCATTCCGGCATCGAGTTACAGCCACACGCCGGCCATGGTAACGAGCGGATGAAATATCTGCGCATTGACACTATCAAGGGAAAGAAGAGAACTTTATACTTAACCCCCCCCTCCCAAAGAAGTGTTAAGATTATTGTTTGCCACGAAGGTATTTCTGTCGTTTCTTTATTTGAAAAAAAAGAAAAACCGATATTTTATAAAACGGCGTCTTCCAGTTCAGAAAGATAACTAATTGTACGACCGGTGTTTATATTTACCCACAGTTCCTACACTAGCTGGTGTGGAAATCTGAGCTCCGTTTTTATTTTTCTCCATCTTTTACTCTTAATTTTATTCATATATTTTCTCAGTTTCCGGCAAAGTTTTCCTTTGGCTTCCCTTTCTTCTGCTTTTATTCACTCATTTCATTATTATTAGCCGCCATCTTCGTTTTCCCCCCTCCATAAAGCCTGTAATTTACTTCCCACCCCCCATCACACGCGACTCTTAAAAATATCTGACATTAAATGTTCAGCAGGCATAAATGCACCAAAAACTGTCCCTCCCGGCAAACTATATATCATTTTCTCGTTATTCGTTTATTTCAGTGTTCCTCTAGAAAGGGGAATTGTACTGTCATCATTTAACAAAGAGAAGCATAAAAATCTTATATAAATGGACTTAAGCGATAATCGATCTTTCTAGAACTAAAAGGAAAGAAATCAAAACGGTAAAATTATCAAACGGGCAAGATTAACTCCGAATAATTTCTTGATGTCTGTTATTATTTCAGAAAAAGGAATACTGATTTGAACAAAAAAAAAAAACATTTATCCACTTCTGAGCACATTTCTATGTTATCAAGAGATACTTGCACGCTGAGGAATAATTGAAATAAAGGTAAATGAGAAAATTTAATAAAATGCTAAGCACGGCGTCTTGCCAAATAAAGGTTTTATCGCTGGAAATTCGCGAAACAATTATTTTGATCTCTGGGTTACATCTTTATTAGTCTTATATGTAATAAACTTTAACCCTTTGGAATTTCGTTTTTCTCATTTTGCTCTTTAAAAAAATGAGAAAGAATGAAAAATATATTTATAAATGAATCAAGATCATACTTAACGTATTTTAATCCAATTTTTTAGCATTTCTTTTTATGACTTCGGAGTACAAAAATATTCTAAAGTTGAATGGGATATAAAATCTGACTAGGAAAAGTCAGAGCATTTTGTAACTGATTGCAATATTTTTATTAGATCATTTCCTTTTTGATGAATTTAATTCTATTTAATTTGTTTTCAAAATATTTATGTCGAGTTACCCATAATGAATCCAGTTCTTATGGCACTTCATTCATGTGCTTTTGTCGTGTGATGTGTATATATATGGTCACGGGCAGATATGCTTGTTGTATGTATCCTCCAAAGCCCAGAACAACTTCAATATATTGATATTGAAGAGCCATTTAAAAGAATTCCTCCAAGCCTAGGAATTTGAACCCAGGCCTTTCAAAGAGAGTGACAAGTGACCAAACCAATGCACTGTCACGGAGGACCTTATCGGTAAGAACTTGTTTTATGCATACTGTTCAGTGTCGTGTGGTCAATAAGTTTGCTTTTTTTTTTGCATACCAAACTCAATAAACAATGAGAATCATCGAAGTGGAAAACTTAACATCCAGTAAAACTTTTTGTTTGCGGCCCTTAGTTTGAGGAAGGGGTACTTAAAGCTATAAACATCAACCGATACCTGGTCATTAAATTTTGTAGTGCTTCCAGAGATATAAATCTTCTACATTTTCCCTAAAAATGGTATCAATGATTGAAATTTGCTCATCCACGAACAAATGCCAATTAGGGAAGTTGGAGCACTAAAGAGGAAAGGAAGAAAACGTTAAATTCCCATAATCCGAAAGTATAACGAAGCCCAAAGGTATTATTGTTAATAATAGAAAGGACCACAGTACTATGTGAGGGCTATCAGAGGAATGTTTCCAAATTATATGCCTCCACGTAATAAGTTGACCGTGAAATGTCCGCCTGATAGGTCATCATGATGGATTGCAGCTACTCGCTATAGGAGTGCGTTCATGCAACGTGTTGTTTACGATAATCGAACTAGCAGAAGTTTATAATTAACTGATACTAGTTCGTATATTATATGCAACTAAGTTTCATGGGAAATGAAGTCTGATTAAAATCAGTTATTATTACCTTACATATAACCTCGTCTGTACATAGTTATCTTTGATCCTTTCCTAGTTTCATGCAGAACATGCAAAAACAAAACAAGTCTAAAACAAAGTCCTTTTTTTTATCTAGCAACAAACAAATTGCTCACTTTTATTTCTTGTTTTCTTTCGAGTTCAGTTAGATTTTCGCAAGCGGTTCGTCTGAAATCTGGCACTCGTACTGGATATTTCAATATGATAAAAAAAAGAAGGAAGGCGTCTGTGTCGTAAGTATTCTCCTCGAAGTTAAGGTAAAAATGCGTGCTGATCAAAGGGAAGCCTGGAAATCTTATTGCGCTGTATTTGTGCATCTCGTACCGCTTTATTCTTGATGAAATATTCTTGAATAAAGAAGTTCAAGTACGTTGAGAGTAATGGTTTGAAGGAGTCCAACTGTAGATCGTCAAAAACGGGATAAAAGGGAAAACAACTGAAGTGACGAACAATGTACGTATTTTATGAGGCTGACAAGAAGAGATGAGGGTGGAAGAATTGTACTCGACAGCAAATTTTTGATCTCGAAACAAATACCATATAGAAGAAATAGATTCAGTTTTATGCTGTACTCTAACATGAAACGAACTCACAAAAATCTAAAACCATCGTCTTCAAAAAGATTCAGTTTTATTTTTCAATAGTTTTGTTTAGTAATTGTAGCTCAAAATTGTTTTACAGTACAGCCTGACTTCTTAACACCTTATTTTATTTAAAAATGTTTTGCTAAGTTTTCCTAACTTTCAATCTGTTTTTATAGTAATTTATTATCAGTGAAGGCTTTTTGTTGTTTACATTAAGATGCTTTAATTTGAATTTTTTAAAATTTGTTTCTCGATAAATGCGTGTTAATACGTATTAACAAAATCAAGGACCATATTTATCTCATTGCTTCTGTTTATTTAATTCCTCTCCATCTGTGTGTTTTATCTGTAAATTACATTTCGAAACTGTTGATTATCCTGAGGTAAAATCTGTTCTACCTCTTGAAGGGACCAATTCAGAAATATATAGAATACTGTAGAAAGTGTGACGTAAACTGCGACTTTTAAATGTAAGTTTATTTTCATTGCAATCAATGAAACTTATTGACTAGAAAAGTACAATTTATTCCAATGCCAGGTGTGCTTAGTGAATTATTAATAATATTATTCTACTCTTAGAAATGGTAGAGATAAGCTATCACCTTTTAAACTAACCGAATTTAGATAGTTAATGCAGCGATTCTTAAAGAAGAAGATTCGCGACAGCATTTTCTTTTTTTTTTTCAAAGTGTAGTATACCCAGAATTTCAAAACCATACATGAAAAGGTCTAGACACGTTTTTGCATTAAAAGCAAAAAAATAACCAAACCAATTTTTCCAGACTTCTTCAAAAATTACGCTTAAATAAGAGTGAATCGAAGAGAAGAACAGAATGAGCAATACAGAATGAGTTCAAGGATTTCACAATAAGGTAAAATGATGGAACAATCTAATAAACAGGATAGACTCAAGCCAAGGTCTAGTACTTGTCCCACTGGACTTCGTCAGTTTTCTTGAATGGAACTTCATTCTTCGTAACACGAAAACTCTTTTTTGTCCACGCTGCTACATGACACTATCAAACGTTCAACATCTATTTGAACGTTTTTGACTATTGATTCAAAATAATAGTCAACTAACTACTAGGGCGACGTGATGGATGATCGTATTGATCTGATTTCATCGTGTCAGCGAGTTTCCAATACCATATCATCAATAGGTTGTCATTAACGTTGGTCGATGACTCACTTTAGGTATCGCTAACCGACACCTTATTGATTTTTGCCTATAAAGTATCCAAAATACCAGAACGGAATAATAAATGAACAGTGGTACTCTCCCAATAAATATTCGGACAGTATTCGTGTTGATGGACTCACGGAAACGTTTCCGAAACAGGGTGAATTTCTTATTTCTTTCGCAACTTCCTCCCCCACCCAAAACTTTTCTCTTCGCTCCTCTGTTTCTTGGTTAAACTTGTACTAAATGATCCGTAGCTGACTCTAAGAATGGATGACTTGTTTGTGTGTTTGCATCTCTGAATGATTTATCGCTGTCATGCTTCACTGCTGAAAGGCCCTCTCAAACTCTACATATTTGGAGCGAATCAAGAATGATAAGTGGGCTAATTTCTCATGCATTTTTATCTGAGAAAAAGATGGCATTCAGACACACGAATTGTAACCTATCATACATCCGATATCTATACTGGCGGGAAAAAAAATTGAGGTAACAATCGTTAAAGCCAGAATAAACTTTTCTATTCTTTGTAAAAATGAAAATGACATAAAAATTAATTGCTGATAAAATATTAAAAATGATAATTTTTCGACTGATAATATTATTTATGATACGCCTTTGTAAGTGCATCATGATTATGTTTTCCAACGTTCATTACCAAAAGTCTATATGGCCTAAGACAGTCTTGTAGCGGCTTGAATCCCTGGTGTTGGTACTACTGTGATTGCTTCCGTTCTTCAACTAAAACTTTTAAACTATTGAAGGGTGTCCTTTGCAAGCCGTACTATTCGATTTGAATCCCTCTCGATTCCAGTGACATCACTGGCTACTAATTAATTTTGAAATAAAGTTTTACTATCACAAATAGTAAACTGGACTTTTCTCGAGGCTTAACACAAAGTAGCTCATGATTTAAATATTATATTGTTATTCTGCCAATGTATGAATGATAACGTTATGGAAATAATATTCAAAGGTAGTCTTACAGCACTATTTACTAAGAACTTTATTCGAGTAGCCATTTCGACATGAAACTTAAGTTTGAATTCCTTGTACAATTTCCATGGACTATCCTGGTAAGCAGGGAGGGCTAACTACTAATATCGTATTACTGAACGGGAAACCTGTAGTCATAGAACCAAAAAGGCATTTAACTTCCAGGCAGTTCTACTACGATTGGGGTGCTAGAAATAAGAGCACCTCTGTTGGGGAACAGCGATAACTGTTTCATGTTTCGCTTCTAATACAGTACACTGCTTAACAAAGCAATTTTTAGATTTGAATGTTTCTTTCTTGTATGGATTTTGTATGTTGTAACCGTCGATATCATTAGTTTTAATAATATCGACTGTTGCGATATCGCCTGTACTATTCCCATAATGAATTTTTTGGAAGTCTATTTTAGAATAGACTATGGGTGCTCGTGACAAGTTGTGGTAATTATGGATCAACATTAGAGAAACAATTTAGTGGTAGTCATAAGGATATTCTTTTTTCCTATGCTACGAATGTGGAGAGCCCACAAACCTGCTGTTACCCACAACTGCTGACTTTTATATTGTGGAACTACCAAAGTTTAAAAAGTGTGCGGAAGGAAAGCTGTGGTGTATCCCAAGATACCTTTCTCTGTTGGTTCGGTGCCACACGTTGAACACCTGCTAATTTCCAATCAACCTTCCGGGAAAATCTTGTGACTTGGCAAACAGAATAATTCGGATTACACCTCAGTAACATGGAAGTTGCCACATTTTCCTGATCACAAAGAATCGGATAACTTAAGGGACTTGAATTTAACCGAATACAATGTACAGCTCCTATCTCGTTTAAGAGAGTGGAATATACTGAATCCTAGCTGAAAGACTTTCACAAAGAAAAAAAAAACTGCATGTTTTTGCACTGTTACAGATCATTTTTATGAAGATATTGGTTGGGTTATAATCCAGAAGAGTGGAGTCTTTTCGTAAAAAGTTCAGTTAAAAGTTTGAAGGCTGTGTTGCTTCAATGGGAATATACACATATCGATACCTGTTGCACATTTTATTTGCATTTAAAAAAGACTGTGGTAATGTGAAGCATGTGTTAGGGAAGATCAAGTACGACCAGTATAAATGGGATGTCTGTGAGACCCTCAAGCTGCTGCGATTCCTTATAGATTCTGCAAGGTGGTTTCGCGAAGATTCATTACTGCCTGTTTCTGGTACAGCAAGGCAGTAGATCATTAGAGGAGAAGAGGATGGTCTGCCAAAATTCAGTGGCAGTCAATGTAGTAAACAGTCCCTTGGTTTCAAGAAGCTTAGTTTCTTGGAATCCCTTAGTTCCAAGAAACTAAGCGTTGCTTTTACTACTCCATACAAAGCTGAGATTGGACAAATAATTTTAAAGCATTGGATCCTCATTGTGACCTTCAAGCATATACATTTTCCGTTTCCAAACTGTCTGAAGAAAGAGTGAATGGTGGCATATTTATTAGTCCAACAATAAAGCAGATATTGGCTTCATAAGAAGTGAAAGACAAAATGATGCAGAACGAAATGCCTATAATACGAAACAATCGTTTCGCATTGCAGCTAAAGGGCTTTCATGGTACCATTAAGAATTTCGAATTTATAAAGAAGTTAATAAGTTGATTGAAAATTACGGCGACATTTTTCCCTAATTTGAAATCAACTGACTATCAACGAATCGCCATTACTAGCACTCTCACTTGAATTTCTGCAGATCGAGTCCGATGGTCGTGAAGAACGCAGAGAGATATTAGTGAAGGTGGGATGAAGCTATGATCGATGACTATATCTAGTTCTTGGTTCGGGATGATCACCTTAACCACAAAATATGAAGTTCAAATGTACGCGTTAAGTAATTTTTTTATTATTAATCAGAGGAGGACTTCCAGTTTTTATTTTATGAAATTTGTAGAGCGTTGTTTACTTGTAGTGATGATTATTACTGTATATTTATATATAATTTTTTGAGCAAACCGTTAATACGCAATTAATGTTGCGCAATTAATCAAACCTCAGAAATTAATGTTGCGCAAAAAGGTCATATGGTAATCCGCATACTAAATTCATAAATAAACAGTAAGAAATGCACATAAACAGATCTCCATATGGCACTTTATCTGGAAAGTATAAAAAATTCATTCTTGCTTTCTTTCGAAGTGCCATTTGTTATTGCTTTTTCTAAAATTCATTATTATCCATCTACGACAACTGTCATTACTTTCTGTAGCAGCTACGTTTCCATTTCTTTCAGCTGTGACACTCTTAGAAAAATCACGCATCATAAAGTTTTAGAGGGTTGTCTGGCAATATTTTTTTCAGAAATCCTCTTCTGAGCCTTTCACAGATAAAGTATTCTATAAAGTATTCTCTTTTATCCTTCCAAATGTGTCCTAATTTTTCCCGTGCATTTATTTTCGTTTTCTGAAAGCGGAGCATCGTAAATTGCCCTACTTTTAGTTCAAGTCTTTTTTTTTTTTTTTTTTTGTATTCATATCTACAGCGCAAAGACTGACATTTACATATATTACGAACTTAAAAAAAGCCAACCCATTCATTCAGTTTTTCTCGAATGTATTCACAATATACTGGCGAAGCACCTTTCAGAAATCGAATGTAATCAAAATGAATAATTATCAAAGTATAAACGTTGTGGTATCGTTGGATAATTAAAGTATGCTATGATTTCTGTATCAAATGCTACAGAACTGAGTATTTCATCCTGTCAGTATCGATGGATGACCAAAAGAAAGCCATAGCAGCTAATGCGCCAATAAACAACCATACCACGCTTCTTTGTAATAACTCAACTCCCATTGGATGGATTTTCAATCGCATTTTTTTTTTTTATATTTATAAAAAATATAAATATTTTTTATATTGGCAAAACAATATATATATTTAAAAAAAATAAATGTTAATGTTATCGCTTCTAATTTTTGAACAGTAATAAATTTAAAAAAAAAAAAGTATAATGTAGCTACCTTTTCAAAATGTTTTCAATTTTATTAGAAACAAGAATGAATGCTCCCTTTGAGCATATAAAGGACCCAAGAATTTCGAGGCTGTCTAACTAGGATTCCAGTGGTTTTCCCGTTCAAATGTGGAAACAAAATACTCTTACCTCCGAAAACATGAAAGATTAGTTATCATTCTGTATTTTCCAGAACAGAAATAAATAATATTTTGAATGAAATTATGAATTTCTTTAAATTAGGCATTATAATATTAATCATCAATTTTAATTAAATAATGGGCAGTTAGGAGTACTATCAGAACTTTTTGCTGTCAGCAAGATTTTAAACTGCTTATAATATAATTGTCTTAATGTTCACAGTAGAACTATTGTCATAACGAATTGCCATAATGGCAATTCGTTATGACAATAGTTCGGATTACTTTCAAACAAATAGAATCTCATTTGTTTGAAAGGTATGGCCGAAAACGTTAAATTGCCATAAACGTTAATCTGCCAACTAGGTAGTGTAAAGGTACCTGGGAACCCGGATGAAAAAGGGGTTAAGGGACCCCCGTTTATTTATGTTGAGACTTTGATGCCTTCCTCGATTGAAATCCCCTGGATGGGGCCTTGGTGCTGCTCATCCAGTTTGTTCTGCTCTGAGCTTTAAGACTTTTGCATAAACCAAGCAGCTTAAATCCAAATGGCTGAAAAGAGAATATATCAATAACGCTGACCATTTGTCGAGCTTGTGATATCGCGTTTACAATATTCTCCTGGAAATAAAGCAGAGGAAGTTTCCGATTTACTTCGGAGATACGTTTCACAAGACCAGCAACGTATATCGATATGTCGTAAATATTGTGTTTTTTTTTTTTTTTAATATGTAGATGTTATAAAGATAGATGGCGCTTCCCTGGTCAAATTTTTGGATTCGTCTACTCGATTATTGCAAACAAGCAATAAAAATACGCATACTGTACCGTATGTTGAATTTTTATTGATTTTGCAGCAGTCCGTAGCCGAGTGGGCAGGAGCGGGAGTGCAGTAGCACACGCTCTTTGAGTAGACGGGGGTTCAAGCCCCTGACTGCTGAATACGGTCGATCTGCCAACCCGCACTGGACCAGCGTGGCAGATTATGGTCCATTTCCCTCAACATGAATTGTTGAGGAGGCTTCCATCCTGCAGTGGGTTGATAATGGCTGCACTTTACTTTTTACAATACAAGCAAAATTAGTCACTTCTGAAGAAGCCAAGAAGAGAAGCCTTAATAGAATTTGTGTTTCTTCTCTTGGCACAGTTCTTTATAGCTGTGCAAAAGTTCACTCAGTTCTCAAACGAATATGCACCATTCCTTGTTTAGTTCCTCTTCAACGAGAATGGCCACCCAAGCTGAAGTCTACAGGTATCTTTTTGTCGTGACTCCTTGTGGTGCAGTCTTCATTTTCTCTTTCTCCCGCACTTTTACTCTTTTTTGATCCCGCTCACTCACTCTGATAGCCGTTTGTTCTACTCAGTATCGTGCAATTTCATCATATCCACCACGTTACTTATGTCCAATTCGTCTAAGTCAATTCCCACCACTAACTGAATTTTGGGGCAATGGCAAATTTCTGGACACCCTGGTCATACTCCGGCCATATATTCATCAGTACACCACTCAACTTGAGTGATCTCCTCGGATTTTCAATCCACTGCAGGATGAAGGCCTCTCCAGTAACTTTCCAGTTCCTTCTGTTTTGTGCAATGGCCATCCATTTACTGCCCACAAACTCTTGATTTCATCTGTCCATCTTCGGTGTTGTCTTCCTGGTCTTCTTTTAGCTCCTCTTGGGTACATTGTTATTTTCTTAGTCCATCTGTCGTCATGTCTTCGAGCTTTGTGTCCTGCCAAAGTCTATTTCACTTCTTTAGTTTTGATAAGAATGTCATTACTTGCGTTTGCTGCCTAATCTCTATGTTTCTCTTCTTTAGTTCCATTCTTCGTTGTGTAATTTTCAGCTTCTCTTCCATTCTTTCAGTAAGTGTCCAAGTTTCACTTCCAAAGTCATGGTGGGGAGTATACTTTGGTTCATTATTTTACGTTTCAGACAAATTAGGATATTGCTCCTCAGTATGTGACTATATTTCCTAAATGCTATCCATCCGAAATTAATTCTTCTCTTGACTTCCAGCGATTTATCATTATTACAGCTAATGACTTGTTCCAGATAAGTATATGAATTCACCATTACTGCTTCTTCAATGATTATATCTCTTCCTGTTCATCATTATTTTTCTTTTAACCATATTCATCTTTTGTCCGAAATTCTTACTAATTCTGCATAACTGATTAAGATTTTTTTCTAATTCTTCGGGATTATGGCTCATGATCACAACATCTGCAAATGCCATTCACATTGACTCCTTTCTGCGACCAGTCCAATCTTCTGAAAGCTTCTTCAAGGGTAACAGTATTAGTAAATTAATAAGAGGAGTATACCTCAATATAGTACGTAGAACACTTCCGTATGATACTCTCCAGAAATTAAAAAGGAAAAAACGAAAAAAAAACCGACAACTTACCGGTACATTAAAGTAAAATATAAATAATCAATTTAACACAATTCAAAATCAATTTAAAACAATTAAAATTGAAATTAACGCAATTAAAAGAATCTAACGAAAATATTCAATACGATTTTAGGAAGGAAAATTGTTTTGAATATTTTCGTTAGATTCTTTTAATTGCGTTAATTTCAATTTTAATTGTTTTAAATTGATTTTGAATTGTGTTAAATTTATTTATATTTTACTTTAATGTACCGGTAAGTTGTCGATTTTTTTCGTTTTTTCCGTTTTAATTTCTGGAGAGTATCATACGGAAGTGTTCTACGTACTATATTGAGGTATACTCCTCTTATTAATTTACTAATATTATTATCAACGTAGAACATATTGAGTATTACAGCTCTGATTCATACTATCTAAGGGTAACAGTAAACAACTTCGGCGATATTGTGTCTCCTTATCGAACTCCTTTCTCAATTTTAAATTTGCTACTGTCGGTGTAATCCTAATATGGGAGGTCTATGCCTTGTTTTTCCAGTGCCCGGATCATTTCCTTATGCTTTATGAAATCAAATGCCTTTTTTTTTTATAAACCATAAATGCCAGGCACAATGGCCTTTTATATTCCTTTGTTTTCTCCATCAGCTGTGATATTACGTGAAGGTGATCAATTGTCGAGAATCCTGTCCTAAAGCCAGCTTGCTCTTTCGGTTGATTCTCATCAAGTATTCTTTCTAATCTGTTAGTAATGACCCTTGTGAACAACTTGTAGATGTTGGACAACAAGCTAATTGGTCTATAATTTCCAATTTATCTCCTTTCGTATGCAGAAAAATTATGATTGCATTATTCCACTCCTTAGGCGTCACTCCTTTCCTAATGTATTTTGTGGTGATTCTTGTCAGTTCCTGCCAGTTTCATGTCTCTTCCTCCTAATTTTAATAACTCTACAGTAACTTCACCTTCACCTGGGGTATTCTGATTCTTCATTTTCTTAAATGCATGTTCTACCTCATCAGGAAGGATATCAGGTATGTCATGTGTTGCTAATTTGTGATCCATCTTCCCTGCTGCTAGCATTATTGCCCTTGCTCTTTATATAATACTTCGTAGTAGACTTCTGGTTTTAGAATTATGCCAGTACACCATCGCTATTTTTCAGATTTAGTATCATTTGTCTTTCTCTATTACTGCTCATAGCTGTTAATTTAAATCCTTTGTTTTCCCTTAATGCTTGTTCTACATTTCTTGTGTTAAATCTTTTTACGTCTTCTCTGATCTCTTTCTAATGGCCTTGCATAACTCAGTATACTCAATTTTGTCCTTGTCGGTATTTATCTTGCTCTTCATTTGTGTTTTGATTCATCATAACAAGTGTTTCTTGACTAATCTTTTTTCTTTGGATTTATTTTTACCTATAGGTTTCTTGGGCTTTATCACTTTCAGAAAGTTGTATTCCTTTCGATATCTTGGTCCTGAAAGGTCTGCAGAAGTTCAAAATTGTGTAAGTTCCAGTACATGCTGCTTTTTCTCCTCTTTTGTTATCTCAAAGACCTTCGTATATTATTAAGTGTGCATCTTACCATTCTGTGATCACTTCCAACATTTACCTTGTTTAGGACGGTAACATCATTCCCTATTCATCTTCTGTTAGTGACGATTAAGTCAATTTCATTAGTTATTAATCCATTTGAGCTCTTCCATGTCCACTTTCTGTTCGCCCCCCCCCCCTTTTTTAAAGGGCTCATTACTGACATTCTTCTAGATTCTGTAAATTCCATGTCTTTCCCTCTAATTTCTTTCGCCAATTACAAAATTTTCTATAGTTTCCATTTCTGTGCTGTTTTGTCTCTTTACAACTTTAGCATTGAAGTCCCCCATAATGGTAGTGTAGTGAGTTTTCTGTTCATCTAGAAGTCTCTCATTTCGGTGTACATTTCTTCAATTGCTTCATCATCATGGCTCAGTGTTGGTGCATATATCATTATAATCTTAGTTTGTACCTCTTAGAAATCCTAAGTAGTAGTCTTGACACCCTTGGTGATGTACTTTGAATTCCAAAATATTGGTTTTAATAACTTTATGGACCAGAAATCCAACTCCACTCTTTTCATTGGTGTACAGCAGATTTCCACTTGATAAATTTGTAAGAGATTCGGCGGACTTCCTCCCACGATGCCGTAATGTTGTCTGTGGGCGTCTTAATATTATCCCCCACTAAAATTTCCGAAGTTATTGCTTGTGCTCATTGATCTCTCGCATTCAGTTGTCGCTTTGTCCGCTGAAGATAATGGGCTTTGGATGACATCCTCCTCTATCGGTTGCAACAAAGCGGTAGCATTATTTGTCATGAAAACGACTTGTTATTAACCAGGTGTTCAATGTTATTAACAGGATATTCAGGCACGCTGTCAAAAAAAAAAAAAAAAAAAAAAAAAAAGTTGTATGTTTTTTCCTTACAAGACTTCTTAACGACAGAAGGCACAAAGCGAAAGATTTAAAATTATTAATTAAAAATACGCAATTCGAAACGAATTACGTATTTTTAGTCAGAAGTATCTGTCGATTTGCAGTTCATAAGATACCTTTCAGGGGATATTCTAGGGACTTCAAAGAGCCAAAAGGAGTTTTGTAAACGTGGTACTGAAATGCTAACGGAGAAGATTGCAAAATGTCATATAGAATGAAAGAAAATGGATATTTGATTCGATGTAGTTGCGTTTTTATTTTGAAAAGAGAGAAGAATCAGCATTACTTATGAGATGACTTGATATAATCTACAATTAAAAAAAATTGATACAATCGGAGAGAAGATGCCGTTAAGCAAATATTGAAATAAACTCCTAACTGGAAAAATGCATTGAGATCCACAGATTGTATCATCAATGCCTACATAAATACTCCGTGCATTATTTTCTTAGTTTCACGCTGAAAACACGACAAAAAAGAAAAAGAATGGCACCATCAAATGAAACCAAAGGCGGTGTGAGCTGACAATGCCCAGTCCATATTGCGTATTCAGCGAGGGTGGAAGGGGTCACTTGGTGTTCATAAAACTGATGCGATTCCAGGAAGGATGAAGGACAGTAATGGTATTCATCGTGTGCAGTTGATGTGTAGATGTCGATTGTAACGCATGAAACGATTCCAGCTGGTGCTGCATAAGTGCCGCACTCGCCACGCGATATGTCTCGTTTATTCATGCTTGTCTCTTTTATATCCTTCAGATTACAGCAGAACTCTGTTTACAGACGAGTTTGGCACATTCCGATTCCTTTCTGGGGAAGTTTCGATTCAACCTCAGTAGTCATATAACAGCTCGGGAAATGTTTTATATTTCAGTGTCAGGCTGAAGGAAGAACGTAAATCTAAGTGCGACAAAATAAGGATAATTTAAATAATTCGATCACCACTTCCTTCTTATTGCACTCTGTTACTTCGCCTGCAGGGGGCCAACCACATTTTGGGCCCCCATGTAAAAAATAAAATTTTTAAATAAATTATTTTTATAAATACAAATTTGTATATATATTAAAACTTTTATTTATTTAAAAAACATATATACATTAAAATGCATTATAATAGTTCGTAACTAATAAATATTCAACCTTTTTAGGTCTATTTATTTATTATAATAATATTCTACGTTCAAAAGGCGACGAATTAGTCAATTACTTCTTCTACAGCGACTGCAGCAGTTAAATCCTGTTCCACCTATGAAAGCAATAAGTAGTTCAACCCTTCTTTCATGACGCTTCTTAATTTTAGTGACAAATGGGCCTGGAGTACTGGGGTCCATAGTTTAATAATTTTCAAATAGATATTTACAGTATACCCAGTATAAAATAAAATATAAGTACAAATTCAGTAGCTTTCGGAACTCGTGTCCCTTTATCAACTGACAAATTTGAATACATTACAAGCAAAGTGTGGCACGTTACTCATTCGTCATTGTTGTAGCACGGACGTGTGCTGCCTTGCGCCAGTGATCATCCATCAATAAAACGGTTGTCTCTAGGATGGGATGTATACGCATGCCTTTCTGGCGATTTAATGCCTTAGGGTTGTTTATTATGTTTAGTGACTCTAGCCATAGGCGGTGGTGAAAGTGTCGCGCGTGGTCCACTATCTCAAAGTCGCGTTTGGGGTCAAGATCGTGGTTGGTAGCCCAAAAATGTTCTGCAAGCGCGGACTGGTCAGTTTCGGCAAGCCGGATTGCTCTGTCGTGTTCCGTGAGGCGATCCTGGAGACGTCTCGATGTCTCACCTACGTAGCAACTGTTACAGGCCCTACAGGTGATACGGTACACTACATTGCTGCGTAAGACAGGTGTGATAGGGGTCTTCACGCTGGAGACGAGTGAACGTAGTTTCCTACCGGGTAATTGCACACATTTGATGTTGTAACTTCTAAGGACCTTCGAGATACGTCCTGACACTCCTAGATAGTACGGAATGTAGGCGGACGACATGCCGACTTGCTTCGGAGGTCTTGGATTGGATGTAAGTTCTTCTGCCTGTAACAGGCATCTGTTTAGTACATGGGATGGATAACCGCATCTGGTTAGGTCCGCCTTCACACGGGAGATCTCGTTACGTCTAATTGTGTCGGTTCCATAAACCGGGTATTCCTCTCAGACCTATAGTGTCTTGCTGCAGTGCCCCAACGTATGAACTGTCCAAACACATCGCGAGCCTCCTCTCGCCTCTTATAGGTAATACATCTCACACCGTTAAAAACAGCAGTGAATTCATTAACATCATTAAGGACATTTCAATCCCTGATAACTCTGTCATGGCATCATTTGACGTGGTTTCTTTATTCACCTCGATTCCCGTCCAACAGGCCGTGCACTGCGCCAGAAGGCTCCTTGAGAGCGACTTAAGCCTCCAATCCAGGACGTCACTATCCACTGATGACATCTGTACTGCCCTCAACCTATGCCTCTCTAGCAGCATCTTCACCTTTGAAGACTCACTCTACAAACAAGTACATGGCACTGCTATGGGTGCCCCTGTCAGTTCCGTAGTAGCTAACATCGCCATGGAAGATCTGGAGAAGCAGATACACCAGAACCCACCTACACCTATTACAACGTGGTGTAGATACGTCGACGATATTTTTACCATAATACCACGTGGTTCTGAAACGGTACTACTAGAATACCTCAACTCTCTATCCAATTTCATCAAGTTTAAGGTAGAATCAGAGGTGGACGGTTCGCTCCCGTTTCTGGACGTGCTAGTGCATCGCGTAGGCCCACATCTAGAGACCTCAGTATACCGCAAACCCATGTGGTGCGGTCAATTCACCAACTACGGGTCCGGCCACGCTCCAAGCCATCTCAATAGCACTGCCCGCACCCTGTTCTCCTGGGCCTGGAGCCATTCCAGCACCGACACAATTAGACGTAACGAGATCTCCCGTGTGAAGGCGGACCTAACCAGATGCGGTTATCCATCCCATGTACTAAACAGATGCCTGTTACAGGCAGAAGAACTTACATCCAACCCAAGACCTCCGAAGCAAGTCGGCATGTCGTCCGCCTACATTCCGTACTATCTAGGAGTGTCAGGACGTATCTCGAAGGTCCTTAGAAGTTACAACATCAAATGTGTGCAATTACCCGGTAGGAAACTACGTTCACTCGTCTCCAGCGTGAAGACCCCTATCACACCTGTCTTACGCAGCAATGTAGTGTACCGTATCACCTGTAGGGCCTGTAACAGTTGCTACGTAGGTGAGACATCGAGACGTCTCCAGGATCGCCTCACGGAACACGACAGAGCAATCCGGCTTGCCGAAACTGACCAGTCCGCGCTTGCAGAACATTTTTGGGCTACCAACCACGATCTTGACCCCAAACGCGACTTTGAGATAGTGGACCACGCGCGACACTTTCACCACCGCCTATGGCTAGAGTCACTAAACATAATAAACAACCCTAAGGCATTAAATCGCCAGAAAGGCATGCGTATACATCCCATCCTAGAGACAATCGTTTTATTGATGGATGATCACTGGCGCAAGGCAGCACACGTCCGTGCTACAACAATGACGAATGAGTAACGTGCCACACTTTGCTTGTAATGTATTCAAATTTGTCAGTTGATAAAGGGACACGAGTTCCGAAAGCTACTGAATTTGTACTTTTATTTTATACTGGGTATACTTCTTAATTTTGTTTTTATATGACTCATTTTGGAAAAAGTTCGCTTAGGAGTGCAGCTTGTACCATCTAAAACCTGAAAGTCGTATGTCACTTTTGTGAAATTTGGGTATAATTTATATCGATCGGCATCATTAAGCCACTTGCTCCAGGTTAAAAGATTTTTGCAGTTTAGATGATCAGTGGCTTTTAACAATGATATTTCTGTCTGTAAATCCGTGAAAGATAATTGAAAACAGTCGCAGACTGTTTTCAATTATCTTTCAATCATATATTTAGATGTAAGATTTAAATTCAAGGAGATTCCCCATAGATTTGATTACTAGGATTATTTCTTGATTAAATCTACTCTACGGCATTCATTAGGGTATCAAGAAGTGGGTAATAAAAATTTATTCGTAAATCTTCTTCTAAATATCAAAGTGATGTTGAGTATTTCTATTTCCGAGGGCCCATATCCCACTCAACCTAAGCTAGGAGACCCTTCCTGCCTAGACGGAAGAAACAAATACAGAAAGATGAGCAAAGAAACCACTCCATTGAAGACACTACAATTAACAAGCCCACGTAGATAAAATGGCTTCAATTGCATGACTCACGAGTGGGACGTTCTTCTCGGATATTGCAGGATTCATGTTCGCCATTCAAGACCAGGTAATCAACACCAGGAACTATAGAAAACACATCGCCAAGAATCCGGAAGTGACAACTGATACATGTCAACGATGGTACCTATCTTCAGAAACGACCCAGCACATCACCGCAAAACGCAGGGTGACCGAGACAGAGTACACCAACAATGACCAGGTCGCCAGAATAATACATAAGAAGCTAACGAGGAAATACCAGTTGATTAAGGCGGTTGCAATAGGGTTTCAGGAGCATCAGTGACTAAGGTCATATTGCTCTCTGTATATATCTGTAAATTGCGGATGTACTGTGGTCGATTTTCTGTTTGCTGGACGAAAAACCCGAGTTTTCGGGGGAAAAACCATACTACCCTCGCCTGAGACAGGCTAATTCAGCCACGTAGTGAAAAAGACACATCAAAATTCCTCGCGTCATTGACGGGACTCAAACTCGGGTCTTTTCCACCTGGTGTGAAGAGAACGGCGATTCTGCCAACTTGTTACTGACGAGGATAGTTGATCAGGAAAAATGCATCGTATTACAAGTACGAACCCCAGATTGTACTACAGATCCAACCCACAAACTGTACTGGGGCCGCTCCATAATAACGGACAAGATGATTCCGCACAACAGATCGGCCATAACCTTCGTTGACAAGAAGGAAAAGACTACCCACCTGATCGATATAGCCGGGCCGAACACCAGCAACCTCCAGAAAACCTATGAGGAAAAGATCAGGAAGTACACATGCCTAAGATAGAGGTCAACGAGATGTGGCGTATGGAACAAGTAACGACAATCCCGATCACCATGTCAACCACCGGCATCGCGCCAAATGCTCTACTCAAGAGCCTAGCAGCAATAGGTTTCTCAGAGAACACCTACAAGGTTGATTGATTGATTTATTTGGTAGTTGCTGGCGCATCGGCTTCTGTGGCCATATTGCACCTCCCAAGGTTTTTGCAGTACTTTGATCCAAGCCCGAGGCGGAATCGAACCCGCGACCTTTGGGTTGCCAGGCAGGTACTTTACCCACTCGGCTAGCCCGGTCGGCTACACCTACAAGGAACTCCAGAAAAAGTCGCAATCCCGAACACCTGTAGGATAGTCAGAGAGTTCCTCGACCAACAGTAACAGCCGGACATAACCACCCTGTGCACTTGGTACCAGTACCCGTCAAACGGATGGAACACCCCAACAGGAAAAAAATAATAATAATTCATTAAAGTAGGGTAGAGCCATCGATGCATATGATTCATGCTTTATATTAAATTGTAAAATACATGCAATACTGCTGTTTAAAGCACAGCTCTATGTCCAAGATAATAACCGGCTTTATCTGAGAAAGGAGTATTAATGTATCCATGGGCGTATTTAGGTGTGGAAGAGGTTATGGCTAAATCATGGGAGCTAAAAATATAACAGAGATTTGCGAATTCTCACTAATAGTTAAGATTCTCGAAGTTCGAGAAATTGTGCTCTTCCTTCATGGACAATTTCCTTCACCACGACTTAATTTGGTAATTATGAAATTTTAACGTCTAGATGATATTATGTCGGTTACAGAATGCTACAAGAACGGCTCCCAATGGATGATCGTGAAGTTGGGCAGCACTTTGTGGAGCTCCATTAGACATTATAAGGACGATCTTTCTTTTAATCTCTTAGTGCTCCACTGTGTGTGTGTATATATATATATCGATGTTTCGTACAAAGGTTAAAGCTATATAAGTGTTTGTTACCTAGAGTAGTGGGCGATGTAGAAATGTACTTCAAGTTGAACTTTTTAATTTTTCTTTCTAATCATATACGTTTCTTACATTTCTGTTCATATTTCCTTTGCAGTTTTTTCGACATTATGAAAATTTTCTTCAACTCAGCCGCTTTTTTTGTAAAAAAAAAAAAGGTGCCTTACTCATTCTTTGCTATTAGGAAAAATTGAAAATTAAATGGATATGAAAAGTCCTCTGAAATTTTTTTCTCCTGATATTATTACTTTAGTAGTAATGTTTTCAGAATAAGAACAACAAATTAAGTGTATTATACCACACAGTTTATTAAACATAAATTTATTATTCAAGTATATAAAAATAAATAAATAAAATGTGAGTAAAATAAGCAACAAATAATAACATAAGTAAAAATAACTTGATAATAAAGTTTTTGTAGAATATTCCAAATTTTTATTAAGTTCTCATTAGACACCCTATGCCAGGGGTTGGCAACCTTTTTTGAGTGAAGAGCCATTTTTGATTTAGTTTTAAAAAAAAATCCGAAGAGCCGCACCTCAGCTCAAGCTGGGGGGGGGCGAGAGTTGTTTAAGAAATGAAATAGAGTAGGAAGGTGTTTATTAAAATATATATATATATATTGAAATATTATTTATTAATACTGAAAAAACGTAACAAACATCCAATTAGGTACAAATTAATGTGACTTTTGCTGATGAACTTCTTGAGAAAGTGTCTTCCAACATCATGCGAGTAAGTCGTAATTAAACATGCTCGCATTGTTCAGATGAAGGTTCCTTGATTTATTTTTAATATAGTTTATGTTCAAAAATATTTGCTCGCAGAAATACGTCGAACCAAAAATTGAGAAGTCCAAAAGCAAATATTTTCAAATTTATATATGGGTCCGGCAAGTTACACCACGTCGAACACAATTTGGTCCGCATTTTAAACTCATCTATCGCCGTCCATTTGTGTAGAATTGCATGAGCAGCCTTTTGCCTCTCCAAATCCCCAATTTCAGTTTTAAGGCATTTTAGTCTTTCACTCCACATGTCCTTGATTTTTCAGTCCTCTAACTCCGTTTCAATTTGTGGCTATAAAGTTGAAGAGCCGCAGTTACATGTTAAAAGAGCTGCATGCGGCTCGCTAGCTGCAGGTTGCCTATCCATATGCATTTAAAATTTTTCTGAATTTTAAATGCATATGATAAGTCTTTCATGCTGAGCAAAGAGCAGCCTTGAGAAAGAGAGAGAGCAAGTTGATCAATTTCTTTGAAGGTAAGGATACGTCGTACATTTGATTACATGGCAACAGAATAAACTATTGGCAATAAGATTTATACACCAATGCCTTTTACCATGAAAATCAAGTCTGATTCTATCCGACTGCATCACGAAAGAAAGAAAGAAAGAAAGAGGGGGGGAGGATTGTTGTCAGGAAAATATATACCAATTTATCCCTAGTCCACGAGGTCAGTTATTTTACAGAAATCGACGCACAGTCGATTATTACTAAGAATGGAATCCAAAATCAAAGTAAAGACCCCCACCTCGCGAGAAGTAAAGTGAAAAAGTATAATAAAATAAAATGAGTAAGATGAGAACAAGAAACAAATGAAAAACAGATAAAATAAACTAACGAACTATCTTAAATGAATAGCAAACAAACCCTTTACTAAACTAGAGTGTTTAATTAATTCAAAACTCAATGAAAAGTTGGTGAAATAATATCGACATCTATACAGAAAGTATTCAATTCATTTTCTTTAATGAAAAACTTGGAAGTTGAGAAAACGGTTACGTAAGATATTTTTTCGTAAATCAAATTTGTGCTTTCAAAAATTGTTGCTCATAAGACTTGTAAATCCGAAATTAATGTGATTACTTTTCCTTGTTTAAGAACGTTAGTGAACAAACTAGTGTAGTTTGAAATTGGTTTTCCGAGTGGAAAGGGGGGGGACGAGGTTTTAGTAAGAATAGCAGGATTTTTAATATTTAATTTCTCTGTTTGTTATTTCACTTGCTGTTAGAGCAGTTAACCTGTGGTCAGCGAATTTCTACCAGAAATTTCACAGAAAATATTTTACAATACCCAAAGTCATTTCTATTGAACTCTGAATCGAAAACTTTTCATAAGTTACGAAACAGAAACACCTATTTGTCCACGTTATATTTTTCGTAGATTTAATAGCTTTGTAATCCAAAGTCACATCATCTTTATGAAAGCTTTGACTACTTCAGTATTCCCTACACTAATCAAAGTATTCTGGGAAGAGGGAGAGAGTGCCGGTTTGGCTTCACCGTCCTTTGAGTGAAGTGACAAAAACTTTCTTCCTTGAATTAACAAATAACGGTTTGAAACACTGACGTCAAAACTACATTAAAAAGGTTAAAAATAAGAAGAGAACGTTAACTGCATATAACGAATAAATGCGTAATAATTAAGGATTACCTGCATGAATTCCTACTGGTCTGATTTCTTTGAAATGTATTGATGCATATCACCCCCTCGTCCAGATTTGGACCATCTTAAAACAAGAAATCAAGGCTTTGTTGATTTTAATTCATGGGTGCATAACTCCAAATCCTGCGCGAAACTTATCACAAATGCTCATCTAAGTTCATTCACTAATCGTATTCCGAGTCCAAACTTTCCTTGCGTGATAATCTTTTATAAATTTCAGTTTTCAGATATCCTCAGATCAAAAATCACCGTTGTTTTCTGAAGAGTCTTCCACGAAGAATATAACCAAATCTGCGCTTGGATAACTTAAAACCATCTTGATGGCTGGCGCAGTTAATCTAATTTGGTAATCTCTGATAAAAGGGAAACTAGAAGCGGATAGCACGGCGTAAACAACCTTAGCAATCACTAACAGCTGGAAATAGCGACTTTATTGATCTATGGAAAGCAACACGAGCATATATTTCTCAAGTGCATTTTAAAGGGAAATTGATGAGAAATTTAACAAAGCTACCTCTAATTTCACGATGTCAAAACGAAATTTATTTTGGTTCTTATCAATTTAACGACAACACGGTCGGGGCTGTTCGTCGTCAGCCCCATCCGTGATAAAAACGCAGGGATACTCCATTTTATATGGAGATCACTCCTAAAATATTAAAAACCAGAACATGAAGTCTGCTCAACAAAAACGAAACTAACTACATATTTTGTCAAAAGTATATTCAAATTCATGCATACATAAATCAGAAACTTATAAATCAGTTCTTTTCATTGGAACATTATTAACCTTCGTCGCTAATGCGCCAATAAACCCGAAACAATCCGCCAACACAGATTCTCAATGATTCTGACTCCACGATTTATTACGAACATGCAACGACATTCATCTTAATATTTTGAAGAAAAAAACTGGAAGTTTAACAACAGAAATCCTTTGAGCTAGTTTTAAAAAAGGTAATTTACTGAAAGGATCCGCGTTCTATTCAAACTACTCTGGAAATAGGTGCAATGCTTTTCCGACTGACGGAAATTTAACCAATGGCTTCTGTTATTCAATATAAATATTTCAGAGAGATGGGTGGAAATGTGTAAAGAAATGACTGGTTTTGTGTAAACCATTCTGCTGATGAGTTGGGTTACTTTACGATGATAAAACCTTTGGCCATAGTGTACTATTTCAAAGGGTATGCCAGTTCATTTTTTTCCTCTCGTGCATTACATCTGTAAAATATATCCACTAGCTACTCTATCCTGCCCAACATATTTATGCCTAGCATTATGAACTGTGGTGTTTGTTAGAATCCTCAAAAACCTTAACTGTTTTCTTATTTATAATGATTATTTTTAAATTCGGATTGCACATTTTGTGCAATCATAGGAACAACAGTTATGAACATTGGGATCATTAAAGAGATTTTGGATTTCATCGCAGCCGTTAACTGCTATCCTTTAAACCATCTGTGAATGCCTTTTACCTGCGGCGTCTGAAGACTACCTCAAAGTAGTTCATTCTACTTGAATTATAAAATAATCCCTGTTTAAGTTAACCTAGCAATTCACAATCTCCACTGCATTAAAATTCAACACGCTATGCTCTTAATACATGAAATATTGAAAACTATTTACTCGAGAATACTAAATTCCCAAATTCATCTATTGAACTTTTCCTTAAATTGTGGTAGTCACGTTATACTAGTTAAGATCGCTTTCGTAGGAGTTTATAAATCATTAAACACAGGTTAATTAGTACTCTGTGTATTAACTCAATTAATCATTATAAATGAGATATCCACCAAGGAATTTCGGTAAAGTAAAACGCATTACTGATGCTTCTCTAACGGGCAATATTTCACAAGTGTCCATATCACACTTGAATCTTAAAATGTCTCTCTTCCTCTGAGAGCCTAATAAAATTAGAAGTTAAAGCAATAATTACAATGGTTACATAATATAAATCTTTTCAAAACGAACTACGCAATCACCTTCTGATTAATGTAGTGTTTTAAGATTACGCTGCTGGGCTACTGATTCAGAACAGATTTAAAAAACTGTTAGAAAAAGCCTCAGTTGTGTACGTAGTCAAGGGCAAATTATTAAGTTTTCTGCAAAGTGCACCGCTCTGATATTGCTAAACAAGTCACCACGAGTTCCTCGATATTGCACGAACACTTCAAATAAAACACGCTGCTCCAGAGGAAGAAACTTGCTGTTATTTGTGTAAAATGCGTGCTATTGCCCAGATAGTTTTTTAGTCATTACTGGCACCTCGTCGGTTGGCACAGCAAGCGAAGAATTGACAACCCACTGCTGAAATATTTCTCTAATAATTTCCTAATAGCAGCCGAAACAACCGTATGGATATCGTCCCACGCTTCAAAAAGAAACAACGAAATTCTTTTTCCGGAGTAGTGATTTTTATTTGACGTGCAGTACCGAGGCAACTCGTAGTGGCTTGCTTGGAAATATGAGATCAACGTATTTTGTAGCAAACTTAATGTATACTTGGTTACTTACACAACTGAAGCCTTCACCCCTTATATTAAGTTTGTTGTAAACTCTTTCTCTGAACTTACTTCAGCAGGTTTAGAGAAAGAGTTTAAGAGCAACTTCACACAGTTCGGCTGTAATTAACCTTCTGGCATTTGTAAACTTTAGTTTGCTAATGACGAATAACAAAGCTCACCTTCGTAGAACCGCAAAATATTCACTCCACTTCTATAAGCTTTTAAGAATATCTTTATCTTTTTCTTCCTCATTCGACGAACATGTGGCTACTTCCTCCCTTAATCTGCATTCCTGATTTGCTCATATACTTCAGCTATGTGCCACGTTTTTCCTAATATTCACCATTGCAAATTTTACCAACACCCACATTGTTCCTTCACTCACGCACGCACTGAGCATATTTAATCTCACACGTTTACTCTTTAAGCTGTATACTTTACGCTGCCCCCCCCCCCCCCTCCAATGTACGTTAGCTACTGCGTTTCCACCATTTCTGAAAGTAACTCGCTTTAATCTGTCTTCACTTAGCACATCTACCTCGACGAAACTCTTATTTCATTCACATCCCTGTGATTTTATAAAATGCAACGTTCCTACATCCTTTCTTCTCTCCAACCAACCACCCACTCACATTCTTTAGGGAAACTCTTTCGCCGAATCAGCTACCACCAACTATGAGGGGAAGAAGGTGGGATTTAAATTAGCATAAAATCACAAATGCCTCTTGTGCGTCTATACCTACAAATTACATGCATTCTGCCGGTAGATCTCTCTAAACTTATGCAGACAAATTGTGGTCAACCAAACTAACCATAATCGTCTTATCCAACCAAACTAATTCATGCGACCCAACCCCTTTTATTGTGTCCATACTCACGTTTATTTTACTCTTGTTTATGACATTAACTCCACCTTAGGATAGTTTCTCGAAATTGCAGAGTTGCATATTTTTTAATTAAATCATGGAAGCCACCTAATCGCATGTTCTTGCTTTTTCTGTTATATACCAAGAACAAGCCATTTTATTAAGATTAAATGTCTTATTTTTGGCTTTCTAATTAATCGTATTTTGTTTCTTAGAAGCTGAAGTTGCAAAAAGCGTAAATCAAGTGGGGATGTGGGGGAGCTGACACTTTTTTTCTGTGGTTCACTGGGCTTTACATAATGCAGTTATCGCAGCTCACTGTTTGTTAATTAAGTGAGTTTATTCCGTTCCCCTTCCACCGATAACGGACATCGAATTTAAGGTAATTAGAATAAAATATATATATTATGGAATCAAACTACTTTTTAATCTAAATTTATCCTCTGCCTTCATTGTTTACTACGAATGGTGTCTAATCAGGTGTGTGTAAAATAAATTAGCTTTTGAGAAATGTTAAACCATTTTAATTTCTGTCTGTTCTGTTTTTCAATTACTTTATCAGCACCAGGTAGGATTTCGTGTGTCTAATGAAACTAAATAACACAGGTTTGTTCAAAACAATCAGGGATATCTCGAGATCACGCCATTCTGTAACAAAATCAGTATCGTTGTTCCTCGAACATTGCAATGGAGTAATTTTCCGATTATTAGAAACAAAAAATGGCTACCAAAATTTACAAAAGAAAAAGAAATTTAATAATTATTAAAATTATTTGATTACTAACCTATAAAAATGGAATGGATGAAAGGAGTGAAATGAAATTGTGTCGTCATTAATAACTAATATTAGCGTCATGGAGGCGGATTCCTCGTACAATGTATGGTCTCATGCTATCGCTACACCAATTATCGTACTTTAGGGGCATGGAAGTGATCGGCTTATCGAAGAGATCCTGAGGAATTCTAGGCCACTCTCCAATGAGAAGTTGGTGGGTACGTTGTGCAAAATGTGATCGAAAATCCCAGAATAACTCGCTGAAAGAAAATCCATCTAATCACCTGAAATCGGCTAACTGTGGTTGTTAATTGATGGAGCCTTTTAAGAATTCCTCTAATCTCCAACACGATTTGAATTCACGTCTTTCCAAATGATACTTCATGGTTTTGTTTGAGATACCGATAGGTAATAAATGAATTCATATCTTTAAAAGTGACATGTAGGATGGGTGGTCAAACTGCTCTACCTCTCAAGTAGAAATAATAGGATGATAACAACAAAAGTATTTTTAATTTTTCAACATGTCTCCTGAAACACTAATACACTTTTGTCAGCAATCAAGGCTTTAATTCCTACCAAAAATATTCCCGTGGTTGGTTATCCACAGGAATATTTGTATTTCAAAAAAAAAAATCTCGAACCCAATTATTTCAATATTAGAGGTAAAGCATTTTGATCGCCCCTCGTATAAGTATTTATACATGTCCAAAAAATTAATTACGTTCTCCACATAATGAGATAACTTACATGCTGATAGGTCACTTACAACTTGGTTAGGAAAAACCGAATTTACTCAAATTGGATAGCCAACTTATGAGCTCATTCAAGAAAGTATAAAAATGCAGGTTTACAAAGTAATATTCAAGCTGAAAGTTGGCAGAAGATTTAGCAAGTGAACTCATCGTGCGTGTTAAGAGAAGGATAAGACCAAGAAAAGGAAACTTCTAGCAGTCTTCTGAATCTAAGGACGAGCTATAAGTAATTTGCCACGAGCATTCCATTAAGCTCGCTTGATTAATGTCCGTAACCTAATTAGAATATCGGCTATCCGTGTTAATTAGGTGGACGCTTATTAGTGGAACTCTTGTGTTACTAAATGGACGCTGTAACTGTCCATTACTAATACAAAGTTCCTTGCTTTGCGAGAAGCGGCTTTAACTTTCAAACATCCCTTGTCTAAGCTGCGAATGACCTCCGCATCGCTGGCAGCAAATTAAATTTCGCCTTGCAGATGATTGCCGAAAGTAGGCGATCATGCTGGCATCTATCTTATCCTATAATCATTAAAATGTCCACGTCAGTGGTAAGTTCTGATAATCAATAATCAGGATGGAGGCAGGATTATTTGCATTCACCAACCATAGTTTGACAAAAACGATGCTGCCAACTTAACCCACATAATCCCCTTGGACTCTGTTAGCTAAAGCCATCCAAGAAAATAAAAAAAATAAGAAGTTTGTCTAATGCGACAGGATTTAGGAAAATTAAATTTCAACCAAATTTGGTTTCTTAGTTATATCTAACAGCTTTTATACATCTCAGTTATATTTTAATAGGGAAAAACAAGGTCCTTGAGGTTGTCATAGACATTCTCTCAGATATGCCAGACAAGCTGTACTTGCTACCTGGGAGTCTAAAACGGTGATGGAACTGATATTCGGGTGACACTCAAGTCAAGGGGACCCAATTCCGGCGAAGTCCGGACGATCTGTGACAGCCAAATCCTCTGCTTGCACCTTCACGATGGTGAGACTGTTAGTAATCCTGGGTATAACCTCCATGCACAAGTACATGGTGGGTGACCACCCAGGTGTGAACCAACGTAAACAGGGGTCGAGGTGTGGCGCCCATACCACATGGAAGAAAGCCGCCCCTCTATGTTACCAGGCAGTACTAGGTGGAAGATGACTCTCATCAACCGGTGAAATACCACCACTTTGCTTATTGGAGGCTTGAAGTGGTGGAACCCATGTTTAGCCTCTAGAGCAAAGTTCCGGTCAACCCTTCCCTATCTCTTCCATCATGCAGTATGATTGATGACTTTTGAGGTTATGATGAACGTCGTGGCGAGATCCAATATTCCTTACGTTTCGAGGGTACAGCTCTAAAACGGTTTTCGCAGGCCAGCCGCTAGTTAGTACACCGGACCGAACCTATTGGTAACTCTCTAGGAGGCTTCGGGATCAGCTACTGTATAATCTTGCTACCTCTACTCTGCCAGATAGTGACTGGAGGGAGTCCGAGTAGTGCGTATGCGGGGAGCATTGTCGAGGCCACGTTATGTCAAGGATCTGGGTATATTCTTACCACATGTACGCCATATCCAAAAATTTCATTACTTCATACAGCATGTCCCACCCACTTTTTCTTACTATTGAATACACCATGAATTGTCAAACTAATAGAGCAAGCTTATCTGCGAAAAGATCTAAACCTCCCAAGGACTTCCTAATTCATTTCACAAATATACGTGGTCTCAATTCTAATCTCAACGATGTCCATTTCCACTTGCAGTCTGCCAAACCCCATGTACTTTTTCTGACAGAATCTCAATTATCGGTTGATTCAACTACTGCTCATCTCAGATGCCCAAATTATTCGCTGTATGATTCCTTTCGCCTCAAAGGTGGTACTTGTGCATATGTCCGTTCTGATATTCCCTGTCAGAGACTTGGCAATTTGGAATCTCCTCTCTTTGATCTTCTCTGGCTTAAAATCTCTCTACCTCATTGTGTCAAATTCATCTGTTGTCTCTACCGTTCTCCCAACTCGACTAATCACTTGGAGCTCTTTGACTTCCTTTCGTTGCAACTTGACTTTCTCCAGTCCAACTCTCCTAACAGTGAGGTACTTTTCCTTGGTGATGTTGATGTTCACAACCCCAGCTGGCTTTCGTTTTCTAGTCACACCGACCCAGCAGGTCGAGATGCTGAGGCTTTTGCAATTACTAATGACCTAGCACAGATTGTTCATTTACCTACAAGAATACCGGACAATCCTAATCATACAGCCAATACGCTTGATCTTTTTCTCACCAACAACCCTTCTAAGTACACGGTCGAAGTGAGAGCTCCTTTAGGCACTTCAGATCACAACTTGGTGATTGTCTCTTCTCCAATGGAACCTTTATCTCATGGCTATTCCCAGCCTCGTGTTGTTTGGCATTACAAGAATGCAAAATGGGATGACCTGCGAGACTTCTTTTTTTCTTTTCCTTGGTCGGATTATTGTTTCAAAAGTTCTGATGTCAACGTTTGCTCAGATCGTGTCAGTGAAATTATTCTTGCAGGAATGGAATCCTTTAGCCCACACTCCACTTTAAAATCTCGTCCTTTATCTAAACCTTGGTTTTCCAATAAATGTGCTAAGACTGTCCAAGAGAAGAATGTTGCATATCGTAATTGGCTTGTTTCTAATTCTTCTGTTTCATTTCCTGCCTACACCAAAGCTCGCAACAATTGTAAAGCAGTTATTAATCAGTCCAAACTAGAGTTTGAACAGGCTAAGAGTAGAAAACTTGCTTCTTGCCCTAATGGTAGCCGAGCATTCTGGTCTCTTGCCAAAGCTATTGGCCGCAACTTTTGCCCATCTCTGCTCCCACCTCTGTCCAAACCAGATGGTTCTGTTGTCACTTCAGCCAAGGATAAAGCTGACCTGCTAGCATCCCATTTTTCTTCCAGCTCATGTATTAATGATCTTGGTAAAACACCTCCCACCATTCCCAACACACTCCATTCAATGCCTCCTGTGGTCTTCCGTCAAAAGGATATCAGAAGGAATTTGATGAATCTCGATGCTAAGAAAGCTCCAGGTCCTGATGGTATTTCTCCACTTGTTCTCAAAGCCTGTGCTCCTGAACTTACTCCTGTTCTTTGCCGCCTTTTTTCACTTTCTTATTCTAAAGGTGTTTTTCCTTCTGCCTGGAAATTTGCTCATATCCAGCCAGTTCCTAAAAAGGGTGACAAATCCCTCCCATCCAATTATCGTCCCATTGCAATTACTTCTACTCTTTCTAAAGTAATGGAGAAATCAATTAACCGCCAACTCTTAAACTACCTAGAAACCTTCCGTCTGATCAACGATCACCAGTATGGATTTCGTCAGTGTCGATCCACTGTTGATATTCTGGCTTATGTTACCCATTTATGGACTAATTCAATGGAAAGGTTCGGTGAAACACAAGTAGTTGCTCTTGACATCTCAAAGGCTTTTGATCGTGTTTGGCATAAAGGTCTTCTAAACAAGCTTCCATCTTATGGTTTGCCAACTGTTTTTAGTAATTGGTTATCCAGTTTTCTCTCTGATCGCTCACTGAGGGTGATGGTTGATGGCTCTCTGTCTTCTAACTTCTCCACTAATGCCGGTGTCCCCCAAGGTTCAGTTCTTTCCCCTACTCTTTTCCTCTTGTATATCAATGACCTTCTTCCATTGACTGGAAATCCTATCCATAGTTTTGCCGATGATAGCACATTGCATTCAACTTTCCATTTTGAGGAACCTTGTCCTGCTCAATCAGCTTCAACTTTTCGAAAATCTGCTACCAATTCCTTAAATGCCGATATTCAAGTAATTCTCCAGTGGGGCAAAGACAACTTAGTTGATTTCAACCTTTCTAAAACTCAGTCTTGTCTTATATCTCGCAAAACGGATTCTTCTGCTCCTATGCTTATCTTTAGTGACACTCCGATTTCTAGGCAAAATGATATATCTCTTTTGGGGATTACCCTGACTTCTGATCTCTCTTGGCACAAACACATTACAAATATTGCTTCCTCTGCATCTAAAAAACTTGGTTTTCTCTTTCGCCCTCGGCGTTACTTTTCTTCCAAACAGCTGCTCACTCTGTATAAATCGCAAATCCGGCCTGCCATGGAATATTGTTCCCACATCTGGGGCAGTGCCCCCAAAACCTCTCTCCGGCTTCTTGATTCCATTCAGAAGAGGGCAGTTAGATTAATTAATGATTCGTTTCTAACAGAGTCTCTCCACTCGCTGTCTCATAGACGCACTGTTTCTGCTGCATGCCTCTTCTACAGATACTTCCATGGGCACTGTTCTTCTGAATTGGCTTCTATAATTCCCGCTCTCTCTTTCAAAACAGTCCGAACACGTGCCACCGCCAGCCAACATCCATTTACTGTCCAACTTCAAACCCACAGAACCAACTTTTCATCTTTCTCATTTATTCATTCAACTGCCGTTTTCTGGAACAACCTTCCTTCATACGTATTTTCTGAAAATTACAATCTACAGAAGTTCAAGTCCAATGTCAACAAATATCTTCTTTCGTCTTCTCAACCTCCAACCCAAGCACCGTACTAAGTACTATAGGTTCTAATACCTCTCGTGTTTGGGTTTCACATAAAAAAAAAAACCACAAACGCTACCACGATAATGTAACCGAGTTTGTTGGAAGAAATGGGGATACAGGCCGCCGTAGCCTAGTGGTCAGGCGCGTGGGTGCATAAGTACACGTGCCTTGAGTGACCGGGGTTCAAGCCCGTGACCACTGAATACGGTGCTGTTTCTTGTATTCTATCTATCTTGTGAACTCCTCTGACCGTTTGGTCGTCCCGGAGTATAAACAGAAAATTTATTTATTTATTTTACATACTTCACTTTGCTAACGGCGCACATTGCAAGATTCCGTGGAAATATTCGAATACGATTATATTTAATAAGTACTGCATAATAAAAGACAGAAAATGACAATGAATTCGCATGCACAAGTCGTGCAGGAAGACATACTGGGCAAGAGTGGAGTCACAAATGGAATGCTAATTGTTTAGTGGGTACGTTCTCTCTCTCAGTACAATACAGGATTCACTCAGATTCTTGCTGTGGATGAGGCTATCAATGCGGCAGCGATACCCACTGGTGCGTGCACAAGTGCATCTATAAACTTATGAAGAGATTGTGGAAGTGGTTAGATGGCAGGAGTATCCGAAGAAAGTTTTATAGGAGTGAGGTCGAGAGATGTTGGTCACGCAGATATCATGATGTTATCAGTCAGCTAGCCTTGCGAGATTATCAATTCTGCAAGATAAAATTGTCCTCTAGTTCTCTATTGCATCTGCATAAGGTGTCATACAGAGGTGAAAATGAAAACTTCCATCAGCATCGTTGTTTCTTCCTTGTTGTCCCCTGCAACACATATAGGCTAGTGCATCTAGAGACAAACTAGCGCATTGTCCCCAAACGAAGGTGTCTCTTTCAATGATGTTACCGGGTATTGCTTGTTTGTTATTTGGTTTTTAGGAGCATTAGCAACTAAGGCCATATTGCTCCGGGATATGCGGTGGTCATTCCATGACCTTCCCGCATCCTCCGTATTTGGTGGTGATGGGCTCGAACCCCGGTCTAATCAAGAAGCGTGTGCTACGCACTGCTGCCCCTTCCCACCTGGCTACGGAGGCGCCTCCGGGTATTGCATGTCTTCGGTTCCTTCCAGAAGAATGTAAATGAATAAATAATTTTCTGTTCATACTCCAGAACAGTCAGTGGAGTTCACAAGTTGCGGAATACAAGAACGTTATTGTAATTAGACTGGAATCATGGTCAACTCAAACGCATGTGACACTACACCTCCGCGTTTGAACACTCGGCTACGAAGACTGTGTAGAGCAAATCTGGACTAACTGATAAGCAACACCCAACCCCGTTATTCTTGGGCATGCTGACTACACCAATTCAGGCTCTCTTGTGACGTGAGGTGAGAGGAACACATATCATCGACAGTCTTGCACACACACAGAATTTAACGTGTAACTTCGTAATAATAGTTGAAGGTATCGTCACTTAAAGTTGTTTTCCTAGTTCTACCACCACGTCTTTTGGTACTACTTCTTCACTCTTGGAATGTTCTTCGAAGTCAGTGGACACCTATCAACATCCAGCCATTTGTCAAATACGGTTGCTTACTTCAAGCTTTCGGATGGCTCTCTAGCTCTCAAACATTAGATAGGCGGTTTCTTTCAAACATTCAATCAAAAACGTAAAACCAACCATATCTGCTTGGTTTTACAGAAGAGATAATCTGGCTTCAGTAATCTTCAAGTGATGGTTTTCAGATCATTGGATGAGCTATTGTGCCTCACAAAAATGTGTTCAATTTGAGATTCGCTGTTGTCACAAAGTAATTACGGTTTTATATTAACAAACTTGGGGCTTAGAGGGGAACAGGTATCCTGTGTGTTATCAGACACTCAGCCTAAAACACTGATGGATCCAATATCTCTCTATTACAGAAGATTTAGGAGAAGTCCGGTTGGCCTGCCTCCCTAAAATCCACTCATGCACACCTTCTCGATGGTAAGCCCTGTTACGTCACTTAGGTGGCAACGAACGTGTAGAGTGGTTCTCTTCAAGACGCCTGGTCAGCGTGAAGAGGAAAAGACCAAACCCTCCAGCAATGAGAGCACAACAATACAAATGGCCCTCAGTCCCCAGCAGCTTTCACTCTCCCTCTTACGGCAGCGAGAGGATCAGAGTGGAAGCAGAGGGTGCTAAGAATCTCTGGGTACGACCAGGCTGCCATGCACGGAAATTGAACTTGGCCTGTTATAACGTACGATCACTCATTGGTGAAGACAGGATATTAGAGCTGGAAAAGGAATTAGAAAATGTGAATTGGAATATCATCAGTTTGGCTGAAACAAGAAGAAGAAATGAATCACTTATAAGTTTATCAAGTGGAAATCTGCTGTACACCAATGGAAACAGTGAAAGGAGTGAAGGTGGAGTTGGGTTTCTGGTCCATAAAGATTTTAAAAACAACATTTTGGAATTCAAAAGTACATCACCAAGGGTGTCAAGACTAATACTCAAGATTTCTAAGAGGTACAAGCTAAAGATTATAATGATTTATGCACCAACATCAAGCCATGATGATGAAGAGGTTGAAGAAATGTACACCGAAATTGAGTGTCTTCTAGATGAACAGAAAACCCACTACACTATTATTATGGGGGACTTCAATGCTAAGGTTGGAAAAAGGCAAAACAGCGCAGAAAGAGGAACTATAGGAAATTTTGGAATTGGTGAAAGAAATAATAGAGGTGAAAGACTTGTGGAATTTGCAGAATCTCAAGGAATGTCAGTAATGAACACTTTTTTCAAGAAAAGGGTGAACAGAAAGTGGACCTGGAAGAGTCCAAATGGATTAACAACTAATGAAATCGACTTCATCCTCACTAACAGAAGATATATTGTGAATGATGTTACCGTCCTGAATAAGGTAAATGTTGGAAGTGATCACAGAATGGTAAGGTGTACACTTGATATAGATGTAGGAAAGGAAAGGAAAAAACTGACTCGAGTAAATAATACAAAGGTCTTTGAAATAACAGAGGAGGAGAAAAAGCAGTATGTACTAGAACTTAAGAACAAGTTTGAGCTTCTGCAGACTGCTCAGGACCAAAATATCGACGAGGAATATTACAACTTTCTGAAAGTGATAAAGCCCAAGAAACCTATAGGGAAACAGAAATCCAAAGAAGAAAAAATTAGTCAAGAAACACTTGTCATGATGAACCAAAGACGACAAATGAAGAAAAACTGACAGGGAGAAAATTTGAATATACTGAGTTATGCAAAGCCATTAGAAAGAGACTCAGAGAGGACATAAGAAGATTTAACACGAGAAAAGTAGAAGAAGCATTAAGGGAAAACAAAGGATTTAAATCAGCAGCCATGAGCTGTAATACAGAAAGAGAAATGATACTGAAACTGAAGAATAGCGATGGTGTACTTATAAACAGCAGAGAAGGCATAATTCAAATAGCAGAAGACTACTATAGAGAATTATACAAGGAGCGAGGGAATGATACCAGCAGTGGGGAAGGTGGATTGCAAAGTAGCAACACATACGACATACCCGATATTCTTCCTGATGAGGTAGAACATGCATTGAAGAAAATTAAGAATCGGAAAGCCCCGGGGAAGATGAAGTTATTGTAGAATGTTAAAATTGGGAGGAAGAGACATAACACAAAAACTGGCAAGGCTCTTCACAAAGTGCATTAGAAAAGGTGTGATGCCTAAGCAGTGGAATAATGCAATCATAGTTTTGCTGCATAAGAAAGGAGATAAATCAGAAATTGGAAATTATAGACCAATTAGCTTGTTATCCCATATCTACAAGTTGTTCACAAGGGTCATTACTAAGAGATTAGAAAGAATACTTGATGAGAATCAACCGAAAGAGCAAGCTGGCTTTAGGACAGGATTCTCAACTATGCATCACCTTCACGTAATATCACAGCTAATGGAGAAAGCAAATGAATATAAAACATCATTATGCCTGGCATTTGTGGATTATGAAAAGGCATTTGACTCCATACAGCATAAGGCAATGTTTTGGGCACTGGAAAGACAAGGCATAGATACTCCATATATTATGATTTTGAAGAAAATATATGAGAGTGCTACATCCTTTATTAGACTAGACAAAGACAGTAGCAAATTTAAAATCGAGAAAGGAGTTCGACAAGGAGATACAATATCTCCGAAGCTGTTTACTGCTGCCCTTGAGGAAGCTTTCAGAAGATTAGACTGGTCGCAGAAAGGAGTCAATGTGAACGGAGAGTACCTAAACCATTTACGATTTGCAGATGACATTGTGGTCATAAGCCACGATCCCAAAGAATTAGAGGAAAATCTTAATCAGTTATGCACAGTTAGTAGGGATTTTGGACTAAAGATGAATATGGCTAAAACAAAAGTAATGATGAACATGTATGCCACGAAAAGGGAAATAATGATTGAAGGAGCAGTAATTGAAAAGGTGGAGTCATACTTATCTGGGACAAGTTATTAGCTGTAATAATGATAAATGGCTGGAAGTCAAGAGAAGAATAAATTTTGGATGGATAGCATTCAGGAAATATAGTCACATACTGAAGAGCAATATCCCAGTTTGTCTGAAACGTAAAATAATGAATCAATGTATACTCCCCACCATGACTTATGGAAGTGAAACTTGGGCACTCACCAAAAGAATGGAAGAGAAGCTAAGAACTACACAGCGAAGAATGGAACGAATTATATTGGGAATCAGACTGTTAGATAAGAAGAGAAACACATGGATTAGGCAGCAAACTCAAGTAAAGGACATTCTTATCAAAACTAAAGAACTAAAATGGTCTTGGGCAGGACACATAGCTCGAAGACATGATGACAGATGGACTAAGAAAATAACAGAATGGTACCCAAGAGGAGCTAGAAGAAAACCTGGAAGACAAAGGCGGAGATGGATAGATGAAATTCATGAGTTTTTGAGTAGTAAATGGATGGCCAGTGCTCAAAACAAAAGGAACTGGAAAGTTGCTGGAGAGGCCTTCATCCTGCAGTGGATTGAAAATGGCTGATGATGATGATGATTAACAAACTTAATAAGATTTCAAAACTCTTAGTAAGGAAGAACTGGTATTATCTACGGTAGCTCGTACAAAACGGTGCTCCTACCAGGAAAGGCTTCAGTTCTGCAAATTTCAGCGTCTGGAGACTAGGCACTTGCGAGGTGATCTGACTGAGGTGATTAAGGCTTTGAATAGATTGATTGATGGACTAGAGGATAGATTGACAAGCTCAATGCTGATGGATTCTTCCTCTTGCTCTTCCACTACACACACATGAAGGGGCATAAATTCAACTGAGGAAGCGTGGTTGTTGCAGCATGGATGTGCGGAAATTTTCCTTCAGCCATCGTGTTTGATTTTTATTTATTTATTATTTTTTTCGATTTGCTATTTTGTACATATTGCATACAAACTGCATGTAATTGTCACGAACTACTTGTATTTCTCTTTAACTAAGAGTTTTTAAAAATTTTACGAAGTTTATTAAAACAAAACTACTATTACTTCATGACTGCAGAGAATTTAAAATTAATTACATATATATACGAGTAGTTCTAAACCGGCATGTTCAAAACGTCATTATTGATTAAAGCAAATTATTCATTTAAAAAAAAAAAAAAACTAGAAAAATTCCCGTATTTCTGCTTTTTTAACAATATATTTTTAATATTCAATTTCATTACAATTCAATCAAAAAATGAACACCTCTTAATTCATTTTGAAAACGACGTTTTTTTTTTTCGCGTGAGTGTATATGGCTACAAAAGAGAGTTAACAAAAGAATATGGCTAACAAGACGGTTAATATAACTTTAAAAAGTTGCGTAACTTTTAATAAAGATTTTTTTTTCTTTTTTTTTTTTAACCAGAAACATATCTGACTGAGATTCTTGATTCATTTCTGGTAAGATCCAAAGTTATTCATCTTATATCATCCTCTGAAAGAAGCGATCCCCTTTCAAAATTCCAGAAATGTTCTTTAAGCAGTAACTTTTTGGAATAATTTAATTTTTCTGTCTTTCTAAGGTTGGTTTTCCCACAATTCCACGAAAAAAAAAAAAAAAAAAAACAGAAGAAAATCCTTCTGTTTTTTTTTCCCAAAGTCAAATCCACACGAGCTCTCGTTTGAGAAGACACTGCGAGACCCGACTTTTAGATATAGAAATTACAGTGGGGTACTGGATGGAAATAAAGTGGGAATATCAGTAATAGCTAAGGAGGTTATGATACAAAAAATGCAAACTATAAACAAAATAGTTCGTTTCTTTAATACTCGTACCATTCCTTGTGCGAAGGTTTTCTCTTTCCACTTTATCGATCTCCGTTGAAATCATAAATTACAAATTCGTGCTGTTTTTTTATCTTTTTTAAAGCTTAAGAAACATTTTTATGACTTCTTTTAGATTTCCTTTTAAGAAATGTAAAAACGTAGTACAATACTTCGCGTTGGGGCATTAGGATTGTGGGGAGAGGGGGATATTGATAATGCCATTACTTCTACATTGCCAAAGAAAGATAGACGGTGCAATTATAAATGGTAATATGATTTTAGTATCTCCTTTTATGGGTTGAAGCCTATATAATCTACTTTAATGTTTCGCTCGTATGAAGGCTTTATAGCGAGCAACTCCTTAAAATAATTTGTTTCCCGCTTCTGCTGGAAAAGAGGGAAGAGAAGAGTTTCTGAAGCAGATGAGATAGAAATCATAACAGATACATCACAGAAATCAATAATAAGGCATAAAAGTAAAAATAACTATTCCTTTTTAGTACAGATGGTCGATATAATCTTGTAACTTCTGTTAATTTAATAATTACTAGTTTTTGGGGCTAAATTAGTTTTTTCTTTAGTTGCTTAGTTGCTTTAGCCCCAAATTAGTTTTTGGGGCTAAAGCAACTAAGGCCACGAAGTATCGGATCAAGAATTGTATGAAATCTTTAACCTGATTTACTAAATGCAATTCTCAAAGACTTTCTTTCCATCGTCTATGAACGGATCATCCAGTAGATCCTGTGAGATCCACCTCCCGGGGTTGGGATTGCCTACGTCTTTTAAAAGATTACATTTTTGTTTTTTCATGTAAGTAAATCGACTAACAGAGAAAAATGGAGAAGAAATATTCTACACGAATAAAATATAATTTTCATTCAGCTATAAACGAAACATGCTTTCATTCCAAGTTAAATTGCATAATGAGCAGCTGTAGAAAATGGAATAAGCAGATCGCATAAGGCTAAGGCGCACCACTATAGTCAAGCATTCTCTTAAACTACGTACACGAACTTAAGTATCAGTTTCCATCATTGTACCGGGGACACAACGATGGAAATTACTCCACAGACTAACGATTCATCTTTGAAGGAACGTGGCACAACTAGAATTACTGGGCATTAACAGAATATCAAGCGATTTAACCCAGCAATTGTCATCAAAGCCTCGCCCTGTATTTTTAGATCCCATCTGTTTATCTTTCTCCGCTTAAATCCCTGGTGTATCCCATCCTGACAGTTTCACATCAACAGGCATTTAACACTTTTCGTGCAGAGTTGCGAACGTGTTCAGATATTTCTGGGAGTGTTTCATTTCGTTTCCAGCTGAAAGTTTCTTCTCTTTTTTTTAATTTATTTTTTCCCCTTCCGCTTGCAACGCGCATGATGCGAAAACTTTGTGCTATTAAAGAAACGTTAGATGTTTTGTTTTTCTTGCAAGAACTTCTTAAAGATTTAGCCATACTTTCTTGATAGCCGATGCTGCTCCGCTATTACAATTCAGATTAATACATCTCTTTCTCTCTCTGCCTCTCCTTCGAGCTGGGCTATCTGGCTGTAACAGGTGCGGGTAATGGCTCAGCATCGGGCTACGCTGAAATTACAATTTTCTTTTGGGATCAGTTTGTTGACTGTAATGACGCCATGAAAATGTAACAGACTGGCAAATCATTTTGCGGATACTTGATGTGGAATAGGTGATTGTGTTTTTGTAAAGGTTTTCGCTTAAATAGTTGTTGTTTTATAACTTTTTGCTTCGTTTTATTGAGCACTATAATTCTAGAAGGATTTAAGATCAGATGCAGTGCATTGTGTTCTTCTCTTCTGCTTACGAGTGGTGTCGTTTAAAAGTGTTTATTCTATCGCCTCTACTCTTCTTTATTTCGTGTATATTTAAAGAAGAATAAATTGTTTAAATATGCCGTTATCATAAATCCTATAAGAATTTGAACGAGAAGCAGTTATATAAGGAAATCGCGAAAAATAATCATGAGAAGCTATGTTGTATATTCGTTTGAGGTTAAACCGAGAGTCATAAATGGTTGCTTATGAAACTCGTGTCGAATGGTGTTTTGGTGAATGTTTTTGTTGGTCATACTAGTGGCCAAGTAATGATGACGAGGTAAACATTAACTTAAGCTTTCATTAAGTTAATTAAAATTAAGCAATGAAAACACTTAATTTCGTGACATGTGGATATGTAAAGGGCGGCTCCTAGAACGTCAGTTCAACTCCGCCTCTTATCTCTGTGAAGAATTGAACCACTAAAAGGGCCAGAAATGTGATTGCTGTAGGTTTGTGTTTATGTGTGTGTTCTTGTTCTGGCCGCTTACCCAGAAGCATCAGTCACCTTGACAGATGATTCTGGGTACTCGTCCACACCATATTGGGAAGGTGGGCCAGTCCATGTAAAATACGACCATGTAAAGCCAGTCCATGTAAATCACAATTACTACTCTGATTTCTTCAAAATTAGCGCTTTATCACCCCACAGACACTTTTTGTTTTGTCATTCTGCGCGGTGACAAAACGTTAAAACGTTAGTTTTGTCACCGAAACAGAATGGAGCAAGTTTCAGCAATGTGTCTAAATTGATAACTGATACCAAATAAGTTCCGAAACGTCGTCCAATTTGGAGTAATATCATCTGGCTATTTGAAGCGTATTTCGGGGAAATTTTACTGTACTTAGGAATGAATAAAGTATATATTTTTGTCCATTTATTGCGTGGAGTTACGTGTTTTGATTGCTTTTAAGTTAATTATCTACCACATCATGCCTTTCACACAAGATCCAATGATTTAAAGAAAAGTTCCACAAAATTATCTTTCAAACTCAAGAATTAAGTTTGAAAAAAGTTTGACGTCATTAGATCTATGCCTCTGTTCCTGTTTATTACGTTACGTCGTTTAAATAAGGTGTGCTGTTTACCAATAAAGCAAAAGCCTTGACAGTTTATTGTTCTAGGGCAATAGCTTTCTGTAGACAAAAATTTTAAAGAAAATATTTTGATGCAGTTTATCTGACAACAGACAATTTCTTTGATTTTTTGGGAACTTTAATCGTGTCACTTCTGTGTCATTCCGACAGACTAATATCAGACAAAGTTTTTCTTGGCTGAAAAAATTTACATCGTCACAAATTTATACGACAACTCTTTCATAGATTAGAATCTTTAATCTTTAAACCTTTGCTAGCTGCAAGGTGATTACCCATTGTAATTACTGATAACAAAAAAAAGTAACAAGCAACGGCTTGTAGGTGCGAACTGAGAAAATTTAGTTTCTGCGCATCTGCAATGCCCTGAGCCCACTATGATTCTGTCTAGCATTCAACCCACCTGATCCTGATGCTGGCGGCAGACTCAAGAACTCAACTAGAGATCTCTGCAAACCCTGCTATAAATATCCTACAAGACTGGGCCACCCAAAACCACTTAAAGATATCCCCAACAAAAACCTGCTCCATCCTACTTAAAGGTTCTCTCAATATCAGAAGGTCTCCTCAGATAAAGATTCAGGAAACAACAATTAAGCTTTCCACCGAACTTTAATATCTTGGTATTCTGCTGGATAAAAATCTGTCATTCACACCCCATCTTACTTACCTCCGAAGCAAAATCAAAAAATACTCCACACTAATAGCTAGTCACTCGTCGCGACTGGGGGCTTAAGAAGAGGACCCTAGCCCTCTTCTATAAGGCAGTCTTCTTACCAGCAATAACATACGCATCAGGAGTCTGGTTCCACAAGGCGGTAACAGCAGTAAACAAAAGGAAGCTAGAGACCATTCAACGTTCATTCCTACCGATAATCTCGAGAGCCTGCTGTACTGTAAGCACCCACGCCCTCCAGGTCCTCTTGGGCGCTCTCCCCCTGGACTTGGAGATCGTCCGCTGTGGGTTGCTTTATCAACTATCCAAAGGCAAAGCAATCACCTGCCTAGACTACACAACTGATCCGCCGAACGATCGTAAACTCGAGAAAAAACGCCTTCTCACCCACCTACAGCAGGCCTGGCAAACCCGCTGGACGACTTCCACAAAAGGGGAAGTCACCCGAAGATTCATACCGGTAATCAACTAGTGTTTCCCAAAAGCCCAAACTGGTTTTCACCGGGACTGCTGACATCTTACCTACTCACGGGACACGGCGCAATAAGAGCAAAACTCTCCAGTTTCGGATTGAGTGACACCCCTCTCTGCCACTGTGGACAGCCAGAGACGTGGGAGCACCTCATGCACCACTGCCAACTATACGAAGGCCTCCGCAGCCTCTTAATAACTAGAATAAGTTTCTCGCCAATAAACCAAGAACAATATCTCCTGGAGAGCGAGGACAATTATAAAGTCTTAACGCAGTTTGCGCAGGATCTTTTTACTAGAAGAAGAACATACCCACAACCTTATCAGGAATTTTCCCACAAACTAACCACTTGTCATCCATAATAAAGATCCTTAGATGTGTCAACCAAACAAAAACCTAACAGCTACAATCTGAAGAACAATTAATCATTACCTTAACCTGGATCTGACAACTGGAGTCATTATCTGGACTTGACCACTCACACGGACGGGACAATATGTCCCGGAATGGCATACGAAAACCTGACAAAGACATTATGCAGTTTGCTGCCGAAACATCATTAGGCGATCTGAACTGGGTACCCTCACTCGGTTCACTTTCTTTCCCTTCCCTTGGCAGGGGGATGGTTACTCTGTACCCTCCCCCTGCCATCCCCTATCTTCTCCTGGTGAGGCATGGGCCTGCCCCACCAACGTTTGGGGTTATCTTCACTATTGACCCCATATTTCTGTCTTTCACCCCCCAGTCTTCAGTCTCCCTTCCCTCTCTTGCTATTTTGCGACTAGCGTTTGACCCTTGTCAAAACTACACAAGCCCCACACTAAAAAAAAAAAAAAAAAAAAACTCTAACCCGCATAACATATCTCTATCGGCCTGACCCAATTTCTAGCGTTTCTCCCCCTCCACACACTTTTTTTTTTAGGTCCTAGCCACTGAAGTCTCAGGAAATTAGGTGGCAGGATATTCCAGAGTAAATAGTAAATTTCTAAAATACTGGTGTACCTGGTCTGCCTCCACGAGGTATAGTGTGGGCAACGGTGGGTCCCATTTTAAACCTCTGGCCTCTATAGTGTTCTGTATCACACCACAGTGTATATTACGATGGGGGAAACCCCTGGTGCCGATAGACCCTAAACACACTATGTCTACCCTGCTCAATAACAGCAAGTACATATCGTATCCTAAAGGAAGGGAGGAAGAACCTGTGCACCCCCTCTCACCTTATGTAGATGAATGACATCAAACTCTACGATGCAACCGAAAATCAACTCCAACAGCTACTTGGATCACCAAAGAACCGAATAGTTTCGGTTCTTAAATAACTGAAAAAGGTATTCCACTTGGGTTTCATTGAGACTATATGTCCTCAAGTTTGAAATAAATTTAAAACGGAATATTACAGGAAAAAATCCTTTTCATCTGTCAAATAATTTAAAATGTGGTGAAATTCGCATTAGATCACTCCCCTCTAGCGGTCGAGCTCCCATATCGAAGTCTGTGTAGGAGAAAGGATCTGGGTCCAACTCAAATGACTACCAAAGTTGCCTTCTCCACTAAATATATTAGAGAAGATAACATTTTAGAAAAACTAAAATCCATAGACTGGAATATGGGAAACGCGCTCTTCCTCACAGACGCAATCAACTGCATATCTTAGTGTCTAGCATTAGCATTAGTAGAGGCATTTGATGCAAGAAAGCAAGCTTATGCAGCATCAGCCAAAAAAAAAAAAAAAAAACCTTCCACTTCACCCCTCTGTTCGTTCAAAATACCTGTCCAGCTGAGCCTTAAACGTATTCAGGCTATCAACCTCCACCACAAGGGATGGAAGTCTGTTCCACCAACCAACCACCCGCTGGCTAAAGGCAAATTTCCGCACGTCCATCCTACATCTATCTTTCCTCAATTTGAATTTATGCCCTCTCAGGTGATTTTTCCGAGCTAGAGGAGGAATCCCATCAGCATTGAGCATGCTTAAACCATTCAAGGCTTTATACACCTCTATCAGATCACCTCGCTGGTGCCTAGTCTCCAGACACTGCAATTTGCAAAACTTAAGCCTTTCTTCGTAAGAGCACCCCTTTGTTCCATTCACTAATCTTGTTGCCCTTCTCTGTACTCGTTCCAGCAGCTCTACATCCTTCTTGAAATGAGGCCTCCAGACCTATATACAGTACTCTAGGTGTGGCCTGACCATTGCCTTATACAATGGAATAATCACCTCCTTATCCCTGCTGGAAAAATTCCTGTATATCATTGACAATACTCCATGAGCTACTCTTGCAGCCCGTCTGCACTGCTAAGAGAACTTCATATCTGCCTGCAGAACCACCCCCAAGTCCCTTTCATTCTCTACCACCGTCAGTGTAGTACCACAGAGTTCATACGTTGCTCTAGGGTTGCTGTTTCCCATGTGTAGTACTTTACATTTGTCAATGTTAAACTTCATTTGCCACCTCCCAGCCCATCTGCTCAACCTTTCCAGATCCTGTTGCAGCAGCATAATGTCAGTAGTGTCCTTGACAACCCTGCCAACCTTTGTATCGTCTGCAAACTTGGACATTAAGCTTGATATACCATCATCAATATCATTTATAAATACAGAAAACAATAATGGACCCAACACTGAGCCCTGAGGGACTCCACTAATAACATTAGTCCATGACGAGCAGTGTCCATTGATTACCACTCTCTGTCTTCTCCCCCTCAACCACCCCTTTATCCATAGCAGCAATTTGCCTCCAATGTCACACTGCTCCAATTTGTGTAGCAGTCTTCCATGTGCAACAGTATCAAAAGCCTTTCTAAGATCCAAGTATATAATATCAAAGTTATTCCCTGCATCCAGTTCTTTTGTGACTGCATCATAGTATCCAATCAAGTTGGTCAGGCAAGACTTCCCCTTAACAAAACCATGCTGTGTCTGAGCTATAACTGAAGTCTTGTCTAAATGATCCTGCAGTGCTTCTTTAACCAGTGCCTCCATTAATTTTCCTGGAACAGAAGTTAAGTTCACAGGTCTATAATTACTTGTGTCAGCTTTTGATCCTCCTTTGTGAATTGGGGGCACATTTGCACATTTCCAGTCTATGGGTACCTCCCCTGAGTCCAAGGAAGCTCTCATAATTATGGCTAAGGGTTTGCTTACTTCCTTTGTTGCCTCCTTTAATATAACTGGATAGATCCCATCCACCCCGGGTGCCTTTCTTGTGTTTATCTTCAACAGTTTCTCCTCCACTTTACTCCCAGTTATTTCAAGATTCTGTAGCTTACTGCTAGAGTTGAATACACCTCTGGCATTCCCCTTACTGAATAACTCCTCATGTGTGAATGTCGATGCAAAATATTCATTTAATTTGTTAGCTACCTGCGCAGGATCATCAACAGTTGACCCATCAATGTCAAGTGGACCAATCTGATTCATCCCCTTCCTTCTAGAGTTTACATAAGTAAAGAACTCTTTGCTGTTTTTCTTTGCATCCCTTGCCAAGGATTTCTCGTAATCTGCCTTCGCCTGCCTAACCTCCTTTGTAACTAGGTTGCATATCAACTTGTATCTATCATAGGCTTCTGTGTCATGTGTTAATTTGTAAGCATCCCATGCATTTTTCTTCTCTGCCATATGCCTCATTAGTTCATCTGACATCCATTTTGGCCTAAACCTTTAACAATATTTCTTAGTTGGTATGTAAAGCCTAGTAGCTTCCAAGATAAGTTCTTTGAATGCTTCCCATTTTGAATTTGCTGTTGGTAACATCATCAGTTGGTCCCACTGTATAGAATTTAAATACTGTCTCAGTCCATCGTAGTCGCCTTTACGGAAGCAATAACCCTTCCCTTTACCCCTAATGGTAGTTACCTCTTTGAGTAAATCCCACTTCAGCACACTGTGATCACTGCCACCTAGTGGTTCATTTATCTGCAGATTCTTAATGCATGAAGAATCACTGCTGATAATCAAATCAAGAGTATTACTCCCTCTAGTTGCCTCCCAACATGCTGATGTAGAAAACAATCATCCAATAAATCCACAAAAGCCCTGCTAGTGTGTGAGTAACCAGCCCCCAAATTCCAGTCAATATCTGGGAAATTAAAATCTCCCATTAAGACTCTCTGATTTACTGGCCCACTATTTCCCTGTATAGTTTCTTATTATACTCATCAGAGTCATTAGGCCTATAGCACACTCCTACTCTCAATTTTGATCTCCCAATGCTTATGTCACACCAAACTGACTCAACACTGCACTGTTCAGCGATGTCGATTGGCTTCACTTCCTTGGTTTTTATGTGTTTCTTAACTAATAGCATAACCCCTCCCCCCTTCCTATCCTTTCTGTAGACGTTGTACTCCCCAAATTGCAGTTCTGCATCCCTTATATCTGTGTGACACCACGTCTCTGATATCCCAACAATATCTGCCTTTGATGTTTTGAGCAATACCTCAAATTCATCAAATTTATTTACTAAACTCCTAGCATTTGTGTACACGCAAGTATACCTGCACCTGTTTCTATTCTTAGCTACCCTAACACAACCCATGTGTTTACTTGTACCGCAATGGCTCCCAGCAGTCTCTGAAATACCATGCATCTTGTTTTTCAGGTTTCTGCTCATTCTAATAGAAGCAGTGCAAGAATCTCTTTCATCTCTGCCAGTGGCTACTGTCAATCTATTGGTCTTTGTCTCCCCCCAAGCTAGCAGTTTTCCGACCCACCTAACACTGCCTCGATAGCATCAGCAAATATTCTTGCACCCTTTCTATTTAAGTGTATCCCATCCCTGTAGAAGCAATCTCTCCTGTTAACAAGTACAGTCCAGGCTGAAAAAAATTCTACCCCTTGAGCCTTGCACAATCTTTCCAGGGCAGAATTGATCGACAAGGTTCTCATCATATACTCCCTCCTATCGTGTCTGGGCAGAATTGCAGACACTTTCAAATTCAACCCTAATTCTCGGCTTTTGTTCAACAGTGACTTGTAAAGTAATTCTGTTGGTCTCCTACTCTTAATATTATTAGTGCCAACGTGTACAACTATATCACCTTTTGTGCCCTTAAAAGATGATATTCGCTCTACAACGTCATCAACCTTTGCCCCTGGCAGACATACCCTGGTCCTGTTCCACCTATCTTTTTTACAAAGCATGTTCCCCGTTTCCCTGACAATAGAGTCACCAACAACTACTAGTTCCTTCGGGACCAGCGCATTCTGCTTTGGGGGTTGTCTCTGTGTCACACGATGCCCAAGTGCAAGCTCTGGCGTTGATGTGGGCAGCTGAGAGCTTGATGGGCCCCTCAATTTAGTTTCTTCGAGGGCATCCACCCTGTCCTTCAAGCTCTCATATAGGCCCACAAGAACGCCGAGTTGTTGCCTGATATCGATACACTCCTTGCATCGCGCACACACAAAGACATCCCCCTTGGCAGTATCATGTCCCGTACCCGATTGCTCTGCAAACATCAAGCAAACAGTGCATTTTATAAGGCTGTGAGTCAGAGGACAACTGCTCCCCTCAGTTCTGCTCTGAGCCACAGCACTTCCATTAGCTTGAGCCTTTTGCTTTGCTGCTCTGGTCTGAGTCATGATTCTATTAATTTATTAATTAATTATAATTAATTATGTTATGTTATTAATTATGTTAAATATAATTAATTGTATTACGTAATCTAAGTCGATATATGTATTTATTTAAACGTACAATTTAACTGCTAACGAAGTTCAACTAACGCTATCTAGTACGGTATATAACTATCGTATCACAAAGACGGGAAAGGTACGAACGGTAGCGGAGTTGAAAACACGTGCAAACCCTTACCGATACGTTTATGCAATTACAAGGCCGAGTAAAGAATAAATACACCAAATTAATCAGAAAATCATAAAATAATGTTATACTACTAAATTTAAATCAAAAGTTTTAGAAAAACAATAATTTCAAATCAATAAATAAGAAAAATCCACTTAGCGGCTTTGAACACTACCGTCTCCTAGTAGCCTCGACCCTCGCTCAATCAAGGGTCGTATCGTATCGTCTAGGTACGATAGCGTAGGAAGGCGTCAAAAACAACAAGGATCGACAAATGAATTAGACACTGGTTCAACGAGGCAATCAAGCCATTTTCCTCTGACAAAGAGAAAGCGTTTTGTGTGTCGTTCAAAGTGTCTACACAAGAACACTACATCAAATTTAAAAAGCAGAGAGCTGCTTTCACCAACGTCGGGAAAGAGAGGCCCACAAAGAAACTTTCTAAAAGAAAGGGAATCTTTCCAAAAAATGAAACAAAGCCTATTCTACGAGTGAGAAAAAAAAAATACTTTTCAGGATTCTTCAAAAGCATCACACAACATGGTTATACTATACGTACATTGCACAGAGTATTCCCCTATTCGTGGTAACCGTATCCAAATAAATAAATGCACTGTAAGTCCAGATAAGTTTCCACTGTTCATAGTGAAAATATGCAGATCATATATAATCGATCTACTCTTCCATTTTAGCAAAATACTCATAACAGCTACCATTCCCTCAATCTGGAGAAAATATATAGTAAAGCCAAATCCAAAGAACAGAAAGTTTTCTACACGAAAAGGTTATTTCCTTGATAGTGGTCCTCCATGGCGAAATGGAGGACCACTATCAAGGTCCAAAATATCAAGACCAGACCGAGTTCCGGCAGAATAGGAATCTACCAAGGAGATGCCATGAGCTCACTATGGTTCTGTCTAGCACTCAACCCACTGTCCACCATGCTCAATAACAGCAAGTACACATCGTATCCTAAAGGAAGGGAGGAAGAACCTGTACACCCTCTCTCACCTGGTGAAGATGGATGACATCAAACTCTGCGATGCAACCGAGAATCAACTCCAACAGCTACTTGTATCACCAAATATTTCAGCGCTGACATCGGGATGTAATTTGGCCTAGACAAATGCAAGACCCATGGATTGCCTCAAGGAAATTCAGTCGGACGAAACTACCAGCTGAAGACTGGTGAAGTGATTGAAGCCATGACACAGGGAGACCTACAAATACCTGGGAGTGATGCAGGTTCACCAGTTAAAACACAAGGAGGTCAAGGCCCGCCTCACTAAGAAATAACGTCAGAGACTGAGAAGCTTGCTAAAGTCAATCGCTATTTTTTTAGCCACGCGCTATTTGGAGAGATGATTGTGACAGATGCGCCGAAACTAAATTTTCTCAGTTCGCACATAAAAGCGGTCGCTTGTTGCTTTTTTTTTTTTTTTTTTTTGTTATAAATCATGAATTATTAATATTTGTTAACGCACCTGAAATCTAAAGCACTGCGTAAATTAACTAACTTGTTTCTCTTCTCTGGAATAAAAACCATAAAGTAACACCATGGAGGGTGTTCCTTCATGGTGTTTGCTCGATACCCGACTCCTTCGAACTTGAGAATGAAAATAGGCTGATGCAATACAGTCACCTATTACAGCAATGCTAGCATGTCAAAAGACCTTACAACATATTTTCTAATTTTACCTTCATCACAGCTTTTGTAATGACCAACTAAACCTCATAATTTGCAATTAACCATCCAATTTCATATTTTCATAATCCTCTGCAAAATCTCCTCAGACATACATGAAAACAAGAGTTCATCATTTGAGAAACAGTAACTTCGGAGCTATTTTGTCACTTCAGTTAATGCTTCATAATAAGTTATTAAAATGCACAGAAAGAACACAACACAGGCTGTTCATACAGCATAAGCCTGTTAAGGGCAAGAATTTGTCAATTAAAGACAATAAAACTGTTCCTGGAAGGAATTTTATTTGGCTAAAATGTCGTTTAACTATGGCAGATGCTTTGTCTTAGCCTTTCGCTAAAACTGCTTTGTTGAAAGCAATTACGCTTCCTTAACTTAATCCCCCAAACCATAGACAGATTAACTCCCCCCCTCAACGAATAAAATCTGTTTCCTCCTCTTTACTTTGCTGATGTATCTAAGCGTTTGAAAGCATTTAGGATGAGAAATAATGCACAGTTACGAATTAGAACAAACATTACGCTAAGCATCAAAGAGCAGGTAAAAAAATCTGGGTTCTGTATTTACGAGTTTTCGAACAGTGCAATCAATCCGTCTTAACTTTTCGAATTTATTTCAGATAAAAATGCTGAGGCAGATGTTCACAAAAGTGTCTGGTAATGCACGAAATTATTGTTTTAACTGAAGCTATTCTTTGTGTGAAAAGAACGGGATCAACGCGTTCCAAATTGGTTTCGAAAATTAGAAAAACAATCAAAATATTTTTGTGTAAATAATTACGAAAGTATTTTAAGTGATATATTTTTACGATTATCTTGCCACATGATTATAAATTAAACCTTCTAGACAGCACAAGTTTCCGGTGTCTAAATATTAAAAAACAAAGGCAATTATGATATTCGATAAATAGTGGGTATTTCGATAAAGTTTAAAATGAAATCCTTCGTAGATTTTCTGGGGGTTCGTGTTCGACAGTTCCGGAATCAAAATTTGCATAATAATGGTGGGATTTCCAATTTCTTTGACCAGCTTTGTATTCGGACTTACACGAATAGAACTACCCACTGTCCATGCTCAATAACTGCTGAATGCCTATTACAGTCGTGATTTCAGATATCCTGAACACCAGACGTCAGTTTTTTCATATTACAATTCTTTCTTTTTTGCACCGCGTACGTTGTATGTCTCTGGATTTTACTGGACACAATTATCACTCGTTCGTAAATCGATCCACTGTTAAAACTTTTTGTCCACAAATCGAAAGTTCGTAAATCGGCAGCTCACGTTAGTTTAAAAATGCTCTCTGATGGTTAGTGCGCTGGATAATGTCGCTACACTTGGGAAAGAATCTGGATTAGATTCTTATTTTCCACTGAAGTTGATAAATACTCGTATTTTCCATTAGGGCGAAGTTATATTCCCTGCATGACCAGGACCCGAAGTGGTCAATCAGAGTGCAGGAAACGTTTCAGTTGACCACAGTTCAATCCTACTTGGCTGCTAAATACGGCTAGTCATTGTATTGTGGAAATGATTAGTTGCAAACTTCTGACTGACTGATGTAATCGTGCTGGCGTATAATCAGAAAACACGCACCATAAAACATCTGATTTTTATTAAATTGACAGTTTCATAAAAGCGAAAGAAACGTTCATCAAAAAGAGGAATTAAATTTTCGCATCAATCGATGAGTTGTTAATTGTCGCACTTTAGTTAATTGTACTAAAGTGCGACAATTTAATCTTATATTTTGTACGGTTCCGGTTAAGAGGAAAAAGTGGTCTGAGAAGGATATCTGAATAGCTAACATAAGTAAAGCTAAAGACAGAAAAGTAATTTTGTTGAAAACTTCATATGTTCAATTAATGGATCTGGATTTAATAAGATTGACTTCCAGTATTCAAGTTTGTGACTATTAAACGTACATACAGGAAGCATTTCGAGCGGATTAATATATTTTTAAGGTGACAAAGTTCAATGTGCGTGATTACAAACACACTTCCGTGCAAAACTGACTCGCTGAACTCTCTGATGTACATAAACAGAACTTCAAATTCTTCGAACCTTTGATTGACCACAATAAACACGGTTTATGTCATGGAAAGTCTGTAATTGCCATTTGCAACCTTTCTAGCAGTTTACATTCGAAGTTCTTGATAATCGTCTTCAAGTAGACGTTGTTTACGCAGACATCTCTAAGGCAATTGATATAGTTCCTCGTGAATAATTAACTGAAAAACTAAAGATATATTTCATCTGTGGCCCACATATCTCCAGTGTTGTGGCTACGGCGCTTTATTATTATTATTATTATTAATATCAATTTATTTCCGAAGAAATGTCCTTTTACAGCTATGCAGCTAGAGGACATGAGTTATATACAGAGAAATATATAATGGAAAGTTCCCATGTTTTTTTTATTTTTTTTTTAATTTATTGTTCCAGGTGGTCACTGCCAAATTTTGGAAACCCCGTAATATATATTTACAATACCATACATACAGTATTGCAGATACAATTTATAATATAGTGCAGAGAATGAAGTACATCCATTCAAAAGTAGGCAACAGTTTCGAAATTCCAAAGCAAAAAAATCCGCCAAGAAGAAATGCGTAATCGAAGTCGCGCGCAGTACAAGGAACTGCGTGGTCTTACTGAAATCGTCCAATGTACTTATAGTCTGATTCACACTGAATCTGCCACAGCAGAAGGAACTGCATTTACTAAAATCAATGTGCATAGGATAAGAAAGTGTAGTAAATTTTCACGAGTGAAACGTGGCACTACTAATGATTATGATTTCCCTGATAAATGATCAGTGCATCACAATGAGCTACACTAGATGTTTTTTTTTTTTTTTTATCTGAGGTCCTGGTGGTTAGCACCAGGGTCTCAGATAAAAGGGTGTTTTACTCCACATCGGGTGGAAAAGACCTGAGTTCGAGTCCCGTCGATGACGTGAGGAATTTTTACGGGCCTTTTTCATAACGTGGCTGAGTTAGTCAGTCAGGAAACTCGGGTTTTTTGTCCAGCAAACAGAAAACTGACTATAGAACATACGCAATTTACTGACAGTATATACGGAGCAATATGGCCTTAGTTGCTGATGCTCCTAAAACCCTAATACAACAACCTTATCTGAGACTAACAGAGGTTAATTACTTGTACGTGTTGTTAGTTCACATGTTGTTGATTATTAGAGCGATTGGCCCTGCTCGAGGACTGATGCAACGCATGACAATAAGTACAACGCAAATAGTTGCAACTAATGGTTCTTCTTTGCATTATGCGGAGAACACTGTCTTTCTCTCTCAAACGATTCGGGAGGAACATTCCCATGGGTGTTATTGTCAACCAAATGAACTTTGGCCCTTTTATCCAACTAAGGAGTATTGCAAAGTTTGCCCTTGGCCGTCTGCTTTCATATCTTTTATTACTGATCCTCTTTCTTACATCAAAACCTCAAGATGCTAAAGTTTCTTTCCAAAAATATGACCTAGAAAATATATTCAACTGTTAATAATCGATTTTCAGCCGTTTCAGAACACCCTGAAATTCTCCCTGTGGTTATCACTGAATGGCCTGTCAACTCACCCCCACCCGAAATGCCAAGTAATTTCTTTGTCATCGTACAGATTTTCACGACTAAAAAATCAGCAATATACAATTCATACTCTTGTCAAGCAATACTAAATCACTATCAATGCATTCGAAACACTGGGACTGATCAAAAGGAACGCCTGAAAGTTTAAAAACCACAGATATGCTATGGTTTTTAAACTTATTTATGCTGTGATTTATTTTATATAAAACCATAGTACTTCCAATCCTTGAAATGAATTCACCAAAAAATAGAAGCAGTCTAAAAACATTGGCCGCCATTTTATGTTTCATAATCCTCTATTTTATCGCTCACTGTACTAGGAATCGCCGTGCGATTGCTTTCATCTAACACATCTGAGCATCAGAAGAATTACTGCTGACATCCTTTCTTGCCAGAATCTCTTAAGCAATTGACATCCTAAGCAAAATCAATTTCCATGCTCTTCCTAGATAAGTCAGGAATTTCACGCTGTTTCGCCCTGACTCTGCCAACATAGACATTATGAAGTTCAGCCCACCTAATAGAATCACCAGATGAGCAAATGATTCTCTCTCTCTCTCTCATTGACTTTTTTGACAACTCTCAATCTCTAATGAACTCCATCCACAAGTCTGCCACCTGTTTTGACCTACAAAGTGAGCAGAATTCATTAAACCGACGTGATTCTTTTCGGAACCCCTTAAGTTTTTATCATACTGTTGGATTTAGTGTTAAAATAGTTAACAGCTCTATTTACTGTTCCATTCTCAGATACGCTGTTAATGGTTACCTATAATGTGTCTTGTTATCAATTAAAAGCATTTGCATATGTATATATATTAATACATATTCAGAACGTATTCAAATAGACTGATACATCTATTTGCATGCTTTCTAACTCCTGACATTTCAACAGACTACACTAGACTATATATATATATATATATATATATATATATATATATATATATATATATATATATATATATAGTGAATAAGAGCGCAACAGCAGCGTTTGTGAAAAAGACATTGCAAACAACAGAATGGGCAGTAGAAGCGACTCACAATCTAAATATCGAATGCATATAAGAATAATCACGAGACGCCATTCAATTTGCATGGAACAGTGACCACCACATCATTATTGGAAATTAATGTATTCTAGGATAAGGCGAATTGCTTGTGCGTTGCAAGAAAAAGGAAAGGGGTTTTTCAAATTTCATGGTGCCTCTGACCAATAAAAACGTTATGATACTCTGAAGTTCAGCCATCATAGTGTTCGGTAAACGAGCACTGCTAGGCGCTGTAAACGTAGGGCCTACCATCAATGAAATGTTACTCAAACGGTAAGTTTAAAAAACTGTTACATAAGAGTTACCCAAGAACAACATCATACACCCATGTGCATTATATCTCCAAACTGCGTGTGTTCTCTGGTCGGCTTGTTTTGCTCGACGAAAACCCCCAGGTATTTTCCGTCCGGTGCGGGGAAGACGTCGATTATAATCTCTGTACTACCCCAAAGGACATCAAGTTGATCAGCAGAATAGATGGATAGCAACACACGTTGGTGAGACGTTTAAAGCAATTGCACTCAATCTATCGATCGCGCGTCCCTCGAGAAACACCAAGTCTTTTCGAAAGATACACATTCTGTTAACAGTCGTGTGTTTTTCTAAATAATATTTCATATGGATCTAGAATATGCTTTGAATGTGGTAGAAGTGAAAAGGTTCATCACTGGTTTCAGCAGCCTCTACGGGTGGTTCTTCTTGCATGCGGTCAAAATGACAGCGTGCAAGAAAACCCAGTTTAGAAGCTCAGGTCAAAGAATGATCTTGTCGCTGATTTTGGTGGTACACCAAAATCAGCGACAAGATTATTCTTTGCTTGGGCTTGGTACAGGGAGCACACACACATTCATTGCCAGGCATCTCTCTCTCTCTCGAAAACAGACTAATCAGAACTCATAGGTTCCCTGTGAGAATATCTAAGGATTTAAGACCGTATGACTTTGTGGACTTTTAGCTATCCGTTTATAGTTGCCCTTTCAGTGGAAGTGGCCTATGACATGGATCCTGAATATCCTTCCGTGCTACTAAAGCGTAGCATTTTCATGGTGCTTTTCTCCAAGGCTTCAGACTTATTTTTATTATTTCATTATTCAAAAGTTTTGTGTTTTGAAAACCCAACTACCCACTCCATATTATAACCACTAATATGAGAAATAGCATTACACTCGTAATTATAAACGAAACACCGATTTAAGATGATTATAAAGAAATAAAAATAAGCTATTCTGATAGAGAGGTAAATCTGAAATCCAATTATTAATGTAAACACGATTATCGAAGCTTGACCATCTAAATTTTATTATGAAATTAGATTAAATCGTGCAAGAGCAGCAGACTATATAATTCTGAAAATATTCTTTTCTTTTTATAAAATTCCAAAACTCTATTAAGGTACAAAAAGCACCTTACTTACAATACTTTTGTACTCCTCTTTTACTCCACAGTTTATGCATTCACATCCTTGAGGATAAAATCGAAAAAAGAGACAAAATTACTGGTAAATGTCAATCTAACTAGCTGTTCTTATAATTATTCGCATTGATTTTCTGTTCTCCTTGGAAGAAAAAGAATGCGATTCAACATTCTCCAATCCCCTCTTTCGGATCATCTATTTCTGTTAACCCATAATTATCAGTGGCGATATCTATAACATTAATAACGCGTACCATAGAATCTAGTTCCAGTCTTTTTAGTATTCTACAGAGAATATTTCTTCCATTATAATGACAAAAAATGGCATCGCTGCATAAACTTACAGCATTCAAGTTGGAAAAGTGCGGCTGGCACAATGCCAACCGTTATCCTTGCTTTTCGAATAGAGGGCAATGCTCTTATCTAAGCATGGATATCTTTGAAAATGACTTAAACTCTAAATCTTCCATTTATTGTTGAACTTCGCTTATTTCTAAAACTAAAATAACTTAAAATCAGAAATTGATTATAAGAATATCTGATAGAGGATACGAGTCCCCATTACAAATACTGGAAACTGTCTGTTGGACAGTTCTCCAACAAAGTACAGTACGAGATTCTGTTTAATCTTGTTTATTTTAAACATTAATTATGTGGAATAAGAATACAGGATTCCATAACTGTGAAAGGGGACGTTACAGCTAAACTACCTACATATCTGATAATTAAATGATATATCAAAAAGATACGAACTCTTTTCTTTATTAATGGCCGTACAAGCTTTATGAACATCATCAGTTCCGAATTGATAATTTCAGGTAACGTCCTAGCAGTGTAACTGAAGTTTGGAATCCGGATATTAATCTGCCCATTTTTAATACAAGTAAAAGCCACGTAATCTATGACATCGTTATATCAGCAATTGTGACTTCTCATTTAGCACTCGTGAAGTACACTTTTCATATTAAATACTTCCTTGGCCGATATAAATTATGAGTTTCATCTTCACAGTGCAATGGGAAGCATCTAATAAACAGTAATAACATAAAATATCGAATCTCTCTCTCATCTCCAGTTGCATCATACGCTTTATTGCAGTGCTTTTAATTCTTGGCTTTTAAAAAAAAGAGGTTAAAAGTCCCATCGTAATATCTATAAAATTAATGACTAGAAAAAGATTATTATTACTAGCCAAGCCTTTATTAAATATCAATCCAAAATTTATTCATTGAATCAACAGTTTTCGGTTGAATCACCTGATTTATGATGGATCTGTAATTAAATTTTCTCACTCGCTGTCGCTTTGCGTACAATATTAATATTTATTACTAAGTGGTAAGAAGTACTTTAGTTATAATATTAATATTCGTACATATATTAACGCTAATTTAGTAAAATATAGTAATAATAAATTATCATTAATACTACTACAGTTTAATTCGTGTGACAATTGTTTTTCTCCTGCAAGAAAGAAAAAATATTGGTCAGAATACGATGGTACACCACCAGGTCATCATCGCTGGTGCAGCACAGTGTATTCAGTAAAATATTTAGTTCCCCCTCAGAAAAAGCGCATTTTTAAAAGCCAAATTCACTATCTTGAGAAATGAATTAGAGGTATTGGAACACAATAAACAACACCGGTACTGGAATACATAAAACAACAGTAGAGCCGAAAGTTAAATTTTAGGATGAAAATAACTAGGTCGAATCCACCCAGTTATTTCAAAGCAATGAAACGATGTTAGGAGGAGGGTGGTAAACCGGAAAAGTAAGCTACTATTTCGATCTATTTCAATTTATTTATTGATACGAGGGTGCATAAAAATTCTTACATAATTGTGGTTAAGCGACCACGGTTTGTCGGTATGAATTTCTTTCCTGACATATGTCTTGTCAGAGTGGCTCAAAGGGATAGCAATCCGAGAACCATGCGGTGAATACACCAAATGTTTTCTACTTCTCCTTCACTCTTTCGGCTGTCACTGTCCTTTTCCACCTATCAGGAAATGGCCCTTTCTATTGAGCGCATGCATTTTATGTTGCGTACATTTGTACCTTAATTTCCAGGACCCCTTCGAATTGTTCCCATGTTCAACATGCTTTTAACAACAGTAAAAGAAGCCATTTTACAATGCAAATGCACGCATCTCTCAAAATCGAGCACTTTGAAACTGTCTAAAAATGAACAGCATGAAACATTCCGTTGGTTTCACGCCACTGCAACGTGCCCTCTAAGGACAAGTTTATGTTGCGAAAATATATACGTCTGTCTCTAATAAATTTTACTGGATACGCCACTAGGTGGGACCACTTCACCATCCCTACTAGAACCCTCTGAACATTTCCTTCGATATTTATATCGTGCTGTCTGTCTGATATAATCAGTCACCCAGTGATTAAGTTGCATGATACAATGTTATTGGAATGTACACCAGAAGAAAACTCGATGTGATGCACTCAACTGGGCCAGTGTTCCGCGACCTCTTTAAAACCTTTTTTTTTTTTAACTGGGCACTCCCTCTTTGTAGCCTTAGCTGTCGCAGGGTTCCCCCCGGCCAGTGTTTTACACTTCCTACTGCCCGGCCCGCCTCATCGTGGTGCCAGACGGTAAACTAGGGGTTTTTGTGTGAAAAGACAGGCCCCCCCCTAGGGCCTAGGCTAAGAGGCCGGATGAACAACGCGCAACCCTCACACTAATACTACACGAACACTCACTGACCTACATTCGTAGTACTTCATTATATTGCTTGACGCGGAGATGGGGAAACTCACGAAATACTAAATTCTCCAAAGACACTTTAAGGTGCATCGCGATGTCACGAATGAGGCTAGAGAAACATAGAAATAAATAAATAAATAAATATAATCTTTATTGTGTACAAAAGTATGTATACAATTTACCCTTCACGGCAGGGATGCCAGGGGTTCACATTGGCTGGTGGACAAAGGCCTTGAGGATGGGGCCCACATCGAAGTTCGGGTTCATCCCCCAGGGCCAACAATATAATAAGTTTCAGTTAAATGCATATAATGTCCAAAATAGTCCGAAAGGCATATAATGTCCAAAACAGTCCAAAATTGAATAAACAGTCAGTTTATCGCTGGCTTATGATGCTTAAATTATTGTGTGTAGAACAGAGGTTGAGCCACAGAAATGTTTCAAGGAGTTCTAATAGGGAAAAAAAATAATAATAACAAGAAGGAAATTACATTTTCGGTAAAAGAGCACATCAAATTGAAACAATCAACAAAGGATGTTTCATTTTCCTACGAGGGATTTATTTTCCGGTACTCAGGTGGGGGTGTACAATTATTCGACGTATTTTTCATTATTCTTCAAAAACAGACGAACTGGCCTTAGAACCTCTTTAAGTTACAGACACAATATCTTGCCCATAGTCCAAACAACCTCACCCAGCTCGCGATAAGCTCTAAAATCTCACAAGATAAATGGAAAGAAAGATGTTTTCTTCATTCTGCCTTTCCTTTATCCTTTAAAGAATTTTTCTCAAAAGATGGGATGCATTTCCCGAGGTGTTTTATCACTCTTCTTCTGGTGCACACAATCGCACGTTATCAGTTACTAGCAACCCTCTAGCCTGTAAGCTCTATAGGAAGTGAATGTAAAAAGCAATAAACTGAATAATAATAATATATTTAAGGGTACATCCTTCTCGTCAGTGTGTAGGTTGTGGTATGGTATTAAATCTGCTTAAAGTAATTTCTTTCGAAATTAATATAATTTTCATTGTGCTATTACCTATTAACCACCACTAGTAAAACACCTCAGTATAGATTATTCAAGGAGATGAATCCGATGTTTATTTTCCAGTTGTTGTGAAAGGATAAACGTGCTCACTTGAAAAATCTTTGTGTATGAGTGCCTGGAGGGACTACTCGTAAAGTCAGTTTTAGAATTGGCGACTTTTAAATTGATTTAACTTTCCCAGGCCGTAGGCTCGTCAAGTAACGCCTCTTTCGAGGAGTTACATCGTAATATTTTTAGCATCACGTGAGGTTCCAAGAAAGCATGAAGTTCCAGACAGTTTGCGCTTTAAGTCCGCTGTTCGAATCGATACTGTATAATACATGATACAAGGGCAAGTCAAATGAAAGTGGACCAGGGCTCACAGTAGGGAAAATGTTACTTTTATTCACAAATGCTCTCCAGAGGTATGCGCATTCTACTATGTGATCAACCTGTTGGCCCTCGTTGGTGGCACGATGGATAGCGTCGTTACTCTCTTACATCATATGGAAAAAGTCTAGGTTCGATTCTCGTCACCGGCCGAAGTCGAGAAACATTTACCCTCAGAAATTCGAGTTTTTCATCCCACAAACAGATAAACCTACCAGAGACTACATGCAGTTTAGCGATTCGTCGCCTTAGTTACCTTGGCGCATATCCCACAGCCCAATCCATCAACCTATTGTCTTTATAGAAAGGTTTTGGTCACTAAGACCGTATTCTTTCTGTGATATAACTGCATCTTTGAACATATCCCACCCCCAGAGCGGGATGGGCACCTTGACCTTACCGAATTCTACACTACGTGGACCTGATAACCGTCACCGATGAAGACATACTGCGGCTTTGCTGCCAACATGCCATTTGGCTAACTCAACTGGGTGCCCTAACCCGGTTCCCTTTAAGACTCCTTCCCCCAGGCATTGAGGGGGGAGACAGACACCTGTCTCTTGCCTCCCCCCATACTTCGCCTGGTGGGGCTCGTCTCCACTGAACTCTTTGGGGATGCCTACTCTATCGTCCCTATTCTTCTATCTGTTTTCCCACCCAGTCTTCAGTCTCCCCCTCTCTCACTAAACCGACCGAGTACACCCCTTAACAATGCCGCCAAATTCTAATCAACATCTAAATTCTACCGCTTTTATGTAAATCTCTTTCGGCCAAATTCTAGTGTACACTCCCCTTTTTTTGTGGTCCCAATAGGGAACAACTAACACTATTATCTTTCATCTAGCGTATAGCCTCACGTCTAAATTTAATAACATCAAAAATTTGCCCGACCTATTAGGCCTTTTAACACAGGGAAAAGGAGGTGATTGTCCCTCAGTATAAGGCAATGGCCAGGCCACGCCTTGAGTACAGGTCTGGAGGCCTCATTTTAGGAAGGATGTAGATTTACTTGAGCGTGTACAGAGAAGGGCAACAAGATTGGTGAGGGGAATGAAGGGATCCTCTTACCAAGAGAGGCTTAAGTTCTGCAAATTGAAGTGGCTGACGACTAGGTACCTGCGCGGTGATCTGATTGAGGTGTATAAGGCCTTGAATGAGTTGAGCACGCTGAATTCTGATGGGATCCTTCCACTTGTTCAGATTACGAACCTAAGGGAGCATAAATTCAAATTAAGAAAAGACAGATGTAGAATAGATGTGTGGAAATTTGTCTTTAGCCAGCGGGTGGTTAATTGCTGGAACAAACTTCAATCTGTCTTTGTGGAAGTTGACAGGTTAAATAAATTTAAGGAGGAACTGGACAGGCATTTGGAGGCAATGGTGTGATTTTTTTTTTTTTTTTGGCTGATGCTGCATAAGCTCATACACTTGCTTTCTTGCATCACATGTCACTACTACTACATCTCTCTAGCGTTCAACCCCAACCAGCGATTTCCAAACAGCAATCCCATTAAGCATTAATGTCAAACGCGTGATTTTTTTTTTTTAGGTCCTAGCCACTGAAATCCCAGGAATCTAGGTGGCAGGGCCTGCTAGAGCAACTTGTCATGATTATAGACACACCCGGCGAGGTATGGACAACGTCTGGCCCCACTAGGGACCTGGCGGCCAATAGGCCAGACAAACAATGTGCCCAATACATCACGCTGCATAGACATGGCCCACACACTTTCAAGTCTCTGGCTTGACAGAGTACTGTCCTCGATACAGCGAACACACGCGGAGATGGGAGAAATCACAGGTGCCGTCTGATACGAACATAACTTATGCATCTTTGAACTCGTTATTCAAGTTAAACTGGCTGCCCTTCAGCTTTCGTTCGAATTCTCCAAACAGATGGAAAACACAAGGCGACAAATATGGGTTACATGCGTATATTTCAGCATCCAAGACAATCTGTTCACATAATTCCCCTGCCACAAGTAGCCATTTACACAAAAAGAAGGAAGAGAGAAATACTCTTATTCTTATCCATTGAAAAAAGTCAAAATATTGTGAATAACCCAAATCCTACCAAGTAACATCTGCATACTGCATTCCATTTTATGGTACATACCTTAGTGTGCGCAGTGAGAGGATATTCTGAAAGAAAGGAATAAGTTTGCGTGAAGAATTAGGTTGAGGAAGAAATATCCTTTCCTGACTTTTTTTTTATGCAGTTCCCCCACACACACACACTAAAAGTACTGCAAGATAAACTCATTTATTACCTGTGCTGTTTTTGTTTTGTCTATTTCGAGTTTATACGTCGAGGGAGGCGACCAAGACTATGAGGCGTCAGTATATCGTGTCTGTAAATTTAGCACATTCTTTGGTCGCTTTGCTTGTTTCCTGGAAGAAAAGCACGAGTTTACTTGGGTGGGAAGGCTGTGTGACCCTTCGATGAAAATGTAACTGGGCTATGGCGTGAAAAAGCACATTTTTCCACACCCTGTAGAATTTTCCCTTTCTGCAGGGTGTGGAAGAATAACTAATCGCAATGACAGTTCTAGATCTGGCCTCGCTCAGTTGGCACTAGAAAATGACTGACCTTATAACTTACGCATAACGAGTTCAAAGGATGACTACATCAAAAAAGAATACAAGATACTCACTAACTTCTGGCGATAGCATCAAAGTAATCTTCTATAGCTCCGATGCTCGCATTGCTGAAAGTGAGCGAAGCAGCTTTTGAATTCACTACCTGGGACATTAAATCATACACCTCTGGCATTGATAGCGTTCTGACGGAACCCTTGGTGCCGTTTGACGCTAAACACACTCTATCTGGGACATTTGTCATTGGCTTTTCGCGACCGTAGCATTCCAGTGGCAGAGGAAACAGCACACCACAACCAACAATGGGCACTGCTCCTCTTGGACTAATGTTATTAGTGGAGTCACTTAAGTTTCAGTGCTGGGCCAAATGTTTTAAATATTTATTAATGAAGTCCTATCAAGCTTAATGTCTAGGTTTATAGTGCTACCTGTTGGAAGCGTTTTTGTTTTTTTGGCTGATCCTGTATCGTTTGCCATTACTAATACTAAACAAAAGGTTCGGTGGAAACAGATCTAGAGACTACCAATCATATGTGTAAAACATTGAGTTGATGATAGATTTACCAAGAAGAAAAACACAGGCGCTTTAACAATTATATCGAACCAATGAGGTTCGATATAATTCAACAACTAAGTCTCCGGACTCGCCTTCATTCGCGATGGCCTGACGGTAGGACAGTTTCGCCGCCTTGAGAGGAGAAAAAAAAAGACAATCAAAGATTCTACAAAATTGAGAGTAGAAAAATACGATAAAAGTTTGTCTTTCCACTTTTCATCTGTCGTTCTGAGTATCGGTTGCACTTTTATTCGACTTTTTTTATGATATTTAATGTTTACTTGTTGCTCATCCATTTTCGCAAATCGACTTATGACGAGATGATGAATTTCCCGCCACCAGCAACAAGAACAGACTAACCAGACCTTGCTTAGAAGTCAGAAAATAAGTTTAAATGCTCTCCCCCTATTAATAAATCTTTTTGGAATATTTCTGTTAAGAAATATCTCCCCGAAGAAGTTATTTCCAAACATTGGTTCTAATCTATTTTTATTACTACGACGAAGGTCCAGTATTCATGCTCACTCGATCAAAATTCACTCTCATGCAGAATTTAAAGATCAGCTTTAAATATTTCTACTCCGTTTTTCCATTTTTAAAAAATAACGAAAATAAATTGCTTGAATTACGTAGCTAACGTTGTACTCTATAATTTAGCAATACAGCACAGAAAAAAAATATTACTTTTCAAAAATGATCAGTTAAAGCTTCTGCATAATACATCAAAAAAGAGAGGGAGTGTGTTGGCGAGATGGTCTTGCATTCATTGTCTTATGCAGTGCTTTGCATCCATCTTAAATCATCTCCTATAGCGGTAACAAACAGCATGAGTTGTCCGTTACTTTTGAATATTTAAATCAACCCCTCCAAAGTACTCTTCATACGTATACCTGCGAGCATAAACAAGGTATATAATTACAATAAAATTTTCCCCGAGTCTGGAGTTTCCAGATGCTAACAACAAAACTCTTCTCCATGATCAAAAGAAGAAATTATTATAATACGCACCCACTAAACCTTCAGTCACTCCCTGCTTGCCTTCATTCCATGGTTTCATCATATTTCCATCAGCGGATTTCCGATTACATCCAACATTTCTTCACTTACTAGAAGCAGCATCGCTCAAGAAGATTCTGACTTTGCAATTCTAATCACCCTCACTTACCTATTAATTTTTCTCAAACTTCTTTTCGTTTCTTTATTCCGATGGCAAAGAAAGTAAACGAAAATTGAATTACACCGTGAATCTTTCGCAGTTGGAATCTTTCGTCTTCCACAAAGAAAGAATTTCTGCTTTTCCGATGGTAGCTAGAAATGCATTTCCAGCTTGCTGATGCTCATTTAATTTGTACGATCTTCAAGTACACGAAAAGTAAGCGAATTTTCATCTAAATATCGGTAACATCAAAAGCCTCCCAGATTTCCCCCTCCTTCCCCCCCAGTTGTCTTTATTGCTGGCGTCCGTGGATGGTAAATTTAGCATTATCGTCAGAAAAACATATGACCAGACGTTTTCTGACGTACACTTATTACGAAAAGTATTGGGAAAACACTTTCAAAATGGGAGTGGCATATTACTGGGCAACATTACGCTCTGATCCAAATATGCAAATCAAAATCTTCTTTGATACGGCATGCCGAAATGTAACAAAAAATGGTTGATTCTTTGTATTAAAAAATAATGGAACAGTTTTTATTTTTTAATAATAATAAACAACTTGTAAACTTCTTAATAACGAGATGATGAATTAAAGCTAATTAATAAAATCCAGGTGTTTATCCAATCATTTTAAACATTTTTCCAACGTGGTATGATTTGTTGGCTTGCCAACAAGATGAATTATATCTGCCCGTATAATTTCAGCAAAAACAACTATAACTGTTGTTTGTTGTTGTTTGTTTTTGGGCCAAGCAGTCTGAGTACCTAATAATGTGGGTATAAATTGCTTGTATTCTATAAACGATCGCTGGTATTCCAGGATGCAAAACCTTAGTCTCCAAATGCCGCCAGAAATAAGCGGTGTAGTGTGGAAAACAAGTCTGAACGCTGGCACAAATAAGCTTCCTTCTACCGTATACGCTGTCGCAAAAACTCCTATAAGTTATGATTTTGAGGATATGATGTGCACCATGGAAATATTTACCATTTCGAGGATACAGCTTTTAAACAGATGGATCGACGTTTTGGAACCTTCTACATATGTACGTGTGTGTGTTAAGCGCCGAAGGAACTAAGGCTATGCGGCTCCTGTATACTGTGTTTGTAAATCGCGAATATTCTGTGATCGATTTTCTTGTTTGCTGGAAGAAAGATCCGAGTTCCCGGAAGATAAAACAATGCAACCAAGCCTAAGAACAATTAACTCGGCCAAGTTGGGAAAAAAGTCTATAAAATTTTTCACGTCATTGGCAGAATCGCCCAATTCCAACCCTAGTCCGTTTTGAAGGGTTACTATTAATTACATCTCTTTGCCTCCTGTAATGTAGCCATCTCTAATCCATCTAATGTGAACACACTACGTTTCAATTTATACAGTAGTCTCGCGATCGATACCAATTTATTTCCAACAAGGTACACCTCCATCTGTAATCTTCAAAACCCACCTGTTATTTTTAAGTGAATCTTAGCAGTCGATTTTCTCTACTAGCACCAATCAACGAACTAATTTCCATCCTAATTCCTATTCGATTTCAAACTTATCGAATACACTCTTCTTTTTCACTCGTTCTTTCTGTGTCATTCTTTAGAACAACCTTTTCTTCCGTTTCTTTAAAATTACAGCTACATAAACTGAAGTCCTTTGACAAGTTTCTTCTAGTTTCCGGCATTCAGCCTAACCAAGGTACTAAGGTATTATTGTTTTCAACATTAAAAATCATTTCGACTCATTTGAAAATAAAATTGTCCACCTAAAAGAAAATGCTAGAGGGATAGTTACATAACTGAAGTTTTTAGAAATTTGTGTAATAGAATACAAAATTATCCACCTAATTTCTATCAATAATTCACTGTTTTGCGCTACTCTTATTTATTTAAGTAGATGACACTGATGAATATTCTCCCACTGCTAACTTTCAAACAGCTGAAGAGAGAGAACTCGAACAACAGTCACAATTTAAATTGCGCATTTCCTGAGTCATGCCTGCATGCATGTTCCAACAGCAAACGTACATCATATGACTGCTAATTACAAGGCTAATTAATTGTTGACATTGCACGAGCCTTGTAAATAAATTGGAATTTTAAACTTCCACCTTTCAGGATACACTGAGCAGTAGAAGTCAAATTTGCTTAAAACATTTCGTTTCAAAATGTCATACGAATCTATGATGTCACTGACCGGATTCGAACACTGGTCTTTTCCACCCGATATGAGGAGGATGGTAATTATACCATTGCTACTCATGTGGGCTTTTTAATAAAGGAACAAAATACAGTACAGACTATTTAAGAGTTATGGTGAATTGCAAATCATACCGACTTCGAATTAAAATTTATTTGGTCTCTCTCAACGCTATATTATGGCTAGATGATGAATATTGATGGTACAAAAGTGATCAGCTGTGGAATTAAGACTCACTTTTGATCATCTCTACAACGGGTAATTTCGATAAATCAAAACTAAATTAAATGAAATATTAATCCGAATTTACAAAAAACTGAGATGAAATCCGAAACCACAAGAAACTATTTATTTATTTGCAATATTAAATACACAAAATAATAGACCTTCCCCTTTCACTTAGGGCCGTGCCAAAATGTTTTAAGGATGTGGATGCAAACAAACAAAAAAAAAAGTACAGTACAACCCCCCCCCCCAAACATGAAAATATCTGTGTTCATTTTCTTGCCTCTGAGATGGTGCCTGGATGCAACTGCTTCCAGGGTCTCCATGTTAACGTTGTCCTACTCCACTTATATTATGCAGCAAAAATGTCACATTTAATATCCAGAACAAAAGACAGCTGGACATCGGAATGAAAAGAAACAAACAATATTCAAAGATTAAAAGAGGGAACAATCTTAAGACTACAGCGCATTCGTTATATTAAATACAAATATTGCATGAACGTTATGTAATTGAAAAAAAAAAAAAAACGCGACAGAACACAATATAAACAAAAACAATGTAAGAATAAAAAACCTAAACGCTGGTCCAAGTTGTGTCCGTTTGCACAATTTGAACTAGTGTCATTGCTGCTTTGTTGCACGCTGATTTCCTTCAAGAGAAAGCTGAAGTCTTCTGACGGAATTGGACAAAGGTGGTTTACTGAAGAGGCCGTGCTCTTATCAGTTGGGTTATTTGTATTTGTTCATCAGTAACCATTTCGATTTGAAAGAGACCCAGTCACTGATCTGTGGTTCGTTGACCTTAGAATGTCATCGGTGAAGTACGAATCCCTTTCCGACCCCAAACATCCGCAATGTGTGGAACGTATAAGTACTATATCCACAAAGAATTTATCAAGGCTAATTGTGTCGTAGTAACGTGTCTTGCCCTTTATCAGAGCCCAAACAGGGCAAGTTCAAATATCAATACTTCCTTGATTTCACTCTTTTTAATCACCATTCCTTATTTATGTACTTTTTTTTCTTACGAACTTCGTAAAATGTTTTTCTTGCGTGTTTGCTAATGGATGGTATTTGTAGGCAACAGGCACTTCAACATTTTTATTGAATTAAGTTGCCTGCTGCTTTTTTTTTTATATTTATTCTTTGGGTTTTTTTTTTCTGTTACCCTGCACTTCCGAAATATTCTGACCGATGAGTCTGACGCGGACTATCATGCCACGTTCAAGATCAATTAAACGTTCGTCTTGCACATTCTCGCATTGAACTGCACACGTACACCATCCTTAGGTATCTGCCCATCTGCATCATTTATATGGTACGAACATCTGACGCTGTTACTGAAAGAGCGCGCTATTTCGCGAAAAAGATAGGTGTACCAAAAAAAGTCGTTAGTCACGCAGCGTGTTTCCCGATTCAATTTTAAGTTTGCAAAATTTCACTGGAAATATTGTATAGTTGGTGAGCAACTCTGTTACACCACCTTACCCACCAGTATTCGGCTGCCTCCGTTTAAATTTGATTTTGATTAAAAGGAGCGGATGACCAGATAATTGCACCACAGATAGCAATTGGTGTGTGGATATGATTGGTGTACCTTCAATTGTATAATTTCATTGTTCTGTGTTTAAATGCCTTACTTTTCAGACAGCCCTCGTATATTGCTGACCGTTGTAGAGAACCTGTCCAGTAAAGTAAACTACGAATCTGAAAAGCAAAAGGGAATTTTATAAATTATTATTATTATAAAAGTAGTTTTAAAAAGTTTGTGTGGTTAACACTAAAAAAAGATGGTTATTCCCCAGGCTAGGTCGATGTAAGAAGTAGGGCTCCCAAGGATCAGTATTAGGACCACTGTTGTTTGTGATTTTCATAAATGACATCGATGAAGGGATAGGGGCGTGATGCCTAAATTTGCAGATGATGTAAAGATTGTTAGAGTAGTTAATGATCACCGCCAAGCAGAGCTTCTTCAGAATGACCTGGATAGACTTCTGGGATGGTCACAAAATGGCAGCTATGCTTTAATCTAGCAAAGTGTAAGGTATTGCACCTGGGGAGCAGTAACACCAAAATAACTTATACACTTGGCGCAGTTGAACTAAAGCCGGTAGTAGAGGAAAGGGACTTGAGTACAACGATACGGTCAGACATGAAGTTCTCCGAGCATTGTAGACTGGTTGCAAGGAAGAAGTACCTAGGAGTAATTTTAGGCGACAGGAGAACTTTGATCCCCCATATCCAAGCTATCAAAGAAAAGATAAAAAATTACGTAACTATGTTAGCACGCTTTACCAGCAAGGACTGGGGTCTTAAAGGACCAACTCAACGCCTTCTATATTCGGCAGTATTTATACCAATTGTCACATATGGAGCTGCAGTATGGTACCACCGAATGACTTTAGTGCTTGCTCAACGTAAAATTCAGCAAATTCAACGACTTATGCTACTACAAATGACCCTCGCATGTAGAACGACATACATTGCCGCCCTACAGGTACTAACAGGCTGCCTCCCCTCGGACCTCCACGTCGCTTTTATCGGACTCTCTCATGCCATCAAGAAGAATAAGGAAGAAGAATTCCTCGCTATTCAAACCCGTATCGATACCGACATCAAACAGGAACATAAACGTGTGTGGCTAGAATTGATAAACCTATGGCAAACCCGCTGGAATAACTCCACAACTGGTGCAACTACTAAACTTTTCCTCCCCGAGGTAACCTACATCAACAGATTTTTTTTTTTTTTTTTTTTGATTTGGTAGTTGTTGGCGCATCGGCTTCTGTGGCCATATTGCACCTCCCAAGGTTTTTGCAGTACTTTGATCCAAGCCCGAGGCGAGAATCGAACCCGCGACCTTTGGGTTGCCGGGCCAAACACCGTTCCACTTGGTTCTTCCCAAATGTCTATGCTTCCTTCCTATTAACTGGCCACGGGTCCTTCAAGAGATGCCTTCTAGAGTTCGGCCTAGTCGAGGATGCCCTCTGTACCTGCGGAGAACCTGAAGACTGGGACCACGTGATGCACTCATGCAACGTATACTTAGACCTAAGAATCCAACTACTCCTAGACCTCCACACTACATCACTTCGACCAGAAACCAAGTTATTGGAATCTAACGATTCTTTCCGTGCACTAACTACTTATGCCAACGAGGTCTTTCGTCGTCGCTGGCATCACCTGCAACTCCCGAAGACTACTCCTGGATAACCTCCTCCACACAGCAACTAACCTCCTCCACACATACCCAGCACCGGAAACTTCCAGTCATGAAATTGCAAATTGAGGCCAGCCCTGCCGACGCCGCTCCGTGATTCCCCATTGTGACGATCCTGGACTCTTTAATTTGAACTTTACTTGTTCTCTTCTTCCTACCCACAGTCGTTCTCCAGGACTCCCACAACTGCACATAGCACTCTTCCTGCTCCTTTTCGCCTGGGAGGATGCCTATGTTCTGTCATCCCCCGCTATCTTGCCTGTCTTCCACTTTCCTGTCTCTTCTCTGCTCTTTCCTTGGCCCTCCCCACTCTCGCTCCTGCAGGAGTGTGGACGGCCCGTCAGATGTCTTGTACTCCCGGGTCCGGCTCCTCGTGCCAGTGGACGGATGCTGGGAGACTCCTTCCTGGTGATCGCGCCGCCCAGTAACGAAGAGGCCAGTCAAACAACACAAACAACACACTACTCACACATAACCCACACTGACTGGCTTTGCTATGTTAACACAGTACTTAACGCGGATTTGTGGGGAACCACGGAAACCGCATAACAATAACACTATGTCCACTATGGTTGCAAGGAAGGCCCATGGTGTTCTATCGATGATGTATGAAACAATTGTTAGCAGAAATAAAGATGCCATAATCCCATTATATAAGGCTATTGTTAGACCACACTTGGAATACTGTGTTCAAGTATGGAGACCACACCTAAAGAAAGACATTGTTCTTCTTGAAAGGGTCCAAAGACGGTTAACTTGCCTGGTGAGATTTGCAAAAGGGCGTGAGGAAAGACTTCAAATATGTGGGTTGCAGAGCTTGGAAACTAGGCCACTTAGAGGAGATTTGATTGAGGTGTTTAAGGCTCTGAGAAGCATAAGCAAATTTAATGAGGACGAAATTTTCACGGTTATAAATGATGCTAGAACTAGGGGACATAAATTCAAGTTAAGGGGGGGAGATGTTTAGACCGGATTGCAGGAAGTTCTATTTTAGCCAGCGAGTTATAAATTACTGGAATAAATTACCGATGGGATGGGCGGTAGAGGCTGACAGTCTGGTGAAATTCAAGAGTCAGCTTGATAGTTACCTAAGGGAGGAGGGAAAATGCATAGGTTGTCCATTTCTTTTTATCTTATTAATTTTTATTATTATTTTTTAAAATTTCTTCTTATTATTATTTTGTTTTATTTTTTATTTAATTTTATTATTATTTTGTTTTATTTAATTTTATTATTATTTTTATTTTATTTTTATTTTTTGGCTGTTGCAGCATAAGCCATAGGGTCCCTTGTACCATGTGGCCATTGCTAATACTAATACACTACTATAATACGGCCTAAATTCTCCAAAATTACATAACCTCTGTGGCGCAGTTTTAATTATGTTATTTTAATTTTCAAATTGATTTTCTTAAACAATAAAGTTAATATTTACTTTTAAAAAATGCTATATTTGATTTCCTCTTCCTCCCAGAGATCCCGTATAGAATTTATCAGATGTATTGGGCTAAAACGGGAAGTTTTTGTTTTATTATTCCAGAAGACGGAGAGAGATCTATTTCCAAAACAAATAAAGAGGCAGTTCGCTGTCCAATGACGACCTGTATTTAAAAAGAGTTGGATTAAGCTTTAGGCAAATCTCAAATTACTTCTGCATAAACTGGAATTGAGCTAAAAAAAAAAAAAGTTTTTTATTTCAGATATAGTGATATTTAATTAACACCTTACTTATACAAAGAGGCCTACACCGATGAGCCAAAACATTATGACCACCTACCTAATATGATGTTGGTCCTCCACGTGCAGCCAGAATAGCTCGCACACGGCGAGGCATGGATGCTACAAGATTTCTAAATGTATCTTGTGGTATCTGGTACCAACACGTAACCAGCAGATCCTTTAACTCCTGTAAGGTCTGTGGCTGAGACACCGCAGATCGCAGTCGCTATTCCAACACAAACCACAGATGCTCGATGGGATTGATGTCTGGGGAATTTGGAGGCCAAGGCAATAACTGGAAGTCTTCCTCATGTTCCGCGAGCCAGTCTCGAACAATCCGGGCGGTTTGGCATGGCGCATTATCCTGCTGAAAGACAGCACCACCAGAGGGGAAGACCGTTGCCATGAAAGGGTGTACCTGGTCAGCAATGATGTTTAGGTTAAAAAAATCAAATTATTATATTAGGACCTCCCGTAAATGATTACATATACCCGTGTATGTATTATGTCTGTAAATTGCGTGTGTTCTCTGGTCAGTTTGCCTGTTTTGCTGGACGAAAAAAAACCCAGTTTCTGGAGGAAAAACCTTGCTGTCTACGCCTGAGACCGACTAACTCAGCCACGGAGTGAAAAACCCATTAAAGTTTCTCGCGTCATCGACGGGATTCAAACCCAGGCTTTTTACCGCGCAGACTGATGTTTAAGTATAATGTATACTGTGTTCGTGTCTAACGGCACGGGGGGTTTCCCCCATCTCCACGTTGCTTTCATTGCGGGTGTGACTGTTCACTGTAAACGCCAGAAATTTAAAAGTGTATGGATTTTGTACGTCAGATAAATGCCGATCTAAATTACCCTTCTCCCTCTAACTCGCAGTTTCCTTGAACCCTTAGAGTATCCTCAAAGATACTGGCAAAAACCCTTACATCATTTTTGTTCAAACGAATGCAAACGCCGACCACATTGATAAAAATTTCCGACCCTAGAGTGTTGCAGAGTCCCACAAGTCTCGAGTTAATCCAGAAGGCTTTCAGCATATGATCTCCCCTCTATTGTGGTATTTCCCTGGGATAGTTATTTCGAAGCGGGGGGGGGGTAATTTTCGTTTGCTTTATCATGGTTGAGAATAATTATTTTTTCTTTCTTTCTTAGTGTTTTTTTTCTGTTATTGGTTGGATTGGGTTATTGGTTTGAGTTCCATGATTATCATAAAAAAGTCGAATTCTCTGGAGCTTTTTTCTGATATTGTTCTGTATATTGCAGAGAATTTCTGTAAAGGTCATCCACTAGCTATTCAGCGAGACACCACGCATATTCCACCCATCTTATCAACAAACTGTTTCGTATAAAAAACGCAATGCTTCCGTAAGCAGTCTGTAGCACGAATAATGCGGAAAGATATACGAGATGAGAGAGAGAGAGAAGAGAAGAGTAACCAATGCCCTTGAAGCGCCTGAAAAAATTCTCTCTACTGTAATTCACTGAAGATGATTTCCAAATCCAGCGGCAATTTCCTTGATATGACTTGGTGTTCTGGGGATAGAAGTATTATCTCACAGGCGCTTGCAATTTGGAGGATCATAAGTCCTTGGAGCGGAAGTGCAGTAGCAGACGCTCTTTGAGTAGACCGGGGTTCAAACCCCTGACTGCTGAATACGGTCGATCTGCCAACCCGCACTGGACCAGCGTGGCAGATTATGGTCCATTTCCCTCAGCATGAATTGTTGAGGAGGTTTCCATCCTGCATTGGGTTGATAATGGCTGCAATTTTAAATCCTTGGACTAAATCAACGGTATGGCTGCTTGCTGACTGTGTGGTACCAGATGTTAATTATGGGACTAGGAGTAGTGAATACTCATTGCTATAGGCAAAACAGTGATGTGCAATACACTTCACTGTTTTGCCAAACTAGTGAAGCGATGACGCCGTATTTTTTGGGTCAATCGCTGAACCAATTTTGCAGCGCACATTGTATCTCGTGATTACCTAAAAATAAAAAAAAACGCTAAGTGCCGCTTTCAACAATACAATCGTCTGTCAAATCTACTCAAAGCAGACTAATAGAAAATGAATCTGCTTCGATTCGCCTATCAGCTATTACAGTTCCCAAAGCGCAGACACTTTGTTGAATCTCAACTCCTCAGAAACAAAGTTATGCATATAACCAACGCTACACAAGCTACAGCAAGGTCAACCAGAGTTTAATAGAAAACTTAATAAATAATACTCTTAAGTAATTGATGTATGGGATCCCTTAAACCCCATGAGTATATCAGAGATAGGCTTATATTTTGGACCAGTAACGTAGGAACAATATTTCATTCATCATCAGTAAATAAAAGCTAAGGAAAGCATGAATTAATCGTTATGCCCCCACTGGGCATCACAGCAGGTTCATGCCTCCCTCCACAATAAATATTATGGAGTGCCTTACTCACTGTTCTAATTCAGAAACAGTCAGGAGGGTGTTGTAATCCGATTAAGATACAGGTTTGTGAAAAGTTTCAATATTCAGTCACCTTCACTACGCCAGGAAAATTGCTGGGGAAAAGTTTGTTTGCAGTTAATACTCTGCACTGTGTATACAAAGACGTTTTTAAAATACTTTCATGCTTTTGAAATAGGCTTAGAACTGGCAGAAACATGTACCATTTCAGTGCATTTTTGACAACGAAAACCTCTCGAAGTTAAGTAATACCAACTTTTAAAAATGGAGTTTGGTTCATTAACTTGTATAAGTTTATTCAACTTTGTTTTCAAACCCAATTTTGCAACTTCCCAGTTCTCTCAATGGAATTAACCAAGGATGTCACTACGAACGGTTTCTCTCTCTCTGTCTCTACAGAAATAGCATCAACTAATGAGAAAATAATAGAATATCGACCAGGCCTCTGCAGTCGCATACAAATCCGCTTACAGATCGAATGTATTCAATCATTTCCCAACGGAATTATTTTCAAAGTATCCCAGCGGAACTCGTTTAATTGGAATGATTCTTCGTTTATATCTGAAGCAATTCCTTAAAGAGTTCAAAAATAGCTCCGTCTACTGAAAACTGAGGTAGATGCCAGCAGGAGGAGTGAGTGGATAAAAACAAAATAACATCTCGCTTCGGAAATGTAAACAGCAATCCTCGGAGCAAGTGTGTTTAAAATGACGATTGAAATACTAAGACAAACTAGTTTAAAAGTCTACACGCGCAGCAGCAGCAGCAGCAGCGTGGAAGTGTGGGCCAATTGTGTGGGGAGAGAAGGAGAAAAGCCTTGAGTCGGCGGACTTCCAATTTCCTCTTCCTGCCCAGCCTGCGAAGCTATTGGTTAAAGTGTCGAGAACCAAGCGATTTTTTCTGTTCTCACTTCAGCAGCCTCCAGAGGAAGACTCTCTCTCTCTCTCTCTCTCTCTCTGTCTTTCTCTCGCTCATTGATAGCCCAAGAGTTAAGGACGCTGCTCAGGATAAAAGAGTGTTTAGTGAGGCGCGCGACTGCCTTTCTTTGCTTCTCCACAAACATATTGATAAGCAAGTTTTTTTTCTCTCTCCTCTTAGAATCTGTCAAAAGAAAGGCATCTTTTTCCCAGCTCGTCTGGAATTATTTATAACTAAATCGAATTTCTATTAAAGTGTTGTTTATTTTGAATTTCCAGCAGCCACCCGATAATTCACAACAGGACTAATTATTAATTTGTATCGATTGTGAATATTATTTTTATTAAATCTCTTTTCATTCTCATTTATATCCACTGCTTTTTTTTTACAAAATTTACGAACAGAAGACAAAAAGAGATTAAAAGTATACTTTTTAAAATAAAGAGAGCAGCAAAAAAAATGAAACAAAAATTAGATGAGGATACTAAAGATTCCGAGGTGAAACCCAAAAACTATTTGCTGAAGTTTTTTAAAGCGCAAAATGAGTGTTTAAGAGGAACACTTAAAGTAGCAATCAAAATAACAAACAACGGATGCAAATTAAAACGGCATAAATTATATTAATGACACATCGGGAAAATAAACAACAAAAATTAGGAAACAGTATTCGAGCAAAGTCATTTACTATTTTTATAACGTTGAGTATAAATTTAGAAAAAAAAAATGCGCTGAAGTCGCTTCTTTTTCTGTCTTAATACTAGCTGATTTTAGGAGGAGGGAATTAGTCCGGGATATAATGCAATCGGGTTAGAGATAGTCGATCTTGCGTGGAGATCAGTCCATGTGTTCATGGACCGATCTTAAAGAACTGGAATCCCATAAGTTCTACAGTACTATGTCCCAATTAGCCAAATGATCCCAGACAAAATTATCAACGATAGTTTTTTTTCCTCACTCCGAAAAGTCACTTTAGGACTGAAATTCAATTGAAAGGAGTTTGGAGTTATTATCTAGTTGTGGATGTTACTTACGGATGATAATGGATCTTAATCTCTGCAAAGAGCAGACTACACGCGTTTCATCTTTTTACATCTGATTCTCTCTTCTGCTTATCTCTCAGTCGTCCATGAATCAAAATATCACACCGCATTCATCTTCCAAATGAATGGCCACGGATTGTAGACATTTCCTTCTGCTCATTCGCTCAAAGAAAGTGTACTACTTTGTTTGAGATTTTAATGCCTAAAATTCTGCGATGATTCATCAGCCAATAAAGGCAACAGAATTGAACAGTCAATTCTAATTATTGACTGAAATTCTTCAAGTTGCTATGTTGGATCACATGATCAGGAATTCCTTTGTCTGCTTTTGTTTATCATAACCTAACCGTTTGTACATTGCGATAACACTAGAGTGAAAAGTAATTCCAGAGATATGTAAAGGACCGGTTGGAGAAATCGCTAATTAGGTGTCCCTAACCTATTTACAATCACAGGAGATCTGTGGAGCAATTGAGAAGTCCCTCTCTCCAATTATAAGAGAGATTTCTGCGTCTTTTTATCTGAATCATTTCCGATTTTCTTGGAAGAGGGTATGAAAATAGCAAATTAAATTTTGCATTTATTGTTTTTACTTATAGAGTACTTCAAAAAATACTTCTTTTATGACACTGAAACACGTGAGGTTATTTAAACATTGCGTTACATTTCAGGCGAGTTCCATTATCAAATAATGTACCTCGAGGTTTAGAAACTTCTATACTGCACTGTAGAAGTGTTTACCAAAACTTCGCCACGTGATGCTCATAGAATGGGTAGATGCAGGGTTGGGCTGCTCAGCGGGAGGAAGTGCTTTACTTTACTTTATCTGACGTTACTTTATATGAGAATTGATGTTTGTGTTCACTTGCATGAAAACAGGAAGTGTACTATTCCACTTCCTGTCTTCGTTTACTTTGCACAAGCTTTCTTCCTACCTTCCTTCCTTCCTTTCTGGAAGATACAGATGTTGGTTGAATGTCTGAACTCAAACATCAATTCTCATATAAAGTAACGTCAAATCTGCTGGTGAGACTGCTGGCAGAAGTATTGCGAAAATACGTAATTAACGAATCATGGGCATATGTTGTTAAAAAGAAAGTTTCTGTTGGATCAGTTTCAAATGAATCAGTCGTGTTATACGAAGAGGTTTAAAAGATGATACGAGTTCACCTCCGCATACCCGCTGCACACCAAAACGATTTCAAACTTTTCTCCAGATGTAATTCACGGTTTTCTTCCTAACTTTTTCGCAACACAAAAACGAGTAGCCTTTTCACTGCATAAGCCTGCGTTTCTCTTTCTTTGCAGTTGTAACAACAGTTCTTTTTTTTTTTAAGCAACAGTGTGTATTGAAGTGGCACGCGCTGTTTTTTACTTCCGCTGCCTGGATACTACATGTTGTAGTCAACACAGCGAATGAGGATAGAAAAGTTTGGTTTTTTCCCTCTTTTAGGTGGAAGAAAGATATGGTAGGATAAGCTGTTGACCTAATGGGAAAGTTTTTTTCCGGGTGGTAGGAACAGAGTGAACTTAAAATAGTTTCTAAGAAAACTTCGGAAGTTCGATATAAAGCATTTAACCGGACCGCGTCTTTCGTATCAATAATGGCGCCTTTCTTAATATTTTTAATACTTTTAACAAACTGCGAAAAGATTCGAATTTGTTTAACCTGATAAAAATTCTTGGAGCTGAAGAATGCAAAGGGGAAAAAGTGTAGGAACTTTTGTTTTGTTGAGCATTCCTAAATTTTAATAAAATTTGGAATTTTGAAACCCTAATGGCAGAGCTACGCGATTTCAAAATTAAACCAGTTTCTTTTATCATGGATATCAACAATCAATGCACACACTATCCTACCAAAATATTAGAAGTAAAAATATTTCTATATGCAAGCGCTTTCCGAATCCAGATGAAATAGCCTGTCATTTAGTAACGTGTGAAACTGAGCTTATATCTACACGTAGAACTATACAGTGTAATCTTGATGTGATCATTCTGATACTATTCCCTTGCAGTGAACGCATCCCTAAGAAAAGCAGAAGTGACGCATATATTGAAGCGTGTATAATCAGTGGCTATAGCCACTGATTATACACGCTCTCTGCTTTTTGAACTATATTTCAAAAAGCGGAGAGCCAAGGACAAAGCAGGCAGAATAAAGTACTCAACAACTTCTTTCCCGTGACGAAAATGGAAAGCCAATACTACTTAAAATCTCAAGCACCTTACCCTTAAACCAGAGATATCTAACTCAAAAAAAAAAAAAAAAAAAAAACTACACGCTTGAGACCAACTACATTTAGGATAAATATTTATACTGCATTAGTACGTTTGAAGTGGAAGAGCGAAAGTATTTATCTTAACACTGATGGCGTGATCCATTCTGGTTTTATTCCTTGTGGAAGAAGCTATAAGAAATGGATCCAGGATGCACCATACCCTTCAAGTCTCTGATAACATTATTCTGTGGTGAGTAAAGGTTTTGTGGCACAGTAATGGCTCAACTATTACTATCCTTAAGGACTTTTTGTCCGACACTGATTTCATTCCACGAAGAAAATGAGACTAAGCACAAAATAAAAAATGAGATCATCTGAAGAGTTTTGGGATTATTTGTAAAGATGCAGCGATGGCAGCTGAAGATGGAGATGGAAAACCGAAGAGCTCACACTTACAGGATCAGGCTAACATCCTGAAGGATATCTGAGCAAACATTGTAAACTGGATGTTAAAGGCAACTGCTGATGTCACCACCATTAAAGAAGGCTCAGTTACACTCTGATTAGCAGAATTCTAAGTTGTGACTACGTTTTATAGGCTTAGAGTGAATAAACAAACATCTGTAGCTGACAAAGCATTCTGAATGGCTTGATTTTTTTTATATGGAGAATCTTCTCCTCTCCACTGATTTATAATTTTCCATTTATATTTAAATATTTCTGATTAAATGATTTAAATTTCTTTTAAATTCAAAAAAAAGCAGCCTTCTGCAAGATAAAAATTTAAATCGTGAAATACCTCATGAGAAGTCGGTTTTACTTAGTACCTAACAGTTGCAGAAGTTTGAGCAGAAATTTAATCCTTCTGGGTCTCTGTTCTTTATAACAGAGACCCAAAAGGATTAAAATTAAACAAAAACAGGAAAATGGCATTTAGCTAGAATGACCTGGGTAAGAAAATGAGAAAGACATCAGACCGAATGATTTTATTTGTGGGTAGATTATTCTTGGTTGATATCTTTCGGTAGCTATAATAATAACAATGCTACCAACATACTTAACATCATGTCCTACACCCTGTATCATCATCAGCGAATAATATTTAGATATCTTCAGCTGACAAAAGTATCAGAGTCCATTTGAAATATTGAAAGTTGTTGACATGCAGCAATAATTTTGAAAATAATTTTGAACATAATAATTTTTTGATGTTACAAGTTGTGGCTGTTAAATAACGAGACTGTTGCAATACGAGTACACAGAAAACACTTTTTACCAGCTGCATGGCATAAACAGGAACTCTCGATCTGTGATTTCTTTGAAAATTAAAACAACACCTAAAAAAAAGAAAAGCATCACTGATAATCCTCCTCTCTATAGCTGTCCTTCTTCCCAAAATTAAATTGTGGAAATTACGACGAAACGAGAATATTAATTGATAATTGGATTGCCACTGGACAAACAGCTGTTTCAGGATTGGTAGTAGTATGGTTTTTAGGAGCATCAGCGACTAAGGCGTGTGTTCTGTGGTCGATTTTCTGTTTTATGAAAGAAAACCCCAGTTTCGGCGAGGGGAAGACCATGCTATCCTCGCTTGAGACCGACTAACTGTGGCACGTTGTGACCCATAAAAACTCTTACCACGGGACTCGAACTCGGGTCTTTTCCATTCGGCGTGGGGAGAACGGCAATTCTACCAACTGTGATTCAAACTCATTTCTACCACGAGGGCCTTCAGGGTTGGAACGATTCAACTAAACTAACCCTGAACAGCACGTGTACAATACGTATATTGAATTTTGTTTAGCTTATTTAACGTAACTAAAATGACACACGTGTCCTAACGTTTATTGCTAATCACAAGTTTTCGTCCACGAACTCCTCATTAAATGAAATTATCATCGATATTCTTGTCATGAAAGATGCACTCCCGAATTGCCCGAGATTTGTTATCGCAAACACTCATAAGACGTGACTCGGCCATCAATTAATTATTACTTTCGGAAGTATATCTCCATCTTTTATTAATTAAGGAAGATGGGTAGTAATGTGTTACTAATGTTACCAGTCTTGCTGGAAAAACTCATTATTTTCGGAGAGGTGGCAGTTTATTCATTAGCTTTGCTAACGTTAGTGTGTCTTTGCCAGCGCCAACTCTCAAACTTGATAGATCGTTTAATTTCACCGAAGTAAATTAGTTATAAGATGTCACTGAATAATTAAACTCTCCACCGTCGCTCTTTAAGTGTTTCTCCCGAATCTTTCTCCAATTTGTCTCTATTCATCATTACTATTCATTTTGCCCCTCTGTCTCTTTCACTATCCTTGTAATTAACTTCCTGATTTGCTTTACTTCTTCTCATTTCACTCGCTTTAATTCGTGTTACTTGTTTTCATTTTTTTCTCTTACGTATTTATTCTTATGACTTCTCTCAGGGTTTCTTCCTTTTATTTAAATAAAATTTTTAGTATTATTCTTTATAAACTTTCTCTTCATGAATGCTTTACTCTCTCTCTCTCTCTCTCTCTCTCTCTCTCTCTCTCTCTCTCTCTCTCTCTCTCTCTCTCCTCCCCAGTTTCAATCAAACCAGATTTCCCGTCCTTTATTTGGTTTTCTTCCTCTCTAAGAGTTTCGAAAAATCTCCCACTAAAATGTTCTCTAGACGTTCGTTCCTCAGTACTTCGATAGGCACACAATTTAATAACAAACTTTATATCGCATAGTTTCATCTCTCTCTCTCTCTCTCTCTCTCTCTCTCTCTCTCTCAAATTTCTCCTCTGAAAAGGAACCAATAAAGGCTTCCCCGTTATGACTAAATCTCTGTTTGAGAGACTGCTTATCTTTTGTGAGCATATAAGTTCAACATTTCTCTCTTTAGAACTAAAGCAAATAAAGTGGAAACTTTCATTTTTCCTATATCAAAGACAAGATAGTTTGGTTCTGTCTTCAACAATGCTAGAAGATAGATTCTCTTAAATGCTGTATAACTCAAAGTATGAAGAATATAAGAGAAAAAAATTCAAGACTGTACTGTAGAAGGTGATCGCAAAGATCATGTGTTTTACAGAAATGATGGCACCTTTAAATTTTCTTCGGGGGTATTGTTAATGAAGATCCATGAATGAGTGGTAGAAGCGAGCTTCAAATCCAAAGCAAGAAGTGTAATATGATTGAGAAAAAAAATTCCAAGGAAGATTTGATAAATCCCGACGGCCAAATAATTCATACGCCGATGAATTTAAAGGAATACACTGATGATAATTCGTAATGTCTTAAACTAAATGATTTAAACATGTCTAAATATTAATGATAATTAATAAGGCAAATGTTAATAAGTAATAATTCGCAATCTGGACATTCGGGTACAAAATCTTGGAATGTCTACTCATATAGCATTACATATCTGAGCATAACGAAAGCCACTGCTCATAATATTTCGAAACCAACATTAATAAAAATCGAGTACTACGTGAGTTCTCTGAAGAGGCTTGTTCTGCACGAACAGTTTTTGTGGGAACGAGTGGAGGAAACTAGGTTGAACAAATTACTGATAAAGAAAATTTAATGGACCTCATTCTTTTCAGTAATGAGATGACTTTCCACCCAGGTATAACTAACCACCGCGCAAAAATTGTAACCGAATAGTTCGAGGGACATTCCCAAGGTTTCCAATACGTACTATGCTTGCCTAATTTTCTAGAGCTAAATGTAAATGAGAATGTCTGTGATATGTTGGAAAGGGCAGTTCGGCTTCGCAGTTCTGTACCGACCACAATGCAGCAGTTTTCTGATGGAAGAATGGTCAAATCACTTCGAATACAACAGGAAGATATTCATTGGAGTTCCAGATAATTAGTGAAATCCATGCCACAGGCTGTAATTGAGACAACGGTGGCCTTACTAGATAATGAATCAATTTCTAATTTTTTTGGACAGTGCTGTTGTTCTCCTAAAGATGTAACCCATAACCTTGGCTTAAATTTTACGTAATGACTTAGAAAATAACTATCTGGTTACGCATGAGATTTTGTCAAATTTCAGAACTTTGACCAAGAGATGATGTGTTAAAATCCTTGGCATACAAATGGTGCTGTGCAGTTCAAGCTACCGGCAATGTTGATACGAGAATATGAAATAAATGGCCCTAAAGGTAGTCCAGTCGGTATCACTAGTTGAACTAGTTTATCCAGAAAATGAAGAGTTAGTTTCATTTTACCAGAAACCAGCTTTCGAAAGAGATTGACCTGATTATTTCGTTGAAAACGATAACGACCACTGAGCACTTATGCTCAAGTCAGCAATAAGTTTAATTCACTCGCAGAGAATATTGGAAAAATCATCGTAAAAAGAGAGTTCTTCTTAACGATGGAGATAATCAGGTGACAAATTAACCACCCGAAAAGAAAAGATAATTCCTGCGTTACAGCTTCTCACAAATTAAGGTGGCCCTAATTGTTAACCGATTCCGTTTTGCCGTGCCATAACTAATATCAGCCGGAATTCCCTCGTGCAGTTCTTTTGTTTCTACAAGCCCACATAAATAATCATCTTCTTCGCACAGCTTCGATTATTGATCATTTGAGAATTTCCTTTAACGTACTTAGATAAGATTTGTTTCTTATGCAAACTGCATTTGCTGTTATTTTGCAAAATATTTCCACAAGTGAAGTTTTCTGTCAATATCAACCCTCCCCCTTTTCTTCATAATAACCTGTTTTCACGGCATGCTTAGACTGATGAAATTTAAGAGAGAGGTGATCAGCATCGGTTAAGGATCATTTCATGATTTGATTAAATGAAGAAAACTGCCTAACCTGTTATACAACATTCCCATTATGCAGAGCAAGCCATTGTGTCTTTTAGGATCCAGTTAATCAACGTGTGACTCTTTAATCTTTAACGTGTAATTTTAAGCGTTCATACCACATTGGAAATCAATATATATATATTAATTACTAATTAGTCAGCAGCGTTTGAACTGAAAGATGTTATTATTGCCGGCTTTCATCTTTAAACTGATTATTAATTATTTTTAACTTAGCGTGGGCCATTGTTTCATTGTGGACCGAGTGACATGTCTGTTTGTATACCACACTGAAATCCTTCCCACTGTTTACTTGTGAAATAATGCAGTACTCAACATCAGCAACATAAACGTGTTTTCTTCAATTAATACGCAAAAATTGTGACATTCTTCATTTAAAGGAATATTTATGGAGTTCACAGTGACTGATTCATTTTAAAGTAAGGAATTACCAATAATAACTATGAGAATCACTCCAAAAGTAATGATTCCGTTTTGGGAGCGTTGTTTGCATATAGTGGTAGGTATAATACGCCTATTGTCTTCACCATGTCCTTCCGTCTGCATATAACAACTCGACTCCCAACGGACGAACTTTAATTAAATTTTATATTTGGGCCTCTTAGATAGATTTGTACGACAAGAGCCATCCCAAATTTCATTCTATTCAGGCCTATAGAAATCCAAAAATTATTATTTTTTGTCTATCCGTCCGTTCACATATGATAACTCGACTCCCAGTGGATGGATTTTCATGAAATTCTATATTTGACTCTTTTGAACGATTTGTCCAACCTTCCCAATTTCAATAAAATCGGACGAATTCCGCAATTATTTATTTTTTTATACACATCACATGCACTATATATTATAGGTGGAACACTAAATATTATGTTTGTTGCCATGCTCTGATTGAATTTTCTCAGTTCGCGCATAAGAGGCATTGCTTTTTGCTCATATTTTGTTGTAATTCATGAATTATTACTATTTACTAACTCCTCTGAAATGTAATGCACTGCTACCTTAACTAGCTTGATTTAACATTCCTTTCCAAGATTAAAACTAGTAACAATCAGAGCTAAAGCATGTGTTAAAATATCCGAACTTATTTTCCCACACAATCCCATTAAGTTACAAACATTTGAGCCAATATGGAAGAAAGATTCATATTGTTCATGCAGACAGTGTCAAACCGTTCATGAAATCATCAGATTCAAAATACTGTCCCCATACGCCATCCATCTACGAGAAGCCGAAACAAATAAGTCACAGAGTGTGAGAAGAAAAACGGTGCAGCTCTTGAATTTTTGGCACATCGGTTTACTCAGTCCACACTGCGCCAGTTATTCTAGCGACTGAGTACGATATTCTGGTTCATATGCGTTTTGTGTGGTGTGAACTATATCTGAGGAGTGTGTGCCATCAGTCGATTTTCATGCTGTGCGGGCTAAAAATTCTGGAGTAACTCATGAGGAAGCCCTTCTTCCTCCTTTAAATATAGCCCCATTGAAGAGACCTTTAAAAGTAGAGAAACCACTATAATGTCAAGAAGGACTGGTGTGTCTCATCTTTGCAATAGCTAACGAAATTATTATTTTGTTAGCCATTGCAAAGATGATTGGTTATTACCCACGAGAGAAAGTCTGTACTACTAAAAGAACTTCCAAGAAGATTATTTCTTTTATTCGTGTTCCAGGTGGATACCGCGCCACTGCGCAATATCCACTTAACTTCAGCTTCACTTTATCCAAAACTGATATTATTGAAAGTCTTGGTATCGCAATATGATGGCCAGTGCCAACAAATTCACTCGTTTCAGCCTTTCTGAATCGCCGGTTGACCGTATTATCTCCAATCCTCGCTGAATGCAATCAGCTACCTCTGATGCTGGTCGCTAACTTTGCTTTTGACCTAATGACCTGTTGCAATTGTTAATCTAACTTTTCATTGTCTGCACATTAGTAGAAGACAATGAAACGATGGATTAAGGCGTCTTCTTTGTATATTTTGTGGACTTCTATCTGCTCTTCTTCTATAGTCAAATTTAATAACAGCCTCTTTGCTTTTAGCATGGCTCTGACATATCCACTATTTCTTGAGAGCTACGTCAAACTATCCCCTGGTGGGAGAGGTGAAAAACTACCTTAGAAGTTGAGAAAAATGTATTTCCTTTCCTGGTGATTACAGATTAGTAGCTTTTATTCAAAAATAATTGAAACATTAAATAAATATTTCTCGAGTGTTCCTAGTACATTAATTGTAGTTATTCTTAGCCAATACTACAAAGAACTGCAAAATAACTGCAGTACAGTTACAAAGCAGCACCTTATCAGATTAAAAATTAAAAATAAATTCTGAATTTCAGAATGAATTGTACAAAAGGTCTGTTTTACTTCAGAACATAAAAATGGACTCAAATACTGTCTGGACATTCAAATCAAACAGAACTTTTATTTTAAATATTTTTAAAAAATATGTTTATGAGAACTCTGATGGTACGATCATTGGCGATGAGCAGTTTACTGTAGCATAAATTCTTAAACAATCCGATACGGTTACCTTTGGTTAGCGTAGGTCTTTAAATCTTTAATTCCATGTTGGGAGTAACAGCAGCCACAGTTAATACTTTAAAGTGTTCAATGGTCGCTAAGAGGACCAGAAGTTAAATTTCGAAAAAATCGACCACAGCCTATTGTTGTAATTTTTAGCACAAATGTGAAATAATAATGAAAGAGAGTGGATAAAGTTAAATATTTAGTTTTATTTTGTGCATTGAACGGAATACCACAATATGGTGAGCTCCCTAAGAAGCGAGACCCCGTTGTCTAATATACACATCATTTAGATAACTATAATGCATCCCTCCTCTGTTTTTACCAATTGTAGAGTGGGAAGACACCCTAAAACAACACAGTAAAGCAACGCACTTTGGGAGGTATATAGTATGCTGGAAAGCGTACTGAGAGGACCAGGAAGTTTGGTGAGAGGAGCAGAGGGATGCTCTTACCTGGAAAGCCTTCGGTTCTGCGAGTTGCAGCGTGTGAACAGGCACCTGCAAGGTGATCTCATTGGGGTGTTAGAGGCTTTGAATGGATTGACTAAGCTCAGTGCTGATAGGATTCTTATTCTTGCTGGACTGCACACGGGAGACATCGATTCGAATTGGAGAGGGATGGTTGCAGATGGATGTGCGGAGGTTTGCCTTTAATGAGCGGGTTGTTGATCGCTGGAACAAACTTCCTTTTGTTGTTGTGGAAGAGGACAGTTTGAATAAATTCAAGGAAGAACTAGACAAACTATTGGAAGGGATGGATGGGTGAAATGGGAAGTTTTTTTTTTTCGGGCGGATGCTGTATTAGCTTGCTCTCTTCCATCATTCGCTATTATTAATACCAATGCTAGCACTCATACTAACACAAAAACAGATAAATATAGAAGACAGTTCAAAGTCCAGTTTATAAATAATTGTCAGCCCATTTCAAAATCTACGGCGTCATCAGTTAAGGTGGCTACGGAAAACATGCCTAACCACAAATAAAATAATGGTGAACAAGAAAATCCTCACGATGTAGTGGAGTTCTTCAAGAATCTACATCCCAGGGTCTGTAGGAACTCCGCTGAGATAAGCCTGCACCACAAGTAGATGCCTAGGACGAAACTGCCAGCACAAGAAGCTGAAGTTAATTTTCGAATTTATTGATCTCCACTCATATCGATAACCAAAAATACACACGTGGCATCCAGCAGTCTAAAAATAAATTGCCAGAAGGGTTAATAAAAAGAGATGAAAGGGAGGTCAGAACTAATTTTAATAACGTTCACTGAACATAATTTGTTAAATTTTGGAATGATGACAATATAAAAGGGCTTATCTGCATTTAAAAGTGCTTTGGGTGAGTTTTTTAATTGAAATAACTGTTGGAGAAATAGCAAAAGGATAGGTCTAAATAATTAGCACAAGGTTAAGTTTAAACGTAACGTCGACCTGTGAGATTATTTTAAATGAAAAAACAGTGGTGTCATTAAGAAATGGCATCTCACTTCATGACTTTTAGGTGTTCGATCTGTGTGCCTCTGTTGAATACAGGACGGAATGCCTCCAGCAGCAGAGCGGCTTCACATATGGGTCCTTGCCATCATTCCCGAAACAGAACCATGAATCACCACTAAAAATAAGCTATCGCCATTCTTCTTTCCGGATGGCCCTTTCTCTGTGCTGTTGAAATCACTGTATATTAAGAGACATAGTGGGTGCGTGGGGGGGGGGAGGATGATCAAACGCAAGGCACAACATGAATGTAACCTACCTCTGCCTGCCAGTAGTACTTCTTAATACTGGATGTCCCAAAGATGAATTGCCATATTCTCTAATCCCTCTCAAAGAGGCAAATAGGTACAAGTATTCCGCCGGAAAATTATCCTGGACTTCTCGTGCCGCGATGTTTGTGTGGATGCTCCATAAACTGGAGAACAGCCGTGGATGTGTTCTGCTATCTGTGGATAGCAGAATACAAAATTGACTAATCCTAGACTCTCATTCAATACGAACAGCAATTTTCCTTCTAAGTTAACCATCAAAATTCAAGAAGTGCTATTATGCGACCCCCATTGAAACTCATTCCGTAGCGTGTGTGTAACCTGAGCATCTTAAACGCCTTTCCGACAAAGAAAGAGACAAATCACACCAATCTTATTTTGTAACTAAGGGTCTACTCCAGTTACTCTGTTACTCTGCACACTGTTAATTTTGTGTTGCGATTTAGCTAATGTGGAATCATTTGTACTTAGTGTACAATATTCATACCAAAAGAAGTAGGCACATTTATTTTGACAATAAACAAATTTACATGCAATAAAAATGATACTGCCGATAAGTATCTCACGCACTTATTATTTTTACACAAAACAGTGTCAATTTGAGAAAAGATTGAAGTACAGATTCCACCAAAAATAACTAGATTTAAAAAAAACCTTAAATTTGTATCTTTTTATAGCAGAACTAAAATGGCCGTTGATTTCTTCTCCAATAAAGTCATATATATTATTAATAATCTGATAATTTTCACTTTTTTCACAGGGATAACTTTATTTTAAAACTGCTCGATTTTTGTCTCCCAGAAATTCAGATTTTTCGTCTAGTAAACCAACCGAAGAATACAAGCAATTATAGACAATATGCTGACGCCTATATACTTGGATACACCTAACCTATTACCTCTCTCTCATAATCATCTAACTTTAATTTATTTGTCTTTATGTGTTATCAATAATATTGAGCGTTGCTCCTGATTTATCAAGAGTCTCGTATTTCAGTATAAATTTATGTTAACCAGCGTCCTCATTAAATTCGTTCTGTTTGTTATGATGCAGGATTATTTTTCTGTAATCTCCTATGGCTCTGTGACCTACTTATCTTAACTGTATGTTTTAAATGCTCTGAAATTTTTTCTCGTGTATACCTTGATATTCCACACTAATAAATTGAATATTCGTTTATTTATTTACCATAAATATATTCGAGATATACACTTCAGTATATTTATGATATACCTTATAAATAAGACGAGAAAATCTATAAAGACTACTTCAATCAGGAGTTGTTAGCCGATATCAGGTGGAGGGAGTAAGGTTCCTACCCCAGTAAATTATTTCGGCTATTTTATGCTCCACAATATGCAATTGACTCGTGTGCATCTACTGGATTAATTCATACCACAGAATTTGGCTTTAGATGCTAATGCTTTGTATAAACATCAATAGCAACTTATCTCTAACTTTTTCTCTCGAGAGAGGTAAAACAACTTTCGCAGAATTTCAAATTAATGTTTGAATTTATTGTTTTGGTCATGGTCCTGCTATAGCAAACAGTTGAAGGCTGATTAAGCAACATATTATTGAATCATAACCTCATGACATTCTCTCTTCAGTGAAGTCTGTTTGTTCCAGACTTTCACCTGTTTCATTGTGCATAGCCACTCCATTACGAGATAGTTATTCGGCACGTACTGTATACAGTTGAACCTCGTGTTGTTACCATGGAAACGACATAAAAGAATTATCAAACAAAAAGTACTAGCGATAAACTACTTCGCCTTCCATCCAAGGGTGTTTCGGGCGAAGCGATTACCGAAACGGATTTTCTAGAAGAATTAAAAGGAAGAAAGCGGATGCGAGAATTCTTGTCGCTTCCACAATCCACCCTTTCTTATATGCTTTGCAACGGATAAATGTTTATATAGAAATGACATCGGCGCAATGAACCTTCTTGGAAATTTCGAGGCCGTCGAATAAATTGCGTAAGAAACGAACGATTAAATAAATGAAATTGGACAGCTAAAAGCTTTCCGATGTTACCTTTTGGCAATGTCAACACCGGTGACCTCTGGATGTAAGAGTTGCAAGCAGACAGTAGAGTGATAAGTGCACATTAGTGGAGAAGCCCGTAAAAATAATATTTGGCTACACAGAAACAAAGGAAAGACAGCAATTGAGATTTTCACAGCAGAACACGATTGAGTGATATTTCTATCTGCGCGCTATTTTATAACGGAAAACATCGAAGCCTCAGTCTTCAATTGGTTTTCGATGGTAATTATCGCGAATATTTCACAATTTAGCAAAATCTGTTTTATTAAAATATATCCCAATGAAAGTAGTTCCAGCAAAAGGACGTTGAAGTCTTATTGGTCAAAAATGAATTAAGGAAGGTCCCAATAGAAAACAAAGAGTTGGGGAATACAATAAATATGCCAATAAAATATACGAAAAACATCGTAAACTTCATTTCCAATTTATGCAAACATAAAATCGGCGAAGTCTACTAAGTGTTTTCATCTTCCGTTCCAATGTCATAAATTTTCTGGATATTTCCACACAGTCACTTTCAGCACTTAGTGAACGTCGAGAGGCCATTGTAAAGTGTAAAATAAATATCAGTTTACAAAAAATACGGTATTACTTCAAAGCGTTATGAAAAAAAAGTCCAAAATATCTAAGAGGGAAAAAGTGTCAGTCAAAATATAAAAATCTTAGTACACACAACGTTGTGACTATTTAAGTTCTCCCATTCTCAAATAATCAGCGGGAGCTTTTACTTAAGGAGAATGAATTGGACCTCTTATACCTAATAAAAAAAAGAAAAGAAAAAACTTAAAGCAAAACTGCATTATATCGAATTTACGGTTGGCTTGGGTATAGACTATATGCTATGAAACAAGAGAACAAACAGCTCTGTACTCTTAGTTTTTCTAAGACTAAAGTCCAGTTGTAATCTTTGACAGAATTTCGGTTTTGCTTTACTTTTCCCACATTGTTCCGTAATCATCTTTGGAACAAAGATAGTTGTCCAAAGATGACGTTTCTTTTGATACAAATCTCAGTGGAAGATCAAGAACATCGTATGTTGAAGAAGTTCAGAGAGCCTTCCTTCAGATAGAAAAGAGCCAATACGACAACGCGGGAAACGTAACGTGACACACAGTTCTATTTTCAACTATTTTCTATAAGGGATGAAGGATACAGAAACCATATTTATTTATTTTTTTGTCTTTCATTTAAGATCCAAGTCTCACATCCATACAAAAAAAAAAAAAAAACACTTTGTAATATCTCATAAAATTAGTTGATGTTTAGTTTTGTTAATCATATTTTTTATTCCATAGCACAAAATTGAGCATGCCTATGACCTTTCTACCTCCACTCAGTCTTCTCTCAATTTCCTGCGCAGATGATCCATCCGCCTGGATAACTGCACCCAGGTATTTAAATTGCTGTACAGTTTTTACCTGTATTCCATCTAAATCCAGAGCATCCTCACTTCGATTCATGTACTCTGTCTTATTAAAATTTACTGTCAGTCCCCACGTTTCCTCTAAGTAACTTTCTGCCCATGTAATTTGCATCATCATCGTCCTGTGCTAACATAACTTGGTCGACTGCAAACAGTAGTTTGTAAAGGTACTTATTTTGACTAAAGGGACCATGATCCGTGGTCCCTTTAGTACCTTAATTTAGTCATAATAAGTACCTTTAGTCTAAAGGTACTTATTTTGACTAAAGGGACCGTGGTCACATCTGTGACCACAGTCTTAGAACAACTTCCAGGTTAAACAAAGTAGGTGACAAACAGCATCCTTGAAGTAGTCCTTTTGAAGTCTTAAATTTTCTTGATAATTTTTAACCAATTTTAATACAGCATGTATTATTCTTGTAGATTCTTCTAATTACAGTACATCAATCAATGGCTGACTTATTGACATTTTTTTCATAGCCTTCCACAGAAGATTTCTTGACACATTATCATACGCCATCTCTAAGTCTATGAAAAAGTACATCTTGGTTTGTAGCTTGACGTTTTTCCAGAATTTGCTTAACAGTGAATAAATGAGCGTCCACTCGAAAAGCCACACTGTTCCTCAGAAATAATGTCTTGTTCCAGTTTTGATTTTATCATTTTCCTTAATAGTTTAGCAATAGCGCTCATAACGCAAATTCCTCTATAGTGGGAACATCTTCTTCTGTCACCTTTCTTAAAAATTGATGTAATGTATCCGATTGTCATCTCATCTGTTATTTCGCCGCCATCACATAATTTGTGGAACAGTCGATTTAATAGATTTATAACTATACTTGTCAAGTACTGAATGTTCAAAGTAGCCCCAAGCCAAGAGCGTGGAAGTGTTTCCACAAATTATAAATAAATCAATATGAACATATTTATTTAATGAAGGTGTTTTATTTAATTAATGCGGCATTGATAACTATCTCTGAAGCATTCTGTTTACTCTCACGCTGATAGTGAGCAGATGGAAGCCGCTCGGGATCGTTAGCAATAAGATGTTTCCTTTAGCTTTTGATGAATACCTCATCTGCATTATCAGAACTATATTATTTAGAGCCACGAATAATTTATCTTGCTCAATTGATTTCATTATTTCCACTCAGCGAACACAAATAGATAAATTAACTTCTTTGTGAATTGAGGTTGAAAACAAGAAATGGTTTTTTGTCAAGCACTTATTGAGTTCTGGTTGTGGAAAGCTTTATAACATAGCCCTAAACAGAGAACATGCACTGCCTGCTCCAGAATTTTTCCATAGAATAGACAGCTGTCTCTGGCAGTGTTTCGCAACCTCGAGGACTTCGGGTTTCTTTTTTTTTTTTACTTGTATTATTAAAATGAAGCGATAATGATTAAGTCTAATAACAGGGCTCTGTCATTATAAATTCTGTTCAATAAGCATGCTTTATTAAAATCAGAAAAACTGCACACCTCTATAGCGAACTTTTTTTTGCTGTCTGACGCTAAATCAATAAATATTTTAGCTTACCAGCCACATAGTGAGAGATGCTGCCCACCGGTGGTTTATCCACTTAATTTTTTTAGATGGTGGTAGGGAAGGCATATATTCACATAAAAGTATAAACATAATACAGTAGTGCTACAAAAACTGCATCACGCACTATAGTTTATTACAAGTAGAACCCTCAAAAATCGGGAACTTTAATATTTTTCCGAGGTAATTGACCTCGCACACAAGGTTTGTTTGTTTGTTTGTTATTTGGTTTTTAGGAGCATTAGCAACTAAGGCCATATTGCTCCGGGATATGCGGTGGTCATTTCCCTGACCTTTCCGCATCCTCCGTATTTGGTGGTGACGGGCTTGAACCCCGGTCTAATCAAGAAGCGTGTGCTATGCACTGCTGCTCCTTCCCACCTGGCTACGGAGTCGCCCTCGCACACAAGGGTAGTGAAAAATACTCAGAGGAAGAAAAGTGTAATTATTTCTCGTGACTGGAAGTGCTTTTCTGGTCATTATCGTTAGGGGAACCATTTATGGATCTACCCAAGCAAACGTACTCCCTGTTTACTCTTTTTTTTTCCATACAGTCACGTTGTAAACTGATAATTATTAAATGTTCTTTAATTTTTCCAAAATTTTACGCAGTGTAGTGATTCACAATTGAAGCCGGGTACTCTGTTCTGGATAACCCATTAAACCGCGCCTGGGCTTAATTATGGATCACGCTATAAACTTATAACTACAATATATATTGCAGCCGTTTATTAAAAGAGAACATTCGAAATTGCACACACCATGGGTTCAGAGTATTCACTGGTCGTTCTGATTACAATAATTTCCTCGAATAAAATTTCTATTAAAGATACAAGGCGATATTTAAAGCTGGATTGGACCTACAGAATCGTAGTCTTTTATAAAAGACTTAGATACTTGTCACAACTTTGTTCGCTGGCATTGTGTTTACTTTTTTAATTTTACGTGTCACCCGGAACATTCGTCACGACGGAAAGGTGTCCATGTGGCCTGCAACCATGTTTCTGCGAAGTTTTCTAATTAGTTTATAAGGAAATTCAGTGTATAGGGACAATTGTTTCAGTTCTACTGCTTGTTTTGAGAAACATTATAGCGATCCAATTATAGCACCCACACATGAATCTTTGTTAAGTAACTGGTATTTAATCAATCATACATTTGCTTTGATTTTGCACAGTTCTTTGTTATAAATGTGTATGTCAGTTGTTTTAAAGGTACAAGTAATACTCATTTCGTTTCGAAATGTTTTTTTAAACAATTTAATATATACTTCATGATAATACGGATATTGTTTACCTAGCTAAGTCGAATTTCGAGTTAGTTAAGAGCGGATGTTCATTACTATGATTAAAACTAAACATTTTTGATTACAATGACGGGGGTCTAGAAGCGCAGGATAACAACCTGCCAACGGTTGGCCGTCGTTGCATTATCAATGTAGTTGCAAAGATAATTTTATTCGGACATACGGTACAGAAACATGTTACAAGTTTTGAAACTCAAACTTTTTCTCAGATCATTAATCGTAGAAGAATCAGAATCTGGATGTTCGAGATACAATTTTTGAACAGAAATTACTTGGGGATATATAAATCATAAACATTTTTTCAGAGAAACGTCCGCTAGATTTTTTCATTTGCGAGCCTGATCATAGCTGCAGTTTTGTCAGTTTTTTTGGTTATCCTCTGAGAAATATCGAGATGGTCTACGGTGAACCTATTGTCGACAGAAGCATGTCTGCAAATCAGACTGAATTTCATGACGTTGGCAGTTCGACTGATGTGAAAAGTACAGTGATGGCTGTTACTTTTTTCAGGGACGTGGAAGTTTATATTTTTGAATGATATCCAGAAAGTTATGGAGTCCGGATACGAGTTTTAAAAGAATTTAACGTCGAAGACTCTTCTCTTCGCTTTGTTTCAGAAGAGAGCTCTGATAAAAAGCACTAAGTTTTAAGTAAGCACGGAGAGATTCGTAGTAGCATGCCCTTACGATAGTATAAAGTAGTTTTAAGGCAAGATATCTGATGAAGTTGCACTGGACAGCTTCTAAACTTTTTGGATGCACGTTCCTCCCATGGGTTCCAGACAAATGAGGCATAGTCTAGAAGTGGAAGAACTGATGAGTTGAAGAGGAAGAAGTATGCTTTTAACAAAATCAAGCAGTCAAATGCTTTACTATTTACGAATATATGGAGAATGTGTTAATCAACACGCCCATTACTGAAAAATAGTATACCGAGGTCATGTATAAAGCTAGCTTCTGAATTGATAGTTAATCTATGTGATACTGATAATCTGTGTTTGGTACTTGACCTGAAGGAAATGAAATGGCGCTTTGTGAGATTAACCCATTTTCCTACTCACCATTAATTGATCACTGGGCCCGGAGATGATGGTAGGACAGAGTTTGCCATCGTCGGTATAAATTTCCAGCTGAACTTACGACCCTTGATTTTGTTTTGTTGTTACCGATTATCTGGGGTAGGGGACGGTGGTTTTATTAAGATTAAAAAAGTATAAAGATAAGTGGAAAACTTACCAATAGCATATTCTAGAGAAAATGAGGAAGTATGCCCGAAATGATGATCAATAGAAAGCGCATGTATTTCAGCAGGATTCGGTTCTTTCCACAGAGTAAAATACCCTCAGCAGTGTTTCAATGAGAGCATTTCTGAACTCATCAAGGCTTCGGATTGACCCTCTAGAAGGTCAGATTTTAACTTATTAGATTGTAAACTATAAGAGGAGTTAAAATGAATGACTTACAGCAGGAAACACCCCAATATTGAGAGAGTTTCAACTGGACTCTGAGAAAGCACTGGCGCCAACTTCCCCTTGGAGGACGACATCATGCGTGCCGACATTGATGACTGGCCACCGCCTCATTTGAAGTTTGGGTAGTAGAGTGAGGAAGACGTTGCGAATGATCTTTATGTCATTGATTCTGTAAGCGACTAAATACGGTACTCCAATAAAATTTTCCATTCTCCACTTTTTTTCTAATTACTCAATTACAGTATTTAGAATGTGGGACGACCATTTATCGGTCTCTCTCTAACAGTATACCGAAATAATCTACTAAAATTGGAAAATAATCTATCTAGTAAAATTAAATTATTGACTATACAAATGGCAAATGAATAATCAATTTATGAATACAAAAGCGTGTTTACAGATGCCTCTCAGAGATATACAACTATTGTATATTGTTGCGGGGGAAATTTGCATTAAGAACAGGCACCCATCTTCAGATTCGCTTGAACAGATGTTTACAAACATCGATGCTACAAAAAGGTCTTAAAATTGTATTTAAAGTATCCGTCATTGTCTGCTGCAAAGATCTTTCCCTAAGTCACATTCCCGGATGCTCTAAAGCGAAGCAATCAAAGGACAGAAGACTGAAATTTTTCTTTCTCTGCCATCCTTCGGCTGCTATTCCTGCCGGAATCGCTTTGTCGCACTTTCGTACACATCAAACACACACACACACACGCCAAATATACCGAAGCTGCGAGAGTTAATAAAATGCGAGCGGCGGTTCTTCATCCCTTCCACAGGAAGAAGGAGCACGCACACGCACATTAATCACAAAGACATCACGGCCACATTCGTAGAGCGAGGAAGATGAGCTCTGAGATCCCTACTTAATTTTCTTCGTACATCATTTGTTACCGGCTACCTTGGGATTTGCCATTTTCCGCTGGCGGGGGATCATTTGTACGTAGGTGAAGGTACACAAAATGTATTCTCCACAGTAATGTGGGAAAGAAGGGTGAAATTTTTACTCGGGCAGTTCGGTTGTCTTTGACTGACGAAGTTCCATCTCCCCCTTCAACGCATCCCTTGTGATTGTTCTCTTCCACTGACATTCAGCCACCAAATTTACAATATAAATTGAAAATATGAATCCTTAATAGAAGAGGATGGTCCTTTTACTATATGCAAATATTCTCCACATTTTATCAATATAACGCAGTGAAATATAAAAATTTTTATAATTAACTGCATTCAGCGATAATAATATACATAATACGAAACTTATCAATTAATTATTTCAGATATTTAGATAATCAAAACGAATATATATATGGATATACGTCTGTCATCTGTATAATAAAATGATGCTGAAGTATTGTAAGTTGATAGTTTGCTTAGTGCTTGCACCAAAAGTAGAACAGTTCCAGGAATCCTAACGTGTGAGCTCGCGAAATTGTCACGCTGTACGTGGGGAAAGAAAAAGCCTGTTTGAGGTAGATAATATTTGCGCATGCAAATTTATCTGTTAAGTTACATTTATTCGTATTTTATTTCTGTCGAAGGCAGACAAACTCTGATGCCTACCAATAAGGGAATAAAAAGAGTTTTATATGAAAAAATCAAGTTTCTTTTTCCACCTTTGATGGGGTTCGAACTGGCAATACCCAGTTAAGGAGACCGATGACTTATCCATTAGACTACAGGGCCTTCTTTATTCTGTCTATTCTTTTTTACTGTAAAGGATAGACGGACGAAAAAAAAAGGTTGTCCTATTTCGTCGTTGTCCGTAGCATTGAAACATAATTTAAATTTGTTTTCTGAGTTTAAATTGTAATCTACACTGAAGAACACCCTACACGTGGTCAATATGTGACTGTCCTTATCCGGGCGAAAGGTGGGCTTATCCGTTACTAATTAGGCATCCCATGATTTCTGTCCACTCAGTGTATTATCACAGACGATATTAAATAATTTTCTACCAAAGAATTAGCTGTCTTTTCTTTTCATTAACTTGGATGTAAATTTTAAGCCTGTATGCGGGAGAAAGGCATTTTAAACGAGACTATAAACAACCTTCTCTCAAAAAGATTTATGAGACTACGCAACAGCGAAATAATATATAAATGATTACTGGCGATATTATTCCATCTAATGGAATAATATTGCCAGATATTATTCCATTATATCGACAAATAATAATCCGAAAAATAGGAGGGGGAGAGGGGTTGAAAAGTTTTTAGCCCAGTATAGATCGCAAAGGTTTTCGTGAAAGACAATATTGCCAATCGGTGCTGAGGCTCTTCTTGTGTGTTCGCAGAAAATTTTAGGTTTGTAACTGTATTATTTTCCTTTACAGAGGACGTTGAAGTGTGAAGGCGAATGAAGATGGCAGCTATTGAGAGAATCAAGCCATTCATCATTTAAACGGAATGTCGCCAAAAGAAAGTCATGAAGACATGCAGCAAACATTAGGGGAATCTTGTCCTTCATGCGCAACTGCCAAAAACTGGGTTGCTGAATTTAAGCCTGGAGGAGCAGCGTTGAAAATGCACCCGGCAGTGGAAGGACTATTACCGTGTCGACACCTGAAAATGTGGATGCCATTCATGACCTGATCATGCAAGACCAAAAAACATTGAAGCAAATTGTATTGAGATAATACTCAACATCTCCCATGAGCGAGCTCACGATATTTTGGTGAATTTTTCAGGAATGAAGACTGTTTCTTCATCCCTAAAGCAGTGAATGCAGATCAGAAACAGGAAAGAGTAAGGCGTTTTCACGAGATTGCGCAGTATTTTGAAGATAATGAAACTCAATTTCTCGGGCGGTATGTCACTATGGGCGAAACGTGAGTGCCACTTTGACTAAAGACAAAAGAACAATCGAAACAGTGAAAGAATGACATCCGCCTTCTGGGTGCAGAGAACGAATGATCATGGTTAATTTCTTGAAATGATATGCCGCTATCATTGCCGAGTATTATTCTATCCTACTGAGACGTTTCCGCGAGGGACTGAAGCACAGGTGGGGCAGGAAATTGGCAAAGGAATCATCTTGCATCAAGACAATACATCAGCACACATAGCATTTGTGATTCAGGTAACACTGCGTGACTGGATTCCAGCTATTACGGCATCCGCCCTACTCACTGGATTAGGTCTAGGAGGAGACTATCGCCTCCCAAAAGGGAGGCGATAGTCTCCTCCTAGACCTGCTACTGTCTTAATTCGGTAAAAACATGATAAATCAAAATACAATTCGACGCCCCAAAATGCTCGCACGATATGTTAATGAGCTGATTACATGACGAAGACATGGGGTAGAGAAAAGTTTTTCTTGTTATACCATTGAACATATGGCAAAGACTTTGAAGGGAGACCTCTTCAATAACACAGAAAAACTAACCACCCTTCTTAAACATGCGATTTATGGCTATTATGAATATGTAACTGACTCCAGAGTGCGTGGCAGCTTGGTCGAATAGTTATGATATAGTCAGAGGTGCACGAGCAGAGAGAAATCATCATTGTCATTCATCGCATGGCGTGCTATCGTCTGCCTTTATTGCAGCAGTAATCCGGTCCAGTAGCGGATCGATACTCGAGCTGTTGGCTGCGTCTAATCGGTTCCGATCTGATTAATGCAGTTGTGAGCAGTCACCCCAGAAAATATTTGGATGGATGACCTTCCGTTTGTTATATTGAGGAAGCAGGCAATGAAAACTTCCACCTGTGCTTTGTTCCTAGAAGCATAGAAATGCGTAATAAAGTCGCTTATTAAATCAAAAAAAAAATAATAGCATGCATAAATGCAGAACCCTCTTAGAGCCCGTGTCGGTAGCGCAGTGCATATAAGCACCACCCTCCACACACTAGATGGAAAATGACCGGTTCGAACCTCGTCAATGAAGCGTGGAATTTTATGGGCCTTTTCCACAATGTGGCTGAGTTAGTCAGTCTCAGACAGCAGGGTTTTTTCTTCCGGTAAATTGGGTTTCTCAAATATATTCAGCAAACAGGCAACTCGATCAGAGAACACACGCAATTCACGTACATAATATACGGCACGATACGGTCTAAGTCGCTGACAACAACAACAGCCTCTCCTCTAGAAAAATCCTGATATTAACTGTTTTATTTTTCAAATAAATCCCATTGCACTTCAGTGGAGACTTTAAATAAATATTCCTAACAGCTGGGTGCCAATACCCATGGTATGGATCCAAGAACTGACTTCCTGTAAAACAACGTCAAAATCAGCATAAGGGTAAATGGATATGACTCAATTTTACATGTAACCTCAGTCCATTCCAGTATTGCCAAAAAGAGGCTATTTTTGATTCTTTGTTATAAGCTTTGGTGTGATAATTTCAGCACATCTTTTTTTTACTCATTCATCCAACAAAATGAAGAAAAGCTGACGGACTTCTGATTATCCAATCATGTGATTAGCTACTTACAGCCTTGACATTCTTCTTATTTCTATTTATTTCTTCAAAATTTGCTACTGCGCAACATTTTATCAGGAATGGAGTGGGCGATCGGAATACCTGAAAATTTTCAGGTGTACCAGTCACCCCACCAAAACTGCAAGGGCCGTTGAATATAGAAATATAATTGCACCGATTTTAAACTGCGTCTCATACGTTATTCTTAAATTTAGGAAGAATAAAAAAATTGCTAATAGAAAGATAAAATTTATTACGGTTGGTCTTGTTTTGGGGATATTTGACATCGATTGTTATGGCCACACTGCGCTGATTCAAATAGTTTATCATGTATTATAACTTCATTGTACAATTTGTGCCACGGACACACTTTCCTGGAGCTGAGAAACCTGAAGCCCCAGTATCAACTTATAAAGAACCTAAAAATAAAGATAAGTAGTTTCAATCTTAAAATTCCTGCCACTTCATCAAAGCCCATAGCCACGCACCTCTGCAACTAATTTCCATCAACAAATCACAATTTCCCAGCGTCCCAAAATTTCCCACAATTTCCCAAAATCCTCATATATCGTACTTTCTCGATAATGGATAATTAAAATCTTACATAGTTTGTATGCGTAACTTATATTAAGAATTTTCCCTATTTCTATTGTTTATTTATTTTTTATTCAATTTATTGCATATGCTTCACCCCTGAACAGCCTTCAGCTAGGAGGATGTCTATGTACATTATAACTTAGACAGCAAACATAGAAGTCGTACATAAATTACGCATATATAAACATTAGTTTCTATAAAATAATACAACAAATAACATCTAATGTGAGCAAATAAAGCACATACAAATATATAACACAAGCAAAAGGTAGGGACATATACAGGCATACGCATCCTAATATTGCATATACAGCAAATACATATACATACAAACAAATAATAATAATTTAAAACAAATTAATTCTTCAGCAAAGTAGAGTTCATGGGAGACTCCATTCTGAAGGAGATAATCAGGAAACTTCTACAGTTGTATGTGATGGTACATGCCCTGTATCTTCTCAGATCTGTATGCTTTCTCGTCACAGAACTTGTGGGGATCAATCTTCAGGGTGTTGTACATTTGGAGGATGTTAGACGGAAAACATCTTCTAAGCATAGTTAAATTCTGTAATAAGCTTCTTAGGGGAATCCATGCACTATTACAAAGGACGCGGAAAAGCCTAGGGCCTACAAGAAGATTGTAGACATTTGGGACGTCAAGACGATAAGTGAAGAGTTGGCAGAGGTTGCGCAGATTTACTGCAATGAGCAATTGATTCCAAGGGGTGCAACCAAGATTAGCATACATGATTGATTTCGAGATGGTGAAAGGGTGGCCATTAACACGGTTCAACCACCGTAAGATCCAGTACTAGATACCCATTATTATTATTATTTTTTTTTGATATTAGTGAGGGAAGCAGAGGACCAGATCGTCGAGGCATACATGGGAATCCGAACAAGACGTAAGTTCCTGTCTTATCGCCCACATTTCTGACAGAGTTTTTGCTTTAGTGTTGGAAGGTCAGGCCTTCATCCCAGGTGAGCCCTAGATCAGTGTGATACGAGACGTTTTACACCCTAATACTATTGATGTAGATGTCTACGTTTATCTTCTTCTTCAGGTTGGTGAAAGACATTTGTGCTGACTTGGTCGGATTTATGGATAGGCCAATATTCTCAAGATAATGGTCAAATTCTTCTATTAGAGCAGTGGCATGGGCGTTGATTGCGTCAGATTTTTCACCGTGTTTCGACGAGATGAAGAGTTTTATATCATATGCGTAAGAGTTGCGGTCAGGATGCGTAACAAGGAAGGGGTCCAAAGAAGCAGCAAAAAATAGTGCAGAAAGGGCGCCCACCTTGGGGGACTCCTCTGTAGATGACGTGGTTCGATTGGAAGGTTCTACGTTAAACTCTCAAATGCCTTTGTTTGAGAATGGAAGCGATGACTTTTAATAAGCCTCCCTGTATTCTGAAATGCCTTTCAAGTATTGTCATCAAGAAATTGATTGAGACATTATCGAAAACAGCTTTAATGTCTAAAAATACTATATCAATCTATTCTTTGGCGTTCAGAGTCGTTTGGATCCGAGGGTCTCCATTAAATTAGTCCCAGTTGATCTCTTTGAAATCACAGTGTGTAAATATGGTGGTCTTTTCTGGAAAAAATGCATAACAAGAATTGGCAGCAGAGTCTTCTCGAACAATTTTAATAAATTGCAGCTTATAGAGATGGGGCGAAAATCCTTTTTGTCTTTCGGATGTTTGACTTTAGGCACGGTTTTTACAATATTACAATGACTCCAGTGTGTGTGGTTTCTCTAAAAAGTTGAAGTAATTTCCTCAATATATTTTCCGCGGATGGGAGGTCCCCTTGTGTCTACCAGTTCGCCCCTAGATTTCACTTTGGAGTGCTTTTTACTAAAGAATTCACAGGATTTTGGCTATTTTAATATAAAATGGCCCAATTTTTCCAAAGACCATAATGTATCAGTATATCTTGTCTATACAGTTAAAATGTATTAGATTAAAGAGAGATAACTGGATGGCCAGTTGGCCTTCTTCAAGAGGCAGATACCAAGATAATGTTTGGTACATTATGATGGAACATCAGTGGTTTCTACACGTTTCTCACTTCAAAAGTCGTCACTGTGTGAAGCTTCTTTCAACAGTACAAGTGAATGAGGAACCGGGCAGTTGTCTTGAGGTTGTGAAAACGGAATGAACCTAAAGATTTTTTTTTTCCATTTAGCAATTGACCGCAATTCAGACAAGGGCATATTTGTTCCGATTAGCCATTACTATCAGAACGTGATTTTAATTTTGACTGACCATCATACTTGCATTTTATAGAAATTTCCCAACGTGCAGTTTAGATGAATAATCATATCATTTGCGCATACGCCCTTTCGATTCATCAAGAAATAACTTATCTGTGCTTATTTCACAAAACTGACATCAGAGGTTTATCAAGCAGTGCATTAGGGCTTCCTTTGGCTTTCAAAACATAACGTTAAATTAACGTGGCCGAATGGTAAGGAGAGTGAGTGTAATAGCACACGCTCTTTGAGAGGACCGGGGTTCAAGCCCGTGACTGCTAAATACTATTAACATTTGTATTGATTGATTTATTGTAAACTCCACTGGCCTGGTGGTCATGCAGGAGTATAAACAAGAACATATTCTTTGTTCAACATTTTCTACCAATTTGTGACAGGTTAACAGAAACATTTTTCCATTCCTGCAGAACGACATTTTTTTAATGGCTAATGACACTGATTGTGGCATATGTAGTATTTGGTGGGTGCAGGTGCAAAAGAAGAAGAATATGAGTCGCAGTTGCCTTCCCTTGTACTTGTGTACTGTCTTCACTGTGTACTGTCTGCAAGACAAGCGTCCTGGACGTTGGCCCTCCATAGACGAGTTCACTCTTACACCCGCACCTTTTTCATTCCTTAAAGTTCTATTTTTCTGAGACAGGGTATCTGACCTGGTCAGTGCTCAATATTTCCCTAAATCAAGTCCTTCTGTAACGCGCCTTCCACAAAAATTAGTGGTTTCTGCAGATAGTGTTTTGTCACTTAGGGAATCCTTTTCCACTCCTCTAGAAGCCAATTCCTTCGAGAACATGACTCCAATGTGCGCTTGTCCATGTGCATTAACTTTTTTTTTTTGTTTATAAAATACACTTTTGTCACTCTCATACGATGATAAACTGATAAACTTGAAATTAAAGGATACGGCTTCGGCTCGATTCAAATATTGTGAAAAAGCAATGTCCTAAAGAAATAATAATAATACACACACAACGTTGTTTGATAATGACCACCTACCTAATACCGTGTTGGGCCACCGTTCGCAGCAGCCGCTATTCGCCTAGGCATTGACACCACTAGATGTCTGAAGACGTAAGTAGGGCCATGCTGATTGCAAGACTTTCCAGTGTCGAAATAGATGATAGTTGCGTGTCCAAACGCCTCACGTCCCATTCCAAAACATCCCACTGGTGTTCATCAATTGTATCGACACCAGGTGAATTTGGAGGCCGATCAAGGTGGACAAAATCTTCCTAGAACCACTCGCGCATAGTGTGGGCCCGATAGCACGGCACGTTATTGTCGTAAAGGATCCCGTTTCTGTCCAGGAAAAAGTGCAACATGGCAGGGTGCACATGGTCTGCTCAGAACTGCCGTTAGATTCCACCAGTGAAACATTGATCTATACGCACCAGGAGTCCTATTTCTTGCCAGCAAAACATATCCCATATTAAGACCACCGTCACCTGCCTAGATAGTGGGTACCGTGCACGATGGGTCCATGGACTCGTATTGCTTGCACCACCCACGAAAGTGTTAGGCGTGTTGCACTAGATATTCAGACTCTTACGACCAGCACACTCGTTTCCAGTCCTAACTAGTGTGTTGTTGACGCTGACTAATGTCTAACTAGCGTGTTGTTGACGCTACAGCATTCACTATTGACGATGATCAGCGGTGAGGAGAGGGTTTTTCATGGGTATTGTTGTTATTTGGTTTTTAGGAGCATTAGCAACTAAGGCCATATTGCTCCGGGATATGCGGTGGTCATTCCCTGACCTTTACGCATTCTCCGTATTTGGTGGTGACGGGCTCGAACCCCCTGTCTAATCAAGAAGCGTGTGCTACGCACTCCTGCTCCTTCCCACCTGGCTACGGAGGCGCTTTTCATGGGTGATCTGCTGTGGCACCCCATACGTTGAGTGCTGGATCCTCATAATGTCCTTATTTCAGCAGACGCAAACGCCAAGTCTAAGTTTTGCTTTAGTGAACGCTCTGATGCCGAGGACAGTTATTGGAAAAATTTATTATTTATAATAACATGAAGATTTTTAACAAACTTCAGCAGTTTACTCCAGCGAATCAAAAATTGATATCACTTTCTCAAAATTACTTCTGTAATCCAGCTATCAATGATTGGACTGTACAGCCCAACTGGACACTATTCTTTTTAGGCCACCCGAATAACTAAATTCACCTGCCGTGCTGTCTCTTGCGTTTGTTAATTGCGTATGTTCTATGGTCGATTCGTCTGTTTTGCTGGACGAAAAACCCCAGTTCCTGTGGGGGGGGGACCTTGCTATCTACGCCTGAGACTGAATAACTCAGCCATGGAGTGAAAAAAGCCTATTAAAGTTCCTCGCGTCATCGACGGGATTCGGACCCGGGCCTTTTCCACCCGGTGTGGGAAGGATGGTGACGATACCACGCAGACAGCCCAGCTGGACAACTAGTGACCATCGGGCAATTTCTTTCTCGGTCTCCATACCTTCTCGTTCCTCAGTTTCTAGTATCTGTGTGCCTGATTTCGTTCGCTTCTCAATTAATAATATTAATTGGGACATATTTGAATACTCTGTAAATGCTGATTTCACCAAACTGACTATCTCTCATTTTGACGCTATGTCTGCGATTGAAGCTGCGACACAGATTCAAAAAATTCTGATGAATGCATCATATAAATCACCAAGGAAAAAACGTGTCAATTCCAGAACTTGTTCCTGGTGGTCGTCAGAATTGTCTTCGCTTCGGAAACAGGTCCACCACGCTAGACGCACATATCAGCGTAATCGTCATTTGTCTCAGGCTGATGTTCGCACCTCTTATAATTGTTACTTTGGTCTCAAGAAACAGTACGCGAAGGCGATTGCTACCAGAAAGAAGGAAACATGGACAGAATTTTGTGTACAACTCTGGTAATGCAGACCCGTGGGGGCTACTTTATGAAATTGTAAGAAATAAATTATTTACACAAGAAGTGTATGGATCGATCGTACACAACGGGTTGGCGACCACTAACTGGACGGATTCTGTTTTATTCTGGATAATCTTTTTCTACAGGACAATAAGTGCTCTTATTTTCACACTAATATTCGTTCTGCCAATACTCTGTATACGTTTCTTCAATTAAGACTGAGCCTCTTAGTGCCATCGAGTTGGAAACAGCGATCAAGCAAGTGAAAGTTAAGAAATTCCCAGGAATCTACATGCTGGAAAGTTACTTTTATTGTGAGTCTCGCCAAGATTAAGCCTAATATACTTTTACAACTTTTGAATAAATGTTTATATGCTGGAACTTTCCCGGAGTTGTGGAACACTGCCCTCATCAAGCTGATTATGAAACCAGACAAGCCCCCTTAGGAACCGAGGTCTTATAGGCCTATAGCCTTATTGGCCAACCTTGGTAAGCTATTAAAACGTTTAATTGCCCTATGATTAAACAACTTGCCACTGGAACAGAGACTAATTGCGCATAATCAATACGGATTCACTCCTGGAAGGTCCTGCGAGGACGCCCATGCTGACTTCATTTCTTCTGTTGAACACTCTAGTTTAAAGTATACTCTTGCTATCTTTACTGACTTCGAGGGTGCTTTTGATTCCTTTTCGTGGGAAAGTGCTCTCGAACGTTTACGTCATGCCGAATTTTCCCAGCAACTTTATCTTCTAATTACAAGCCATTTTTCTAACAGATTGATCACCTTCAGATCTAAGTACAGACAAATTTTGCGTCAGATCTTTCGAGGGTCTTTCATTTTAGGACCACTTTTCTGGAACTTTGTTTTGCAAGGGTTAGATTACCCAAACCTTTGACAACGTGAAGATCATTGCATCGGATGATTTGGCAGTCTTTGTTAGTGGCAATTCAAGATCTTCAATTGAAATATCTGCTGAAAAAGTTTTATTTGATCTTCAACAATGGACAGTTGAAAATAAGTTAAAAATTAATTCTATCAAAGACAAAAGTTATGGTCCTTGGCTCTAAATTGGACGTTTAGACCACCAAGAGTTAAAATAAACAATACACAAATACCTCTAATAACGAAAATTAAACTTTTGGGAATAACTATTGACAGCAAGTTAAAATTTCTCCCTCATTTATTCAATCTGCGAATTAAGATTAGAAATTTCACCGGCGCTCTTGTCAGAGTTTTAGAACTGAGTGGGATCCTTCTAGAAGATCTTTAAGAATTTGCTATAACTCTGTTTCTCCCTATGGCTATGCTGCTTGCGCTTGGTTCCATAGGGTTCGGACTGTAAAATTTCAATCAAAATTGGTGTCAATCCAGCGTACAATGTTACTTTGCATTTTGAAGATTTGTCGAACGGTTTCAACACCTGCTTTACAGGTTTTAGCTGGGACGTTACCACTCGATCTCTACGTAATTTTCAGAGGCTTTTGTTATCGCTTGAAACGTCAGATCCCCACTCTACAGGCTCCTCGACATAGCGAATACTAATTCAATAAAATTAAAATTTTTTCGCATAAGTTAGATTTCGCAAACGTATTAGATGGCTAACTTGCGTGATTGCTCTTTAATAGGAGCCATTGTTGCCCGTTCCCCTCTCAGTTTATTCAGCTACATCAGCTCAGAATGAAGAAAAATTTCCAATTTTTCTCTGAGCTAATAGAAAAGGATTGCAGACCAATAAAAAAGCCTCCTAAAATTGTGCAAAACTTCGATTAAATCAGCATTACATTTCTGTTTAACGTGAACATTGTTTAACCAGCAGCCAAAGTTACACAAACACATTCATGGATCGAAAAGGAAAATTTTGCGAAATGGAAAGCTCATTAATAAAATATCTTACTTTTAATAATTAAATATGCATTTGATGCTTATGGAGAATCAGAATTGCTCTCCATGTTCCTGACACGTGCATATTTAAGAATCAAAGTTTAAGAAAGTTAAGCCACACGCGTATTTCGAATATTTATCACGAAAGTTGTCGTTTTGATGATAGATGGCAGCACTAACAAGCATATTGGCACATCTTGACTACTGTACTTGGGATGCTTTGGGTTAGTTGTTATGGTATTCTAGTTAACTACGTTCGGTTGAGCATTTTCATTCTATGTTAGGATTGCATGTGGGTGTTTCGCAGATCGATTTGTATAATGTATGTAATCAAAAATCAAGAATAACTGCTAGAAATTTAATAGGTAACGTACGAATATAATAATTCAGCATATTTTAAATGTGGATGGAACACAATACAATTGTTACTACTAACATAATGGCACGACGTGTAGAAAAGCAACTTTCAGTTCTACAGTCGTGGACTAGGAAGGAGCTGTAGGGGAGGGGATAAATTGGGTAATCCACTCTCAATATTATTCCAAAATAAATAATTTTATTGCATGTCCTACTTCTGCGTTATCTGTAAATACAAAATTTTCTCTATTCTGCAAGTCCCTCCCCCACCCTATTCTCAGGCTTAATCTCCCTACACTGTTACTTTCCAAAACATGCAACCTTCATGTTTTGATCTGCGCTTAATACAGTTGTTTCGGCAGAATTCTTTTATGGGAAGAACATCTCAGTGCTTCAACCTGTAAGGTGTTTGTCAACAGATGATAATAAAATACGCTGCAAATTTCTATTTGTATCTAGATACAAATCCTTTTTTTTTTTCCCGCTTTTTTGTCCATGCCACCGCGTTTATTGATTGAAAACGCGGAAGAAAATGTAAATATACAGCAACTTTTACACCATAATTGTTTTTAGCACACAAAGTGACTAAAAACAAACAGCAATATTTGTTTTTAGTCAATTTAGTCACAAATTAGCATTAGCAGAGGCATTTGATGCAAGAAAGCAAGCTTATGCAGCATCAGCCAAAAAAAAAAAAAAACTTCCACTTCACCCCTCTGTTCGTTCAAAATACCTGTCCAGCTGAGCCTTAAACTTATTTAGGCTATCAACCTCCACCACAAGGGATGGAAGTCTGTTCCACCAACCAACCACCCGCTGGCTAAAGGCAAATTTCCGCACGTCTATCCTACATTGTCTTTCCTCAATTTGAATTTATGCCCTCTCAGGTGATTATTCTGAGCGAGAGAAAGAATCCCATCAGCATTGAGCATGCTCAAACCATTCAATGCTTTATACACCTCTATCAGATCACCTCGCTGGTGCCTAGTCTCCAGATACTGTAATTTGCAAAATTTAAGCCTTTCTTCGTAAGAGCACCCCTTTGTTCCATTCACTAATCTTGTTGCTCTTCTCTGTACTCGTTCCAGCAGCTCTACATCCTTCTTGAAATGAGGCCTCCAGACCTGTATACAGTACTCTAGGTGTGGCCTGACCATTGCCTTATACAAGGGAATAATCACCTCCTTATCCCTGCTAGTAAAATTCCTATATATCATTGACAATACACCATGAGCTACTCTTGCAGCCCGTCTGCACTGCTCAGAGAACTTCATATCTGCCTGCACAACCACCCCCAGGTCCCTTTCATTCTCTACCACTGTCAGTGCAATACCACAGAGTGGATACGTTGCTCTGGGGTTGCTGTTTCCCATGTGTAGTACTTTACATTTGTCAATGTTAAACTTCATTTGCCACCTCTCAGCCCATCCGCTCAACCTTTCCAGATCCTGTTGCAGCAGCATAGTGTCAGTAGTGTCCTTGACAACCCTGCCTACCTTTGTATCGTCTGCAAACTTCGACATTAAGCTTGATATACCATCATCAATATCATTTATGAATACAGAAAACAATAATGGACCCAACACTGAGCCCTGAGGGACTCCACTAATAACATTAGTCCACGATGAGCAGTGTCCATTGATTACCACTCTCTGTCTTCTCCCCCTCAGCCACCCCTTTATCCACAGCAGCAATTTGCCTTCAATGTCACACTGCTCCAATTTGTGCATCAGTCTTCCATGTGCAACAGTATCAAAAGCCTTTCTAAGATCCAAGTATATAATATCAAAGTTATTCCCTGCATCCAGTTCCTTTGTGACTGCATCATAGTATCCAATCAAATTGGATACTATACAAATAATCAAATTGAATACTAGACAAAATAGCAGTCACAAGTAACTATATAAATTATCCAACAGTATTATCCTGTTTGAAAAGGAACATTAGTAGAGGCATACTATGCACGAAAGCAAGCTTATGCAACATCAGCAAAAAAACCCTCCCATTTCACCCCTCCGTTCATTCCAAATGCCTGTCCAGCTCAGCCTTAAATTTGTTTAGGCTATCAACTTCCACAACAAAAGATGGAAGTCTGTTCCACCAATCAACCACCCGATGGCTAAAGGCAAATTTCCGCACATCTATCCTACATCTGTCTTTCCTCAATTTGAATCTATGCCTCCTCAGGTTCTTAATCTAAGCAAGCGGAACAATCCCATCAGCATTCAGCTTGCTCAACCCATTCAAGGCTTTATAAACCCCAATCAGATCACCTCGCATTGCCTATTCTCCTGGTGCTGCAATTTGCAGAACAATTTTAAGAATTTAAGCCTTTCTTGGTAAGATTACCTCTTTGTTCTCCTCGCCAATCTTGTTGCCCTTCTTTGTGCTCGTTCTAGCAACTCTATATCCTTCCTAAAATGAGACTTGTACACAGTACTCAAGGTATGGCCTGACCATTGCCTTGCACAATGGAATAATCGCTTCCCTGTCCCTGCTAGCAAAATTCCTGTATATCATTGACAATACTCCATGATTTTCCCTGGCAGCCCGTCTGCACTGCTCAACGAACTTCATATCTGACTGCCCAATTACCCCCAGGTCTTTTTCACTTTCCACTTCCCTTCCCTTTGTGTAGTGCCACACAATTGGTACGTTTCTTTTCTGTTATTGTTACCCATATGCAGCACTTTGTATTTGTCAATGTTAAATTTCAGTTGCCACTTCTCAGCCCATTTGTCCAACTTATCTATATACAGTTGGAGTAGAATACTATCTTTACTGACGTTAACAACCCTGCCAACCTTTGTATCATCCGCAAATTTGGACATTAAGCCTGATATACATTCATCAATATCATTGATAAATTCACAAAACAACAATGGGCCCAGCACCGAACCCTGGGGAACTCCATTAATAACATTCGTCCACGAAGAGCAGTGTCCATTGATTACCACTCTGTCGTCTCCCACTCAACCATCCCTTTATCCATTGTAGCAACTTACCCTTAATGCCATACTGCTCCAATTTGTACAGCAGTCTTCCATGTGCATCATGATGATCATTAACTACAAGGTCAATTACAGTTTATTTCAGCATCTTAAACTGTTACACAGAATTCATGTCAATAGTCTATAAGCCTTCTACCGTTCTTTCCTAAAGTTCAAGCAACACTAATCTTCTCTGAAATAATCTCTTGAAAAAAAAAAAATTTGAAAATCTTCCCCTGTCTTAATTAATTGAGCTTCATCGTTCTCAGTCAGGTGAGCAAGATTAGGACTAGCATTTCGCGTGTTCTGCAGCTGTAGTCCTCTTTGATCAGCGCGTCGATCTGGCTCTTGTTGTCTTGTCACTGACGGAAGCTTCGCAGTTTGTCAACAACGTCACTTTCCTCACTCTTAAAGTGTCTTACCCAATGTATAACTATATTCAAACCTACAGTATTGTCACCATAAACATTTTTGAGACGCGTATGGATTTCGATTGGCGTCACTTTTTTCTTGGTAAGAAATTCAACCGCTCTTAGCTTGACGCGTATATCTATAACACCCACCATTTTGAACTATCCGTGTGCTGTACTCACGAGACCGATCATAGCGCCATTGAGTATGGTGAAACTAGAGACCTCTAGTGACCACTCAGCGAGACGCAAAATGATCTACAGCGTCACATTTGAAAACAAAAAATTAGGAGGCACAACGAAGCACAACTTTCGTACCGGTCCTCATAGGCAACGAATCAGCCATTATTAAACTATTTTATTAATACTTCAAACAGAAAAACACAGACTTAATTACTAAGCAAATCTAATTAATTATAATAACGATACTTCTCGTAATTTTCTTATCAAAAATAATTCAGTTTTTTGTTTTTCTTATTTTATTATCAAAAATATTGTTTAATATTTTTATAGAATTTTGTGCCCGTGCAAGCGTTGCACCCACCTGCTTCGGTACTATAAAATGTAACCAGGGACATGTCATATAATTTATATGAGCGGATGTACCGGGACTTGTCAATTTGACATGTATCCAGATATCAACGAAGCTTTAGATAGGTTTGCCACTAAAGCTAATTATTGCAAGGTTATGCGCGCTTTTCTGCAGATTTACAAATACCTAAAGCTCCTGTCAGCTTTAGCATATCAGCTCAACCACTTGCAATAACTCAACTCCCAATGAATCGATCAATATGGCATTATACTATACAGGTCCATTACAAATTTCATTAAAATCTCACGAATAGAAATCAGACAGTTTTTCTGTAAATTTTATGGAGATTGTTTATGCATTGATTGTTGGAATAAATGGGAAATACGGTAGATGTGTAAAACCGAAATATTCTCGGTTGAAGCATTTCAAACACTGCACACCATAAAGTGAAATGAAGTATTTTTAAAAAGTTTCTTCTTTCTCTTTTTTTTTTGATGCTCCAAAGTTAATAAACTAAAAAACATAAATACAATTAATTAAACATTTCATTAAATTATGACAAAACGTCACTCAGATGCTTTGTTTTAAACATTCCTTCATTTGAATGCATCTTAATGCACACGACCACACATTTCGTCTGAAATTACTGAGTTATGTAATGAGGCCGTGAACATCCAGAATTGACAGGCTGATAATATCCGTAGGAATCCGGAAGCATCGAAGATTGCTACGGGTATAATCTCCGATGCTACATACCAGACGTGACATCGACTCTTCATACTGAAAACGAGAGTGTTCATCAATGCCAGATATATTCACTTAAATTATTACATAACGGCTGACCTTAGCTCAGTGACACTATGGGATTTAGAATTTTACAGATCTGTTTGATCACTTCATACAGGTTATAATCTCTCTCTGACTGGTTTACCAGAAGAGCTCTGTGAGGACAAGTATTGTGTCTGGACCAATCCGTTGAAAGAAATTTCAATTAAAAGAAAGTCTGGACCAATTGCTCGTACCAAAGGACAGAACATAAGGATTACAAATCTCATCCTGATACCTTACAGCCACGAGAACACATAGCGATCTGTACATCCACTGGCAATTATTTATTTAATCTACTTATTAAAAATCATCCTTTAGAGGTTAGGAGAAGGAGGATGGATCATTCATAACCGCAACTTCCTGCTTATCTAATTCTGTCTGTGTTAAAATAATTTGTCATATATATGCTAATCTCTATGGTTATAACATCTCAGCGTACTTTGTCCTAAAGTTATTACTTTCAATGCTAATGTTTTGAAATACAAATAACGAGCTCACCATTATAGCTTATGCCATGTCTTTTTATGCAGATGATATGAAGTTCCTTACACTGATTTCTCCACACAATGATCTTCTTGTGATAGCAGCATCAGTTAATAATACACTCCTGGATTTTGCAAGCTATCTCAACCAGTTCGGATTAAAAATAACCCCAGAAAAGTTTTTTTAAGTCTGAATTTATTATATTCTCCTTAAAGAAAACGCCTTCTTATATTCAGCCAACACTTGTAATTCTCCTATCCCTATCGCCAATAAGCATACTGATATCAGGGTTGTTTTTTGATCCTAAGCTCTGATTCAGAAACCACAAGCTGCTCAGCCAGGCAGCTCGACTCCAATGGAATGCCAAATAGCATTTATATAATATTAATGAAGTCACAACTACCAGAAAATATATAAAAACCACGGTATACTCTCCGCTAGTAGCGCAATTAGTGACCTAATTGCGCTACTAGCGCAATTAGGTCACTTTTTTTCTGCTGAGTTTTGGCTCTTAAACTGCCACAAACATAAACTTCGTACACAGTTAAGCACAACTGAAATGGCTTTCATGCACAGGTTGCGCACACTGATTAGGGTGAAACGCCTTACCAGGACTGTCAAAATGATCGTTGGCAAGATTTCGGCACCATCATTCTGGAACTTGTGCTCTTGGAGGGTCCCTCAGAGCGATTCCAACTTTATCCCTACATCTCCGCCTCTCCACCTATCCGATTGATTTCTGCCTTTTCGGCTACTCTCATGTGCCCAGTCTTTGGATGCTGACCTTAATAAGTTTGCTTGTGGCAGTGAATACAGACGCCGCATCCTTGAATTTAACTTCCCATGTTCCTTCCCCTCGAAGCTCATCTTAATGCCACAAGCCATCAATACCATCTGACATGAAGATGGCTTACTATATATTCAATGTTACAATGAGTAATGATGGACTAAATACTTCCATTCAGTGCAAAAAACGCTGCCTGTTTTATATTACTATATAAAATTATTTATTTTTCCACCTATACCTTCGTGTATATATATATATATATAATGTATTATACTTTTAGTTTTGAGCTATTCTTCCTTATGTTTGATTTATCAATGTTCTCTGTTTATTATTATTATTCATCCATTTTTTCTTACACACTGTTTTATCACTGTCAACCCATGGCCTGGTGGTCGGGAAGGGCAATATTGCAATGTATCGATTTGTATTATTATTGTTATTGCAATAAAGATTTCTAAATTGCTTTTGGTTACAGCACCAATACAAAGTCTTGTATCGATACTGTATATTACCTCTGTAACTTTTAAGTTTGCAAGTAATTCTGGTTCTTCTCAGGCAATCAATTTAAACTTTCTCTACAATAAACTTATAGAATTAAATTACGTATTTTATATTGTAAGGTATAAGATCTTACAAGTTAATTTAAATGACGATAGCTGGGTTGTCTTTCGCAAACTAAGGGATTGATTAGAAAAAGAAAAGTTAGATATAGTGATATTGAAAGATGAAAAATGTTACAAATTTAATAAAATATAGTGGGTTTTTCGCAAGGTGAGATTAAATCAGGAAAAAATTTAATGAAGGGATGGGGTAAGCGTGAGAATAACTAGTAGCAGACTGATAAACTTGCAGCTCCCAATATATACGAAAACAAACAGGGATAGCAGGAATAGGTAGCGGGGGTCATTTGTGAATAGGTGTGTAAGGGGTTGCTCGTGAGCAAACAATAGGACGGGAGATCGGATTAGTCGAGGAGTTTCCTTTGATCGGTGACATCGTCAGACTAAACAGGAAGTAGGTGCACTTCAAACGTTCGGTTTCAAATTAAGACTGGCGTCTGGCTGTCTGTGATGGGAAGTTTCTGATGCTTTAGAAGGCAAGGTGCGAAATGGAAATGAGTGTTTGTGGCGGTGGTCGGTCGACATAAAAGGGGCATACGGCCTGGGAAGAAAGTAAAGATATTCAAAAAGGAGGTTGGATCGCACGCAAAAGGGACAGCATGGGGAAATGATATTAGCTAATGAAACGGAACGTAAATTTAAATAGAAAGGGGAAGATTGGTTGAAGTCCCGAACGGAGGCGGGCCAGTAAAAGGGGGCGGTATGGAGTTCAGGGGAACAAAAAGAGAGAGAGAGGGCAGGAAAGAAAGGGTGAGTCTCTCGAAAAACAAGAAAGGAGTTTGGGGGGGGGGAGTCGAAAGAGACAGAAAAATAAAGTAAGTCGGGCAGTGCCGAAATGTAGGGAGTGATAGAAGGGGTCTAGATTGTAATGAAAGAAAATAGTTAATGGTAGGAGTAACGGGAAGGGCAAGGATGATAAGAAAAAGGGGTTATGAAAGACAGTAAGCGTGCCAGGAAAGGTAACGACCTCTTGGAGCAAGATGCATCCTAATGATCTTTAGTAAAGGAGGAGTTGCGCATTCAAACAGGAGAAAGGACGCTAGACCCATGCAGCCTAAAGTTCAGGATATTTATCTGAAACATATTCAGGAGAAAGCAGATGAAGGAAAGCCATAGAAGATAGCCTAAGATGGAAGTCTGAAGCCTCCCTGGAAAGGAAAGAAAAAGATAGAAGATGAGCATTATATTAAGTACACTAAGTTAGCAAGAAGGAATGTTAGTGAAATAGAATAATAATTAATGAAAAGGGGTTAGTACTATCAAGTAAAGAGACGAAAATTTCTCTCTGAAGTAGAAATATTAACAGAGTTTATTGTCTTAGTTTCCCTTCCATTAGTGTATAATGGAAGGGAAACTAAGGAATGAATAGTAGATGAGATTGATATACCAGATATAATGTGTTAGGAAGGGTAGTAAACTTACAGAGAAAGTTTTTGAATGTTTTAAAGCTATAGACAAGTAAGTTGTATGAGAAACTCATGAATGTAATGGTTTATTGATGAAGATTGTTGGTTTATCTGAAAGACTAGTGACAAGTAGAGACTTTAGGAAATTTAAGACTGGTCTACAAGTATATTGTAACAGAGTGGGGAGAACACAGAGCATAATGATGAAAGTAGTATATTTGATTGTTAATATAAGAAAGGGAATTGTATCCAGGAGTAATGAAATAAGTATAGTGAATGTATAAGTGTTAGGAGTTAATTAGAGCAAGAACAATGAATCAGGTGTTTTCATATATTGGTCAACTCAGATTATCTAGTGAATGGAAACTGTAATTAAAATGATTATGCAAGGTATCTCTGAGTCGACTTTGTATATTAGGAATCTATGTTTTCTTTTATTCAATTGTATATGATTTTGTATATGTGTATGTAATAAATTTCATGTTTTGTTTTCACTTGAATCTTGTTGGTCTAATCAACACACGCCTTGCTTGCCTAGTTAAGAGCTTGCTCTCCCGCAATTAGGTGAGAGAATCCTGGTCTCTGATTAAGGGGAATCAAAGGAAATCACCCTCAAGAGCTTGAGAATCTTCTGTGATATTTGCAGAGCATAGCAGTCAGGTGGCAAAAAGTGGGGCCTTGTAGGTGTGAGGGCACCTAAGACAACCTGAGTTAAATGTATAATAAAACAAAAGGAGATAATAATAAATAATAAAAAAGGAAAAAAACAAGAAGAAAAAATCCCCCCCCCCCACAATATGTTTATATTTTATCAATTATTTCTTTCCTTACCTGCGTAAGCTATAAATAATCCTTTTCAGACCTTTATAAGTCCTTCCAAGGTGGAGTTGACTAAATTTCTTTTCCTATTATAGGCATCCTCACGGGTCGGTCATGAAGTACCTTTGGTCATCTTCTACTCGTTGTTCTATCTTCATAAATTCTTTCCTGAGGCGGCTTCATGGCGATCTTCATTCCCGGATATCCCGAGTCGCTCGCCATACATTCCTCTAACTATATTATTCAACCAGTCACTTTAGTACTCTTTCCGTGTTAAAATTCCTTAAGTTTATCCTAACTTGGTTTACTAGATCAACTATACTGCAGGAAACATTCTTTCTAAAACAGTATTCGTTTAATTCTATTCTTTTTTTTTTTTTTTGTTTTCTCTCTCTTTTCCTCTGATTGATTGATTTTATTGGCACAAAACTTTTCCTCTGATATCAGCCAGATGCTACTCAGATTTGATGATCAATCTGTTCAGTACTAAGTTTTCTATAATTTTAGTTAAAAGTAAAACTGGCAAAACAAATATTTCCACAGATTAAGCGTAACATCGTCCTCTATTTGATATACTCATCGCTTTGTTCAGCCATCTCACTATCTAATACCCCACTGTCGTGATCCTCTCGATCTGTTCAAGCGGAGCTGCTGACCATATAACGGCCCCATAGCTTGCAATTGGATAAAGACACCTTTTCAATCTATAGAATTATTAATTAGAGTTTCGTCAATCCTAGTTCGATACCCCCCCTCGGGCTCTGTACAAATTTATGTTTAATTTCCCTACATGCTTGCTGACAGTACTAATCTTTATGATATTCAACCCTATTATAACAAGCTCTCCACTGATTGCTGCTTTGTAACGATATGCTGTTCATACTAATTCTAGCTTATCAATTTGTGAGAATGTTATTAACACCCATTTCTGTATTATCTTTTAGATCATAACTGTCCGGGTAGTTTCCCACGTTCTTTAAATTTGTTCTTGCACTTCTTGAAATGCCTTCTCGTCTGTACTTTTATCTGAATATATGAAACAGTCATTTACATATGCGATAATTTTATTATACAATGGTTACAGACAACTGCGTTAACCCAACCCCGCCTTCAAACAGATATCTTTCCGCAATGTTAGGGGAACCGGATCTGATTTTTTTTCTTCCGAAGAAAGTGCGTAGAGAATCCCATTGAAAACTGTCTCGCCTAGTGAAGAGCACCAGGGTTCACTTCTGGATCCAGTAGATATGCTATTCATACTAATTCAAATTAGCAGTTTTGTGTATAGAGCCTTTTGCAAAGAATATAACTTGATATAAGCAATTCAGTAGATCCAGAAAACTTCGAAGCAAATTGTCTCGCCGTGATGTCTCTAAGATACCTGCCAGTTAGAGCCAGCTACCTTACGATACCTGCCACCTTACGTGAATGTGACACGAGGATGGCGGGGGATAGGCTTTCAAGAGACAGTTTGCATGTTTTGAAAGTAGTTCCATTGCTTGCTTACAACTCTTCACATCACTTTCTGTATTGGCCACTTTGTCTTAACTTTTTCCTATCTCCAGAGGAGGCTCGTCCATAGGCACTGCAGCACCCCCAGCTATTTAAATGTAGATCTAGAGTGAACGGAGTTATTTGAAATTTTGTGAAGAACAATGCAACGCAATGAATATTTTCACTCCTCCGGAAAACCAAACGCCAGACGGAATATCGAAGTGCATTCTAGATCAGTTAGACATAATCCTCGAAGGAAATACTCAAAAACTGGTTGCCAGACATTTTTGCAAGTGTGATGAAAGGCAAGAAAGGAGGGGGGAGTTCAGGCTAAAATAAAAGAACTGTACAAAAATGCACATTTATTCACTGCTATGCACACCAACTGAATCTGATGATGAGAAATGCAGCAAGTGGTAGCCGAGATTCAAAAATATTCTTTTCGAACCTCATGTTGATACCAACAATTTTCTCGAGATCACCGCAGAGTCTCTCTGTTCTCAGAAATCATATGGACAGCAGTGTTGCCCGACCTTCCCCTACAAGATGGAACTTCAATATACGCACCGTGAACAGCGTTTATGAAAATTTTGAATCCTTAAAAAATGCACGGAGGAACTACAAGCGACAGCAAACGCAGATAAGACGGTTTCAGAAGCATCTGGAATTTTGCACATCTTGAGTAATGAAAAATTCGAGTTTTGGTTAGAACTTTTTTTTTTATCAGATAATGCCTCACGTGGAATTTATTTATAATCAAATGCAATCTCGAGAAATTGAGGCAGTTAAAATACACGAATATATAGGAAACTTTAAGAATGCCATTCTAAAAATCATGAATTCAATGTACTGTGAAAATCCTTCAAAAACACTCATGATTGAAGCGAAGGAAGGTTGCGACTATACAGTGTTGACATAGGTGAGAGAGAAATATTCTTTTACAAAGCAATTAATTGCTGCTAAATTGTTTAACAAGGAGAACTTTGTTATTTTTCGTACGAAAATGCCCATGGAAGAGGTACGGGAGACTACTGAGGGATATCCCATGATTGAAAGAGAAAAACGTCTTACGGAATTACAAGTTTTCTATAGCAGACATGATCTACACAATTATTGAAAATTAACTGACTTGCTGAAATTTATCTCAGAAAATAAATAATCTAGCTGAAGTTCTTGGTGAACTTACAAAACTCATAAAAGTTCTTTTGACCATTCCGATGACTACTTCAGAGCTGCCCGAACGCTGCTATTCGACATTAAAAAGAATAAAAACATTTTTCCTATGAATCAGGAAAGGCTAAATGCTCAAGCAATGCTTTCAATAGAGAAAAGCTTGGTCAACAGTGCACCAAACTTGAATGAAAAAGTTATTAATCTATTTTCAACAAATAAAAACCGAAGAATGGATTTTGTTTTTAAATAAAAGTTCAAGTCTGTTAATGGTTAATGTCTAGTTAACGTTTTATAGTATTTTTAACTTGCTTATTATTATTACTGTGTATGTCTACGTCTTATAACCAAGGCAATTTAATGTAACTTCAGAGTGACGAGCCGCCACTGATTATCTCTACTGTTCTCCACTCTAAAAACTCGTGCAAACGCTGTCTTTGTGTCTGGTTTGCATGATGGAACTGATTGTGCGCGAATTCGTTTTCGGATCAAGCAGAATTTTTTTTTTTTTATATAAATAGTGAATGTTTGGTTCTATCTTTAATTGATTATAACGCATTTTTGCATTTGGCCTTAATTTTATTTTTAAGTTGAGGAGCATCAGTGTATTTCTATTCGTTTAATACAAAAGATCCTTGAAATACACGTTATATATTTCATTTTTTTTATTAAAATCAGGGGGGGGGAATAAAGTAAAGTACAGAGCGAAAAGTTGAGTGATTATTACGTTGCAAAGCATATGCAATGAAGGAAAAACAATTACTTTTATATACTTGTATCATTAGCCAATTATTAATTAAATGGTGAAAAGTTAATTACTTTTTGCTTTTCACTTCTATTCTTCGCAAAAATTGAAAATTGCCTTAATTTAAAAAAATGTAATGTATATGAAACGTAACGCACCCTATATTTCCTACCTTGTGGATGAGCAAGGCACCAATGTGTGTAGTAAAGCATAGAAAAAAAATACGATGTCATGGCAACTAGCAATCAGGCCAAAGCAACACATTTTAAGACGCGTTTGGCATCTCAAGATGTGTGTCCTGACACAATGGTGTGACGTAACCAATTCTACTACAGTAAAACACGAATACCGTTGTAAAGAAAGGTTCACTATAACGAAGATACTTCCAAGTCCCGAATTCTTCCCTTATTACTAATGTTTTGTAAGTTTCATTTCAACGAAATAGTTCGGAGGAAAAATTTGGCGCAACGAACAATTTTCAAAGTTAACCTACGTTTACAAAGCATTAGTTTAGAAGGAAAGAAACACTTTCTAGGAAAACCATGAATGGACGGCTAATGCAGGAACGAATAAACACTAGTTTCGTTTGTCGGTCGTGTCCGAAACTCATTTCGTGGAATGGCTATGGAAGGAATAAAAAAAAAAAAAAAAACGCCAACGTTTGCCCGAAGAGCAAATGAAAGTTTTGTAATGCTGTGGTGTGCCAGCGACTTTTCATTTTACTCTGTGAAATGCGAATTGGCATGCCGACAATTAATTTCTTTGTTTTGTTTGTTTCCCCAGGAAATAATAAAAATTCTGAAATCGATTCAAAAGCATAAACGGGACCACAACGAAAGAAAGGCCTCAATTTCCCGATTTCGAGTCTTCGCTCTAGAAACGTTCCTGTATGTGGTTCTCTCATTTGGGGGAAAAAGTTAAAATTGGTAATGTAATTCACTGTTCAGTTTAAGTAACTCATTCTCGAATGCAGTAAAGTTGAAATTTCAAATTAATCAGCAAAAACAAAAAATCTAAACATTAAAAGCGAAACTTTACATCGTACAGTATGTTAAAAGTAACAATATTCTCTCTCTCTCTCATTTACATCCTTTAGCTTATTCCTGGTTATTATTTATCAAATGCAGAATCATTCTGATGGAACTCCGCCTGATTAGCATCGTTGATCACCCGCCCGACCTTCATATCCAATTTTCAAATTTAAACAACCGAACCCTCGTTGACATCATTCAAGAAAATCTGAAACAAGAACGGCCTTAGTAACGAACCTTGAGGAACCCCCAATTATAACCCTAGCGTACTCTGAAGATTGACCATAAGAGTAGACCGATTTTCTGGCACCAAAGTTCACAATGGGCAATGCACTTTTATGCTACCAGGAAAAGTGCAGAGCCAGCTGTGAACTATAGCGCAAGAAAACCTGGCCGCCCTTAAATAATAATCAATATGTATACAATTTCAATGAACGTGTAAACCCTTCTGACCTCTGCCTTATCGAAAATAAACGGAAATTTATTTATTTAACTTTCTGTTCCTCTCCTTCAGCTATTCCCCAGTTCACCACAAAATCTTTCCAGTAATGTCGACACACTGCAATTTATACAGTAATTTCCCATGTGGGACCATATAATATTCTTTACAAATGTCTAAATTGTTCCTTCCACCCAACCACGTGACCATGTCAATGTAGTTTGTCAGATTTTTTCAAGCAAGATTTGCCTTTACACAGCCATGCTGTGATGTGTTTAGGATTGTTATACCTTTTGTGATGATTTTTCAGCGATATTCATTAAAACGAAATAATAATATAAGGAATGAAATGGCGCACCTCTGAGAGGTTCGTTCTGACGGAATTTCAGTCTGAATAGTTCTCTTCGGGTAGGGCAGTGCGTTCCAAACTTTTTTGACGGTGGCACACTATGCACATTCCACAAATAATTCTACATCCCACCAAAAATGTTACTATTCGATACCTTAGGTTCCCTATCTTTAATTTGATGGTAAATGTAACTGGAGGTAACTTCGTTTATTTAGAACCAAAAACGTGCATATGAGAGAGAAGGAGGAAGGTGATGTGCTGTACTAAGCAATATCACAACCATCTGCAATCGATTAGCTAATAGCCTAAAGAGAAAGAACGTGTCTGGAGTTCACCGGTAGTCGGGTATAAAGCACGTAAAGATAAAAATATTGTAACTTTTTAATGTATTACTCAACAATTATATTTATTCAATTATTTACATCAACGTATGCAGTAAAAGGAAATCAGAGCGAAAACAATGCTTATATGATGCCAACATTTTGGACAAGACGTGATGGGATGCATTAGAATCGAGCTAGACTACAAGTCAAGAGGCTAACAAGTCAAGCGGCCTTTGTGTAGTGCGAAGTTTTTGGACCAAATTAAATTTGCTGTCGAGCCCCTATTCGTAGATCACGATTACAATTATTACCATTGTTTTTAACGCATATTTTCTTCATATCTTTCCTTATGCCACCCGTGAAAATAATTTGTTGTGATTCAGCAATCTGCAACAGGGTCTATCTATCTCCATGTGTGCATTTAGATCAATGCAGGGCTGTCCATAGACTCTGACTGTACCCGCAAATTGGGGTAAAATTGACCAGTCTATCGTTATTACCGCTGTAGTTCTTAGCCCCCACCCCCCTTTTTTTTTTTGGATTGGTGAGTTGTTAGCACTTCTCTAATCCAAGGGAAATATCACTAAATCTAATGATGCACTGATATTTAAATTTCAGGTCGCCATATCCTTTGCATTCAGTACATAGAATGAATCACAAATTGTACAACGATTACCCGCAAAAGTAATTTGAGCTCTTCTAGTCATGAACGAAGCATGCATTTATTCAAAGGAATTAATAACGCGTTGGCTCATCTTAGGTCGTAATGACTGCTTCAATGCATAGTGCAACACTTTCTGCTAATTTATGGTAGAAAACTAGCGGTATTATGCTACCCTCTTCAATGCATCCGTGAGCTCCACTTATGAAGAGGGTTATCTTGCCTTTGCTCTAACTGTGCATTCTAATGCATCCCAAAGATGCCTGATTGGGTTAAGGTCGCTGTTCTGTGCTGGCCACCCCAATGTTCCAATCGTGTTCTCTTCAAACAATGTGTTAACAATCCATGCTATCTGACAGAAGCATTTGCCTTGTTGGAAGGTCTAATGGCACTTCCCAACACACTCATCCACCTTCCTTCCCCCCCTCTTAGTGCACATGTCCACCAGACGAGAAGCGTTTGTAGCGTGACTTTTCACTCCACAAGGCTGATTTCCATTAATGCAGAGCCAAGTTTGGTGCCCTAAACCAAGCCAATCGACGATATGCATTTGTGTGTGTGATTTAATCAGTCTTGCCGGGATGCAGCTGTTCGGCGAAAATTCATTAAGCCAAGAAGCATCGAGAAAACACTTACCTGTTTGTCTGTTACTGTTCGCACCTCCATGACAAATTGTCAGGATCTGATAGCAAGATGATGCAACCAGCTTTCATCAGTATTTTACACGTGCCTGGTCGTTTCTTGGGCTCAGTACCTTCTCTCAACTTCTATTTCTTCAACACATTGTGAAAAACTAACTTGGAAACGTTTACCGTAAACAGCACACACAGATGTTTCCCCACCATATGACATCTGACTATCATTTCCCCTCTGAAACTCTGTTAGCCTTTCCCGCGTGTTCATCGTTCGGCGCACATGCTTGAAATGAATTCCAGACTAACCGCTGATCACATTTACAAACCAAAATATTTGCATATTTCATAGCCACCCACATTTTCATTTAACCAGAGGATGTTCCCGTGGATTTTGGTAAGATAAGTAACACAGACTATGCAAGCGATTAATGTGAATTAGGGTTCAAGATTAATTTACAAAACATTATGAAAATTATATATAAAAATATTTCCTAGAGAGTATTACTTATCTAAATTATTAATATGAAGATGACTATATATTCTCCCAAATTTCCCATAATACGAAATTAAAGTTCGGACTAATAAACAAACTTTACTGTCGTAGATTACCAAAGGCAACATTTGAGGCAACATTACGTTTGGTAATGTTGCCTCAAATCGCCTAAAATATAATTGATCTATGGAAATTCTCGTATAATTAAATATAACTTTTTGTCTCAACTGAAACTTCACTATAACAAAAATAATTCCAGGTACCGAATAACCATTTAAATGAAATGGTTTTGAGCAAAAGTTCGATGCAAGGAATTATTTTCAAAGTGTCCCCTTGAAGGTAAAAATATTAGTTGTAAGGAAAGAACTGAACAACACAATGCAAGTGTATGAAATCAACTGTATTCCCAAGTACATCCAAAGAGCGCTTGCAATTGATGATTCAGATCATTTTGAATTGAAGTGGTTATTGGAGTATATTGTTCAGAATTACAGTATTCAAGGTAAATAAATACTGATGTGCAAGTTGAAATTTTCCGATCATCAGATGTAGGCTTTTACTGCATTAGATTTGTCACATTTGGGCAGGAATTATTTTCTTACAGCTCACGAAGTCTCAATTATTATTTTTTAAATAATTTCTATAAGTGTACATATATCGAAAAAGATGTTTTATTTTGTAACACGAAAATTTTCCATCTTTATTACATAAAATTGTCCCTTTTCCAGCACAGCCTTTTCCCTTTCCCTATTGACTAATAAATTGGATGTCGCCTTCGTGAGACAACCAATTTCATTATTCGAATTTCAGTATTTATTGAAACAAGTATTTCAGAAAAAAACTAGGGCGAAGCAGTTGTTGTTGGAATGATGTTTAGCGACACAAGGGCTACTGTGACCAAATTGTCTCTTCATAGTGTATTTAATAAATCAGATGAAGCAGTTGATTAGCGTGCAATACTCAGTTGTCAAATATATTAACAAATTTTGCAACTCTCTGCTGTATTACCTCGCAATGAAATATAAAACAGTTAGCAATGTTATACCGTGAGTTAAACTATCAGAAATCTTATCGACTCGGTTTTCTATCGAACTGGATACTGTTGTAAGCGTGCGTTGTCATGACAACGAAAAGTAGTTATTGCAATGACTTAGTTACTAAAGTTCAGAAGCTACAGAGTGGCGGCATCTGATGTTGAACAATCGCAATTCAGTAATCTGTTAGTTAGTCGGTGCTGACTGGAATCGAAATTTTTTGTTTCCAAAAATCTCGCCTTCTTGGCTGGTCACGATTTTGGACACATGGGCTTAAAAAATGTAGGTGATTGCTGAATTCATCGGTGAGTACAATTTCAATATGTGAGATTTGAAATAAGTAACCTTAATATTAAAATTTTACTTCATTCAAAGGTTTTTTTAAGGACGTTTTGGAGCTGCTCAAACTATTTGAAATAAAACTTTTTAGCACCGAATAAATATATTTTTTTAAAAGCTGTAGACTTTTCTTGTAGACTTGTAAGACTGAATTAACAAAAACAAAAAAAAAAAAAAAAACCTCATGTTTAAAGGCTGCCAGAAGAATGTTAAATAAAGCTGTACATCAACTTTAAGTTCGCTGTTTCCATTCTAACACCCTCTGATAATCTGGAAACTAACAGAACACGCTCAACTTAATATTCTCAAAAAATTTATATAGCATAATTATTAGAGTTTCAAAAATATTTTAGTGTATCCATTTTTAGACTTGAACTAATACGGATGTTGGTTATAGACTCACTGCAAGGTGCATCAAAGAATGTGTGCATGTTTTTAAACGTATTCTGTAGGCCTAATAAAATAACAGAAGTAATACGACGAGTAAAATTATACAGATAAAGATTGGAGAGGTATTTACTTCAGTTGTTAATTTTTTCTCAAAGGATGTTTGTCATCCGATGCAGTCTTGAAAAGAAAAATCTTGGTAACAATATAAAATTAATGGTAGTGATAAAAATCTCTTTGAGTGTTGTTTTAAATTTACAGTTAGCATGAATATTCTGCTTTTTGTCATAATGATAATTGATCCAAGTATAGCTGATTATCGAAATTATACCTGGATCAGTTATACAGAGAAGGAGGGGGATCTCTGTATAACTCATTATATTAAATAAAAACTTCAAGATAGTTGCTGAATTACCAATTGAATGATTAAATATATTCGTTACTGATTTAAGAGAGTGAAGTCAGATTTATTAATCAACTTAATTAACACACTAGTCATTTACGTCGAAAATGCTCAGATTTATTCCACACAGATAATATAAACCAAAGCTAGATTGATCAGATTATTGGTGCGATTAGGATTAGAAACTTTGGTAACGAGAACTTTGAACTTCTTCTAGGATTTTATTCCTTGCCTGATGTATATTTGAGTACTAAACTGGACAATATATTTTTTATTTTCTTTTTCAATTTTTCTTTTGGCTGAGAAACGGAAACAAGTTATGTTCCACCATGTCTCAATCATTCTTTAACTTACCTACAATAGTCTCTGTAGGTGTTGTCTCCCCATATAATGGTTCTCACGTGGCATGGCATAGTTTTTCCTACTGCAGCATGATACCTGTTTCCCAGTTGTTTTTCGCATACAGAATTGAGGCTAGCTACTAAAAATTTTAATTCTCATTTGATTTCTAAATGATATTACAAATGGCAATGATGCTCACAGTGACCATCTCCAGATAGTCAACCATTCTGGTGCGATGCTGTTGAACATTATTCTCTTGTAACATGAAATTGTCCCGTATTTCACTTAAATAAGGACTCATGTAGGGCTTCCAGCATATCATCTGTATCTTTCTTTGTCAGTGTGCTTCCTGTAAGCATATACTAGTCCTGCCTTATAGCTAACTGACGGATTTGTTAATTGTCAACAGTTATCTTCCTATAACCACTGTTTCCAACACCTTCCTACAACTCTTTCGGATTAGCTCATATAAGTGGTGCAAAAACATTCTACTTGAATGTCTTTAATTTAATATTTTATGCTTTCTTACGTAAACAAACTTCATGTAGATTTTAAAATACATCCATCCATTTCTCTTTGATACTAAAAGCATTAAATGGATCTGCTTGATTTGGGTTTTATTGGCACATCAGCGACTAAGGCTATAATTCGCGGATCTGCTTGAAAATCTGCATGAGGCTTGCCAGTTTCAAAGATGAGCAATGTAGTTCAGCTGTTGTGTACTAGTATGTACGATTGACTTGTTGTTATGGCAACCCCAAATTCTAAATGCTCAATTAATCACAGCAACATTACTTGTATTAAAAGTGATCTTTTTGTGAATGTATTGAGGATCGGGAAACCAGATGAACCCATTGCATTGTACTTTAATACAATAATACACTTAATACATTTTTGTTTTCAACTCATCTTGTGAATTGAACCACCAACTCACAAAGACGAGAGTTGTTATTGTCAATGCTATACTTGAGATGTCTGGCCTCCCATCGATGAGGTGCCAACAAGTAACTAAATGGCCATTTTCAGAGTGATACCGCACACTAATCAGTAACATTATACTTTTATTTTTAGAGAGGTGTTGTTTATTACTAGTCCTGCAGCATACGCGTCGTGGTAGCTTTACAGTTTAAAAGATCAATACCTTTTTATAATACTTTGCGACTTTGCTTATTCTATAAAACGAGGATGTGAATCCTACTATAGCTGCACTGTATTGTTTACAGACTAATTCCGAGCTTTCGTAGCTCATTTTGAAAAATTGTAATTTTTAATAAGTACATGAAAAAGAAGGCTTCCACCCAGGATTAGCAGAAATGAAAAATGTTTAAATGTAGGTCGGTAGAGTTAATGGACGATGATTATTTTATACACTTGCGACGACCCCTTTGGAAGAAAGAGGTGCAATTATAAGTTCAGTTAATATATTTTAAAAAAGGCATGCAGAACAAAATGTTCACTGTCAAAGGGACCAGAGAAGTTTCTGAAACAAGTCATTAAATACTTATACTTACTGCTCTCTGTGCTCTGTTGAAGAGAATCGAAAAGCTAAGAATGGCTTCGGGAGGGATACCCTGATATGGGTTTTGTACAGAGCATTTTGTGATGAGTTAATAACTGCTCCGTGAAAAACTAACGACGGAAACAAATTGAAGAAACCTAGTTTTTCAGATGCACATGAAGAACTGTAGAAGACGCGAAATTTCCGAATTCCCCAAAACTTTTGCCCTTTTTTTTGGGACAAACTCATTGTTTAAGTTAATGTTCATCATAGACAACTTCAATTTAATGATAATTCATAACAAGACAAGCAAGATGACCTTGCCATCTCTAATGGCTCTCTTGTCTCTCTAGTGATACACATCAGAAATGAGCTGGAAGAGGTTGCCTCCCAGCAAACGAATCGAATTATTTCTGCGTCAAGAAGCAAAATTATAAACATTTGGACGAAAATGGAAACGGTTTCATTTAACTAACACGTTGATAACGAAAGATGTAAGGCCCACATAGACCTGTTTTTTAAATGAGCAGAAAATAAATGAAATGCAACGGCACATCACGCTCATTTGCCGAGCCGCTGAGTACCCCGAAAGCGAACAAGCCACCATTGCAACCCAGCAAATCAAGATCATTTCCCAACATACAGCAGAATCTTGAATCTTGTTGTGATCAGGCCCAAGGGTGTGATTCCGCTTGACTCCAGTGTAGCAGTTAAAGCGGCTGTAACAAACAAAAAAAAAAAAAAAAAAAACAAGGCACATCTGCGAAACCTAAAGATAAAAAGCATAAGAAAGACAAAATGCGGGAATAATCATTGACTGCGACCAAGGAGGAGTCCCATTGCATTCTAAGACACCCAAAAGTCTTTAACGTTGGATTACAGGCTGAAGTTTCCAGGAAGAAAGGACCGTCAATAGTTCTTGTTGATAAGGAGCTTACACATAGGAAAGTGGCCTTACAGAGGAATCTGCAAGGCCACTTTCCCGAATAAGATTTACTACAAAAAGTGAAATTTAAATACTCTACCAAATCAAAAACAGGCAACGTATTAAATTGGATCTCGGAGCTGGGACCCAGAACCTGAACATTTTGAAAGCACAAGATAGAATCTAGTTGGGCAGGAAAAGCCATCAGTTTCGGGAACACGTTCCGGTCCCGACATGTTTGAAATGCCTGAGATTAAGGCAAACTACTACATGCGCTCAAACGACTGCTACATGCGGGCACTGTGCCCAAAAGGGTCACAAATTCAAAGAGTGCCCAAACCATTCAGAGGATCCGGTATGCTCCAGCTGTAAACGGTCAAGCTGGAGAGCACACACTCAATCAGATGCCCACCATTCCCTGTGTACCTAAAAGAAAAGGGCTTCAAGAAGATCCAGCAGAAAACAGATTATGGATAGAGACACCAACATCAAAACATCAATCCAACGATTAAATTTTTACATATTAACGCACAATATTCCAGAGCTCTAGCCGATCGAATCAGGATAATCGCGAACGAGCAGAACGTCGACGTCCTCTTGTTGAAAAAAAAAACAAACAAAAAAAAAAAAAAAAAAAACTATTATATTAGGATCACCCGGTAATTTCTTACATATACCTCGCATTTGTGTCTGTAAATTGCGTGAGTTCTCTGGTCAATTTGCCTGTTTTGCTAAAAAAAACCAGCTGAGTGAAAAATGCCCATTAAAGTTCCTCACGTCATCGGCAGGATTCGAAACCCAGAGCTTTTCCATTTCGTGTGGAGAAGACAATGACAATACTACTGTGCTACCAGCGCAGACCCACTTGTTGAAAGAACCTTTACACTCACTCCTCCAAAACTCAAGGCTATCCTAGAAGCTTCGGGGTTGATTGAATGTCCAGGTGAATCGCCCTGGGCCACCATTGTTGTCTGAAACTCCATTTTCACGGTCACTAAAATAATTTCCGTGTTCTCTCTCTCTCTCTCTCTCTCTCTCTCTCTCTCTCCAGCTTCCGTAATGGGCACAATTTGTAGTTTACTTCCAGTAGGCTATCTTGGTGCACTGTTTGGCATAGTGGCCATCCTTCCCTCACCAAGTGGAAATGACCAGAGTTAGAATCCCTTCAATAGCGCGAGGAATTATGAGTCTTTTTAACGACGTACTGAGTTAGTTGGTCTCAGGCTAGGAGAACATGATTTTTTCCTCCCGGAAACTTGGGTATTTCATCCGCCGAACAGCAAATTGACCAAAAAACATACCCAATTTACAGACATATTATATACGGTGAAATATGGCCTAAGTTGCTGATGTGCCTAAAATCCTACAAAAAAAAAAAAAAAAAAAAAAAAAAAAAAAACAACACTTCCCGTAGGAGTGCCAAGGACTTTTATAAGTCTTAGATAACGTAATTTAGGCTTCACAAAAGATAGGTCGGTTAAAGAAAGAACGTGCCTTATAGACAGAAATATTTAGAATATATACGAGATACATAAATATATACAGCTTTCCAAAAGGATAGACAGGATACGAAGGGAAGAAGGGTTACGCTGTTTGTTAAGAAACAGATAAAATCTAAAGTGCATCCAGTTGACATAGATGGACAGTGCAACGTTGAGTCAGTTTGGTGTGACATAAGTGACACTGGGAAAGCAACAATGAGAGTTAGTGTGTTATAGGCCTAGTGATTTTAATGAGTACGACGAACTATTGTACAGAGAAATAGTGGGTCAGTAAATCAGAGTGTCTGATAATGGGGGATTTTAACTTCTCAGATATTGACTGGAACTCCTGGATTGAACACTCGCACACTAGCAAGACTTTTGTGGATTTATTGGATGATTGTTTTCTGCAGCAGCATGTTCGAGAGGCAACACGAGAGAGTAATACTTTTGATCTGGTTATCAGCAGCGATTATTCGTGCATTAAGAATTTGCAGAGGAAGGAACCCCTGGGTGGCAGTGATCACAGTTTACTGATGTCGGATTTCCTTAAAGATATTACTGCCATCAGGGGTAAAGGGAAGAGTTTTTGTTTTCGTAAAGTTGACTACGGTGGTCTCAGACAGTTTTTAAATTCTATACAGTGGGATAAACTGATGGTGTTACCAACAGCATATTCTAAACGGGAAGCATTCAAGCAATTAATCGTGGAAGTAACTAAACTTTTCATACCGATTAAGAAATGCTGTTTAAGGTTTAGGCCTAAATGGATGACAGATGAATTAATGAGACTCGTGGCAGAGAAAAAATGCATGGGATGCATATAAATTAACATGTGACACAGAAATCTACAGTAGATGTAAGTTAGTCTGTAATCAAGTCACAAAGGAGGTTACGCAAGCGAAGGCAGATTAAGAGAAATCTTTGGCAAAGGATGCTAAGAAAAACAGCAAGGACTTCTTTACTTATGTAAACTCTAGAATGAAGGGGATGAATCTGATTGGTCCACTTGACATCGATGGTTCGACTGTTGATGATCCCGCTCAGATAGCTGACAAACTGAATGAGTATTTTGCATCTACATTCACACATTAGGAATTCTACAGGGAAGTGGAGGACAGAAGCTTATTAAACTCTAACAGGGAGCTTAATGATTTTGTAATAACTGAGAGAAAAGCTGAGGCACCTGGGGTGGATGGGATCTATCCAGTTATATTAAAGGAGGCGGCAAAGGATATAAGCAAACCCTTAGCCATAATTATGAGAGCATCCTGCACTCAGGAGAAGTCCCCATTGACTGCAGATATGCAAATGTAGAACCAAATTGAAAAAGAGGATCAAAGTGTGACACATGTAATTACTGACCTGTAAGTTTAACTTCTGTTCCGGGGAAAATAATGGATCATCTAGACAAGACTGCAGTTATAGTTCAGACACAGCATGTGTTTGTTAAGGGAAAGTCCTGTCTGACAAATTTTATTGGATAGAATTATGTGGACACAAAGGAACCGGATGCAAAAAATAATTTTGATATCATATACTTGGATTTTAGGAAAGCTTTTGACAGTGTTGCGCATGGAAGACTACTGTACAAATTGGAGCAGAATGGTATTAAAGGCAAGTTGCTACAATGGATGAAAGGGTGGTTGAGTGGGAGAAGACAGAGTGGTAATCAATGACACTGCTCTTCGTGGACTAATGTTATTAGTGGAGTCCCCCAGGGTTCGGTGTTGGGCCCACTGTTGTTTTGTATATTTATCAATGATATTGATGAAGGTATATCGGGTTTAATATCCAAGTCGCAGATGATACTAAGGTTGTCAGGGTTGTTAATGGCAGAAATGGCCGTGGCTACTGCAACAGGATCTAGAAAAGTTGGGAAGGTGGGCTGAAAAGTGGTTACTGAAGTTTAATATTGACAAATGCAAAGTACGGCATATGGGTAGAAGTAACTCCAGAGAAACGTATCAACTGTACCCTGAGGAGCTGTTGTGTACACCAACAATTTCCTCTAACTGCATCAGTGTTGTGCTCTACGAGCCGCATCGCAAACTGTCATGCCCAGAAGTCTCTGTTCCCATCCTTTCATCTAGTTGCAGTTCTTCCTCTGCTCGATTTTTCTTTTCATTACATTATTAAACAGAAAGTTGTCCCTCCTTGCTATGTGTCCAAAAAATTTTAGTTTACTTCTGTTGATGCTATGGAGAAGAATTTTAGGCCTGCTAATTTTATTCAATACCCACTCATTTGTTCTTCGATCAAGATAAGAAATACGCAGTATTCTCCTGTAACACCACATTTCAAATGCCTCAATTTTCTTCCTGTTAACTCTTTTCAGATTCCATCCTTCGCATCCATATGTGTCAACTGAAAAAGTTATCGAATCAATGATTCTCAGTTTCGTCTTTATCTTGATCTCTCCATAATTTTATCAGATCAGCGACCAACGTTTTAGCAATTGCCTCTCTTCTTTTTACATCATTTGAGCAATCACCATTTTTATTCATTTTTGACCCTAAGTAATCAAATTCGTCAACTTCTTCGATATCTTGCCCATTAACCTTAACTTTGCTGGAATCTAGATTATCACCAATCACCATAATTTTAGTTTTACACACATTCAGAAACAGTCCTGTTTTTTCTTCTTACTTGTCTCACATACTCTCCTCGGAGTTTCTTCCAGGTGATCCTTGGAATTGCAAGTTCGCTTAGGATCCTGATTTTGTAGTAGTATCCATTATTGATGCCAGTGTCTAAATTTCACGTATGATATCTTCAGCATAAAGATTAAAAAGGTGAGGTGACAAAATGTAGCCCTGCCTGACACCGTTACTGATTTTGAAAAAGTGGATAAAGATCTGATCTCTCGTTCCTCTGCCCTTTTTGAAACCTGCTTGTTCTTCTGGCATTTCTTCTTCAAGTTTTCCTGAAATTCTGTTAATATGATTTTAAAAATAATTTTGCTATCACGAGAAACTAGGCTAATAGTCCTGTATAATTTGAGCAAACTTTCAGATCTCGTTTTTTTGGTAATGGAATGAAAATTGATTTCTTCCAATGTGATGGCCACTGTCCCGTTTCCCAAATCTTTACAATTATTTTATGAAAAAAAACTCAGCACCGTAAACCTGCAGCTTTAATCAGTTCTGCTGAGATTTCGTCAGTTCCAGGTGACTTGCCACACGTCAGTTTTCTGAGGCTTTTTCGACTTCTTCCTTCAGTGGAATTGGTTCATGATCACACTCTTGAAAACGGGGTGGCAGATAATTAGTGTCAGCAGATGCTATGAAGAGCTGCTCACTGTACAGTATTCTTTTCACCTTCCTTTACTTGTGTTCTCCTCTGTTAAAATTTTGCCTTTGGAGTCCTTAATTACATTACGTTTTGGACGGAACTTTTGTCTTAAGGACTTAATTTCCGCTTATGGGATGATAATATCAATCGTATCTCTACAGACTGATTCGCTGCTATATGAAGATGTTTGTTTGTTTGTTATTTGGTTTTTAGGAGCATTAGCAATTAAGGCCATATTGCTCCGGGGATATGCGGTGGTTATTCCCTGACCTTTCCGCATCCTCCATATTTGGTGGTCACGGGCTCGAATCCCGGTCTAACCAAGAAGCGTGTGCTATGCACTGCTGCTCCTGCCCACTTGACTACGGAGGCGCCTCTATATGAAGATGAACAAAATTATTCGCATGGCGTGGCCACCGGATCTTCCGAACCCACTACTTGGAATTCTCTTAGGACTACTTAAAAATAGTCTTGTGAAGGTCCTGTCGAACATTTCAAAATGGAAAGTGGGGTTTTTTTCTTTATAAAACTCGAGTTTTATAAAGAAAAGAGCAGCACATTTTTAATCTCTCATGGGGCTCCTTCACGATCCTACCCAAGTCAATAACTAGTAGATATTTTCAATTACAAAATTATAATTACGAACTTTATCGGATCTATGCCATTCCCTCTGGTCATTCCGTTGTGGATATCCTTATATATTCTCTGTTTGGACTGTGAAGCACCAGATACTAATCCGAGAAGAACAGGAAGAGATGGTTTCCTTGTGTGTGTCTATTGTGATTTATTGTAACCCGAAGGTTTTGTAGAAACTGGATAAGCGTCGCTTCCAGTAGTAATCGTACCTTGTAATCACTGCTTAAATAATCCACAATTAGAAAGCCAAATCTTGATCTATGTTGAGAGTAGACATGTGTTGTGTCTTACGCAAGGCGGCCCCTAAACGTTAGTTTATCTCCGCCATGGTTCTCTGTGATGATATACAAGACTCTATACAATGGCCAGAAATGAGTGTATTGTTATGTTTGCGTAGTGTGTGTGTGTGTGTGTTGTTTAGCTGTTTCTGACCGTTTTGCTACCAGGAAGCAGCGATTACCAAGAAGGCTGCTTCCCAGTACCCGTCCACGTCACGAGGAGTCGGGCCCAACTATACACGTACTAAACTAAATGTAATATTTCAAGCACCCATAGGAACAAGCGCAATTCTTATGGGTGCAGCAGTCTCCTTTAATCACGTACGGTGGCGAATACCACAATGAATACCGCATCCACCGCAGAAAGTGTAATAGCAATGGATGCCAGCAGTTCCCGTACCCAGGAAGCCCAAACTGGGTACAAGCAGTTTAAAATCCCGTCTCTAATAAACTGGAGACCAGCGAATCCTGCCCCCTAAAATTTAATGGACAAAATACTATTACTTTTCAAAAAATAGAAATAAAGAAAAAAATAAAAATAAATAAATAAAATAAAAATAAATAAATAAATAAAAAAATAAATAAATAAAATAAAAATAAATAAATAAATAAAAAAATAAATAAATAAAATAAAGAATAAAAATAAAAATAAATAAAATATAATAATAAATTAATTAGATAAAATATTAAAATAATAATTATTATTAAAAAAAAGAAGTAGGTTTGTTGAGTATAGAAGTCAGCTCAGCAACCCACGTCGTCTGTTGAAAACCTGTGTGGCAAATTCCTGTAGAGCTGAGAAGGCATTTTGATTTTCAATATCTTTCATTTCCAGGAGAGAAATTATGCACTGTACTAGATGATGTTTGTCTTAAATCTTGGTAAACTGGGCAGAAGAATAAGACATGACTCCAGTCTTCAGAGGCGCCGCAGAAACAGGTATCTGTCTTAGATAGACTGATTGAAGAGCATTCAAAGAACCGTGACCAGTTAGAATGTATGATGTAACAAGGCTTGGGTAGAACCAAAACTGATTACTTTTGAGATAGTGAATTTAACATCAGGTATAAAACATCTGGTCACTGCTCCTTTGGTCGAGGAATTCTATCTCACTTGCCATCTTTTATGGAGCTCAGTCCAACATTTCGCTTTTTCATTCTTTGGATCGGCAGTGGGATCATAGGTCAAATCGGAAAAAGTTAGAGGATGTCCTTTACGAATACAGTAAACAAAGCCTTTGTACGTAAGATACAGAGGTAACAAACCTGAGATGGCTTTCAAAGATGCAGTTGAAACTGTTCTACAAGTTCTCAGGAGAGTTGGCAAAAAGGTCCGTTGGACACTGTCTAGTTTGGTCTGAACTGTAATAAGTTTGGTTCTGTGAAACCATATGCGGCTGCATATGTAACGATTGGAATAAACACTGTGTAGTATAGAATTCTGAGGGTTCCCTTTTTTAAACCCCAGTCCTGCTGAGAGATTTTGAATAACATGGCCGTAAAAGTTTTCACTTTTTGGAAAGATTCTGGATGTGTGGTAAGAATGACAATTTTTCATCAAAAATAATACCAAGATGCTTATGAGTGGTAACAAGTGGCAGAGGTACTCCGTTAAACTTGACAACCGGAGGTCTATTATGGTCTAGGTTTCCTTGAAATATCATCATCATCTTGGTTTTAGATGGCGATACTCTTAATTTATTTTTCAGAATCCAATCCAGCAAGTTATCGAGTACAGAGTTAGCCCGTTGTTCCAATTGGGACCTGGAGTTACCATGTACTAAGATGGAGAGATCGTCGGCAAAGGCAATCATTTGCACATTGGAAGAAGACAGCCAATCATCAAGGACGAGGTTCCACACAAGAGGGCCAAGAATGGAACCCTGGGGACACCCTCGAGAAACAGCTTTGGATACCGACTGATGTTTGGTTTGGATGTATACAGTACGTTCAGCAAAATAACTTTTGAACAAAAGGAAGAGATGTCTAGAACATCGAGCGATTCTAAGGCGCCGCAAGACACTCTCCCACCAAACATTGTCGAAGGCGCCTTCAAAATCAATAAAAACTGCCAGTGCATATTTGTAAGTAGAGCTATCAACCAACTTGTGCCAACTGTATGTTGGCCAAGGCACCCCACCAGCACTCAATCAGGGATGGAAACTGTCCAGTATACCTAAAAGCTAAAAGTCTGTACCAAATGAGAATCAACTATGGATAGAGCCCCTTTAACCAATAACTACAAAGAAATAAGAATTGTCCAACAAAATGCACAGAGAGCTAGGGGGGTAGCCGACCAGCTAAAAGTAAAAATAGAGGAAAATCAAATAGATGTGGTCTTACTTCAAGAATCCTATGTCCTGTCGGGAATGGTTACAGGGTATCCTGCAACGTACAAAACAGTTTATTGCACAACAGAGAACCCTTGGGCTGCAATAATAGTCAGAAATCTAGATATCACTACCACCAAGATAACGCCACTCTGTACTCCAAACAGTGCCTGCGTACAAATTATAACTCCGCTGGGCACGCTCTTCTTGTTGTCCTTATATACCCATCCTGGAGAAGATATTGCCCCAGCAATCTCAACTATCCAGACAGCTCTCCAACTTCTTTCGGGGGGGGGGCGGTTGCTGCTAGCCATTGACGCAACCCGCCGATCTGTGCTTTGGCACAGTCACACACACACCTGACAGGTCTGCTCATAGGAATGGTGCACGACTCGAGGATTTCTTCCTCACAACAGGACTTCAAGTTATAAACCGCCCTGGTCTTCTCCACACCTACAGCGGCCCGCTCTGGGAAAGCAACATTGACGTTACAGCGGCGACTCCAGATATTGCTGTCAAGCTCGCCAGATGGACTGACTGTTCAAGAATCCTGGACTACGTCGGAACACAGAGCGATTTCATTCTCCTGGTTCGCTCCCTGGAACGTACCCCTCCAGTCCCCAGAGATGTGATACGTTATAACGTCAAGAAAGCTGACTGGGAGCGCTTTCGAACTGAACTGTCAACGAGACTCCCTGAAGATATTCCACTCTTTGACACACTAACTCCGGATGACTGTGTGAAAAGCATTACAGCTACTATCAGAAGCGTCTGCGACCTTTCCATCCCACGCAGAAGGCCCTACAGGTATGCTGTCCCTTGGTGGAACCACCAGCTAGACGATCTAAGAAGGGTCCACCATGCTAGGAAAATGTTCCAGCGGGCAAGGGCGACGATGTCCTCCCAAGAGATTACGGCAGCCAGGGAAGCTTACCGCACATTCAGAAATAAATATACTAAAGAAATTCGCAAAAACAAAAAGCAATCGTGGCAAACTCTGGTGTCTATCTCCGGAAATGAGAATCCCTGGGGCATCGTTTTCAAAATTTTAACTAATAAATTACCACGTGGTGAGGTGTTTGATACAACACTGAAAATAAACGGTACTTCCACCTATACCTGGGAGGACACTATAAATAACATTCTTGATACCAATTACCCTGTTGAAGAGGCACCCTTGACGCAACAGCAACAAGAAATTATCAACCAGAATTTAAAATACCACACAGCAATGGTGGAGCCCCCGTTCACCGGCTTTGAGATGGACCTGGCAATTAACAAGATGAAAGATGGAAAAACACCAGGTGCAGACTTGCTGGAGGTAGAAGTTCTCAAAAAATTCGCTGAGGCCTGCCCAGCTACACTTCTAAGCCTACAGAATAAGTGCCTGGCAGAGGGCACCTTCCCAGCCTCATGGGAAGGTGCCCTCTGCCAACCTTAAAACTAATTCTGAAAAACTCGGACAAGTCACCACAGAACCCAGCCTCATATCGCCCAATTGCCTTACTCTCCGTGATGGCCAAACTACTGGAGCGTCTACTCTTGTTTCGACTTTCTGCCTGCTACGAGGAACACCAACTCTCCTCAGAAAAACAATATGGCTTTAAAAAAGGCTGCAGCACTGAAGACGCTATCAACAATCTAATCACCCAAGCAACGCACTCAGCTTTCAAGTACTCTCTTGCTATATTGGTGGACTTTGCTGGAGCTTTCGACCGCCTGTGGTGGCCCAGCGTTCTTCGGAGACTTCGGCAATCAAATGTTTCTAAAAATCTATATAACAGTTTGAAGTCTTATCTAACCAACAGAAAAGTACGAGTTACTAACAAATATCAGACAGTTACCAAATTCATCCACCGGGGATGTCCGCAGGGCTCTGTGCTTGGCCCATTCCTCTGGTCTATTGTCTTGGACGAGTTCCTGGGCTTGGACCTTGTGGGGGCTGAGCCCTTGGCCTTTGCGGACGACCTTGTCCTGTTGGTGCGTGCGGACACTAGGTCGTCTTTGGAAATTATTGCAAATGCGGCGCTTGTGAAGCTCCAGAACTGGGCAGCCTTGCACAACCTTACCATCTCAGCAGAAAAAACAAAATCCATTCTCCTCAAGGGCAGACTACAAATTAGAAGACCACCTACGATGAAATTAAACTTCACCCCCATCCGACTGTACACAGAGGTTAAATACTTAGGTATTTACATTGACTCGGGTCTTACTTTCCATAACCACCTGAAATATCTAGCCACCAAAATCCGGAAGTATGCCGCCATGATCAGGAGGGTGAGCAGAGCCGACTGGGGCCTGAAGCACAAAGCTCCGACCCTCATATACAAAGTAGTATATGTCCCGTTTGTTTGCTACGGTGGTATAGACAAGCTACACTAACAAAAAACAAACAGAAGCTGGATACAATTCAAAGGTTCATGCTGCTATCAATTAGGGCGTGCCGCACTGTTAGTACCCCTGCCTTGCAAGTTCTAACAGGTTGTCAGCCACTCTACCTAGAAGTAGTCAGCCGAGGCCTATATTACCACCTTAGGAAAGGAACACCAGCTGAAATAGTAAATCTCCAGCTGGATCTTGCAAATGACCCCAAGATAGAGAAGAGGAGAATCACCCAACACCTACAAGCGATATAGCAACAGAGCTGGGAAACCACGCAGAAAGGAGACATCACGAGGCGATTCCTCCCAACTATAAACCATACCCACCCAGAGCCACCTGGTTCTCAACTGGTCTGCACATTACATTTATTATCACTGGACACGGCCCCTTCCGTCAGAAACTCACAGCTATGGGGATTGAAAGAGACCCGAGGTGCCACTGTGAAGAAGAGTCCTGGGGCATCTCATGTATGAGTGCCCTGCCTATGACAACAATCAAGTTTGCTACTGCAATTCAAAGGAATCCACGTAACCAAGAGTCCTCGCTGCTGCTCGATGAAAACACGTACAGGGCACTAACTGTGTACGCGCAGGAAATCTTCGCACTGAGGCGAGCCAAGATTGCTGAAATGAGAACAACATTGGATCATGCTGCCCAAGGCCTGAATCAGACTGGCGTGGGTTAGCTCTTTCTCCTCTAGAGGCCACTGCCTTGACAACTTGCAAATCCTTTAAGGGTAGGAACACTACTGGTACCATTCTGGTGCGGGACTGCCGGCACTCATCGAGTGCGGGATACTGCTGCAAACCCCTTATATGGTAGGATCAGCCGGCACCGTTCTGGTGCGGGATTGGTGGCACTCTGGAGAACTTCTGAGTGCGGGATACAGAGTCCATTGGCCTCTGGTGATCATGCACGGTTTTAAGGCGTAAGCGCTTCAAAACGCGGCCTTGTTTTAGCGCAGAGACTCGTTTGCGTCTGGTTCCTTTTTTCCTATCAGCAGAACCAGCATTCTTGAGTTTGGAAATAAATTTACTCACTGTCGACTGATTACAAGACACTATATAAGCAATATGACGGGGAGAACATCCTTCCTCACGTAAAGCAACAATGGCATTCTTTTTTCGTGGCGTCAACTGCACGTAACTCGCTATCCTGACACAAGCAAGGAATGACTGCAACTCTTGCAGAGCCTGCTTATATAGCTGAAAGTAACAGCTGATGCAATATTACGTTATCACCCACGCTGTCAAAGTTATCTGATGCAATCTGTAAGAAATATTGCCATATACTTACATTATTCGGACGATAATTACAATTTTAAGGGGTGATGCACTTTCTTTGAACACTAGTGTATAATATTCCATGTATTACAAATAAAAATTATTTGCTAATTTAGTAGAATCATAAATGTCATAAATGAGTGAAAATCACAAGGATATTTTTTAATGTAATGATATTTAATAAATTCTTCAAGATACAAAAGGAATAGCATGTATGAACAGTGAATGAAACAATACATTCGATTTTACCGCACAGGCCAGCGGTTCCAAAACTGTGCCCTGCATCGAACTCACAGGGGCGCCGCGGGATATTTTAAATTTTAGAGAGAAACACAGCGACACTCGACATCTGTCGGACACCGCGGGAACTACTAGCTCGAGGTAGTTCACAGTTTCACATTATTTATTAAATAATTTATTACCTAACTACTTAATAAACGTAACTGTTGGGCATTTGTTTTGGCCTAGGGGAGCCGTGAAAAAATTACTGAGACACTTATGGGCGCCGTGAACCGAGAAAGTTTGGGAACCTCTGGCATAGGCTAATGATTAATTTCGTATTACACATTCCTAACCCAAGCACGGTACTAAGTACTATAGGTTCTAATACCTCTCGTGTTTGGGGTTCACATAAATTTAAAAAAAAAAAAAAAAAAAAAAAACATTATCAATATTTACTTTGCCACCCTTTGTTTTTGAGACCATCTTGCATCGATCTGGCATGCTATGAATCAACTTCTCAACATCGATGTAATTTAATAGCATGCTAGACTTTAATAATTGATTCAATAAGGTCAGTTTTACGATGTTCACGGCCCATCAACTACAACTTTTATATAATTTTTAAAACACCTGACCAATTTTCTTCTACAGATTTCAATGGGAAAACAAAATAAAAAACACAAGGTAAAGAAAATACACAATGTATGAACACAATGTATTATTTGTACTTTCCTGGACTTGATATTTTGATCAGACGAAATCGAAAAAATCGGCAGCTCGTTCACGTATATATGGCCACTGCCGATTTTTCAAAGGACACGTGCACATGACGAAACACCCAGGTACCGTCAACAAGAGGATAGCTCAGAGTTTGAGACAGTCGTGATTATAGATTTTTAGTTCATTATAGGTCGGTATCAGGGTTAGTCTTTGGAGGCAGGGAGGTGTTGCACCTTGGGACTGAAAATGACCAAATACCAACAAAAGAGGGGCCCCCTCTCTCCAGCAAGCAACATGAATTTCTCTTTCTCTTCGTTTCGGTCGGTTGCCGCAACATTAGATCTATCACTGTCCTTCCCATATCGGGTGGAAGAGGCCTGGGTTCGAATTTCGTCAATGATGCGAGGAAGTTTTATGGGCTCCTTTCACAACGTGGCTGAGTTGAAGTCAGTATATTGCAACTGTAATTGCATGTATTCTTCGGTGGATTTTTTGGCCAAAAAACTTGTTTCTAGTGGGTGAACCATGCAACCTTCGCCTGAGACCGATTAACTCAGCCACGTTGTGAAAGAGCCCATAAAACTTCCTCGCATCATTGACGAAATTCGAACCCTATTCCTTTTCCACCCGATATGGGAAGGACGGTGATTATAACTACTGTGCGACCCAAGAGTCACCTAGGCCCCTTAAACTTTAAGATCGGCCCTGGCTAATACTAGACTCAGGTTGTTAATCATAAAAAATTGTGTATTCCTCATTTCTAAGAGAATCATGCGACATCTTTCCAATTATTTCAAACCAGACATACTTTCTGATAGCATTGCTCTTGATGATGATCCCCAGATATTTTAATTTCATTGTCTTCATTAAGCATTTGAACTTTGTCTTTTTTTATACGTGTTTAAATAGATAAAAATCTTTAGCACGTGTCTAATTAAAATAAGCCATTAATACAATACACACTAACACGATGGCCCTGTGGGCAAGGAGAGAGAGGGCTGTTATAGCCCACATTAATTTCCGTTTCTATCAGACCAATATCAAAACAAAATAAGCGTAAGCGTGTAACAAGGAAAGTCACTTAAATGAAAGTATTTTATCGACCGGAATATAATTTTAGCAGAAAGGAAAAAAAAAAAAAAAAACCTTTTTTTTTTTTGCAACTTGATGTATGACAACATTATAAATGATTATAAATTATAAATGACAAACATTATAAATGATTGTGCAAATCATTGTGTTCTTCAGTTATTAACCAGATTAGATCATTATTGTTTAATTTTAGTTACTATTCAGTGATAATAATTCACCCCTAAGTTATTGATATGTGTTGGTCTATGATTCAAGAAAAGTCTCTGCTAACTTTTTATCAAAAGGAAAGGTCTCTCTCAAGTCCACTATAGCTTTATTGATAAAAACTATTTTAAGGTTTCGGAACGATAACTGTAAAGGCTCCCTAGCGCAGAAAACACACTTACCTTTTCCAGTCGAAAGCGGATGCCTACACTTGTGCGCTGTCCCGAAACTATAACTATAGGCATTCATTCTTCAAGGTCAATGCCCTCCGACAATCATTAAAGCATAGTTTCGCCTCTTTTCCTAATGAGAAACCTTTCAAAGTGACTGGGGTAATTTAATATGAGTAGCAGAATCAGTAAAATTATAGCAGAATGATTAAAAATAATCATTCTGCTATAATTTTCCTTTCCAAAAGAATATTACGCTTGTATAAATTGAATACTGTCAATTTTCCCCTGAAGTGTACTATTTCAATTTAGCGGCTAATTTTAAAAACACATTGACGAAATGAAGGGATTGACACATGGCTAGGGTGAATGTTTTGCCACTATGTGTGACATAGTGCCAAAACATACACCCTATGATATTGCGTAGCGGTGTATACAATGGAAGACGGGAGGAACTTCTATAGGGGGTGGTTTCGGCTCGTGGCCGAATTAATCACTGTTTTCCCTTAAAACAGTGACTATTTGGTGGTGTCATTTTTGTTTTCCAAATCTATTTCAAACCCTTTCCAGGTGCTAATCAGAACTGTTTTTGTTCAATTATTTAAAGGCAGTCGAAAGAACAAACAGGAGCTCTTGCTCACCTCCGCAACATTATAAATATGATGATATTCTGATGCATTTTTCACACTTGAAAGAAATAGTAGTAGACATGTGTTGGATTGAGAGTATTGTTAGTGAAGATTAGTTATCATTACTTTTACTTTGTAATATCTATCCTTCTTTTTCTTCAGGTTCCGTGTTCAAGGAGACCAACACTTTCCAGCCAACTCTGTCTCTTGCTTTGCGAAATAGTTATTGTGTCGTCAGACCCTCCCGTCCATTGTTTAGTGTTATCAACCCACTTTTTTCTTTGTCTTCCTTTTGCTCGTTTGCCCTTAATCTTCCCTTTCCGGACTAGTCTCTGCAGGTCATATTGAATGCCTCTTATAATACGCCGAGGTAGGCAGTCTTTCTTCTTGAAATTGTAGTTAATAGTGTTCTTATGGTCCTTGCCCTCTTGAGGACCCGATCATTGGTGACCCGATCTGTCCATGGAATTTTGAGCATCTAATAGTAATATCTATTAGCAAAAATAAATTATAATCACTTTCACATTTAAAAAAAATGAAATAAATATGCACCAAAATAAAGAGAACGCAGATAAATAAAAAAACGGCGTGAATATATGAATTCATATCTTGAAGGCACTGGTTCGTACCCCTATCGTTAAAGTGCATCTAGCGACAAGCAAAGACAACCTTAAAGCCAAACGGAGGGCGTAATGACAGTGTTTTTAATATATAATCAAATTTACTCAATGTAAATAAAAAGAAATTTCAGCAGTTTTGCCAACATATATGTAAGCTGTACCGTATTGTGATATAAACTTGCTGTATAGCACAGAACACCACCAATTTCATCGTAGTGTCACTTTTTTAGAACTATTTTCATACCGAATCATTTCTGCGTGGCAAAATAGTATTTGGAAGGCGTTCATCATAAATTTCAGTTCTTTGCATTACTCTTCTACAGACGCCCTCCTGGCTATCAAGGGGGAAAAGTCTTAAGTTCCAGTCCCATCTGGACGGAAGGATTTTTACAGGTTTTCTCCACGCCCCGACCGAATTAGCCAGTCATGACAGAATGCATAGTTTATTCTTCCTCAAAACAGGACAGACAGACCACAGAATATACGCAATTTGTTGACGCATTAAATTGAAGGTCACCTTGGTGCAAATTTTAAACAACCCAAACTCACCTACCCAGTGTATCTATTCAACTGCTCCAAGGTGGCGCCATTTAATTATAACCACCCCTGTTTTCTATGATCTAACTTAATTGAAATTGTTTTTATGTAAAATAACGGATTCACTTGGGAAACTGTTGGAACTGCAAGTTGAAACGCAAAGTAGTATCAATTAATTATTAAGGAGTTGCTATACAAAACAAAAAAGTGGTAACCAAGAAACTAGAAAAAAATTACAGAAATACCCAAAATGGAAAACTTCTATATGCGCAGAATCTGAAATATAGATCAATATGCCGTGCTGTATTAAGGTGGCTGTAAACATTACAAAGCAATTTGGTTGCGTAGCAGCGTATCGTTCAATACACCTTTAGATGGGAACAGTGGGTCATATAGATTGTTTGTATGGTAGTATTTCACCATATGCACCCTGGAGACCATTCATAAGGACGACATTTACCTTCCATGACGCGGCCTTGAATGCGGTCAGGTGACTACACAACTAGTTAATATAAAATCGGAATCGCTATTAAGTGTCCCTTCGATTTCAAATATATAATAAATAATTTTTGTTAAAATCTAAATGCTGCTCGAAGTTTGTCATTATCTGATAATTGTAATTGGTCTTCTTCTTGTATTATTATCTTTCTTCGTTCCGGAGATAGATGAAATAAAAATCTGGGCACCCTGGATTTGTTAAACAACTTCTACACAAGTAAGTGTATAAGCTGATTTGATTTCTGCGTAATTTAGTTTTATTAGAATTTAGAAATTAACCGCTATGCACAATTATTTATGTAAAGTTGGCAGATACGATAAAGACGAAACGGTACAATTTTTTAGGTCACCACGTCTGTTGATCTTTTTGGCTTATCAGATGCAGTATTCTGAACTTTTGCTAAGATACGCATTTTTAAAAATGGTAAAGGAATATGGTAGATAAAAAAAATACAAACTAAATTCATGCGAAGTGTAAACGTGATTGCACAAGTTCCGGTGTAGCTGCATCGGCTGAACAAGCCTAACGTTTTGCAGTAATTCTATTAATTAATTTCCTGGCCTAGAGAAAAACGTTTTGAAAGTAAATCGATGATACCGTTTGCGTCTTACTGGTTGAAAAAAAGCAAACTACAGATTCCAGGTAGAGATATGTTGGATATGTTCTTTGTAATTCGTGGTGCACAATTGAGCATAAAATGTCTTACCCGTCTTTCACTTTTTAAAAACATCTTTGAACACCAAAATCAATGACTGATTAAATCTAATGGGGAGGATCAAATGAGATTTTTTTTTTTATCATTAGATTTCTTATTGTTATTTTGATTTTGCGCCAGAGGAACTAAGGAATGAGAGTCTATATTATTTCTGTAAACCGTGTTTGCTAAGCAGATTTATTTGCTTGCTGAATGAAAACTCAGAGTTTCCGGAACAAAAAACCATTCAGTTCTCGCCAGGGACGGATAACCCGGCCACGGTATGAAAAAAAAGCGTATAAAAGTGCATCTCGTCTGGATGGGACTTGAACCAAGGCCTTTACTGCACGGTACAGAAAGACAACTTATATATATGTATATTTTCACTGGTTTGAGAATTCACTGAATATTGAAACAATGCTTTCGGAAATCACTATTGAATTTTCTTATTAAAATTCTTTTCCTCTGTCTGTAATAAGCTATACTCATATTTAGACGTCAGTCATTTCACTTAGTCGAAAGCGATCTTATATAAGCATAAGCGTAGGCTTTCAAATTTGGTTCTGAGCGAGCTGTCTGTAAATTGGGTGTGTTTTGTGGTCGATTTTCTGTGCTGGACGAAAAATCCCAGTTTCCGAGAGAGAAAAAACCATGCTACCCTCGCCTGAGACTGACTAACTCAGCCACGTTGCGAAAAAGAACCATAAATATTACTGGTTTCTGTAGTGGGAAATGATACAGCCAAAGGGGTTGTTTTTATGTGCTTCAATGCAAGAGAGTGTGCGTAAGGAGATTAACCGCCAATTCAGCGTTCTAATCGGCATATATTAAGGCTTGAGGTACAAGATTGATGCCCTCCAAGGAATGGGAAAAAAAAAAAAAAAGAGTCCCCATCAAGCAACCAGCTTCCCAGCACCACATTAGTGACTACACTTGTGTATTTCCCGACACAATGACATCCTTTACGGCAGGAAGCACTGGTCACACAAGAAGTAGTTTTTTGCCTTATTGTCAGCAAGACGGAAAATGAATTTTGTAAAAAGGATAGATGGAACATGATAGGTTATATTTACACCTGGGCAAAAGAATGACATTGCACAGCAGCTATCATCTTTTAAGGGCACAAAGAATGATATGGTTGTATATGTTAGTAATACTGCTATATACACGCTAGTATACTGATTAGTAGGAGATCTGGGGATTTCCTTAACAAGTACACGACAATATCGAGAAAGAAAAAGTTGCGAGTTAAGATTAATTATACCTGCAATTCGGCCAGATACAATAGGAGGGAGTACATGATGACAGACTTGTCATTTTTTTTTTTTACGCATTAGCACTTAGGCCATATTGCGCAATATATTAGCATTAGCATTAGTAGAGGCATATGATGCAAGAAAGCAAGCTTATTCAGCATCAGCCAAAAAAAAAAAAAAAAAAACGCACTACTTCCATTTCACCCCTCCGTTCGTTCAAAATACCTGTCCAGTTGAGCTTTAAATTTGTTTAGGCTATCAACTTCAACAACAAGTGATGGAAGTCGGTTCCACCAACCAACCACCCGCTGGCCAAAGGCAAATTTCCGCACATCTATCCGACATCCGTCCTTCCTCAATTTGAATTTATGCCCTCTGAGGTGATTATTCTGAGAAAGATGAAGAATCCCACTGGCATTGAGCATGCTCAAACCATTCAAAGCCTTATACACCTCTATCAGATCACCTCGCCGGTGCCTAGTCTCCAGACTCTGTAATTTGCAAAACTTAAGCCTTTCTTCGTAAGAGCAACCCTTTGTTCCATTTACTAATCTTGTTGCCCTTCTCTGTACCCGTTCCAGCAGCTCTACATCCTTCTTGAAATGAGGCCTCCAGACCTGTATACAGTACTCAAGATGTGGCCTAACCATTGCCTTATACAAGGGAATAATCACCTCCTTATCCCTGCTAGAAAAATTCCTGTATATCATTGACAAGACACCATGAGCTACTCTTGCAGCTCGTCTGCACTGCTCAGAGAACTTCATATCTGCCTGCACAATTACCCCCAGATCCTTTTCATTCTCCACCACTGTCAGTGTAGTATCGCAGAGTTGATACATTGCTCTGGGGTTACTGTTACCCATATGTAGTACTTTACATTTGTCAATGTTAAACTTCATTTGCCACCTCTCAGCCCATCTGTTCAACCTTTCCAGATCCTGTTGCAGCAGCATAGCATCAGTAGTGTCCTTAACGACCCTGCCAACCTTTGTATCATCTGCAAACTTAGACATTAAACTTGATATCCCATCATCAATATCATTCATAAACACCGAAAACAACAATGGACCCAACACTGAACCTTGAGGAACTCCACTAATAACATTAGTCCACGTTGAGCAGTGTCCATTGATTACCACTCTCTGTCTTCTGCCACTCAACCATCCCCTTATCCATAGCAGCAATTTGCCTCCAATGCCACACTGCTCCAATTTGTGCAGCAGTCTTCCATGTGCAACAGTATCAAAAGCCTTTCTAAGATCCAAATATATAATATCAAAGTTATTCCCTGCATCCAGTTCTTTTGTGACTACATCATAGTATCCAATCAAATTGGTCAGGCAAGACCTGCCCTTAACAAAACCATGCTGCGTCTGAGCTATAACTGAATTCTTGTCTAGATGATCCTGCAGTGCTTCTTTAACCAGTGCCTCCATTAATTTACCTGGAACAGAAGTTAAACTAACAGGTCTATAATTACTTGTGTCAGCCTTTGATCCTCCTTTGTGAATTGGGGTTACATTTGCACATCTCCAGTCTATGGGTACCTCCCCTGAGTCCAAAGAAGCTCTCATAATTATGGCTATGGGTTTGCATACTTCCTTTGCTGCCTCCTTTAATATAACTGGATAGATCCCATCCACCCCAGGTGCCTTTTTTATGTTTATCCTCAACAATCTCTCCTCCACTTTCCTCTCAGTTATTACAAAATCATCCAGCTCACTGCCAATGTTTACTTTACCTACATCATTCTCCTTCCTGAATAACTCCTCATGCGTGAATGTAGATGCAAAATACTCGTTTAGATTGTTAGCCACCTGAGCAGGATCCTCAACTGTTGAACCATCAATATCCAGTGGACCAATCTGATTCATCCCTTTCCTTCTCGATTTCAAGTATGTAAAGAACTCCTTTCTGTTTTTCTTTGCATCCTTTGCCAAGGATTTTTCGTAGTCTGCCTTTGCCTGCCTAATCTCCTTTGTGACTTGGTTACAGACCAACTTATATCTATCATAGGCTTCCATGTCACCCATTAATTTGTATGTATCCCATGCATTTTTCTTCTCTGCCACATGTCTCATTAGTCCATCTGACAACCATTTCGGCCTAAACCTTGAACAATATTTCTAAGTTGGTATGTAAAGCCTGGTAGCCACCAAGATTAGTTCCTTGAATGCTTCCCATTTTGAGTTTGCTGTTGGTAACATCATCAGTTGGTCCCACTGTATAGAATTTAAATACTGTCTCAGACCATCATAGTCGCCTTTACGAAAACAAAAACCCTTCCCTTTACCTCTGATGGTAGTTACCTCCTTGAGTAAATTCCACTTCAACACACTGTGATCACTGCCACCTAGTGGTTCATTTATCTGCAGATTCTTAATGCATGAAGAATCGCTACTGATAATCAGATCAAGAGTATTGCTCCCTCTTGTTGCCTCACGAACATGCTGATGTAGAAAACAATCATCCAATAAAACCACAAAAGCCTTGCTAGTGTGCGAGTGACCAACCCACAAATTCCAGTCAATATCTGGGAAATTAAAATCCCCCATTATAAGACTCTCTGATTTACTGGCCCACTCTATTTCCCTGTACAATATATTATTATACTCATCAGAGTCATTAGGCCTATAGCACACTCCTACTCTCAATTTTGATTTCCCTATGCTTATGTCACACCAAACTGACTCGACACTGCCCTGTCCATCGATGTCAACTGGCTTCACTTCCTTTGACTTTATGTGTTTCTTAATTAATAGCATAACCCCTCCTCCCCTCCTGTCCTGTCTATCCTTTCTATATACATTGTATTCTCCAAATTCCTGTTCCGCATTACTTATATCTGTGTGACACCACGTCTCTGATATCCCAACAATATCTGCCTTTGATGTTTTGAGCAATACCTCAAATTCATCAAATTTATTTACCAAACTCCTAGCATTGGTGTACACGCAGGTATACATGCACCTGTTTCTATTCTTAGCTACCCTAACACAACCCATGTGTTTACTTGTAACGCAATGACTACCAGCAGTCTCTGAAATATCCTGCATCTTGTTTTTCAGACTTCTGCTCATTTGAATAGAAGCAGTGCAAGAATCACTTCCACCTCTGCCAGTGGCTACTGTCAATCTATTAGTCCTTGTATCCCCCCCCAACTAGCAGTTTTCCGACCCACCTAACACTGCCTCGACAGCATCAGCAAAAATTCTTGCACCCTTTCTATTTAAGTGTATCCCATCCCTGTAGAAGCAATCTCTCCTGTTAACAAGTACAGTCCAGGCTGAAAAAAATTCTACCCCTTGAGCCTTGCACAATCCCTCCAGGGCCGAATTGATCGACAAGGCTCTCATCATATACTCCCTCCTATCGTGTCTGGGCAGAATTGCAGACACTTTCAAGTTCAACCCTAATTCACGGCTTTTTTTCAACAGTGACCTGTACTTGCTAAGTAATTCCGCCGGTCTCCTACTCTTAATATCATTAGTGCCAACGTGTACAACTATATCACCCTTTGTGCCCTTAAAAGATGATATCCGCTCTACAACGTCATCAACCTTTGCCCCTGGCAGACATACCCTGGTCCTATTCCACCTATCCTTTTTACAAAGTATGTTCCCCGTTTCCCTGACAATAGAGTCACCAACAACTACTAGTTCCTGTGGGACCAGCGCATTCTGCCTAGGGGGCTGACCCTGTGTTGCTATATAGTATAATATGTTTGTAATATGTAAATTGCGTATGTTCTGTGGTCGTTTGCTATCTTCTGGACGAAAAACCCAAGTTTCCGGGTTAAAAACCGTGCTGCTCTCGCCTGAGAACGATTAACTCAGCCACGTTGTGAAAAAGGCCCATAAAGATTCCTCTCGTCGTTGACGGGATTCGAACTCAGGTCTTTTGCATCCGATGTAGAGAGATCGGTGATTATACCAACTGTACTACCCACGAGGACTTGTGATTTAATTTGTCCCTGGAGAGTGTGCAAAGCTCGTGGGGTCGAATTTTGCTCATCTTTTTCTGTGCTTGTTAACAGGAGAGACTGTTTTATAAGTATAGGATACAAGAATATTTGGGATCCACCTAACACCGCCTTGATGCTATCAAGGCGGTGTTAGGTGGATCAGAAAATTGTTGATAGCCTGTGGATACGCAGACTAACAGATAAACAGTAGCCGTAGGCAGGAGTGAAAGTGATTCCTTCACTGCTTCTATTGGATCATGCCGCAGCTTGAAATGCAAGGTGTATGATATTAAAAGAATTGCTTGGGGGGGGGGTCTGATGGGACAAGCAAATACATGAGCTGTCTAGGATTACTAAGAGCGACATAAGGTGCGTGTATACATTCACCTTATGTACACCAATTCGAGGAATATAGTAATCAAATTTGTTGAAATTGAGGTACGGGTTAAGTCATCAAATGTGGACATGATGGAACGTAAGGCATATGAAAAACACGGTGCCTCTCAGACATATGGGATGTGGAATTTGAATATAATGAGTGCAATGTGTACGGAAAGGAAAACGGGGAGGAGTTATTACCTTGGTTGCGAAGCAAGCAGAATCTAAGACAGTGTACCCAGTTAAAGTGGGTGGCCATTGTTGTGATATACGAGATTGGAAAATAAAAATGATAACAGGAGTGTATTATAGGCCAAATGACTGCGATATATATAATGAACAATTGTACATTTAAATGGAACAAGCCTGTAAATAATCTCTTATTATATGAGATTTTAATTTTCCAAGTATTGGCTGGAATTGTCGGTTGGTCACTCACACAATAGCAAGACTTTATTGGATTTATTAGTTGGCTGTTTTCTATACCAGCGTGTCAGAGGGGCAACAAGAGCATTCGGTACTTTTTATCTGATTATCAGCAGTGACTTATCGTGCTTTAGGAATCTCCACATAAAGGAACACTAGGTATGAGAGATCACTATAATATATTGACGTGGGAACTACTTAAAGATATAACTAAGGCGATTTCGTAAAGGTGATTATAATGGTCTCAAACAGCTTCTAAATTCTGTGCAGAGGGAATAACTGATGATGTTTACCAAAGCAAATTATAAATAGGAAGCAATCATATAAGCTATTAGGCTTTTTACACCAACAAATAAATACTGTTCAAGGCTTAGTTAGACCTAAATGGATGTCGAATGTACCAATAAGGGTAGTGGTAGAGAATAAAAATACATGGAGTGTATTTAATTATCAAGGGATACACAGACTTATTATAGTACGTATAAACTACTCTGCAACCAAGCCACAGTAGAGGTTAGGCAAGCTAAGGCAGATTACTGGAAATCTCTGGCAAAGAATGCAAAGAAAAGTGGCAAAGACTTCCTTATTGTGTTAATATTAGAAAGCTAGGGACGAATCACATTCGTTTACTCGATATGAATGGTGTGACCATTGACAATTCTGCTGACGTCGCTGAAATCTGAATATATATTTTATTTCCCCATCCTTAAAAAATCCGCACGTGTGAGGAAATTTTTGAGAGATGGAGATAAGAGAAGCATATCAAATTCTAACAGTGAGTTAAATGATTTTCTGATAACTGAGGGGAAAATGCAAGGGAAACTTTGAAGCTGAAAGTAAAGAAGGCACGTAGGGTGGATGGGGTCTATCCAATTATATTAAGAGGGAGATAGAGACAAACAGCAAAAGAGTAAGCTAACATTTAGCCATAATTATGAGAGTATTTCAGGATTTACAAGAAGTCCATATAGACTTTGTGAACTGGGGAGACATGCGAATGTCTCCCCAGTGTCATTCTACAGATCTGGGCGTTATTTTTGATCAAAAGCTCTCCTTTGTACCGCACATAGACAACTTGCAAATAAAGTTCTGTCGACTCCGGTGGATGATTAAACAACAACTAATGCACGTCCATGACCAGGCTGTGGGGTGCAGATATATTAAGACATGTGTTTATCCGGTAATATTGTATGGCGCCGAAGTCTGGACCTCAACTGCTACGACCCATCTTAGACGGATTTTCGCGGGGGAATTCTGGCTACTGAAGTGGGCCATATGGAAATTTCGGCTTCCCTCTACACCAAGGACCACCCAGATGGCGGCAGCTCTCAACATGAGACGTCTTCCTGCCATCATTCACGAGAGAAGACTCGTCTTTGCCATCAAAATGATGGTCGGCATTATTTCAGTGCCAGATTTCTGGGCTAACTGTGGATGGAGGATCCCGGTCCCAAGCCTTAGGGCTAATCCAATCCTACAGGCAATTCCAAACCGGTTAAAGCTAACTGAGCGGTTCCTACCCGTGCAAATGCTGCAAGACATACAGTCCTTGGACGGCGACCTCTACAAATTCGCAGTCGACAAGGAATATAGGCAGAAAGTACTCGGTCGACTTCCTTCCCAGGACCACGTTAGAGGACAGTAGACCCTGCTCCCGGAGACCTATTCATCACTGCCCTGAATCCATCATCTCAGTGTACAAACTTTTCAGGAGTCATAATGCTCTTTTTTTTTTTTTTTTTCTTGTGTTTATTGTATTATATGATTTCTTTTATGTAAACCCCTGGCTTGTAGCCGTGAAGGGAGTTGTATACAGCAATGTGCTTTCTGTATATAATAAAGAATTCTTCTTCTTCTTCTTCTTCTTAATATCATAATTGTTCCCTGCTCTCCCCCTATTCTTCTCGACGCACCGTTCTCTGGAGTATTACTCCAAGGATCAAATAGGAGCATGTAATGAACAAAATTCTCAGTTACTTATAAGAAATATCATAAATGTGTATGTTTAGTATTGAGGACTGCAGCATTTCTTTGAAAGTACAGTATTAAAACAGAATCTACACTGGTGCTCATACGTTAAGAAACAAACAAAAACCTAAATAAATCAACTTTTTTTTTTTTAGATTGTGATAAAATTTAGTCAGATATTGGCTCAAATGTGTTTTAATAATGGACAAAGAGTAGATAAATTTAAACTAGTATACAGTTATGCAAATAAGACCATAAGCGTCCAAAATATAATCTATGTAAACATACCCTAATTGCGAACACGCTGTATTGCTATCCAACGTGATCCAAAGCGTGACATCGACTTCTCATTCTGCATTATAGCCAAAGTAGCTTATGTGCCATCAAACCCCCATAACTTCTCATTCTGAGAAGAAAGCTGCTAATTATTTCTGGAAGTATAAAGGCTCATTCCTACATAGGGGCTAATACAAGCTAAAGTGATTATTCTGGAAAGTGAGGGGGGAAGGAACTGGTAACTCTCGCGAGTAGAGCGTTCCAGAAATATTCTGCTGAATGATAAGGCTGTCCATTTCAGTATGGACAGCCTTATCATTTAATTTCTCATAAGAAAGGACCGATGCAAAGATAGACGATTACATCTCGATGCCGTACACCAATCAGAATTTTTTGCCGGAACACATGGAAATCTTTAAAGGCAATGGACTGAGTGATTCCTACCCACCCCATCTACATCACCACCTCTTCCAAACGTCTCTCTTTCCGCGATGTTAACGAAATAGAATTTGGTTTCCCTCTTCTCTAGAAGAAAGAAAATGCGTTGCGAAAAACTAATTTTCTTTATTCTAGAGAACCATGAAGAGCATTGCCCATTTTTCCTGGGTACAGTCGATATGCAGTGAACATCAATTTCAGTAGGCAGTTTTGTGTATAGGGATAAAAGGACACAAAGAACTCGTCGTAGTGCTCCAAGACCCTTCTCATGAAGTCATCTTTAGACAATATGTTGGAAACAAGCAAGCTTTGCATTAAATCTAACTAGCTCTGAACAAGTTGCGCTGCTGTAAAATGTCTGTGATACTTTGCAGTTAGTGCCATATAACTAAAACTTGTGTGTGTGCGCGCGCTCAAAAGTGACAACGATGGTTTCAGACGGTCTTCGAGACAGTTTGCGCGTTTAAAACTGGTTGCAAGGTCAACTTAAAGTGGTGCAAACCGTTCAATTACCTGATCACTTTATTTTGACTTTGCCTTGCCTCCATTCTGCGTATTGCTACCTACCTCAACTCATCCATTGCATTTATATCATAGCGAGCTTAAAATCGACAATGCGAGCGGAACAAAGAGTTTCCAGATAAAAGCTGGCTATTTTATTTGTTTATGTGATCTGCATGTTGTAACATGCTTGTGGCAATTTGTTGTTTCACAAATAATGAATATTTGGTTCTATTTTTATTTGTATTTAAAAATATATTTGCGTGTTTGTTTTTGTTCCTTACCTTTTGAAGCACTAGTATTGTTCAGGTAACATCATATGACCGCAGATATTTATTTTTAATTCTAGCAGAAGTTTAATTCTAGCTTTGCAAAACCTATAAATAACGCAGTGCACATTTAACTAAAAAATATTACGGAAATTTAATGAAAGACAGTTTACCACGTGAAATAATTAATTTAAAGGACAGAATTAGACACGGACAGTCTCAATAACTTGGTAAAATTGGTTACGTTTCGGATTTCTGCATTGAAATCCGTCTTTGTGCCTGGATTTTAGATTCTATGATATGTATATATACACTGAGTGATTACTGAATTATGACCACCTACCTAATACTGTGTTGAGCCACCATTCACCTAGGCACTCTCCACTAGATGTCTGAAGACGTCCTACAACCATGCTGCCTGCAAGGCTTGCCACAAGTTAGGGAATTTAGGATCACTGAGCGCACTCTATATACTTGTGGATTCCCTGAAGACTGGAACTATCGTTTCTATGAGTGTGTAGAGTATTGTAACTTGAGGGGACAATTAACCGAAGATGCTCCACTCCCTTAGTCCTGGATTCACCTGTTAGTATCAAAGAAGATTTACGCACTTCGAAATTTTTCGGTCCAGCTATTCAAATGAAGGAGGATCTTGTTACAGTTGGAGGAGCATGAGCCAGATACTGAATTACAGTTAAAAAGGGCATGTAGTGCTACAATAGAACGAAATATTATTATTGTAGACAAGGTGTAAGTGGTACCGTTCTGATTATAGAGCAGTTGTTGAGGGGACCGCTGACGCTTTTCAGGCAGTCTTGTATCAAATAAATTGGGGCTCCAGCTGAACACTAGACCACCATGGTGAACCTGTTGGATTGCATTGTTGCCTCCTTGATGGATGACCTGTGATGTTATTGTGGTTACAGGGACTGTATGTGGAGACTGATTGAGGTATTCCACTTTACTGTTAACTGCTAAGACTGTTCAGGTTTGAGGAAAAGTTGACTTCATTGTGACCACAGTTCCTGGTTTAGACATCTACTTCCTGGATTGGACTTCTACTCATTTTGAATGTTCGTGGTGAAAGTATCAACCGGATCCTTGGAGATCACAACTTTATGTGGGGTTTTATAGTGTTAGATACATTCATGATATTGCATTGTGATATGGACATTACATTGAGAAAGAATTGACCCCTCTAAGGAAATCTCTGATAATTGTGCATAAACATTGTTCAGCATTATAGATGGGTTCTGTGTTTAATGTGCTCTGCGGTCCCACCCAGGAAAGCTGGCTGGGGCCGCATAGTACAATAAATTTTTAAAAAATGTCGGAATAGATGACGGTCACGTGTCCATATGCCTCACTTCTAGTACCAAAACATCCCACAAGTAATCAATTGGATTGAGGTCAGGCGAATTTGGAGGCCAATCAAGATGGGTGATATCTTAACTGTGTTTCTCGAATGTTGCGGCCCTGATAACATCTCTTCAAAGATCCCCTTTCTGTCCTGAAAAAAATGCAACATCAAGGTGCACATATTCTCCTAAGAGCCGCTGGTAGACCTCACCAGGGGTTCTAGTTTTTTTCCCAACAAACCATGCCCCATATTAAGTAGCCCCCGCCACCTGCCTGAACAGTGGGCACAGTTTACGATGCGTCGTTCATGGACTTGTGTTGCTTGAAGGCGCCCGAAGGTGTCCGTTGGCGTGTTGCACCATGTATTTGGACTCATCCGACCAGCACACTCTTTTTCAGTCCTCCAGCTTCCGGCCAGCGTATCGTTGACACCACAGCATTCGCCGTCGATGATAATCAGCGGTGAGGAGAAGGCATCTCTTGGGTTGTCTGCTGCGGAACCCCATACATCTGAGTGTGCGGCGAATCGTCATTTGGGATATTGTTCTTGCATTATCCATATTGCATTGCGATGTGAACTGTCGCACAGCGGCCTGCTGTTGAGCCTGTAAAAAGCGCTGAGCCCTTTGCTCACCACGAAAACAACCACCTTGCATAATCCGTTACAGTTATCATCGGCGGGAGGTGGTTTGACCCTTTCAAAACCTTTTTTTTTTTTTTTTTTTTTCTGTACACTTTAAACACACTGGATGCGAACAACCGACTAGATAATCTTTCCGATATGGAAGCACCCGACGCATGAGCACCACAATCGTGCTTTTTTGAAACTCCGTGATATCTTTACTAAGTCCCATAACTGCCAACTTAATCACTTTAACTTAACGTCCAAATTAAATTTACCACTGCTCTAGCGTACGAAGCTGTTCGGTATTTTATACTGCTAGCTATGCGGCATAATCCATTATGAAGGGGTGGTCGTAATACAGTGATCTCTGAATGTATGTACAAACAATAATTTGCACAGGCTAACGCTACACCACATGAAATTAGTTTTCTAACTACATTAAAGTGGCATTTATAACTGAAAAATTTAAAATTAAAATGAGTCTTGAGTTAGCTATTACTTCAAAACTCCTAGCTACTCAACTGACAAAATGAACGTACAGACGTAATTTAACATATTTAGAGAATATTGCGCCGTGTTATTTTAGTTTTATACACGAGGTGATAAACATTTTTCAGTCTATAGTTAGGTTGAAAAACTTACTTCTATACACTCATACGATTGCTTCACTTCACGATTGATCACCCAACGACATTGCTCCATTGCTTTTTACATATATTTTATAGCGCCAAAATCCAGGCTAGGGGAGATTCTAATATTGAAATCGGAAAAATAACCAATTTTATTTAGTTATTGGGACTTTTTGGGGTCTAAATGTAAAATTTGATCCTTTAAAACAAACCAATAAACGAATTAAATGTTTCACGTGGTAAAGTGTCTCATTAAATTATCTTACTTCAAATTTTATGAATTTGGGGAGTACAATGTGTACAGAAAGGATAGACAGGATAGGAAGGAAGGAGGTGTTATGCTGTTAATTAAGAAAAACATAAAATCAAAAGCAGTGCATCCAGTTGATATAGATGAACAGTGCACTGTTGAGTCAGTTTGGCGTGACATAAGCACTGCGAAAGCAAAAATAAGAGTAGGAGTGTGTTATAGACCTAATGACTCAAATGAGTACAATGAACAGTTGTACAGAGATAACGTGGGCTAGTAAATCAGAATGTCCTATAATAGGGGATTTTAACTTCCCAGATATAGACTGGAATTTATGGGTTGGTCACTCGCCCACTACTAAGACTTTTGTGGATTTATTAGATAATTGTTTTCTGCAGCAGCATGTTCGAGAGGTAACCAGAGAGGGTAATACTCTTGATCTGGTTACCAGCAGTGATCATTCGTGTATTAAGAATTTGCAGATAAAGGAACCATTAGGTGGCAGTGATCACAGTGTACTCATGTGGGATTTACTTAAAGATTTAATTACCATCAGGGGTAAAGGAAGGGGTTTTTGCTTCCGTAAAGGTGACTACAGTGGTCTCAGACAGTTTTTAAATTCTGTACAGGGGGACCAACTGATGTTACCAACAACAAATTCTAAGTGGGAAGCATTCAAGTAATTAATAGTGGAAGCTATTAAACGTTTCATACCTATTAAAAAATATTGTTCAAGGTATAGGCCTAAATGGTTGTCAAATGAACTAATGAGACTCGTGGCAGAGAAAAAAATGCATGGGATGCATATAAATTATCAGGCGACACAGAAGCCTATTATATATATATATAAGCTAGTCTGTAATCAAGTCACAAAGGAGGTTAGGCAGGCGAAGGCAGATTTCGAGAAATCTTTGGCAAAGGATGCTAAGAAAAACAGCAGGGATTTCTTTACTTATATAAACTCTAAAAGGAAGGGGATGAATCAGATTGGTCCACTTGATATCGATGGTTCGACTGTTGATGATCCTCCTCAGATAGCAAACAAACTGAATGAGTATTTTGCCTCTACATTCACACATGAGGAGTTATTAAGGTTTGAAAATGCCACAAGGTTATCAAATTGTAACAGAGTGCTTAATGATTTTGCAATAACTGAGAACAAAGTGGAGGAGAAATTGTTGAAGTTAAACATAAGAAAAGCACCTGGGGTGTATAGGATCTATCCAGTTATATTATAGGAGGCGGCAAAGGAAGTAAGCGAACCCTTAGCCATAGTTATGAGGGCATCGTTGGACTCAGGGGAGTTCTCCACGGACTGCAGATATGCAAATGTGTCCCCAATTCACAAAGGGGGTCCAAGGGTGACATCCCTTTGTGAATTGGAGTGATTATAGACCAGTTAGTTTAACTTCTGTTCCCGGTAAAATAATGGAGTAACTGGTTAAAGATGCACTGCAGGATCATCTAGACAAGACTGCAGCAATAATTCAGACACATCATGGGTTTGTTAAGGGAAAGTCTTGTCTGACAAATTTGATTGGTTATTATGATGTGGTTACAAAGGAACTGGATGCAGAAAATAATTTTGATATCATATACTTGGATTTCAGGAAAGCTTTTTTCACTGTTGCGCATGGAAGACTACTGTACAAATTGGAGCAGAGTGGTATTAAGATTAAGTTGCTACAATTTAGTTTTTTTTTTTGCTACAATTTTGCTACAATTAAGTTGCTTCTCCCACTCAACCATCCTTGGATAAAAGGATGGTTGAGTGGGAGAAGACAGAGGGTGGTAATCAATGGGTGCTGCTCTTCGTGGACTAATGTTATTAGTGGAGTCTCACAGGGTTCAGTGTAGGGTCTACTGTTGTTAGTATATTTATCAATGATATTGATGAAGGTATATCAGGCTTAGTATCCAAGTTTGCAGATGATACAAAGGTTGGTATGGTTGTTAATGACAGTAATGGCAGTGTGTTACTGCAACAGGATCTAGATAATTTGGGCAGATGGGCTGAGAAGTGGCAACTGAAGTTTAACATTGAAAAATGCAAAGTACTGCATATGGGTAGAAGTAACCCCAGAGAAACGTTCCAACTGTGTGGTACTACACTTAAGGTGGTAGAATATGAAAAAGACCTGGGAGTAATTGTGCAGTCAGATATGAGGTTTTCTGAGCAATGCAGATAGGCTGCCAGGGCAGGTCATGGGATGTTGTCAATGATATACAGGAATTTTGTTAGCTTGCTAGCAGGGAAAAGGAGGTGATTGTCCCTCTGTATAAGACAATGATCAGGCCACGCCTTGAGTACTGTGTGCAGGTCTGGAGGCCTCATATTTAGGAAGGATGTAGATTTGCTTGAGCGTGTACTGAGAAGGGCAACAAAATTGGTCAGGGGAATGAAGGGATCCTCTTACCAGGAGAGGCTTAAGTTCAGCAAATTGCAGCAGCTGGAGACTAGGCACCTGCGAGATGATCTGATTGAGGTGTATAAGGCCTTGAATGGGTTGAGCACGCTGAATTCTGATAGGATTCTTCCACTTGTCCAGATTACGAACCTAAGGGGGCATAAATTGAAATTGAGGAAGGAAAGATGTAGAATAGATGTGTGGAAATTTGCCTTTAGCCAGCGGGTAGTTAATTGCTGGAATAAACTTCCATCTGTCTTTGTGGAAGTTGATAGGTTAAATAAATTTAAGGAGGAACTGGACAAATATTTAGAGGGGATTGTTTTGTAATTTTTTTTTTTTTTTTTTTTTTGGCTGATGCTGCATAAGCTCATACACTTGCTTTCTTGCATCACATACCACTACTACTAAGTTGTATATCCACCTAATGTCTTTCAAGTTTAATTAAGTAAAAGAAAGAAGAACTTTCTTAAAAATCAGATCATTTATAATTTTATAATCTATGTACAATCTAACCTTTCTGTTTCGAATTAATGTTTGCATAAGTACATTTATTCAATGATGAGATATACTTGGGATTGCACAGAGTAATTTTACTCTTGAACTAAGAATACGATTTGTGTAGTTTGGAAAAGTTGCCAGTAAGCTGTACTATTTAAATGAAGTTTGTACTGTCAATAGTGTGACAGATCCTTAACAACGCCAATGGGCTTCCTCGTTCTCCTTTAAATAATAAGTCACTATATTCCTTTTAGTAAGTAAGTTGTCTATTTACCAAAAAAGATAAACCTAATATTGATGATTAACCACCACACTGCATAGGTGGTTTTATATACCAAATTGAATTTGCATTCCTTGATCAAAGTCAAGGAGAGTAATTTCAGAATTCAGTTTGATGAAAACACGCGCGAATCTAATCGACTATAAAAAATAAACTTCTTTATATAAATAAAACAAAGTGAAAGCAGCCATACAATCCCTGAAGAATGGCAGGGCACCAGGAGTGGACCAAATCACCACAGAAGCGATCAAAGCCGGGGGAGATGTACTGCTTCGCCGACTACACTCACTCCTCAAAACCATCTGGTGCACTGAACAAATTCCGTTAACATGGAGGAAAGCCATTATCGTACCGATCCACAAGAAAGGTGATAACCGGGACTGCAAGAACTACCGTGGCATCAGCCTCCTTTCCATCATCGGAAAGGTCTTTATGAAGATCATCCAGTCAAGACTGCAAAAACATCGCGAGCAAACCAGTCGAGAAGAACAGGCAGGATTTAGACCCGGGCGAGGATGCTGTGATCAAATCTTTGCCATTCGTCAGCTGATGGAGGAGAGGATCCGGTGTGGACAGCGAACCGTCATTGTTTTCATTGACTTTAAGTCTGCTTTCGACTGTGTCCACCGGCCTGCCTTATGGAAACTACTAGAGGTTGAACATGTACCTCGAAAAGTCATCACACTCCTCCAAACTGCATACAACGGTTTAACCAGCCAGGTGCGCATCCAGAATGATTTATCTGAGGAATTTACCATCCAAACTGGAGTCCGCCAAGGGGATGTAGCCTCCCCGTTGCTTTTCAACATCGTGGTCGACGCCATTATGAGGCAAGCATTCAGAAACAGACAGGGCATACAATATGACAAGGATCACTATGTGACTGACCTGATGTTTGCTGATGATAGTGCTATCCTTGCCGGTAACGACGCTGAAGCCACGGACATCCTCTACGACATTGCCCGCATTGCCCGGCCATACGGTTTGAAGATCAATGCTGGTAAGACAAAGGCCCTGACAACAGATGGGTCGCAAGCCACCATCTATCTCGAAGGCGTCCAGATCGAGCAAGTGCAGGACTTTAAATACCTTGGGTCGCTGGTCCAGGAGAAGAAAGTTGCATCCACCATGGAAATCCACAGCAGAATTGGACAGGCGGCCACTGCGTTCGCCTCGCTCAAATGGTGTCTGTGGAAGAGGACCAACATTTCCACAAAGACTAAAATCCGACTCTTCCGGACTTTGATCCTGCCCATTCTTCTTTACGGATCGGAAACATGGATTTGTCTCAAGTTAGATTTGAACAAACTTGAGGTATTCCAAATGCGATGCCTGCGGCAGATCTTGGGCATCTCTCTTCGCGACCGCATCACTAATGATACCATCCGCGCCAGATGCCAACAGCAACCAACCATTGCCGACCAAATCCAGAAGCGAAGGCTCAGATGGTTTGGCCACGTATGTAGAATGGGCACGAACAGAATACCATCCACACTCCTTTGGAGACAACGACCCACCCAATGGAGCATCCAACGGACCGCGCCTAGGAAAACGTGGGCCAAGCAAGTGGAAGATGACTTGAAGAGCCGACGTCTCGACCTTAACCAGGCCAGGACTGAAGCCATGGATCGTAAGGTATGGAAGAACATCACAGAGCAAGTCCGAAACCCTGCGGCACCTACAGCAGCATACTGGTTGCGTGGCCAACCGCCTCCCCCAGCTGCCAGCTAAGGACCAAAGAAGAAGAAGAAGAAGAAAACAAAATATTGGTTAAAAATGGTTACGCGGTCTTCTGTACCATTTCTCGTAGTCTTTTTGCGAACTTTCTGACGCTCGATTTCAGAAATCTTACCATCATGATTTGTTCGTAAATGAATATTAAAAATCCGATTAGTATACATTTGGACAACTAGAATTTTTGAAATTAAAAATGTATTTGATACATCAAATATAGTATAACTGTATTTAATGATATACCGTATATATGCAATTCAGTTTTATTTTTAATTAATTAATTTATTTTTTTAAATATTTTCTCCCCAGTAATTTAATATGACACTGAACTATACTCTGCATTTATGTCTAGTGATATCACAAAGTAGTAAGACCTGAAGGAAGTTTTAAGTGAAATTCAACAGAATTCTCAACCGGTGATTTCATGCTAGGTTGTTTAGGTGAATTCAGTGCAGCTTCTCATCTGTTATGTAAAAGATATACACTCATTAAATCTTAAAATTGGCTTCTAGACAGCTTTTGGTTAAATAGTATGAAACAAAAAAAAGAAGCGATGATTGAATTTTTAATGATTTGCGATTTATTGTGATTTATTTAATTGATATGTAGGCGATACACTTACTGGATTGTAATAAGATAAGCGTATGTGAAGACTGAAGCTATTTTTTATTCAAAGAAACTTCAAATGAATTTTGGGAGTATAATATAATATAACCCTATTTATCAAAATAACTATCTACAAATAGTGTAGAGTACAGAAATCATCAAAAGAATAAGATAGCGTGAAAGGCTGTATGTCTTGTCACTCTAAGATATCCTACTCAAAGTTATTTTAAAACACCACCGTCTTCCACAATAAATTAAGTATATATCCCGTGAAAAATACGAAAGGCTTTGCTTTCATGAAACTCTTCAAATTAGCCAAGATTTCTCAATATTTATATTTCAGAAACTATGCTGGATATATTTTTTGTTTTGTTATTGTTCCACTTGACAACGGCACCGTGTTATTAGAAATTCTCCATATACCACCTCACGCATGTTATGACTCGAAAAACCTACTTCCACACATCGATATGATCAAGGAGAAAACGACAAACAAAAAGTTGGTCGGCATGCTTGGGAGGTTCAGCAGAAAAACCAGGAGAGTATTCAAAATTCTGACTTTTCGAAACGTGCCTTTGATTACCTCATTTCACTAATACCTGGTCCAGAAACGTACTTTGTGACTAATTTTACACTGGCATTCTGAGTCACTAAGAAAGGATTGCATAAAATAAAGAAGCGATCTTTAAAAAAGTAAAAAAAGTGACTTTTATGTATGCTCGTTAGCATATTTCAGTATAAATGCTATGAGGAAACTACTATATATACTACGAAACAAAGAAAACGGTTAATTGTCATGTCGGAAATCTGTAATTTTACATACTTAAAATATACTCCATTCCAATTAATTCAATACTAATTACAAGTATTCAATGAAAGAGAATAAAAAAAAAAGTACCAAAAAATTTGAATTTCTATTGGTTATGCGCTGTGAAGCTGCAATATAACGCTACTATTGGGGGAAGGGGAGAATCTCGCGTGCGTCTCAAACGGAGGGGCAAAGAGAAGCGATAAGTAGATTGCGCACTTCGAACTGATTTAAATAAAAATGAAATAAATGTAACCACAAGAAGATATATGCTCTTCGCTTACAATTCCTATTAGTCGACTCGTATTTAATGTCTGTAATCATGTAGTACACACTTCTGATATTCTCGACACGGAATTCTATAAGCATTCAGCAACTTTATGCACGTGTACAACGGCACCAAAGTAAAGCAGGACTCCATAACAGTGTGCAATTTGATGGCGACGGCGTTGATTGCTTTGTGGAAACTAGACATGCTTTCCATTTTGGAAGAAGAACACGAAGGCACTGCAGACATCGAACAGTAATGAGAAAGTGTGTATATCACTCAGTGAGCGAGTGGTGATGCCCAGTCGGACTGCCTGCCAGTCCAAAGAAAATGGTTTGTCTCATTTGCGAACAGAGACAGAGAAAGCTATACAGCTTGCTGAAGAAAGGAGGCGGGAAGTGTTGTAGTTCGACTACCGTGAGAAAATATTTTCGCTTTCTAAATTGAGAAAGAGTTATGAAAAACGCCAGACATACGCGCAAGGCCCTTTCCCCTCTACTTCTCTGTTCTCCGTATAGGATTGATGCTTCACAGCGCAACACCGATGAAAATTCAAATTTGAGCGTTTTTTTTTTTTTTACTATTATTTTTTATTTAATTTTGAATGCTTGCAGCGGGAAATCAGCAGCCAAAATTTTGTATTGACTTTTTTAACTTTACGGAGAACTTTCTTTTGATTTTTCATACGATAGATCCATCGCTTGACAATCTCACTGTATGACACTCATTACTGATTGATTTCTACTGATCGTGACTGACAACTGTTGCCAATCAAACTCTCATTACAAACGGCCACCGAAAATTTAACTTTTTAAGTTTAGAACTTCCATTCATTTTTTATCTAGCTTTAAATAATCCAAGTATATTTAATAATATTATGTCTCCTAAATGCTTAATTTTTTATTAAATGTGTGGTTAATTTTTAATTTTAATTAAAAATTAACCACAAATTTTCCGATATTTTAGGTAAATAACAATATTTAATGATTAGATTACTTAAAGGACTGCTAGTAACCTGCGATTACTGGCGTTAGTGGCCTTGGAAGACAATTTTATTTTTATGTAGTGATATTTTCCGAAAAATATAAAAGAGGCCTATTAAATGGAAAAAATATAAACGCATAAAATAGCCTGGATAGTTAAAAAGTATTACTTGTAAATAAAAATACAGCAAAAAAATAATATTAATTTGAAACATGAAAAAGTGGAAAAAAGCTCGCGAGTAATTCAGCGTGATCTTTGAGGAATTGTGAGGAACCTTCAGAGTAATTTATGTTAACTCATGAGAATTTGTGTTAAGTATAGATATATCCAGTACATTTTGTTTTTGTTATTATTTTAAAGTGTATCAAAAGATCGAAACGTAGATAAGTGCCGTTGTCGAGTGGTCAAACAAAAGGATACATAAGTACACGTGCTTTGAGTGACAGGGAAAGAAGCCTGATAAATACGGTACAGTTTCTTGCATTCTCTCTATCTGGTGAATTCCTCTTTCTGTATGATCGTCATAGAGTCTAAACAGAAAATTTATTTATTTCATTACTAGTTTTTGGTGGAACATTTTGTGGAAATATTTGGACAATGTTCACCAAGTAGTGTTCCGCGGAACACCGGTTAAAAAACACTGATTTAGAAGAATTCTTCTGTAAACTTTTACCTTTAAAACACGTTATAATTTCATTATAACGTTATAAAGATAGCACAAATTTCAAATTCTTATAAATAACCTCACTGTTTCTTCAGCGCTGAAGACGGCCTTACTAGAAGTATTATTATTATAGTTATTAAATTATTATTATTCAGATACAACTGGATCGACGCAGACTATTTCTGGAGATCAGTTACGTAAATTACACAGAGGTAAGACAATTTAGAGCGTGACAGGGAACAGGAAGAAGTGATTATAGTACACTGTTTTTATTACAACTTTAATGAATATTATGAAATATTTATCAGAAACATATATATTTCATTGGCATTTTAGCCATGCAGAAGGCAGTCATATATATGAATCATTTGCTTAGAATCAATATAAGAGTGTATCGTCCAATTAATGTTCATAATCGATGTGTTACGTGTCCTTTCAGATCAACGGACGCTAACAGTGCAGAAGCACTGACCGTGATAATATGTAATTTATCTTGTCTGTATCAAGACAGGAAATTCTACACAGTTTTGTGATTTCTGGTTGGGAAGTGGCCAGTGCTCAAGTGGAGAACCTTAAAAAGTAGGGATTTATACTGCAAATGTCTCGTGTAAAAATATACCCCGAGTCTATGAAACGAAAGGTAAGCCAAAATTCTTCTCCACCCTCAAAATTCAGTATTTAATCTCCCTTTCTCTCTTTGTGTTTATAGTTATATTCACATTCTCTGTATTATATTGTATATTGTTATGCTGCGAATATCCGTGCTAATGTAAATATGGTGATGTTATGCTTTAAACTCAGCAGTATAAAATTTTATTTATAAAATAAGTTTATTTATTAAATAAGTCTTAAGCAGATTACAAGTTATTAATGTATCGTATGATTCTAATAAGTACTACATGTATGGTATAATTTAGTAACGAGTGTTACATATAATGTAAAATTGTATATAATATTATTCTCTGTTGCATAACAGAATATGTATCTACACCTAATGGCTGCAACCTGCAACCTAGGAGAAATAAAGATAATAATAGTAATAATTATAACGCAGTCAAAATAATCATTTTATAAGAAGTTTTACAAGCAGACAATTGTTGGAGTCAGGAAAATGTAGAATAAATTTTATAGTGTAGCAATTAAAATTATATTTATCAATAAACGAATATCTGTGTACGTCACAACAAGCACATGGCAAGACATAATTAGTAATTTATAGTTTGTTGTCCTCAGGGTAGTCGAGAACTAATGCAGCCCCCCCCCCCCCCCGATGCATCTCTGCATTGGGACCGCGATGCATGAGTATATATCCACATGTAAATGTGAAAGTTAAAAAGTAACAAGTCAATTATAACAAATAATAAATAAATTATATAATAAAATAACAACGTTTTTATTATTTTAAGTTTGTAGATTTTTCCGATTATTAAAAATGTATTTAATTACTTAAAAAATGTAATATTATGAGCTTGACTGAGTCCCCTTGAAGTTCTGTGGACTTCTAATCTCCCCTTCCCCCCACAACTCCCGCTTTCATTGGGCCCGGTTATCCTCTCTAGAAAACACTAATACTGTATATATTGTTTCATTAGGCATAGGAAATATTCGCGATTAACAAGGAAATACGTCTGTCGAAATAGGTGATCACAAACAAGTTAGTTAAATGTACGTTAAAGTGGGTAAGCAAATAGCAATAATTCATGATTTTAGCAAAAAAAAAAAAAAAAAAAATGTTATGTTGTCCATTCATTCCGTGCGCTGATTGGATGAATATCCTCCATTCGTTTCAATCAGCGTACGACAACAAACAATATCCAGTTCTGCGGCAAGTATACTACCACTACTATCGATAGCTTATGTGATATGCCGGATTTCTACTGGTCCAGTTTTAATAACATTTGGGAAGGCTCGCCAAATTGTTCAAAAAAGAGCCAAACATAAAGTTTCAGTAAAATCCATCCAATGGGAGTCTAGTTATTACATGCGGGCGAACGGGCAAAGAATTTTTTTTGTATCCAGTTCCTTAACGATTACATCATAATAGCCAATCAGATGGGCCGACATGATCTCCCCTTAACAAATCCGTGCTGTGATTGTCTTATAACTTCAATGCTGTTAAGATGAACCTGCATTACTTCTTTAACCATTGACTCCATTATTTTCCCTGCAAATGAAGTCAAGCTTGCAGGTTTCAATTTTAGTGGCTAAGCCCTTGATGATCGACGACCAATGGTTCTGCCATTGGTCGTCGAAGATTCGACGACCGATGGTGCATGAGTATGCTCAAATAGCGAGTTTTTCAGTTTTAGCATCCCAATGCGTATTAAGATATGCGATGACGAATATAAAAATAAAGTTCTCAAAATATAATAAAATAAATTTAATGAATTTTCTGTTTATATTCCAGGACGACCAAACGGTCAGAGGATATGACACGATTATTGAGGCAAACAGCCAATTATCACCTGATAAATAGAAGATACAGTATAGCGAGCTCTGCGGATAGAGAAGAACATAAACAGTTATGGATATAAGATTAGATTGAAAGGTGACTTTCTTGGTGTACCAAAACCAGGCTCGATAAGTAAATATGGGAAGAAAGACCGCAAATTACAAGAGTCCTGCTTGAAAGACCCAAATCTTGTTTTGAAACTTTAAGCAGCATAACTTTTGCCATAATGTGAATAAGATATTCATTAGAAGTGAATTTATCGTCAAATGTGATACCCATAAGCTTGTGAGAAGTGACCAGAGAGAGAGAGAGAGAGAGGAGCCGTTGATATAGAAGAATAAGTAAATAAATAATAAAGACTGGTCTATTATTAAAATAATAGATCAATCCTTATTCCTGTAATAAATTCCTGGTGAGATTATGAAGCAGCGAGGCACAGTAAACAGACCTAATTCGGGCAGACACGTTGTCCTACCATAAAGAATGAAACCCTTCAAAGAAGTTGATGTAATGCCGATGGGAGAAGAAACTTTGCTGTCCTCGCCAGAGATCAACTAACTCAGCACCGGAGTGAAAATAGCCCTCGAACGGAAGGACCATGATTATAACCACTCCGCTGCCCAAAGAACTAAATATTGGATATAGTTCACATAGAGTTTGGGGAAGGGCGCCACCGTTGGTTTCTCACAACTGTGCCATAAATACCCTGTAAAAGCCAGAAAAAAAGTATTGTGCGTAATATGTGAATGGTATTATATTGGGATCTGTCATTGTGTTCTTGCTTTTGGCCGTGGGATCCCTGATGTAATGTTTTACGAGACCCCACGTTGCCCGTGCCGTACACACCGCCAGGCTGCCCATTATTCTCTGGCTGATCTCCGCCAGGGTCACCCGAGCTTCCTGAGGAGTGGTCTTAAACCATTGGATCCTACCCAATCCGAGGACTGGGTTAGCAACATCATTCCCAGGGTAGACCCCTGGTTAGCCTGGTTAGGTGAAATCCTACCCAGCCATGTGACTGGATTAGCAAGGGGATCCTACACTGGATGTTCCAGGGTTAGCAATCCATGTAACTGGACGTAGAAGGTCAATTGCCGACCGGGCTAGCCGGGTGGGTAAAGTGCTTGCCTGGCAACCCAAAGGTCGCGGGTTCGAATCCCGCCTTGGGCTTGAAACAGAGTAGAAAATGCAAAAAAACCTTGGGAGGTGCAGTATGGCCACAGAAGCCGATGCGCCAACAACTAACAAAAAAAGAAAAAGAAAGAAGGTCAATTCCGATATGAATAACAGTCCAGGAAAATACTTCGAGACAAACAAAATGATGATCCTACATTCTCGGATTAGCATTGGTCTTGGGAATCCTACCCAGCCTTGTGACTGGGTTAGCTGGTTGGTCAAAAGTGTTACCATATTATCCCAGTTGAGTGGCTGGGCTAGCATATTTTGCTCGCTAATATGTATCCAATAATGTCCTAGTAGTGATATGGTAACGCCTAGTTAGGGATAATAGTATAGTCACAATCGATAAGAGTCATGTCCGGTTTAAGTCAAGTCCAGGTTTAGTTGGCAAGAACTGAATATTGGACAGCTGTGGATTGTAAGATGTAAAATCCTACAATCCTACAAGTAAATCTTACAAGTAAATTGTATATAAAGATAACAGGTCGTCGTTCCCAAACTGAGAATTTAATAAGAGAGGATACGTTAGGAATAGTTATATTGTAAAATAAAATATAACAAATCAAATAAATTGAACAAAGTGGATCGTTAAAAATATGGGGGAGATTAAATTGAGGAAGGGGCTAATCGGAGGGAAGGGAGAGTCGTGAGAATTACTGCACAAAATTTCTACCAACAGATGGATAAACACTCAGCTATAAGTACCGTAAACAAATCTGAAGATCTAAAACGGGTAGCAGAGCCATCGGTGAATAGGCGACAAAGGGTAAGGTCGCACGAAAACAATAGAAAGTTGAGACGAATTAGTCGGAACATCCCTTTGATCAGAGACCCCAGGAGACAAACAGGAAGTGAGTACAGGTCTAATTCCGTGTCCAAGACAATAGGGCCAGCGACTGGTAGTCTGCAACAGCTTGGCCCGCAGAAATTTAGGGTAGGTGTGAATCTAGTAACACCGTCTTGTCGGCCAATTTCACAGCAGCAGACGGCCTGGGAAAGGGATAGTGATATTAAAAATGGGAGGTTGAATCTAGTGGGGATGGACATAGCATGGGAAACCCAAATAGCGAATAGTCGGGATGAAAATTTAAATATTGAAGTACGAGTGGTTAAATTTCTGAGCGAAGGTGGGCCAACACAAAAGGGCGATACGTAATTTAGATGAACAAAAAGTGAGTGAAAGGGGGAGACACTTGACAGTTGAGATTTTGTCGGTGTTTGTGGAAATGGGTTAAAATAGTCACAGAGTTGAGTTTTATGTGTGTGTTTATTGGAGATGAGTTACGAAAAACAGACAGTTGAGTTTTTTCGTCGGTGTAAGTAAAAATGAGTTAGGAGATGACAGTTGAGGGTTTTGTCGAAGTAGAAAATATGTGTTAGTAACATTGACAGTTGAGTTTTGACGTGTTAGAATAAGCCTGTCCGTCACTGGAAGGCAACGGCAGTGGTCGTATGCAGAAAGTCTAATCCGTCATGGAGGAAGGCAAGGGTAGTGGCCCGAATGCAAACGAGCGCTGTGAAATATTTTTTGGTGAACGAGTTTTAATTAAAAGGTGGAGCGCAGAAGAGAGGGTAGCGCCCTTTGAAGTTTTCTTCTTGTGAAAGAGTTTCTTAAAAGGTGGAGCAGAGAAGCGAGGGTAGCTCCCTGTGAGCTTTCTCCTTGTGAATGTGTTTTTTAAAAAGGTGATAGAAATCAGCGAAAGCAAAGGTGCCTGGAAAAAGAAGAAGCCCCCTTTGATGTCCCAGACGGTAGGAAGCATCCCCTATATCAAAACTAACAGGTGGTGAGGGCAAAGTGCCAGCCCTATTAGACGGAGCGAAGCCGAAAAATTAGTAGCCCGATCAGGATGGAGAAAGGACGCCAGACCCATGCAGCCAAGAGTTCCAGAAAATTATCTGTAGCAGATTCAGGAGAAATAAGATGATGGAAAGCCTTAGAAGACAGCCTGGAGAGCCTAAGATGGAAGCTTGAAACCTCTCTGGAAAAGAAAGGAACAAGATAGAAGTAGGTGAGCGATATATTAAGTACGCTCAGTTAGCAAGAAAGACTGTTAGTGAAATAGTATAGTAATTAATTAAAAGGGGGTAGCACTAGAAAGTAAAATGAAAGATAAGTTATCTCTGAAGTAGATACACTAACAGAGTTATTATGTTAAAAAAGGGTTAATGTATTATGCAAGGGAAACGAAGGAATGAGTAATAGATTAAATTGATGTACAAATAGCTATAATGTGTTAGAAGGGTAGTAAAGTTTATAAAGAGGGATTCTGAATATGTTTTAACGATAGATAATTGAGTTATATGAGCAACTCTGAAAATAGTGTTTTTATTAATGAAGATTTGTTGGTTTATCTGAAAGACTAATAACAAATAGAGACTTTAGGAAGGTTAAGATTGATCTACAAGTATATTGTAATTGAATGGTGAGAACACAGAGCACAATGATGAAAGTAGCATATTTGATTGTTAATATATGAAACAGAATTGTATCCAGTAGTAAGTGAAATAGGTATAGTGAATGTATAAGTGTTAGGAGTTAGTTAGGACAGGAAGAATGAATCAAGTGTTTTCATATAATGGTCAACTCGGATTAGCTAGTGAAGGGAAACAGGAATAAGAATAATATATAGGTGGTAGATGACTCTCGTCGACCGGTGCAATACCACCACTTTGCTTATTGGAGGCTTGAAGTTGTGAAACCCATGTTTATTCTCTAGAGCAAAGTTTCCGGCATTCCCCCCATACTTCTCTTTCAGCCCATGCACGGTACCAAGTACTATAGGTTTTGATACCTTTTGTGTTTGGGGTTTCCATAAAAAAAAAAAAATAAAAAAAAAAAAATAAAAAATAATATGCAAGGTATCTTTGATTTAACTTTGTGTGTCATATTACATGCTATCTAGTTCAGTTGTATCTCACGTTGTATATATATATATATATATATATATATATATATATATATATATGTATGTAAATAAACTTTGTTGTTTATTAATTAGTGAGTTTGTTATTCTTGAACACTCAGCCATTCCGAAGGGAATTATACATAGTTGAGAAGTTCCCTTGAACCTGGAATTCTCCTGTGAAGCAAAGTCAGATGTGTAAGTGGGGGTGTAAGATAAAGAAGTCTATATAAGGGAACAAAACAAAATAAGGAATATTTAATAACATTACTAATATTAATATTCAAATTAATATTAAATAATAAAAGTAAAACATACATATAAAAGACATAAATAACCCTCCTTCCTCTTAATATCCCCCCCCCCACAGGATTCCACCAGTGAACTGTCGAATATAGCACAGACTTGCAGTATCCTTCTCTGTGGCCTAATCTGTTATTCCTCGATTTCCTGAACTTGTGGGGTCCATTGGTTATCTAAAAATGTTTATTATATTGGATTTTACACATTAAGTTATTTTAGAATTTAACAAAATCGAATTTAAAATGAAATTAATTAAAAACTAATTTTTAAAAATTACATATTAAACTTAAGGTTGGCAACAGCAGCTAAATCTTTCCTTATTAAGTAAGTCTTTTGTTAATAATACAGTATTTAGAATACGAGGAGGGGAGGTTCAAAAAAGATTTGCATTCACCCAGAAGTAATTGTGATAGAAGGCTGAAACAAACACCATATATTACGCTTTTTCAAATAGTCACTAGACAAAATGACACATTTTTGCCACCTCTCAATAGCGTGGCACCGCAGCATGCAAGGAATGCGCAATACATTATCGTGAAGCATGCGCACACATTTTGACAGCTTTCCCGGTATTTTATTTTTATTTTTTTCTTTTATAGCAGCACGGAGGTTGGAGTAATACTTCACCCTCACAGTGCAGTACTTCTGAAGGTAATCTGTTAGTATTACACAACGCAAAAAACTGACATCATCACCTTGCCAGCACTTGTTTGCACCTTTCCCTTTTTTGGGGGAGGGGTGATTTTCCTGGCACATCCATAATATTCCATGTGCACATTACGCCTCTCCTTCTTCTTCTGGTAATGGGTGAGAAGTCTGTGAACCCATCTAGCAGACACTTTACTCATATGCAACTGTTGATGGATGATGTTCCCCACAGATCTTAGACTAATTTGAAGTTCTTCATCTGCTTCTTTGAAGTTAATGCAGCGATCTTCCAAGATTAATGCCCGATTTTTGCAATACTCTCTTCTGTTACAGCAATTGCTGGACTCAGGGCCGGCCCCAAAATTTGTGGAGTCCTGTTCAAGAATTACTTGCGGGGTTCTGGGGTCCTGTGCAAAAATAAATATGGTGTATTTTTGTAAAAGTGATTTTTAATATTTTTATTTTTATCAAATTTTTCAATTTTACAGCTCTTGGAGCGACGATAATGTGGGTAACTAGACATTAAGACGGCGGTAGGCTCGTTGATAGAAATGCAGAAAAGACTCGAATGATGTTATTATTTAGACCATTTGAGAAATGCGGAAAATACTCGGATGAAATTATTATTTAGACCATTCGAGTGCTGGTCCCTATTCGACAGAGCCGGTTGAACATGCTTGTGGTCGGCGCTGGCTGGGCTTACTGGAATTTCTTCATTATGCCCTGAGGTTCTTCCGCATTTGAACTGTTTATACCAGAGGTGGCCAACAAGTCGATCACGATCGACCAGTCGAACGCGGCTTTAATTTCGGTCGATCATGACGAATTTTAAATATACATGTATATAAAATAGATTAGTCAAAATCTAAATGTTATTATTATTTATTATTTATTTATTTATTTATTAAATCTGTTTATTGCTCTGCTCAAGAGTCACCCCCTGGAGAGCAGTAATCTGGGGGGGGGGTGATATTTACATTCAGAGGTTAAGACAGGGACATGGGTCCGGCGGTTACATGGAGCACATGTATGCTTAACCCGAAAGGTACAGAACTTACAGTGTTTATTATTTTACATACTTGAAAGTTGTGCAATACCGACGTGTCCCGAATTAAAGGATATTATTTTATCAAAAATGCTATAAATTACAAAACCATGAGAAATATGTACAAAAAAATAAAATATTGGGGCAGTCCATCACCGGTTGTTGCCCCGTGGTGTCGCTTCAATCTTGACTGTCTTAATACTCACAACTAGGCGTCTTTGGAGTAATAGACCAGTGACGGCTTCACCTTATTTTATTTTTCGTTCATTGTGTCATGGGAAGCATTGTCGTGGCAATTTTCCTTCTGGTGGTCTGTCATAATTGTAAGTTTGTATATGTGTCCGTTAGCTTATGGCGTCTGTACATATGCTGCTCGCAGAATTTATCCAGGTCGATGGCTAGATTGTTGATCAAATCTATCGTGATTTCTCCGAACATGCGTCTGAAGCCTTTCAGGTTATTGAAACTGATTGTAAATGGGAGTCTTGGGTCCATTTAATTTCTTCCGGCAATGCGGGGAGTTTTTATTAGATCAGGGACGTCGAGCCGTCCTGTGATTAGTCTGGCAAGTGTAAGAAGGTTTGCTGCCACAATCTGTTGTTTCCATGGGGTGACTAGTTTGGCTCTATAAATGGTGTACCGGTTGCCAGTCCGCCAGTTGAGTCATTTCAGGAGCCAGTATCCAGGCTGAGGAACTTGTTGAAGTGTGTTGTGGGAGCAGAGGGCAAAATAGTTGCTGCATAGAGAGGTATGGGATAGAGACATTGGGCAACATGTTTCTTTATCAGTTCGGCGTCATGAATTCCCGTTAGTTCCTGGCGGATCGCCCACATAGCGGAATACATTTTGGTTTTTGTGTTGAGGAGGTGAGCCTGGAATGTCAGCCCATCATCCCATACTAATCCGAGATCCTTGTGTGCTTTAACTCTCTGAATGGGTGATCCATTTATGGTAAGATTGATATCATTGCGTGACTTCTTCCAGGTGGAAAACATTTGAGCTGTCTTTGCTTGATTAATCTGTAATCCGATGGAAGCCAGATATTGTTGGAGGTTATGGATGGTTTTACTTGCCTGCAAGGTAGTGCTAAGAACCTGAGTTTGGTCAGAAGATGTGATGTAAAGTTTCAGGTCATCAGTGTATGATTGGAAGTCAGTTTGGGATGCCAGGAAGGTCCCCAGTGCTGCGGAAAATAGGGTTGACGATAGGACTCCCCCTTGTGGGACACCCCTATTAGTATTGTATGCTGTCCGAAAGCTGCGATGTGAGATGATGAGATGTCTATGCTCCAGGATTGATATAATGATGCCGAGATTTGTTCCTGTGATGCTGAAGTAATGCTGGAGAATGGTGATTAGAGCTTTTATGTCTATTTTGTCATAGGCCGCTTTTATGTCAAAGAAAAGCGCCCCATTATTACGCTCCACTGCATACGCTTATTCAAATCGTTTGAACGCTTGACTACTCTTGTCGCCGCGCAGCCTATTTTCACTAGGCTTATCTAGTGAAAATTCACGCAGTTACGTTGTGTGTGTGTGTGTATCGAATTCTTATTTAGCTTACTTAATATTAATAACTGGAGAGTACTTATACGTTAATTTAATACCATTTGATTTAAAATGACTACGAAAAAGAATAAAACGTATAATTTTCATCAATAGTGGGAACTAGAATACTTTTTTGTAATGATAAAAGAAAAATGTTGTGTTTTGATTTGCAATGCATCCGTGGCTATACCCAAAAAAGAAAGTTCAAAAAGGCACTTCAACGCACTACGTGGTAAATACCAATCGGATTTTCCGCCTAATAGTGACCTCAGAAAAAATAAATTAAAAGGAATTAAATCCAGATTATTCGCACAAAATTTCTTCGTGACACCTAATTTACAATCTAAAGCAGAAACTGTAGCCTCATTTAAAGTGAGTCATCTTCTTGCAAAGAAATGCAAACCATTTTCTGATGGTCAATTCATCAATGACGCATTTTTAGAAATAACAGATTCTCTTTTTGAAAATTTTAACAACTAAAATGAAATTAAAAGTGCTCTTCAAGATCTACGATTATCTCGAAATACTGTGATACGACGCATCGAAAAAATTAGTAAAAATGTGAGCGAACAATTGCGTGGTCATATTGCTGATTGTGTGTCTTTTTCTTTACAACTCGATGAATCTGCAGATGTCGATGATTCTGCCACTAGAGAAGAACTGCTGGGTAGGTTTCTTTAAAAGAAAGAACTAGAGTTCTTGATATATTTAACGCATTCAAAAATTTTATTGAAAAAATTAAATTATCACTATTTAAGCTCGTATCAATAACAACAGATGGAGCTAAAGCAATGACAGGGCATCTTAATTGATTCATCGCATTGTGCCAAAAGGATAATGAATTCCCAGATTTTTTTAGTTACCACTGTATCATCCACCAACAAGCATTAGCCAGCAACAGATTAAATACTAAAGTGTTATGGATATAGCTTTCAAAATAGTGACTTCCATCAGAGGACAATCTCTTCAAAGGAGACTTTTCAAAATGCAACTTGATGAAAATGAACCAGATCTGACATTACACAGAGGTGTGAGGTGGCTGAGTCGGAGTAAGTTTCTACAGAGATTTCGAAATTTGCTGAATGAAATTAAAAAATTTGTAAAAGCCAGAGCATCAGAAAAAGACTTTTGGAAATATGTTTGCCAAGAAAAGTACCCAAATGTAAAAAAATGCAGTGAACTTTTAAATTCCTGTTTTGATTCCACATATCTATGTGAATCGGCCCTGTTCGTATTTGAAATAAACAAAGACGAAGAATCGCTCTACTCTTATGGACTTGCATTCAGAAGATTCTTACGATTGGCCTTATCACAGTATATCCCCGATTTTTGAAAGCTTGACAGATGACATGAAAACACAAACTTCAAATAAATTAAAAATTTAAATACGCATGAATTTAAAATAAGAATCTGAATTATATTTAATTTTAAAATTTATAAACAACATTTTTTAATGTGTGTTGATTAACTTTTTTAACCATGTGCAATGAAATTCTTGAGATGGTAGATCGCGGCAAATTTTTAAGAAAAAAAGTCCATCGCACCACAGATTAAGTTGGCCACCCCTGGTTTATATCAATGTGTAATAACACTGTAACCTGGGCAGTCTTCTCCATAAACAGCGACCATTGTTTTTTGTGAATTGTTTTGGGTGTTTACCCTTGCAGAAAGAGAAGCGGAATCACTGATCTTATTCCATTTTATCCATTATGGCATTTCTTCATTCAGCACCGCAATTAAAAAAAAAAAAAAAATGAATTGTCAGATCGAAACTAAAAGTTGTTGCTATACAGATTTCAATATATCAAACAAAAAAAAAAAAAAAAAATCATCTTTCTATCACAACCTACTGCGTGAATACAAATATTTTTGAACCCCCTTCGTAAGATTTATTGATGTTTAATGCTCAAAAATTTTGATCTATGGTTTAATGTTTAACTTTTTTAATTATTCGTACACCCTACAAGATCAGTGATATATTATATATAGTGATAATTAAGTATTTAAGTGTAGTTTTTGCGGACCTCAGGATTCCCCCCATTAGCCGCTTTTGTACTTCTGGTGGTGAGGCTTGCGCCATAACCGACAACGTGCGTGAAGTGTTTTTCCTGTAAAAAAATTGTGCTCTGTTTTGCTGTTATGTTGTGTGACTTGCGCGTAGCATTTTACCACAAGTCCCATCCTAGTATCAGGAACAGCAAACAGAGGAAGCGCCTCAACGACATTCCTGTCTTCTTTGAGGAAAGAGTCCAAATATCATGGACCAATTTTCACCCCATCAAACTCCATTAATAAGGTAAGATTCAGCATCAACAAATATATGTACTATGTACAATCAATAGAAAGTCCAAGTTGGTTTCAACAGTTCACCAAACAATACAGGTCCAAAAGGATAATCCACTGGAGTAGCATTTCCAAGGATCAAAATGAAGAATTTTCAGAGGTAGTGGAAATACAGTAGTTCTAATTTATAACAATAATATTGTTACCATCTAATACAAGTAATCACAATGAGAACTCGTAGTTAGAAGTCACTTTTCTGTACACCACACCTGAAATACAAAGAGTCACAAGAACAACAGTCTATCTTGAGTTAACTGATCGAAGTTAATCTCTCCTTTCGAAGACACGTGTAGCAAATGCATTAAGAGCATTAAATACAACTTGGGATCGAGTAAGTAAAGGTTTATATTCACCAGTGAAGTGTCCTGCAATAAATTGAAGTTCTTGTCTATAGTCCAAATAGTAATGACAATCAAATAAGATATGATCCACGTTCTCTTCAACCCCACACAGACAAACTGCAGTAGGAGACAGTCCTATTTAAACAGTTTATTATTAATGCTTCCATGACCCGACACCAGGAATAATCAGTGCAATCCTGGAGAAAAACGAAAATTCTTTCTTCTTAAACTAACTAAAGGTAAAAAAAAAGGCTTTGTTACTCTACCAAGATCTGAGGTATTCCAATCTCTTTGGCACTTTTCAATGTAGATGGAATGCAGCCTTTTCCTTTCAGAAGCCAAAGAAGCACTCAAATTAAGCTGCACTTCTTCCAAGGAAACAGGGTGTGCTTTCTTCAGATGATAATTCATGTATCTGTATTGGATCTCATAATGTACTGGTAGTTTTCCCAACAGAACCTGTAAAGCCACAGTAGATGTAGTCCTACATGTTCTAGACATCATCAGGAAGGCAGCACGCTGGGCCTGTAACAACTGTTTAATTACAGCAAACTTAGTAGCTCTATAGGCCCATGCACCGGCACCATAGGTAATAATAGACCAAAAGACAATCGTAATATAGTCTGAGAGAATGACCTCTCAGATCCCACTCCTTTCTGGTTACTAATCGTAATCTTGCTAGAATTGATTTACATCCTTCCTTTATGTATCTTACATGGGACAAAAAACTTAAGGTGTCATCAAAATAGATAGATAGATAGATATATAGTGATAATAATATAAATCAGAATAATAAATCATATATACGACGGATGGTCACTTGGTAAGAGAACAAGGTCAAAACTGGTGAGTTTTCCCATCGCGCAAATGATTAAATGCCAGATTCAGACATTTTTGTTCGAAGTAGAAAATAAAAATAAATGTTTTTTTTCCCCTTGCCAATTCAGTTTTTTTCCGAAATTAGCGACCCGTTGATCAAAAATGAGTATCTTGTCGCTGTCTAGTAGGTATGTGCCAACGGGTGTCCTGAGTGTAGGACACTCATACACTCAGGCTTATTGAAAAGACAGTTTTTCTTATTCTAAAGGGAGAAAAACAACACTACCCTCGCCTGAGATCGACTAACTCAGCCACGTTGTGAAAAAGTCCCATAAATATTCCTCTGGTTATTGACGGGATTCAAATTAAGTTCTTTTCCATCCTGAGTTGGGAGGGCGGTGATTGTGCTACCGACGAGGGTTTCCACTTGATTTATGGAAATTAATTCCATCAAATATGATGGAATTAATTTCGAGTATGCTTACTCAACTGTTACCCATTTGAGAATTTAATTAAAATTAACACACATGAATTTAACAAACTTGGGGAGTTAATTGCTAAGGATCAAAAATGCAAACCTAACGATTAGCGCCGTGAGACAAACATGAATTCATGAATTCTCTACTCTATGAATTATTGGATTATCGCGAGTGGGAAGGATTTTTCTAAATTAAATTAATGGATACCATTAAGGAATTGAACATAACTGTGTCTGCATTTCTCTTTTCTGTTGACATGAAGAAGTGAATTAATGAATGATATTTTATGTTGGAAGCTTTTAAAATTTCACTTTATATGACGGAAATTTTGAGTTTCCAGCACATGATCTTTTTTATTAATTCTAGTGTTCTCCACTAATGCTAGTTCCTCCAAGTTTAGTTCTATCTTTCACTCCTTTCCTCTTGTATATTAATGACATTCTTCCACTTACTAGAATCCAATCCATAGTTCTCCTGTGACAGCATGTTAAATTCCAATCCATAGTTCTGCTGATTTAATTTTTGTTAGCAAGTACATTCATAAAAAAGCCGACAATTGCCTAATGCTAACCTATCTGTTATTTTTTTATTTAAATCATATTTAGGTGTGCGCCTATAATATCTGTATGTGCTTGTATTACAAAAAAATTATATTAAAGAAGTAAATAATAACAACAAACTATTTTATAAATGATTATTTTATTAATATATTTAGTAAGTACATTTAAATTTTTTTATTCAATACATACATATGATATACGTATATAAAATATAAGCAATACCTATATAATTGCGAAAATAAACATGTGAAACAAAATAAACTTCAAATATGATACATAAATAAAATATTTTAAAAAAAGAAAAAAAAAATACTATACAAAAGGCAGAAAATTTTAAAGAAGAAAATTATTTAAAATTTTTTACGCCTGTGGGGGATCTTCTAACCCCCTATCGGGCGCGTGCCCCGGGTGGCGGATGGGGGATCCCACTAGATATGGTGGGGTCGTCCGAATAGCTATAGTAATAAGGATCCTTGGACCAACAAGGAGCCCAGTGTCTGGGGCGTATAATAACTGGACTATCCTCCAGGAGTTATAAATATGGAGGGCCGGAGCATAGGATAGGTTTTATAGCGCACCAAAACGGAGAGAGAGAAGGCTCGATAACATTCACAAGAAAGCCATTGCCACAAGAAATCAATCCTTCTAAATATAACTTCTCTAGGGGTAGGAAACCCTAAAATCAAATTCCCTGGCCCTCCAGGTTGGGGTTGTTGATGGGCTGGATCCCCGTAGTTTTAATCTCAGAAGACTCAAATAATCGGCTGGACGGATTATAATGACAACGACTTCGCAAGGACAGCTGGATTTCCATAATTTTTACACTATGTCAGGAAAACTGGATTATGAGAAAAATTAAACTGGGTACGTAAGACGTAACGTATAACGTAACGTAAGAGGACTGGCATATAAAGAACTTGAATTATTAGAAATAAGCAATAAACAACTGATATCACAATTATAACAGAAACAAAGTTAAAGACTAAAGTAAGTAGAGACTATGGTAGCAATATAATGATTCACTCAGGAAAATTAATAAATGAAAGAGCATCTTCTGGAGTTGCAGTATTGATAAAACAGGAATTACAAAAACAAATCATATTATATGCCTGAATCTCAGATCGAATTGTCACACTCAGATTAAGAACTGGAAGAAACCGTATGCAAATTATAGGTGTTTATGCTCCATGCGAAAACACTGGAGAATCAGAAGCATTTTATTAAGAATTACAGAAAACAATAGACGAAATCGATAAAAATGACTATATAGTAATTATGGGAGATCTAAATGCTAGAATAGGCTGTTCTTTAACAGGTGGCATTGGGAAATATGGAGAATAAACTATAATGAAAATGGAAAATGTCTGAAATATTTTTGTGTATATATAATAATCTATTACTAATACATATTTTAAACATAAAGATGTCCACAAGTACGCATGGGCAGCGAAAGGCAATCAATTATAGATTATATAATAATAAACCAGAAATAGAAGTCATGCATCACAGGTACAAGAGTGTATTAGAGGCAGCGAAATAAATACTGATCATATGTTATTGATAAGTAATTTAAGACTTTCATACAAATGTATAAAACTTAAAAAGCCATTGCCACAAGAAATCAATCCATGTAAATATAAAATACATCTTTTAAATGAAGGAAGTATCCGAAATTTACATGTAACTATAATAAAAAATACCTGCAATGATCAGAAGAAATAGAAGTAGAATGGAAAAACATAAAAGAAACTATACTACTTACTAGCAGCTTCTGAAAGTTTAGGTATAAAGAAAATGAAACGTAAAAATCGGATTCATAGTTGGAACCATGAACTATGATGAAATAGAGTATAAAAGAAGAGCAGCACTAAAAGATTGGCTAGGAAAATAAAACATGATTGGAAGAAATTTGTCAAGTCCTTAGAAAGAGATTTTACAGGGTATCAAAGATATGGCTTCAAGTGTTCAACAAACTCAAATTGGACACTAAAGATAATCTTAAAATAAATTCAATTAAGTGAAATAATGGGAGATACATTATTACAAACTTTGGAACAATGACCATACATGGGGGGGGGGAGAGAAGGGAATCACCAAGAAAGAGAAGAATGATGATATCCAGCTTAAATATGGAGATGAAAAGTTAAAGAGGAGAGTTCACTTTTTCTCCATATTGTATTAAGAAATTTCTGAATAAAATATAGAAAAAAAAGTATAATTAATAATAATAAGTCGCAATGAATAGAAAACAGAAGTGGTAATAAATTTACATAAGAAGGGATCTAAAGAACTTTGTGAAAACTGTAGAGGATATTTTATCTCTTGTTGCTAACACTTCTATGCATACAAAATTTATGTACATACAAAATTTATGCAAGCATCTTAAAAAACAAACTTTTAAAATGCGTGGAAAATATTTTAATTGAAGAACAATCAGGGTTTTTGGAAAGACCGAAGCTGTACTGAAAGTTCAGTACAGCTTCGGCCATTTTAAAATTTTATGGTGTAAATTCGCAATCAGCAGTTAAGGTTTTATCTCTTGATGCTAGTGATGTGACGAATATTTTATCTCTTGTTGCTAGTGATGCCACTCCTGCTATACATTTATTGTAGCTTGACTGTACTCAGGGGTGGGCGAACTGAGTCAAAAATTCTTCCCTGGGAAAATAAATAGTGTGCTTTCTTCAGATGATAATTGAAGGGCCTGACGTAGCCCAGTGGTCAGGAGCGAGTGTGCATAGCACGCGTTCCTTGAGTGAACCGGGATCCAAACCCGTGACTACTAAATACGATAAATATTTGTATTGACGATTTATTGTAAACTCTACTGACTTGGTTATCGTAACGGAGAAAAAAAAAAATTGAATATTGAAAATCACACTGGCTTCCGGCGTTTCGCCGGTAAGTCTTATGGCCAGACCGCCCCTTTACTAGTGCTGTCAAAAGCTCTTTTGGTTTAACTTTTTCACTAGATTTAATTTTTAATGCAGTTTAATCCGGACGTCGAAATGGAGAATTTTATAAAAAAAATCTCACTTTTAATAATCAAGTATTACATTACATCGCCGATGCGTGTGATGAGGCGAAACGGTGTTCTGATTCACCCCGATCCCTGGATTAATCTTAAAATACGTCTTAATACGCCAAAATGAGGTCTCCTAACTAAGATCCACGTTTAGTACAACCTAATCACGTGATGCATAATCAGCCAATTAAAGAACAAACTTATTAGTACAGACACTGTTTACCGAACATATAAACGCAAAGCGCAATAGTTTTCTTCGTCTGTGGTGTGTGAGTTGTTTCGGTTTCTTCATTTTTTGGAAATGTTGAAGAGTGACGGGCACTGTGCAGGGAGGGTGGTTTGAATGGATGAAACTGAATCTCCTCGTCGTGTGGTAGTTCGACAGTCGATTTTTGCCGCTGTTCGTGAAAGGTTTTTTCCTCGAAATATTAGTCTAGGGAACCTCACTCGCCGTCATACTGCTCCCGAACAACCACCACCGGTAATTAAATTTTTTCATAAAACGTGAGCTTATACATTTTCATTAAAATGATGACGTGGTACATTGGCGATTTAGAAAATAATTAGTCACGTTATCCTTCCAAACATGAAAAATAATTTGGTCAAATGACATCAGGGGCGACTCTGGACTAGTTGCCAACAATTAGAGCTCCTTGCGAACCCTGCAGCCGTGTCTCTTCACCCCCCCTACATACCAGATCCAAGTTTGGATGTAGATTGAGGTTTTTTGGTTTCGTAGGCGATCGTTTATTTGGACGGGCCACCCTTGGTTCTTTTACATGTATATGCTTATGACCATTTTTATTTTTTTAAAAAAAGTGAGTAGAATTTAAAAGGGCTATATATTATTATTATTATAATTGTTATTATTATTAGCCATATGGTGCAAGGAAGCCTGAGGCTTATGCTGCACCAGCCAAAAAAAAAAAACAAAAAAAACCTGAATTACAGCGAGAGAGAGAGAAAGAAAGAAAGAAAAGTAAGAGTCAGTAAAAGTAGAAGGGAATCACCAAGAAAGAGAAGAATGATGATATCCATCTCAGGACCCAGGGTGTTCCAAGCCCATACTCACCATATATGTTTAGGCGTTGTTATTTTTGTTTGTAATTTTTTTTAATGTTAAATTTAAAATAAATATAAATATTCAATATTTATTTTATAATTATCAAATTAAATATAAGTATTTAATTTGATTTACTGTTTTGAATATTTTTATTAAAAAATAAGATAACTAATGTACAAGATAGTGCATTTGCATCATTTCTGTACATAGCCAGCTACATAAGTAGTTATAAATTGGCATCATTAAGTATATCTCATATTGTGAATACCTTCACAACAAGTTGCCATGATATTGCACCACTTTGAATAAGTAATGCTTCACGATAGGAGAAGACTTGTTACTTATTCTCAGCGGATATCATCACCCATACGGTTTATGATTTGGGGATGCACCTGCACATCTCCAGTCCATGGGTTCTTCCCCTGAATCCAAAGACGTTCTCATAGTTATTGCTAATGGTTTGCTTACCTCCTTAGCTGCCCTGCTCCCTTAATATAACTGGATAGATCCTGTCCACCCTAGGTGCCATTTTTATGTTTAACTTCAACAGTTTCTCATCCACTTTTCCCTCAGTTATATTGCAAAATCATTTAGCTTCCTATTAGAGTTCGATAAACATCTTGCATCCACTTACCTAAAGAATTGCTCATGTGTGCATGTAGATGCAAAATACTTATTCAGATTGTCAGCAACCTGTGCAGGATCATCAGCAGTTGGACCATCGATATCAGATGGTCCAACTGCTGGACCAATATCATTCATCTCTTTCCTTGTAGTGTTTACATAATTAAAGAAGTCTTTTTTTTGCATCTTTTGCAAAGATTTCTGTGTGTACATCAAAACATTATCTCCAAAGTGATTAGGTTACATTTTGTTTCAACTAGTGTTTTCTATATTTATAAATTGGAGTAGTTCTTTCACACTACATGAAGCAGGCAGAGGCCCAGAAAAGAAATCCACGTTTCTTTTCCTATCACTACTAAGAAACTAACTCAACTGCTTGGTTGCCTTATGACACTGCTCCTGCCTCTTCATAGAAGGGCCGGAAACCAGGGTGGTAAATCTAGCCCCCCCCTCTACAGTGGTCTCAGACCGTTTATAAATTCCATGCATTGGGTTCAACTGGTAATGTTATCAACAGCAAATTCAAAATGGGAAACATTCAAGGAAGTAATCATAGAAACTACAAGGCTTTTCATGCCAATATAGGAATACTGTTCAATACTGTTCAATACTGTTCACCTAAGTGGATGTCAGATGAACTATTGAGACACTTGGCAGAAAAGCCTAGTAGCTTCTATGATTACTTCTCTGAATGCTTCCCATTTTGAATTTACTGTTGGTAACATTACCAGTTGAACCCAATGCATGGAATTTAAAAACTGTCTAAGACTACTGTAGTCACCCTTATGAAAGTAAAACCCATTCCCTTTACCCTTGACAGTAGTTATGTCTTTAATTAAAATTCACATTAGTACACTGTGATCGCTGCCAGCCAGTGGATTATTTACCTGAAGATTCATAATGCATGTAGAATCACTGTTGTTAATAACCAGATCAGCAGTATTGCTTCCTCTTATTGCCCCTCTAACATGCTGCTGGTGTAAAAAATAGTCATCAAATAAATGTACAAAAGTCTTGCTAGTGTGTGAGTGACCAATCCAAAAGTTGTAGTCAATATCCAGAAAGTTAAAACTCCCATTATAAGCCATTCTGATTTATTGGATCACTTTATTTCTCTGTACAGTTGCTTATTATATTCATCAGAGTCATTAGGCTTATAAAACACTCCTATGCTCATTTTTGATTTCCTAGTGCTTATGTCAAACCAGACAGTATTGCACTGGCCACCTATGTCAACTGGATGCATTGCCTTAAATTTTATGTGCTTCTTAACTATGAGCATAGCCTGTCCCCTCTCCTATCTTTCATTTTTGTACATATTGTATTTCTCATATTCAAATTCTGCATCCCTTGTAATTTTTCATTTAGTTACATAACTTACATAAAGGGGCTGAATTTAAATCAGTAGAGGACAATATTCAAAAAATAATTTTGATATCATATACTTGGATTTTGGGCAAGCTTTTGATACTGTTGCACATTATTATTACTATTATTATTAGCCATATGGTGCAAGGAAGCCTGAGGCTTATGCTGCACCAGCCAAAAAAAATTTTTTTTGAGAAAGAGAGAGAGAGAGGAATCACCAAGAAAAATTATGATATCCAGCTCATGGCCCTTGGTATGCCAAGCCCATACTCACCAGATGTGAGCCCCTTGGGTTAATCGAAAACTATTAGAGCATATTAGTACAAATTAGAGCATATGGCATTAAAGACAAATTGTTGCTATGGATAAAGGTATGGTTGAGTGAGAGAAGACAGAGTGGTAATCAAGGGACACTGCTCTTCATGGACTAATGTTGTTATTGGAGTCCCCAAGAGTTTGGTGTTGGGCCCATTGTTATATAATTATCAGTGATGTTGAAGAAGGTATATCAGGCTTAATGTCCAAGTTTGGAGATGATAAAAAGGTTGCCAGAGTTGTTAATGACAGTAATGATAGTATGCTACTGCAACAGGATCTCGAAAAGTTGGGCAGATGTGCTGAGAGGTGGCAACTGAAGTTTAACATTGTCAAATGCAAAGTACTACTGCACATGGGTAGCAGTAACCCCAGAGAAACGTACCAACTGTGTGGTACTACACTTAAGGTGGTAGAAAATGAAAAAGACCTGTGAGTAATTGTGCAGTCAGATATGAAGTTTTCTGAGCAGTGCAGACAGGCTGCCAGGGCAGGTCATGGGGTTTTGTCAATGATATATAGGAATTTTTCTAGCAGGGAGAAGGAGGTGATTGTCCCTCTGTATAAGGCAATGGTCAGGCGACGCCTTGAGTACTGCATATAGGTCTGGAGGTCTCATTTTAGGAAGGATGTAGATTTGCTTGAGCGTGTACAGAGAAGGGCAACAAGATTGGTGAGGGGAATGAAGGGATCCTCTTACCAAGAGAGGCTTAAGTTCTGCAGATTGCAGTGGCTGGAGACTAGGCACATGCACGGTGATCTGATTGAAGTGTATAAGGCCTTGAATGGGTTGAGCACGCTGAATTCTAATGGGATCTTTCCACTTGTTCAGATTATGAACCTAAGGGAGCATAAATTCAAATTAAGAAAAGACAGATGTAGAATAGATGTGCAGAAATTTTCCTTTAGCCAGCGGGTGGTTAATTGCTGGAACAAACTTCCATCTGTTGTTGTGGAAGTTAATAGGTTAAATAAATTTTAGGAGGAACTGGACAGGAATGTGAAGGGAATGATGTGTTTTTTTTTTTGGCTGATGCTGCATAAGCTCATACACTTGCTTTCTTGCATCACATGCCACTACTACTACTACTATTACTACTACCACTCAGCCCATCTACTCAACTTTTCTAGATCCTGTTGCAGCAGCGTACTGTCATTAGTGTCCTTAACAACCCTGCCAACCTTCGTATCGTCTACAAATTTGGACATTAAGCTTGATATACCATCATCAATATCATTTATAAATACAGAAAACAACAATGGACCCAATACTGAACCCTGAGGGACTCCACTAATAACATTAGTCCATGATAAGCAGTGTCCGTTGATTATCACTCTCTGTCTTCTCCCACTCAACCATCCCATTATCCATAGCAGCAATTTGCCTCCAATGCCACACTGCTCTAATTTGTTCAGGAGTCTTCCCTGTGCAACAATATCAAAAGCCTTTCTAAGATCCAAATATATGATATCAAAATTATTCCCTGCATCCAGTTCCTTTGCGACCACATCATAGTATCCAATCAAATTGGTCAGGCAAGACTTTCCCTTAACAAAACCATGCTGTGTCCAAGCTATAACTGAAGTCTTGTCTAGATGATCCTGCAGTGCTTCTTTAACCAGTAATTTTCCTGGAACAGAAGTTAAACTAACAGGTCTATAATTACTTGTGTCGTCCTTTGATCCTCCTTTGTGAATTGGGGTTACATTTTCACATATCCAGTCCATGGGTACCTCTTCTGAGTCCAGAGAAGCTCTCATAATTATGGCTAAGGGTTTGCTTACTTCCTTTGCTGCCTCATTTAATATAACTGGATAGATCCCATCCACCCTGGGTGCCTTTTTTATTTTTATTTTCAACAAGACTTTCCCTTAACAAACCCATGCTGTGTCTGAATTATTACTAGACAAAACTGCAGCAATAATTCAGACAGCATGGGTTTGTTAAATGAAAGTCTTGTCTGACAGATTTGTTAGGATATTATGATGTTGTTACAAAGGAACTGGAGGCAAAAAATAATTTTGATATCATATATTTGGATTTCAAGAAAGCTTTTGACACTGTTTCACATGGAAGACTATTGTATAAATTGGAGCAGAATGGTATTAAGGGTAAGTTGCTAGAATGGATAAAAGGATGGTTGAGTGGGAGAAGACAGAGGGTGGTAATCAATGGGTGCTGCTCTTAATGACTAATGTTATTAGTGGAGTCCCACACGGTTTGGTGTTGAGTCCACTGTTGTTTTGTATATTTATCAATGACATTGATGAAGGTATATCAGGCTTAATGTCAAAGTTTGCAGATGATACAAAGGTTGGCAGTGTGCTACTGCAGCAGGATCTAGAAATTTTGGGCAGATGGGCTAAGAAGTGGCAACTGAAGTTTAACCTTGACAAATGCAAAGTACTACAGGTGGGTAGAAGTAACCCCAGAGAAACATATCAACTGTGGGTCCTACACTTAAGGTGGTAGAAAATGAAAAAGACCTGGGAGTAATTGTGCAGTCAGATATGAAGTTTTCTGAGCAATGCAGACAGGCTGCCAGGGCAGGTCATGGGGTTTTGTCAATGATATACAGGGTGTTTCAGTTAAACGTTTCAGAACTTCTAAGAGGGGTAGGGTACATCCTGACAACTCGAAATCATATAGCAATGTGGGGTCGGAAATGCTTTCCTGAAGCGGTGTTGTACACAGAAGCACCATAAAAAGAAAAGAGACCGTAAGTGAGAAATCGTTTTCTCACTTATAGCGGAGATGTTCGTAACTACCTGGATGTAACTACCATTTGGTCAACAGTGGATCGGACGTGGTGGTCCCGTGCGTTGGCCTGCTCGGTCACCCGACCTATCATGTCTTGATTTTTATTTCTGGGGTTATATGAAATCGCTAGTTTATGACACCCCTGTTGACAATGCTGAGGAGCTGGTTGCAAGAATCGCAGTAGCTGCCGAAGAAATTCGAAATTCGCCTGGAGTATTCCAGAATGTTCGGATGTCCATGCGTCGGAGATGTGAGGCGTGCATTGTAGCCCGTGGAAGAAACTTCGAACACTTACTTTAATCCATGTACCTTTTGCTTCTTTTCATGTATTATTAAAACGATTTCTCACTTACGGTCTCTTTTCTTTTTATGGTGCTTCTGTGTACAACACCGCTTCAGGAAAGCATTTCCGACCCCACATTGCTATATGATTTCGAGTTGTCAGGATGTACCGTACCCCTCTTAGAAGTTCTGAAACGTTTAACTGAAACACCCTGTATAGGAATTTTGCTAACAGAGGTGATTGTCCCTCTGTATAAGGCAATGGTCAGGCCACACCTTGAATACTGCATACAGGTCTGGAGGCCTAATTTTAGGAAGGATGTAGATTTGCTTGAAGATGTACAGAGAAGGGCAACAAGATTGGTGATGGGAATGAAAGGATCCTCTTACCAAGAGAGGCTTAAGTTCTGCAAATTGCAATGGCTGCAGACTAGGTACCTGCGCGGTGATCTGATTGAGGTGTATAAGGCCTTGAATGGGTTGAGCACGCTGAATTCTAATGGGATCCTTCCACTTGTTCAGATTACAAACCAAAGGGGCATAGATTCAAATTAAGAAAAGACAGATGTAGAATAGCAGGGCAGTTTAATTGCTGGAATAAACTTCCATCTGTCATTGTGGAAATTAATAGGTTTAATAAATTAAGGGAAGAATTGGACAGGCATTTGTAGGAATGGTGTGTTTTTTTTTTACTGATGCTACATAAGCTCATACACTTGCTTTCTTGCATCACATGACACTACTACTGCTACTAATTTCTCCTCCACTTTCCTCTTAGTTATTACAAAATCGTCTAGCTCACTGCCAGAGTTTAATTCACCTGTGGCATTCCCCTCCCTGAATAACTCCTCATGTGTGAATCATCATCATCATCATCAGCCATTTTCAATCCACTGCAGGATGAAGGCCTCTCCAGCAACTTTCCAGTTCCTTCTGTTTTGAGCACTGGCCATCCACTTATGTGTGAATGTAGATGCAAAATACTCATTTCGTTTGTTAGCCACCTGAGCAGTATTATCAACAGTTGAACCCTCAATATCCAGTGGACCAATCTGATTCATTCCTTTCCTTTTAGAGTTTACATAGGTAAAAAACTCTTTGCTGTTTTTCTTTGCATCCTTTGCCAAAGATTTCTCATAATCTGCCTTTGCCTGCCTAATCTCCTTTTTGACTTGGTTACAGAGTAGCTTATATCTGTCATAGGCTTCCATGTCACCCATTAATTTATACGTATCCCGTGCATTTTTCTTCTCTGCCATGTGTCTCATTAGTTTATCTGACATTCAATTAGGCCTAAACCATGAACAGTATTTCTTAGTTGGTATGTAAAGCCTAGTAGCTTTCAAGATAATTTCTTTGAATGCTTCCCATTTTGAATTTGCTGTTGGCAACATCATCAGTTGGTCCCACCGTATAGAATTTAAATACTGTCTCAGACCACCGTAGTCACCTTTACGAAAGCAAAAACCCTTCCCTTTACCCCTGATGGTAGTTACCTCTTTGAGTAAATCCCACTTCAGCACACTGTGATCACTGCCACCTAGTGGTTCCTTAATCTGCAGATTCTTAATGCATGAAGAATCACTACTGATAATCGGATCAAGAGTATTACACCGTCTAGTTGCCTCCCGAACATGCTGATGTAAAAAACAGTCATTCAATAAATCCACAAAAGCCTTGCTAGTGTGTGAGTGACCAACCCACAAATTCCAGTCAATGTCTGGGAAATTAAAATCCCCCATTATAAGACTCTCTGATTTACTGGCCCACTCTATTTCCCTGCACAGTTCCTAATTATACTCGTCAGAGTCATTAGGCCTATAACACACTCCTACTCTCAATTTTGATCTCCCAATGCTTATGTGACACCAAACTGACTTGACACTGCACTGTCCAGTGATGTCAACTGGCTTCACTTCCTTGGATTTTATGTGTTTCTTAACTAATAGCATAACTCCTTGTCCCTTTCTATCCTGTCTATCCTTTCTGTACACATTGTACTCCCAAATTTCAGTTCTGCATTCCTTATATCTGTGTGAAACTATGTCTCTGATATCCCAACAATATCTGCCTTTGATGTTTGTATTCACTTTGATTTGTATTCACTGCTGTTTTACATTTATAGTGCCATTTATCGATAACCCCTGAATTTGTGGGAGATGTTTAGTTGTTGTTGTTGTTATTTGGTTTTTAGGAGCATTAGTAACTAAGAACATATTGCTCCAGGGACATGCGGTGCTCATTCCCTGACCTTTCCGCATCCTCCATATTTGGTGGTCGGCTCGAACCCTGGTCTAATCAAGAAACGTGTGCTATGCACTGCCACTCCTGCCCACCTTGCTACGGAGGCACCCACGGAGATGTTTAGATCCAAGAGGAAGTGCTGCAAGATTGCTGGCAAGTGGTTGACCTCTTTTTTGATTGATGTTCAGAATTCTAATTGTTACTATTTTTTCCATTCAAAGTTTTTCTGTGTTGTTTAGATCCTGAAGTTTAATCGCTTCTTGTACTATCATCTTTTTCAGAACTTTGATTGTCATCAACATTATCCTCTTCAGTGCTCAGTTCACTTTTACTTATGATATACTCAAGATGATCACCCAAATTATCATCACATAGATCTTTTTCATCATTTTTTGCAAGATATTGAGAAATTTCTTAATATGTAAGCCTGCATTAGAGCATTGTTTTGTTTAGTCTGAATTGTAGATTACAATCAGAACGTTATCTAAATAATACAAAGAAGTTCTCCAGTTGCCATTGACTATTATCATATTACTGAGAATATGAAAATAATAATAATAACGTTTAAAAATAAACCAAAAATTTATAACTTTGCAAAGTAACACTTCAGATTTTACTGCTATTTTAGCATGGTGGCCTCTGCAGTAATCCAAAGGTATAGGGCAATGTAAGTGTAGCAAACTTTTGTTTACTGAATTTTTATGTTCCAAGCTCCAGAACTCATAATCAAATAAAGTAGTAGTGGGGTAAGAGAAACTTCACTTATCAGCAAGAGGGCCTTCCTTCGAGTAATATTAAAATTTTAACCTATTTTCTTTTGAAGAGTTAAACGTTCGGGGAAGTAACAGTAGAAGCTGTTAGATTAAACTTTTTATTTCAACTAAGAAGTACTGTTCACGGTTTAGAACTAAATGTATATCAGATGAACTTATGAGACTGATGACACAGAAAAAAAATATATGGAATGGTTATAATTATCAGGAGACCCAGAATCCTACATTAAGTATAAACTAGTCTGCAGTCAAGCCACTAAGGCATGCTAAGGCAGATTATGGGAAGTCTTTACCTAAATATGCAAAGAAAATTAGTTTAGTGTAGTATTGTCAATTAATCAATTAAATTGTATTTAAACCAAAAAATGTCCCAGACTAGAGCAGCAAAACAACTGGCACAAAGCAGCAGCTGTGGCTAGGAGAAGAACTGAAGGGGTGATTCTCCAATGCATCACAGCCTAAAAAAATGTGCAACTTGTGAAATGTTTGCAGATCTTTCTGGAACAGGACACGATCCAGCCAGGGAGGGTGTCTTTGTGTGTGTTAGATGCAGAGGGTGTGAAGAAATTAGGCACCAATTCAGCATTCTCATGGGCATTTATGAGTGTTCGAAGGTAGGATAGATGCCATCGAAGGAATTAAAATGGGGGAGCCCATCAAGCTCTCTCTCAGCTGCCCAACTCAATGCCAGAGCTTGCTCTTGCACATCAGACAACACAGTGGCAATTTTAAAGGCAGAATGAACTAGTTCCTGTGGTCCCACAGGAACTAGTGATTGTCGGTGACTGTGTTGTCAGAGAAATCGGAAATATGTTGTGCAAGAAGGATAGGTGGGATAGGACCAGGTATGTCTGCCAAGGGAGAAAAAGTAGATGATGGTGTAGAGCAGGTATCATCTTTTAAGGGCACAAAGGTGATATCGTTGTACACGTTGGCACTAACGATATTAAGAGTAAGAGATCCGAGGACTTATTTAACAAGTATAGGGCATTGTGGCAAAAACCTCCTCAGACACAATAGGAGGGGGGTAAATGTTGAGAGCCTTGTCAATCAGTTAGGCCCTGGAGAGAATGTGAAAGGCTCATGGGGTAGAATTTTCCTCACTGTGGTCTGTGCTTGTTAACAGTAGAGACTGTTTTTACAGAGATAGGATACACTTGAATAGAAGGGGTGCAGAAATATTTGCTGATGCTATTCAGGCAGTGATAGGCGGGTTTGAAAACTACTAGCTTAGGGTTTTGATTTGATTTGATTTTTAATGGCGCATTGGCAGCTAAGGCCATAATGCGCCAAGTCAATCTAGCTTAGGGAGATTCACCAACTAATTGTTTTACTAGAGCTGCAGGCAGAGGTGAAAGTGATTCTTGCATTGCTACTATTTTCTTCTGCTTCATTTTTATTCATTTCGGTTCCATATCCAGCACCATGGGTCATTTCCCCCCCCCCCTCTGGAATGGGACCCCAGAGGATCCTGGCCTACCTTCTGGCAGCATCAGGGGGGTCAGAGTCTCTCTTGAGACAGTACATGCTTTACATGGACTGGCCCACCTTCCCATGGTGTGGATCAGTACCCAGAATCATCTATCCAGGTGACTCATGCTTCTGGGTAGCAAAGCGGCCAGAACAGAACAACAGAACACATACATAATACACGCAAACAGACGTCACACACACACATCTGGCCCATTTGTAGTGATACTGTTCTTTAAAGAGATACGAGGCGGAGTTGAACAAACTTTCTAGGAGCCACCCTTTACATATACACATGTACATGCTACTATTAGTACATACAGCAACCTCGAAAGCAAGGTGTCTGGGATTTCAAGTCCTGCTGTGGGTCATTATGGAACAAATGAATACATGGCTGTGTTAGGGTAACTAAGAGTAAGAACACATGCATCTATACTTGCATGTACACTAATGCTAGGACCATTGTAAATAAATTTGATGAATTTGTAGTGCTGATTAAGTCATCAAATGCAGACATATACAGGAAGGACAGACATGACATGTCAATGATATACAGGAATTTTTCTAGCAGGGATAAGGAGGTGATTCTCCCCTTGCATAAGGCAGTGGTCAGGCCACACCTTGAATACTGTATACAGGCCTGGAGGCCTCATTTTAAGAAGGATGTAGAATTGTTGGAATGAGTACAGAGAAGGGCAACAAGATTAGTGAATGGAACAAAGGGTTGCTCTTACAAAGAAAGGCTTAAGTTTTTCAGATTACAGTGTCTGGAGACTAGGCACCTGCGAGGTGATCTGATTGAAGTGTATAAAGCCTTGAATGGTTTGAGCATGCTCAATGCTGATGGGATACTTCCTTTTATTCAGAATAATTACCTGAGAGGGCATAAATTCAAATTGAGGAAAGACAGAAAGTAGGATAGATGTGCGGAAGTTCACTTTTAGCCAGCGGGTAGTTGGTTGGTGGAACAGACTTCCATCTTTTGTTGTGGAAGTTGAGAGCCTAAATAAATTTAAGGCTGAGCTGAACAAGTATTTGGAACGAGTGGAGGGGTGAAATGGGAGTGTTTTTTTTTTTTTTTTTTTTTTTGGGCGATGCTGCATTAGCTTGCTTTCTTGCATCCTATGCCTATGCTAAAGCTATATGACCCATGCCATTACAATTGTAGCAGTATAACTTTTCCCCCCCTGCCAGGGTGGTCTTTGCTTCTCACACTTCAGGCAGACTTTTTGAACCCTTTAGTGATTAATCCATAACCAAATCCTATGACAGGAGAGGTGGAGGGTTGTGCTCTTAGTTAAGAAGAATATTAAATCTAAAGCAGTGCATCCAGTTGATTTCGGTGATGGGTGCAATGTCAGTTTGTTGTGATATAAGCACTGGGAAAACAAAATTGAGAGTAGGAGTGTGTTTTAGGCCTAATGACTGTTACGAGTGTACTAAACAGCTATACAAGGAAATAGATTGGGCCAGTGAATTTCTATGAATTTCTTGGATGACTTCTATGAATTTCTTGGATGACTGTTTTCTACAGCAGCATGTTAGAGAAGCAACAAGAAGAAGCAATACATTTTATCTGGTTATCAGCAGTGATTCTTCTTGCATTAAGAAAATGCAGGTCAGAGATCCACTGTGTGGTAACAATCATAGTGTACAAAAGTGGAATTTAATTAAAGACATAACTACTGCCAAGGATAAAGGGAAAGACTTTTGCTTTCATAAGGGTGACTGTAGAGGTTTCAGACAGTTTTTGAATTGTGTGCAGTGGGACCAACTGATGATGTTACCAACAGCAATTCGAAATGGGAAGTATTCTGTGAAGTAATCAAAGAAGCTACTACATTTTTCATGCCAACAAAGAAGCTACTAGGCTTTTCATACCAACAACAACTGTTCAAGGCTTAGACTAAAATGGATGTCATATGAACTTTTGAGACATGTGGCAGAGAATAAAAGTGCATGGGATGCATATAATTATCAGATGATACAGAAGCCTGTGGTAGATCTAAATTAGTCTGTAATCAAGTCACAAAGGAAGTTAGGCAAACCTTCACTGAATTTTTACAGATAATCCAGATGAGATCTTCTTGTCAAATTTGTAATGATAACTGTAGCTCTTCCATGGCTGCTACTGATCCCTTCACTCAAACTGAAATTAATCTTGCTGTTGCTGAAACGAATAGCTCCACCTGGTTCCATCTTATTCAAGGAATTTTTACTGAGGTTTCATACACTGTATTTGGACTTCTCTGCCAAAATTGATTTCTAAATTATCTGATGAAATCATATAATTTAGAGATTAATCTAAATTATATGATTCAGTGAAATCATACAAACCTATTGCCCTTCTGTCCCTTCAAACTTCTTGAACAGTTCATCTCTGTGAGGCTCGCTATTCTTTTCACAGACAAATCACTTATCTTTGTCAATCAGTATGCTTTTGCCCAGGGTATGTTATTGAGGAAGCTTTGGTCAAGATTCTCTCATGTGTCCAAGATTATGATTCCAAATATGTCTTTGTCATCTATGTCGACTTTATTGGCACCTTTGATCATCTTTGGTGATGCAGTTTACTTGCTGGTTGCATCAAGCATCTTGTCCAGTCTCTTTATATGATCTAACTAAAAGCTATTCTGAAGATCAAACTGTTATTGTTCTCTCAGGTTCCAACTCCATCATTAGGCCTGTCGGACTTATGTTCGGTCCACTCTTCTGGAACCTTATCCTGGATGAGTGGCCCCTTAGGACTGCTCATAACATCTCTAAAATGGCATATGCTGATGACCTCACGCTGCTTGTAAAAGGACTACTAACCAGTCGAATCTGATGCAAATGCTATTATCTGAATGGTGTACCACCAACAAGTTGTCTGTTTTGTCAACCAAGACTACAGTGATGTGCTAAAGGAATCGCGTGATATTTCCTAGCCTTCGGTGGTTAAACATTCAAATAAGTCATTGTCTTTTGCCGTCTCTCATAAATTTCTCAGTATGATTATTGACTCCAAACTTTTATTAAGCATTTGGCGTGTCTTTGTGAAAAAATCAAAAGTTATACATCCATGCTGATCTGCATTTCTGGGCAATCTTTGGGTTTGAATTGCCATTCTCTGTATCTCATTTATAAACCTATATTCACCTCCCATTTGTATCTATGCTGCTGGTGCCTGGTTTTGGAACACTTCCGTAAAGTCAGTTTGCAGAATAAACTATCTTCCATCCAGTGGTCTATGCTTATGGTGATGTGTCAGGCCTACAGAACTTTATTAATCCCAGTCTTGCAGGTTCTGAATGGTTGTTTGTCCCTTGATTTACTGCTTATTTTCTGGGGTATTAGTTTTTACCCAAGACACAGGACTTCTGTTGAAATTTTAGGTTTTACAGTTAACACTAGCCCTGATCCCAAGGTTAAAAAGTCTCGTTGCTGGAAGTTTTTGATTTGGCAGTGGCAAGATAACTGGAATAGCTTATGTGCTGTTATTCCAGTAAAGTCAGCAGTAGTAGTAGCAAATGATGCAAGAAAGCTTGCTTTGTTGCATCATTTGCTACTAATACTACTACTGCTAACTCACTTAAGGGACAGGTAACTTACAGATTCATTCCAAATGTTGTTCTGTTTGCATCCGTGGAAATAACTCATTGGTTTACTCCAAACTTATATACATTATTTCTCATTTCTTGGCATGGGTCACTAAATGCCGAATTGGCTGAATTCCATCTTGCAGCTTCACCTCTGTGTATTTGTGGTGATACTGAAAATTGAGAACATGTCCTTTTTCCATTGTCATCTGTATGCGGAATTATGGCTGCCTATGACATATACTTTTTGCTTCCACTTGTCTCCTGGTCAGGAAGAAACTCTGCTCAGCTTGAAGGAGAACTTTCTACTTCTTAAGGACTTTGCCAAAAACAACTTGCATCTGGCCACCTACTTGACCACTATTGATGCTTTGATCCATAACTGGATAACTATAACCAGATTTCATCTCATGAATCAACCTATACAGGGAACTTCACCAACCCTAGACTGATGATGATGAAGCTGACATGGACATTATCCACCTAACTATTCTCTTATTCTCCTTTCTTGGCCTTGTGCTTGAAGTGAAATTTTGCTAGTGCCTGGGAAAATTAGTAGCGTGTGTAGCCAGTTGATGGCAGTCCTCTGCCCAGGAGCCCGGGCTGGACTCCTGGGCACAGGACTGCCATCAACTGGCTACACACGCTACTAATTTTTTTTGCTGCTCTCTTTATTTTATTTCACTTTTTCTCTTTTGAGGTTATGCCTGGATGTGGGCTCCTTGGGTATGAGATAGCTGGAATCCATGGTCTTGCATTCCACCATGGGACTTACTTGATTTATTTTAATTTTTTAATTTCTTTGTTTTTTATTTTTTATCATATTTTATTTTTAATTAATTAATTATATTTTATTATTTTTTGATTGATTCCAAAGTCGCTTTGAGCATTCAGTACAGGATAGTTGGGTCCACAACAATTTGCACTTAGTTGTGGGCCACCTCCCCAAGGCGTGCACACACACACACACACACACACACACACACACACACACACACACACACACACACACACACACACACACACACACACACACACACACACATTCCTGGCCTTTTAGAGAGCTCTGTATTCATCACAGTGTACCAAGGCAGAGTTGAACTAGTGTTCCAGAGATATTCTACATGTATTATCACTAGATATGAGTATTGGGTGTTTCAGTACGACCCAGAGACAAAATTGTCGGAGCATGTAGTGGACATCAATATCATTACCAAGCCCCAAAAAGTTGCTTTTACAGAAGTTCAGGATTAAGATGATGCCGATCATGTTTTTTGACAAACAAGATGTGATTCACAAGGAATTTGTACCTGGGGGAGGGAGAGAGAGAGGGAGAGAGAGAGGGAGAGAGAGAGAGAGAGAGAGAGAGAGAGAGAGAGAGAGAGAGAGAGAGAGAGAGTGAGTGAGAGAGAGTGAGTCAGTACTGCATTCTGTGTATACAGATGTTTCTAAGATTATTGAAACTCATTTCCCAGGTGAGGCTGCAATTTCGAGAGAAAGCACGTGGTTTTTGTTGTATGACAGTGCCCCTGCCCATTCTTTACTTCTTATTTTGAAGACATTTCTGACAAAACATGGCATTGTACGGATCAACCATCCACCCTACTCTTCTGATCTAGCATCAGCAGATTTCTTTCTCTTTCCCAACATGGAAACTGCCTTCAAAGAAAAGATTTCAGGATGTTCAGAACATAAAGAAAAACGTAAGTACCAAACTGCACATCATCTGTTTGGACTCAGTCTCTGACTCTTTTTAGAAACTTTTAGAATAGTGTAATGCGTGCATTCAACCAATGATGATTACTTAGAATAAAAATAAAACCATTTTTGAGCTCCTTCACTTTTCTGTTCTTTTATTGCACCAGTCTGCAAACTTTAATCAACGAGAACTCATCGTTGGGTGACTAATCACCTGAACAGCGGAATTACTTAGCAAGTACAGGTCACTGTTGAAATGAAAAAAAGCTGTGAATTAGGGTTGAATTTGAAAGTGTCTGCAATTCTGCCCAGACATGATACGAGGGAGTATATGATGAGAGCCTTGTTGATCAATTCGGCCCTGGAGGGATTGTGCAAGGCTCAAGGGGTAAAGTTTTTTTCACCCTGGACTGTACTTGTTAACAGGAGAGATTGCTTCTACAGGGATGGGATACACTTAAATAGAAAGGGTGCAAGAATTTTTGCTGATGCTGTCGAGGCAGTGTTAGGTGGGTCGGAAAACTGCTAGTTGGGGGGGATACAAGGACTAATAGATTAACAGTAGCCACTGGCAGAGGTGGAAGTGATTCTTGCACTACTTCTATTGAAATGAGCAGAAGCCTGAAAAACAAGATGCAGGATATTTCAGAGACTGCTGGGAGTCATTGCGGTACAAGTAAACACATGGGTTGTGTTAGGGCAGCTAAGAATAGAAACAGGTGCATGTATACCTGCATGTACACCAATGCTAGGAGTTTGGTAAATAAATTTGATGAATTTGAGGTATTGCTCAAAACATCAAAGGCAGATATTGTTGGGATATCAGAGACGTGGTGTCACACAGATATAAGGAATGCGGAACTGGAATTTGGGGAATAAAATGTGTATAGAAAGGATAGACAGGACAGGAGGGGAAGAGGAGTTATGCTATTAGTTAAGAAACACATAAAGTCCAAGGAAGTGAAGCCAGTCGACATCGATGGACAGGGCAGTGTCGAGTCAGTTTGGTGTGACATAAGCATAGGGAAATCAAAATTGAGAGTAGGAGTGTGCTATAGGCCTAATGACTCTGATGAGTATAATAAGATATTGTACAGGTAAATAGAGTGGGCCAGTAAATCAGAGAGTCTTATAATGGGGGATTTTAATTTCCCAGATATTGACTGGAATTTGTGGATTGGTCAATTGCACACTAGCAAGGCTTTTGTGGATTTATTGGATGATTGTTTTCTACATCAGCATGTTCGTGAGGCAACAAGAGGGAGCAATACTCTTGATCTGATTATCAGTAGTGATTCTTCATGCATTAAGAACCTGCAGATAAATGAACCACTAGGCGGCAGTGATCACAGTGTATTGAAGTGGGATTTACTCAAGGAGGTAACTACCATCAGAGGTAAAGGGAAGGGTTTTTGTTTTCGTAAAGGCGACTATGATGGTTTGAGACAGTATTTAAATTCTATACAGTGGGACCAACTGATGATGTTACCAACAGAAAACTCAAAATGGGAAACATTCAAGGAACTAATCTTGGAGGCTACCAGGCTTTACATACCAACTAAAAAATATTGTTCAAGGTTTAGGCCTAAATGGTTTTCAGATGAACTAATGAGACATGTGGCAGAGAAGGAATAAAATGCATGGGATACATACAAATTAATGGGTGACATGGAAGCCTATGATAGATATAAGTTGGTCTGTAACCAAGTCACAAAGGAGATTAGGCAGGCAAAGGCAGACTATGAAAAATCCTTGGCAAAGGATGCAAAGAAAAACAGAAAAGAGTTCTTTACCTATTTAAACTCAAGAAGGAAAGGGATGAATCAGATTGGTCCACTGGATATTGATGGTTCAACAGTTGAGGATCCTGCTCAGGTGGCTAACAATCTAAACGAGTATTTTGCATCTACATTCACGCATGAGGAGTTATTCAGGAAGGAGAATGATGTAGGTAAAGTAAACATTGGCAGTGAGCTGGATGATTTTGTAATAACTGAGAGGAAAGTGGAGGAGAGATTGTTGAGGATAAACATAAAAAAGGCACCTGGGGTGGATGGGATCTATCCAGTTATATTAAAGGAGGCAACAAAGGAAGTAAGCAAACCCCTAGCCATAATTATGAGAGCTTCTTTGGACTCAGGGGAGGTACCCATAGACTGGAGATGTGCAAATGTAACCCCAATTCACGAAGGAGGATCAAAGGCTGACACAAGTAATTGTAGACCTGTTAGTTTAACTTCTGTTCCAGGTAAATTAATGGAGGCACTGGTTACAGAAGCACTGCAGGATCATCTAGACAAGAATTCAGTTATAGCTCAGACGCAGCATGGTTTTGTTAAGGGCAGGTCTTGCCTGACCAATTTGATTGGATACTATGATGTAGTTACAAAAGAACTGGATGCAGGGAATAACTTTGATATTATATATTTGGATCTTAGAAAGGCTTTTGATACTGTTGCACATGGAAGACTGCTGCACAAATTGGAGCAGTGTGGCATTGGAGGCAAATTGCTGCTATGGATAAGGGGATGGTTGAGTGGCAGAAGACAGAGAGTGGTAATCAATGGACACTGCTCAACGTGGACTAATGTTATTAGTGGAGTTCCTCAGGGTTCAGTGTTGGGTCCGTTGTTGTTTTCGGTGTTTATGAATGATATTGATGATGGGATATCAAGTTTAATGTCCAAGTTTGCAGATGATACAAAGGTTGGCAGGGTTGTTAAGGACACTACTGAAGCTATGCTGCTGCAACAGGATCTGGAAAGGTTGAACAGATGGGCTGAGAGGTGTCAAATGAAGTTTAACATTGACAAATGTAAAGTACTACATATGGGAAACAGTAACCCCAGAGCAACATATCAACTCTGCGGTACTACACTGACAGTGGTGGAGAATGAAAAGGACCTGGGGGTAATTGTGCAGGCAGATATGAAGTTCTCTGAGCAGTGCAGACGAGCTGCAAGAGTAGCTCATGGTGTCTTGTCAATGATATACAGGAATTTTTCTAGCAGGGAATAAGGAGGTGATTATTCACTTGTATAAGGCAATGGTTAGGCCACATCTTGAGTACTGTATACAGGTCTGGAGGCCTAATTTCAAGAAGGGTGTAGAGCTGCTGGAACGGGTACAGAGAAGGGCAACAAGATTAGTGAATGGAACAAAGGGTTGCTCTTACGAAGAAAGGCTTAAGTTTTGCAAATTACAGAGTCTGGAGACTAGGCACCGGCGGGGTGATCTGATAGAGGTGTATAAGGCTTTGAATGGTTTGAGCATGCTCAATGCCAATGGATTCTTCATCTTGCTCAAAATAATCACCTCAGAAGGCATAAATTCAAATTGAGGAAGGACGGATGTCAGATAGATGTGCGGAAATTTGCCTTTGGCCAGCGGGTGGTTGGTTGGTGGAACCGACTTCCATCACTTGTTGTTGACGTTGATAGCCTAAACAAATTTAAGGCTCAACTGGACAGGTATTTCGAACGAACGGAGGGGTGAACTGGGAGTGGTGTGTTTTTTTTTGTTTTTTTTTTTTTTTTGGCTGATGCTGAATAAGCTTGCTTTCTTGCATTATATGCCTCTACTAATGCTAATGCTAATACTTACCATGATAAACTAGTTTGAGAGACTTAACAGAACCAACTTAAGTTTTATTAAGTATAGATTTCATTATTTTAGTGCAAATGCATCATTTATACGCAACTAAATATAGATTAGCAAATTTGCAATAGTGGCATCGTTTAAGTTACATCTCATATTATGAATACCTTCACGACGAGTTGCCATGACATTGCTCTACTTCGAATAAGTAATGCTTCACCCGAAGGAGAAGACTATTGTTACTTATTCTCAGTGGATACCATCCCCAGACGGCACCGTTTCAGGGCTATTTGGCCCTTCTTCGGTGGGTGGGTAGGTACCCAAGTGATGTAATGATGACAAAACAGTTGTGAAGTATATTTCCACAATATGAGAGATGCCTGATGGTGGATTCTATTTTGTCTTCATTACATCACTTGGGTACCTACCCACCCACCGAAGAAGGGCCAAATAGCCCTGAAACGGCACCAGGGGGCGCCTGATGATGTCCGGAGTTTCCAAGAATAGGTAACAACAGTCTTTCCCTCTGGGGAAGCATTGCCTATTCAAGGAGTTTTGAGTTTTTGAGTAGTGTGAGTTGAAGGAGTTACTGTCCCTTTCATTCTTCTACGCCGTTTCTTTTCCTCTTCCACTCCTACTATTACTTTCCCTCTACCTTTTTGCTTTTCTAAGTCTAATAGGGACAACTGGATAGTCGAGTTATTATCCCACACAAATACAAAATAGCCCTCAAACGGTGCCGTCTGGGTGGTTGTATCCATTGAGAATAAGTAACAGTAGTCTTCACTTTTGGGTGAAGCGTTACTTCTTCGAAGTAGAGCAATGTCATGGCAACTAGTCTTGAAGGTATTCACATTATGAGATGTAACTTAAACGATGCCACTATTGCAAATTTGCTAATCTATAATTAGCTGTGTATAAATGATGCATTTGCACTAAAATCATCATCATTATCAGCCATTTTCAATCCACTGCAGGATGAAAGCCTCCCCAGCAACTTTCCAGTTCCTTCTGTGTTGAGCACTGGCCAACACATGGCTAACTCATGAATTTCATCTATCCATCCCCGCCTTTGTCTTCCAGGATTTCTTCTAGCTCCTCTTGGGTACCATTCTGTTATTTTTTTAGTCCATCTGTCATCATGTCTTCGAGCTATGTGTCCTGCCCAAGACCATTTTAGTTCTTTAGTTTTGATAAGAATGTCCTTTACTTGAGTTTGCTGCCTAATCCATGTGTTTCTCTTCTTATCTAACAGTCTGATTCCCAATATAATTTGTTCCATTCTTCGCTGTGTAGTTCTCAGCTTCTCTTCCATTCTTTTGGTGAGTGCCCAAGTTTCACTTCCATAAGTCATGGTGGGGAGTATACGTTGGTTCATTATTTTACGTTTCAGACAAACTGGGATATTGCTCTTCAGTATGTGACTATATTTCCTGAATGCTATCCGTCCAAAATTTATTCTTCTCTTGACTTCCAGCCATTTATCATTATTACAGCTAATAACTTGTCCCAGATAAGTATATGACTCCACCTTTTGAATTACTGCTCCTTCAATCATTATATCCCTTTCTGTGGCATACTTGTTCATCATTACTTTTGTTTTAGCCATATTCATCTTTAGTCCTAAATCCTTACTAACTGTGCATAACTGATTAAGATTTTCCTCTAATTCTTTGGGATCGTGGCTTACGACCACAATGTCATCTGCAAATCGTAAATGGTTTAGGTACTCTCCGTTCACATTGACTCCTTTCTGCGACCAGTCTAATCTTCTGAAAGCTTCCTCAAGGGCAGCAGTAAACAGCTTCGGAGATATTGTGTCTCCTTGTCGAACTCCTTTCTCGATTTTAAATTTCCTGCTGTCTTTGTCTAGTCTAATAAAGGAGGTAGCACTCTCATATATTTTCTTCAAAATCATAATATGTAGGGTATCTATGCCTTGTCTTTCTAGTGCCCGAAACATTGCCTTATACTGTATGGAGTCAAATACCTTTTCTATAATCCACAAATGCCAGGCATAATGGTGTTTTATATTCATTTGCTTTCTCCATTAGCTGTGATATTACGTGAAGTTGATCCATAGTTGAGAATCCTGTTCTAAAGCCAGCTTGCTCTTTCGGTTGATTCTCATCAAGTATTCTTTCTAATCTGTTAGTAATGACCCTTGTGAACAACTTGTAGATGTGGGATAACAAGCTAATTGGTCTGTAATTTCCAATTTCTGATTTATCTTTCTTAATGCAGCAAAACTATGATTGCATTATTCCACTGCTTAGGCGTCACACCTTTTCAAATGCACTTTGTGAAGAACCTTGCCAATTTTTGTGTTACGTCTCTTCCTCCCAATTTTAAAAACTCTACAGTAACTTCATCTTCCCCCGGGGCTTTCTGATTCTTCATTTTCTACAATGCATGTTCTACCTCATCAGGAAGAATATCAGGTATGTCGTATGTATTGCTATTTTGCAATCCATCTTCCTCACTGCTGGCATCATTCCCTCGCTCCTTGTATAATTCTCTATAGTAGTCTTCTGCTATTTGAATTATGCCCTCTCTGCTGTTTATAAGTACACCATTGCTATTCTTCAGTTTCAGTATCATTTGTCTTTCTGTATTACTGCTCATGGCTGCTAATTTAAATCCTTTGTTTTCCCTTAATGCCTTTTCTACTTTTCTTGTGTTAAATCTTCTTATGTCTTCTCTGAGTCTCTTTCTAATGGCTTTGCATAACTCAGTATACTCAATTTTCCCCCTGTCAGTGTTTTTCTTGCTTTTCGTTTGTCATCTTCGGTTCATCATGACAAGTGTTTCTTGACTAATTTTTTCTTCTTTGGATTTTTTTTTCCCTATAGGTTTCTTGGGCTTTATCACCTTCAGAAAGTTGTAATATTCCTCGTCGATATCTTGGTCCTGAGCAGACTGCAGAAGTTCAAACTTGTTCTTGAGTTCCAGTACATACTGCTTTTTCTCCTCTTCTGTTATCTCAAAGACCTTTGTATTATTTACTGCACTAAAATACACATAGTCTAATCTCTTTCGCAGCTTGAGGCTTAAGCCCTTAATGCATTAGAGTGCAGATTTTAGTATTTTTAAGTAGGATATTTTTAATGGTAACTCCTCTGTGCCCTTATCGATATTTGTGTTATTTAAATCCTTATTTAAACCTAATTATGGTTTCAACTAGGAAAGGTATGCATGACTGATGGGGGAATTTTCACTGTCAATTCACTTGTGAATTATACCCATTTTCCTCGTACCTTCTGTCACTTGTACGCACAAGTTTCTCTAACTGATGAAGATTTATTTTTGTGTGCTAAATGAAGTTATTGTGACAACTTAAATTAAAACTCTGTGTCCTGTTAGACTTGTGAATTTGCTCATCAATAAAGGTAGACTAATTTATAATATATCTATATTATTATTATTATTAGCCATATGGTGCAAGGAAGCCTGGAGCTTATGCTGCACCAGCAGAAAAAAAAAAAATCTGCATTACCCTGAGAGAGAGAGGGAGAGAGAGAGAGAGAGAGAGTCAGAAGCAGCAGAAGGGAATCATCAAGAAGGAGAAGAATGATGACATCCAGCTCAGGACCCTGGGTGTGCCAAGCCCATACTCATTAGATGGGAGCCCCTGGAGTTTACTCTCAAAAGATTTTTTGTATTGTTGACTGTTGTTGTTTATCATGGCATTTTGTATGAATTTTATATGCTTATTCATATGTGGGTTCATGCAGATCTGTTAATATAAACTTTGTTGGTTTTGTTGGTTACTTTTTTTTTTTTTTTAAATTTAAAATAGTTAATGCAAATACCCAGCAAGCAGAATACTAAATAGTTATTTTTTTGTTATTTGCATTGAAATTGTGTTTTAATGATGATAATAAATCATTTAATCTGTGACTGTTGGCTTTAACTTTATAATTAAATTTATCAGCATTGTTTCTCCATAAGTAGTTTTTTCTTAAATGTCATTGTGAATTCTGCACTGCAGCTATTACATCCTTGTATATATATTTTTTAAGTAAAACATTTAAATTCCATTCATTTTTGAATATATATTTTTATATAAATCAAAATTCACTTTATGAATAGGAATAATATTATTCTTGTTTCTTTTATTTTATTTTTATGTTGCAGTCTGTTATTTCAACTACTGCCAGTGTTGTAGACCGTACCAGGCTCTCTCAACCAACTCCAACAAGGAAGAAAAGTATTATAAAGCCACCACAAAGACAGAACAGCCATGCTCCATCAGTGACCTTTGGGAAGGAACCAGAAAAGTATGCTTCAGTTCAGGGAGAATTGTTCTTTTGGAAAAATTTTGCATATGAAAAGGATGTAAGTTGTTTATATAAGTTCTTACATATAGAACAAAAAATATATATATACTTGTATTTATTTTATTTTATTAAATCAATTTATTTTATTGCTATATCATAGTATGTGTTTCACTGTAGGAGTTAATACAATTTAGGGGAAGTCTCTGTGGACTGGAGATATATGAATGCATTCCTAATTCCTTAAAGGGGGGATTCAAAGGGTGAGATAAGTAATTGCACACCTCTTAGCATGACTTCTGTTTCAAAGAAAATTATGGTGTCACTGTTAAAGAATAATGCAGAAATGCATTCATACTGCTGTCACAGCATGGATTTGTTAAGGAGTGATCTTGTCTGATCAAGCTGGTGTGACCAATCTGATTGGATACTCTGATGCAATAACACAGGAGCCGGATGCAAAAAATAATTTTGATCTCATATATTAGATTTCAGAAAAGCTTTTGACACAGTTAACATAAAAGGCTGCTGTACAAATTGGAGCCGTGTGGCATTAGGGGCAAGTTACTGATATAAATAAAAGGATGGTGATCGGGAAGAGACAGAGTGGTTATCAATGAGCACTGCTCTCTTATTATTAGCTGAGTTCCCCCCCGAGTTCAATGCTGGGCCCATTATTGTTTTTTATATTTATTACTGACATTGATGAAGTAAGATTAGGCATAATGTCTGAATTCTCAGGTGATACAAATGCTGTTGGGTTAATGACAATAATCAGGTCATGCTACTGCAACAGGATCTGGAAAAATTAGACATATGGACTAAGAAGTGGCATTTGATGCAAGATACTTCATATGAGCAGCAGCAGCAGCAATCCCAGATTAATGTATCAGCTGTGTGGTACCACTCTCAGGCCAATGAAGAACTTGTTAACAGGAGAGACTGCTTCTGTACTTGTTAACAGGAGAGACTGCTTCTACAGGGATGGGATACACTTAAATAGAAAGAGTGCAAGAATATTTGCTGATATTATCGAGGCAGTGTTAGGTGGGTCAGAAAACTGCTAACTTGGGGGGATACAAGGACTAATAGATTAACAGTAGCCACTGGCAGAGGTGAAAGTGATTCTTGCACTGCTTCTATTGGAATGAGCAGCAGCCTGAAAAATAAGATGCAGGGTATTTCAGAGCCTGCTGGGAGTCATTATGGTACAAGTAAACATATGGGTTGTGTTAGGGTAGCTAAGAATAGGAACAGGTGCATGTATACCTGTATGTACACCAATGCTAGGAGTTTGGTAAATAAATTTGATGAATTTGAGGTATTGCTCAAAACATCAAAGGCAGATAATGTTGGGATATCAGAGACATGGTGTCACACAGATATAAGGAATACAGAACTGAGGTTTGGGGAGTGCAATGTGTACAGGAAGAATAGACAAGATAGGAAGGGAGGAGGGATTATACTATTAGTTAAGAAACACATAAAATCCAAGGAAGTGAAGCCAGTCGACATTGCTGGATAGTGCAGTGTCAAGTCAGTTTGGTGTGACATAAGCATTGGGAGATCAAAATTGAGAGTAGGAGTGTGTTATAGGCCTAACGACTCTGATGAGTATAATAAGGAACTGCATAGGGAAATAGAGTGGGCCAGTAAATCAGAGAGTCTTATAATGGGGGATTTTAATTTCCCAGATATTGACTGGAATTTGTGGTTTGGTCACTCACACACTAGCAAGGCTTTTGTGGATTTATTGGATGATTGTTTTCTACATCAGCATGTTCGGGAGGCAACTAGAGAGAGTAATATTCTTTATCTGATTATCAGTAGTGATTCTTCATGCATTCAGAATTTGCAGATAAAGGAACCACTAGGTGGCAGTGATCACAGTGTGCTGAAGTGGGATTTATTCAAAGAGGTAACTACCATTAGGGGTAAAGGGGAGGGTTTTTGCTTTCGTAAAGGTGACTACGGTGGTCTGAGACAGTATTTAAATTCTATAGGGTGGGACCAACTGATGATGTTACCAACAGCAAATTCAAAATGGGAAGCATTCAAAGAAATTATCTTGGAAGCTACTAGGCTTTACATACCAACTAAGAAATATTGTTCAAGGTTTAGGCGTAAATGGATGTTAGATGAACTAAATAGACATGTGGCAGAGAAGAAATAAAATGCATGGGATACATATAAATTAATGGGTGACATGGAAGCCTACGATAGATATAAGCTGGTCTGTAACCAAGTCACAAAGGAGATTCGGCAGGCTAAGGCAGATTATGAGAAATCCTTGGCAAAGGATGCAAAGAAAAACAACAAAGAGTTCTTTACCTATGTAGACTCTAGAAGGAAAGGGATGAATCAAATTGGTCCAATGGATATTGATGGTTCAACTGTTGATGATCCTGCTCAGGTGGCTAACAAACTAAATGAGTATTTTGCATCTACATTCACCCATGAGGAGTAATTCAGGGAGGGAAATGCCAGAGGTGAGTTAAACTCTGGCAGTGAGCTGGATGATTTTGTAATAACTGATAGGAAAGTGGAGGAGAAGTTGTTGAAGATGAACATAAAAAAAGGCACCGGGGTGGACGGGAACCATCCAGTTATATTAAAGGAGGCAGCAAAAGAAGTAAGCAAACCCTTAGCCATAACTAAGAGAGCTTATTTGGGCTCAAGGGAGGTACCCATGGACTGGAGATGTACAAATGTGACCCCAATTCACAAAGGAGGATCAAAGTGCAACAGAAGTAATTATAGACCTGTTACTTTGACTTCTGTTTCAGCAAAATTAATGGAGGCACTGGTTAAAGAAGCACTGCAGGATCATCTAGACGAGACTTCAGTTATAGCTTGGACACAACATGGTTTTGTTAAGGGAAAGTCTTGCCTGACCAATTTGATTGGATACTATGATGTGGTCACAAAGGAACTGGATGCAGGGAATAACTTTGATATCATATATTTGGATCTTAGAAAGGCTTTTGATACTGTTTGCACATGGAAAACTGCTGCACAAATTGGGAGCAGTGTGGCATTGAAGGCAAATTGCTGCTATGGATAAAGGGATGGTTGAGTGGGAGAAGACAAAGAGTGGTAATCAATGGACACATCGTGGACTAATATTATTAGTGGAGTCCCTCAGGTTCAGTATTGGGTCCATTGTTGTTTTCTGTATTTATAAATGATATTGATGATGGTATATCAAGCTTAATGTCCAAGTTTGCAGACGATACGAAGGTTGGCAGGGTTGTTAAGGACACTAATGACAGTATGCTGCTGCAACAGGATCTAGAAAAGTTGAGCAGATGGGCTGAGAGGTGGCAAGTGAAGTTTAACATTGACAAATGTAAAGTACTACATGTGAGAAGCAGTAATCCCAGAATAATCATTTGAGAGGGCATAAATTCAAATTGAGAAAAGACAGATGTAGGATAGGTGTGCAGAAGTTTGCCTTTAGCCAGCGGGTGGTTGGTTGATGGAACAGACTTCCATCCTTTGTTGTGGAAGTTGATAGCCTAAATAAATTTAAGGCTGAGCTGGACAGGTGCTTGGAACGAACGGAGGGGTGAAACAGGAGCATGTTTTTTTTTTTTTTTCTTTTTTTTCTTTTCTTTTTTTTTTTTTTTTTGGCTGTTGCTGTATAAGCTTGCTTTCTTGCATCATATGCCTCTACTAATGTTAATGCCAAGAATGAAATAGATCTGGTTATACTTGTTCAGTGCAATATGAAGTTCTCTGACAGGGCAGAAAGTTAGCCAGAATAGGGGATTTTGTCAGTGATATATAGGAATTTTTCCAGCAAGGATATGGAAGTGATTATCCCGTTGTATGAGGCAGTGATCATGCCGCAACTTGAGTGCTGCATACAGGTTTGGAGGCCTTGTTGTAGAAAGGATGTGGATCTGTTGGAATGGGTGATTAGGTACCTGTGCAGAGATCTGAGGTTTTAAAGCTTTGAATGGATTGAGTAGGGTCAATGTTGATGGCATCCTACTTCTTGTGCCGACTACACACACACATGAAGAAGCATAAATTCATATTGAGAAAGGATGGTTGTTGATCGTTGATAAATTCAAGTAAGAACAGAGAAACTGTTAGAGATGGACAGGTAATATGGGAAGCGTTGGTTTTTTTTTTTTTTTTTTGCAGATGTGTGTAAGCTTGCTTTCTTACATCATTTTTCACTATTAATACTAATAATAAATCCAATTTGTAACCGCCATATAATTGAATTCCTGTCTATATGGTTCTGCGTTACATCTTTTAACTAGTGATTCCATTATTTTTCTTGACTCAGAAGTTAAGCTTACACGGTTGTAATTATTTACTTCAACCTTTGTGAATTAGGGATACATTCTATATCGCCATTCCTTAGGGGACTTCCCCTGAATCCAGAGATGATCTCATAATTACGAGGTGTGGCAGTAAAGTTCTTGGACTGATGCTTTTGTGGTCATGTTCGATCAGTTTGAAAATTAATGGAAGTAACATGTTGTAGATCAAACTTCTCCAACAGATGGTGGTACAGAGATTTTCCGGTGGGCTGACAGGTTGCGAGTAATAACCAGTTTTTTTAGTAGAGTTAACATTGTGTCACAAATCTGCAGTGCAGCAATCAATGAATATCAAATTTTGCTTTAAACTGGAAATGTTAAAAACTGTATATGGTAATGAAATGTTAAGTCGTATCAATGTATTTGAATAGTATAAGGAATTCAATGATGGTTATGAGGATGTTCACGATGACCTAAGATTAGATGGGCTTCTGTTGACCTCTCAAAATGAAGATGGAGTTGCAAAAGTGTGAGAAATAGTGGCAAGAGATTGTTGTTTGATCCTTAGAGTGATGGCTGATGAGTTGGATATATGATGAGTTATATATAAGGAGAAGATTTGTCGAATTCTGAATAAAGATATAGAAAATTTGTGTCGCACAGCCTCATGGATGAGCAGAAGCCATGAAGAGTGTCATCATGCAAAGACTTCATCGAGACTTGTCAAAACAACTCTAATTTCTTTGAATGTATTGTCACTGGAGATGAGTATTGGTTTCAGCGTGACCCATCAGAGCATGCAGTGGACTCTTCAAAATAATCAAGGCCCAAAAAGTTTCATTTACAGCAGCCCAGGATCAAGACTATGCTGATCATGTTTTTCGACACAGTAAATTTTTACTAAAGGGGAGAGAGAGAGATAGTCAATGCTCTGTTTTACTTATAGGTTCTGCAAAGACTATTGAAATGTATTTCCTAGGTGAGGGCACAATTTCAAGAGAAAGGCAGCTGGGTTCTGGTTGCATGACAGTGTCCCCCCCCTGTTCTGCACTGGTCATGAAGAGAGGGCGCTGACTCTCTTTAAAAATTACAGCTGTGACTTGCAGGCTCCTCAAAAACGATAAGTGTTTGCCTTTTCATTTACATAATTGTTATTTTATATTATACTTAATATGTAGTCTTATAGTTATAGTTACGCTGGTTATTTTTATTTTAATTTAAATAAACAGTTTTTGTAAATATACGTAATACTTAACGTACGTAAAACCGTTATTTCGTTCGAATCTTGCAGCCATTGTTTTTGTATATAGTGGTAGGGAATTCAAATTTTTAATTGAGGTAGTTAGGTAGCTCTAACGTATAATTTATAGAGTAATACACTTCACTGTTTCTATTAGATAGTGTGGTATTGACATTTAATTAATTTAATTTATTGATTTTATTAATTTAAAATATCATGCCCCAAACTAGAGCAGCAAAAGCAAAGCAATGGGCACAAAGTGGCAGGAGTGCTGTGACTCGGAGGAGAACTGAGGGGGCCGATTCTCCAACGCATCAGAGCCTAAAAAAATGTGCGACTTGTGAAATGTTTGCCCAACTCTCTGGAATGGAACATGATATTGCCATGGGGGATGTCTTTGTGTGTGTGCGCGATGTAAGGAAATCAGGCAACAACTCAGCGTTGTTATGGGCCTATATGAGAGTTTGAAGGACAGGGTGGATGCCCTAGAAAGATCTAAATTGAGGGGTCCATCAAGCTCTCAGCTGCCCACATCAATGCAAGAGCTTGAACTTGGTCATCATGCAACACAGCGGCAACCCCCAAAGCAGAATGCGCTGGTCCCACAGGAACTAGTAGTTGTTGGTGACTCTATTGTCAGGGAAACGGGAAACATGCTTTGTAAAAAGGATAGGTGGAACAGGACCAGGGTAGTAGTAGTAGTAGTAGTAGTAGTGGCACATGATGCAAGAAAACAAGTGTAGGAGCTTATGCAGCATCAGCCAAAAAAAAAAAAAAAAAAAAATCACACCATACCCTCCAAATGCCTGTCCAGTTCCTCCTTAAATTTATTTAACCTATCAACTTCCACAACGACAGATGGAAGTTTGTTCCAGCAATTAACCACCCGCTGGCTAAAGGCAAATTTCCGCACATCTATTCTACATCTGTCCTTTCTTAATTTGAACTTATGTCCCCGTAGGTTCGTATTCTGAACAAGTGGGAGGATCCCATCAGAATTCAGCGTGCTCAACCCATTCAAGGCCTTATAGACCTCAATCAGATCACCGCGCAGGTGCTTAGTCTCCAGCCACTGCAATTTGCAGAACTTAAGCCTCTCTTGGTAAGAGGATCCCTTCATTCCCCTCACCAATCGTGTTGCTCTTCTCTGTACACGCTCAAGCAAATCTACATCCTTCCTAAAATGAGGCCTCCAGACCTGTACGCAGTACTCAAGGCGTGGCCTGACCATTGCCTTATACAGAGGGACAATCACCTCCTTTTCCCTGCTAGCAAAATTCCTATATATCATTGACAAAACCCCATGACCTGCCCTAGCAGCCTGTCTGCATTGCTCAGAAAACTTCATATCTGACTGCACAATTACTCCCAGGTCTTTTTCATTTTCTACCACCTTAAGTGTAGTACCACACAGTTGGTACGTTTCTCTGGGGTTACTTCTACCCATATGCAGTACTTTGCATTTGTCAAGGTTGAACTTCAGTTGCCACTTCTTAGCCCATCTGCCCAAATTATCTAGATCCTGTTGCAGTAGCACACTGCCATTACTGTCATTAACAACCCTGCCAAAACAACAGTGGACCCAACACCGAACCCTGTGGGACTCCACTAATAACATTAGTCCACGAAGAGCAGCACCCATTGATTACCACCCTCTGTCTTCTCCCACTTAACCATCCTTTTATCCATTGTAGCAACTTACCCTTAATACCATTCTGCTCCAATTTGTACAGTAGTCTTCCATGCGCAACAGTGTCAAAAGCTTTCCTGAAATCCAAGTATATGATATCAAAATTATTTTTTGCATCCAGTTCCTTTGTGACCACATCATAATAACCAATCAAATTTGTCAGACAAGACTTTCCCTTAACAAAACCATGCTGTGTTTGAATTATTGCTGCAGTCTTGTCTAGATGATCCTGCAATGCATCTTTAACCAGTGACTCCATTATTTTACCCGGAACAGAAGTTAAACTAACTGGTCTGTAATTACTCGTGTCACCCTTCGATCCACCTTTGTGAATTGGGGACACATTTGCACATCTCCAGTCCGTGGGAACCTCCCCTGAGTCCAAGGATGCTCTCATAATTATGGCTAAGGGTTTGCTTAGTTGCTTTGCCGCCTCTTTTAAAATAACTGGATAGATCCCATCCACCCCAGGTGCCTTTCTTATGTTTAACTTCAACAATTTCTCCTCCACTTTGCTCTCAGTTATTACAAAATCATTAAGCACACTGCTACAATTTGATAACCTTCTTCCATTTTCAAACTGCAATAATTCCTCACGTGTGAATGTAGATGCAAAATACTCATTCAGTTTGTTTGCTATCTGAGCAGGATCATCAACAGTCGAACCATCGATGTCAAGTGGACCAATCATATTTATCCCCTTCCTTTTAGAGTTTATATAAGTAAAGAAATCCTTGCTGTTTTTCTTAGCATCCTTTGCCAAACATTTCTCGTAATCCGCCTTCGCCTGCCGAACCTCCTTTGTGACCTGATTACAGACTAGCTTATATCTGCCACAGGCTTCTGCGTCACCTGATAATTTATATGCATCCCATGCATTTTTCTTCTCTGTCACGAGTCTCATTAGTTCATTTGATAACCATTTAGGCCTAAACCTTGAACGATATTTCTTAATCGGTATATAAAGTCTAGTAGCTTCCACGATTAATTCCTTGAATGCTTCCCACTTAGAATTTACTGTTGGTAACATCGTCAGTTGATCCCACTGTACAGAATTTAAAAACTGTCTGAGACCACTGTACTCCCCTTTACGGAAGCAAAAACCCTTTCCTTTACCCCTGACGGTAGTTACCTCTTTGAGTAAATCCCACTTCAGCACACTGTGATCACTGCCACCTAGTGGTTCCTTTATCTGCAAATTCTTAATACACGAATGATCACTGCTGATAACCAAATCAAGAGTGTTACTTTCTCTGGTTGCCTCTCGAACATGCTGCTGCAGAAAACAATCATCCAATAAATCCACAAAAGTCTGACTGGTGTGTGAGTGACCAACCCACAAGTTCCAGTCAATATCTGGGAAGTTAAAATCCCCCATTATAAGACATTCAGATTTACTGGCCCACTATTTCTCTGTACAATTGTTCATTGTACTCATTCAAGTCATTAGGCCTATAACACACTCCTACCCTTATTTTTCCTTTCGCAGTGCTTATCTCGCACCAAACTGACTCAACAGAGCACTGTTCATCTATATTAACTGGGTGCACTTCCTTTGATTTTATGTTTTTCTTAATTAACAGCATAACACCTCCTCCCTTCCTAACCTGTCTATCCTTTCTGTACACATTGTACTCCCCAAATTCCAGTTCTGCATTCCTTATATCTTTGTGACACCACGTCTCTGCTATCCCAACAATATCCGCCTTTGATGTCTTGACCAACACTTCAAATTCATCAAATTTATTTACTATACTTCTAGCATTGGTATACATGCAAGCATACATGCTCCTATGCCTATTCCTTGTTACCCTAACACATCCCATATACCCAACTATTCCATGATGACTGCCATCCGTCCCTGAAACCCCCAACACCCCTCGCTCCAGGTCGCTTCTTATTCTAATAGAAGTTGTGCAAGAATCACCTTCACCTCTGCCTGCGGTTACTGTTAAACTATTAGTCTTTGTATCCCCCCAAACTAGCAGTTTTCCGACCCACCTAACACTGCCTCGATAGCATCAGCAAATATTCTTGCACCCTTTCTATTTAAGTGTATCCCATCCCTGTAGAAGCAATCTCTCCTATTAACAAGTACAGTCCAGGCTGAAAAAAATTCTACCCCTTGAGCCTTGCACAATCTTTCCAGGGCCGAATTGATCAACAAGGCTCTCATCATATACTCCCTCCTATCGTGTCTGGGCAGAATTGCAGACACTTTCAAATTCAACCCTATTTCACAGCTTTTTTTCAACAGTGACCTGTACTTGTTGAGTAATTCCGCCGGTCTCCTACTCTTAATATCATTAGTGCCAATGTGTACAACTATATCACCTTTTGTGCCCTTGAAAGATGATATCCGCTCTACAACGTCATCAACCTTTGCCCCTGGCAGACATACCCCGGTCCTGTTCCACCTATCCTTTTTACAAAGGATGTTCCCCGTTTCCCTGACAATAGAGTCACCAACAACAACTAGTTCCTGTGGGACCAGCGCATTCTGCCTTAGGGGTTGCCGCTGTGTTGCGTGATGACCAAGTGCAAGCTCTGGCGTTGATGTGGGCAGCTGAGAGCCTGATGGGCCCCTCAATTTAGATCTTTCGAGGGCATCCACCCTGTCTCTCAAACTCTCATATAGGCCCATAACAACGCTGAGTTGTCGCCTGATTTCCTTACACTCCTTGCATCGCGCACACACAAAGACATCCCCCATGGCAATATCATGTTCCGTTCCAGAGAGTTCGGCAAACATTTCACAAGTTGCACATTTCTTTAGGCTGTGATGCGTTGGAGAATTGCCCCCCTCAGTTCTCCCCCGAGTCACAGCACTCCTGCCACTTTGTGCCCGTTGCTTTGCTGCTCTAGTTTGGGGCATGGTAGTTTAAATTAATAAAATCAATAAATTAAATGTCAGTAGTATTTGAATAGAAACTATTAAATAGAAACAGTGAAGTGTATTACTATATAATTATGCGTTAGAGCTACCTAGCTACCTGAATTAAAAAATTTGAATTCCCTACCACTATATCCAAAAACAATGGCTACAAAAATGGAACGAAATAACGGTTTTACCTATCGTAAGTAAAATCCACAAAAACTCTTTATCTAAATTAAAAATAAAAAATAACCAGTGTAACTATAACTATATGACTACGTATTAAGTACAATATAAAATAACAATCATGTAAATAACAGGTAAACACTTATCGTTTTTGCGGAGCCTGTAACTGATAGCTGTAACTTTTAAAGAGATTCAGCGCCCTCCAATGTATGTCTGCCAGGGGCAAAGGCTGATGACGTTGTAGAGCGGATATCATCTTTTAAGGGCACAAAAGGTGATATAGTTGTACACGTTGTCACTAATGATATTAAGAGTAGGAGAACGGCAGAATTACTTAACAAGTACAGGTCACTGCTGAACAAAAGCCGAGAATTAGGGTTGAATTTGAAAGTGTCTGCAATTCTGCCCAGACATAATAGAAGGGAGTATATGATGAGAGCCTTGTCGATCAATTAGGCCCTGGAAAGAATGTGCAAGGCTCAAGGGGTAGAATTTTTTTTCAGCCTGGACTGTACTTGTTAACAGGAGAGACTGCTTCTATAGGGATGGGATACACTTAAATAGAAAGGATGCAAGAATATTTGCTGATGCTATCGACGCAGCGTTAGGTGGGTCGGAAAACTGATAGCTTGGGGAGGATAAAAGTACTAATAGTTTAACAGTAGCCTTAGGCAGAGGTGAAGGTGATTCTTGCACAACTTCTATTAGAATAAGTAGCGACCTGGAGCGTGGGGTGTTGTGGGTTTCAGGGATGGATGGCAGTCATCCTGAAATAGGTGGGTATATGGGATGTGTTAGGGTAACTAGGAATAGGAGTAGGAGCATGTATGCTTGTAGGTATACCAATGCTAGAAGTATAGTAAATAAATTTGATGAATTTGAAGTGTTGGTCAAGACATCAAAAGCGGATATTGTTGGGACAGCAGACATGTGGTGTCACACAGATATAAGGAATGCTGAACTGGAATTTGGGGAGTACAATGTGTACAGAAAGGATAGACAGGATAGAGAGGAAGGAGGTGTTATGCTGTTAATTAAGAAAAACATAAAATCAAAAGAAGTGCATCCAGTTGATATAGATGAACAGTGCACTGTTGAGTCAGTTTGGTGTGACATAAGCACTGCGAAAGCAAAAATAAGAGTAGGAGTGTGTTATAGGCCTAATGACTCGAATGAGTACGATGAACAATTGTACAGAGAAATAGAGTGGGCTAGTAAATCGGAATGTCTTATAATGGGCGATTTTAACTTCCCAGATATTGACTGGAACTTCTGGGTTGGTCACTCGCACACTAGTCAGACTTTTGTGGATTTATTGGATGATTGTTTTCTGCAGCAGCATGTTCGAGAGGCAACCAGAGAAAGTAATACTTTTGATCTGGTTATCAGCAGTGATCATTCGTGTATTAAGAATTTGCAGATAAAGGAACCACTAGGTGGCAGTGATCACAGTGTACTGATGCGGAATTTACTTAAAGATTTAATTACCATCAGGAGTAAAGGAAAGGGTTTTTGCTTCCGTAAAGGTGAGTACAGTGGTCTCCGATAGTTTTTAAATTCTGTACAGTGGGATCAGCTGACTATGTTAACAACAGTAAATTCTAAGTGGGAAGTAATTAAAGAATTAATCGTGGATGCTATTAAAAGTTTCATACCTATTAAGAAATATTGTTCAAGGTTTAGGCCTAAATGGTTATTTAATGAACTAATGAGACTCGTAACAGAGAAGAAAAATGCATATAAATGCATTTATATGCAATGTATGCATATAAATTATGAAGCGACTGAGAAGCCTATGGCAGATATAAGCTAGTCTGTAATTAGGTCACAAAGGTGGTTAGGCAGGCGAAGGCAGATTACGAGAAATCCTTGGCAAAATATGCTAAGAAAAACAGCAAGGATTTCTTTACTTATATAAACTCTAAAAGGAAGGGGATGAATCTGATTGGTCCACTTCAAATCGATGGTTCGACTGTTGATGATCCTGCTCAGATAGCAAACAAACTGAATGAGTATTTTGCATCTACATTCACAAATGAGGAATTGTAAAGGTTTGAAAATGGCAGAAGGTTATCAAATTGTAGCAGGATACTTAATCATTTTGTAATAACTGAAAGCAAAGTGGAGGAGAAATTGTTGAAGTTAAACATAAGAAAAGCACCTGGGGTGGATGGGATCTATCCAGTTATATTAAAGGAGGCGGCAAAGCAACTAAGCAAACCCTTAGCCATAATTATGAGAGCATCCTTGGATTCAGGGGAGGTCCCCATGGACTGGAGATGTGCAAATGTATCTCCAATTCACAAAGGGGGATCGAAGGGTGACATGAGTAATTACAGACCAGTTAGTTTAACTTCTGTTCCGAGTAAAATAATGGAGTCACTGGTTAAAGATGCATTGCAGGGTCATCTAGACAAGACTGCAGCAATAATTCAGACACAGCATGGTTTTGTTAAGGGAAAGTCTTGTCTGACAAATTTGATAGGATATTATGATGTGGTTACAAAGGAACTGGATGCAAAAAGTAATTTTGATATCATATATTTGGATTTCAGGAAAGCTTTTGACACTGTTGCGCATGGAAGACTATTGTACAAATTGGAGCAGAATGGTATTAAGGGTAAGTTGCTACAATGGATAAAAGGATGGTTAAGTGGGAGAAGACAGAGGGTGGTAATCAATGGGTGCTGCTCTTCATGGACTAATGTTATTAGTGGAGTCCCACAGGGTTCGGTGTTGGGTCCACTGTTGTTTTGTATATTTATCAATGATATTGATGAAGGTATATCAGGCTTAGTGTCGAAGTTTGCAGATGATACAAAGGTTGGCAGGGTTGTTAATGACAGTAATGGCAGTGTGCTACTGCAACAGGATCTAGATAATTTGGGCAGATGGGCTAAGAAGTGGCAACTGAAGTTTAACCTTGACAAATGTAAAGTACTGCATTTGGGTAGAAGTAACCCCAGAGAAACGTACCAACTGTGTGGTACTACACTTAAGGTGGTAGAAAATGAAAAAGACCTGGGAGTAATTGTGCAGTCGGATATGAAGTTTTCTGAGCAATGCAGACAGGCTGCCAGGGCAGGTCATGGGGTTTTGTCAATGATATATAGGAATTTTGCTAGCAGGGAAAAGGAGGTGATTGTCCCTCTGTATAAGGCAATGGTCAGGCCACGCCTTGAGTACTGCGTACAGGTCTGGAGGCCTCATTTTAGGAAGGATGTAGATTTACTTGAGCGTGTATAGAGAAGGGCAACAAGATTGGTGAGGGAAATGTAGGGATCCTCTTACCAAGAGAGGCTTAAGTTCTGCAAATTGCAGTGGCTGGAGACTAGGCACCTGCGCGGTGATCTGATTGAGGTATATAAGGCCTTGAATGAGTTGAGCATGCTGAATTCTGATGGGATCCTTCCACTTGTTCAGATTAAAAACCTAATGGGGCATAAATTCAAATTAAGAAAAGACAGATGTAGAATACATGTGCGGAAATTAGCCTTCAGCCGGCAGGTGGTTAATTGCTGGAACAAACTTCCATCTGTCGTTGTGGAAGTTTATAGGTTAAATAAATTTAAGGAGGAACTGGACAGGCATTTGGAGAGAATGTTGTGATTTTTTTTTTTGGCTGATGCTGCATAAGCTTTCTTGCATCACTTGCTACTACTACTACTACATTTCTGAAAAAACATGGCATTTTACAGATTAGTCATTCAGCCTACTCTCATGATCTAGCAGCAGCAGCAGACTTTCTTTTTCCTAAGGTTTAAACTGCCTTCAATGGAAAGAGAATTCATGATGTTGAGGACATATTAAAAAATGTAGCTGCTGTACTGAATGTTATCTCTTTGGATGCCTTCTCTGACTCTTTTCAGAAACTTTTTTTTGTATGGTGTAATAAGTGCATTCAGTCAGGTGGTGATTACTTTAAATAAAAATAAACCCATTTTTGAGTTTCTTCACTTTGTATTCTTTTTATTGTAGCAGTCCAGGAATTTTATTGCCATACCTCCTGTACCTAAAGGTTTGCTTACTTCAGTTATTCTCTTCCTTAATATAATTGGATAATTTGCATCCACCTCAAATGTTTCATTTATGTTTACCTTCAATAATTTCCCTTCTTCTTTCTCTCAGTTATCACAAAATCCTATACCTTCCTTTAGAATTTGATATACGTATTGCATCCCTATCCCCAAAAAAATTTCTCACATGTGAACATGGATGCAAAATATCTGTTTAGTTTGTTATCAGCTTGAGCATGATCATCAACAGTTATAACATCCACATCATTTCAACCCTGTCTTTCTGGTGTTTATTTCAGTAAAGAAGTCTTTATTTTCTTTGCATTCTTTGCTAGATAAAACTTGTAATCTGCATTAGCTCATCTAATCCCTTTGTGACTTGATTGCAGACTAGTATATACCTACTGTAGGTTTTTATATCTTATGATAATTTTTATGCATCCCATGTATTTTTATTTTCTACCACTAGTCTGATTAGCTCCTTTGACTTCCAGTTATGTTGAAATGTTGAACAGGATGTCTTAGTTGCTGTAGGAAGTGTGATCACTTAATTCACAGACTGGTGCAAGATTTTGTTTATTATGCAAACTTTCCAGAACTGCCACTAGAGGTGCTCTCCCCGATTGCTACCAAGCAGACTGTGTGCACATGCTCAGTAGCAATCGGGGTACTTGTCGAGCTATTGTTGTGTGAAGAGTTTTTTTTTTTTTTAGCTGCATGTCACTGACGATCATTTTGAAACAGGTACGGACATACAGATTGAACAGCAATATGTGATTCGTTATGGTGTCAGATGGGGCTTAAATGTATCAGAAACAGTTAAAGAGATGATTGAAGTGTATGGTAATGAATGTCTTGATGAGATGGCCATATTCTGGTGTGACTGAGCTTTCCAGTGTGAAGTGGTTTCTCCATCAATGCCAGGCCCCATACGGCTAATATTGTGCAGGCAGTGATCACTGCCACATCCCCCTTATTCACTGTGCGTAGCCCCGTGTGGTTTCTTCCTGTTTCCACATCTGAAGTAAGCTTTCAAAGGCAAGAATTTGCATCCGACATAATGATGCTCACAAAGCCATAATGGAAGCACTTTACAGTCTTTCGAAAAATGGCTTACAAGAAGCATTTAATGCGTGGGTACGACAGTGGTGAAAGTGTGTTAAGGTCAAGGGAGAGTATTTCGAGAAGGAGAAACCTACAGAAGATTTAGATGATGGCAATTAAGATAAGATCTTGCACCAGTCAGCGAATTAAATGATCACCCCCCCTCGTAAAAAAGCCAAGTAGCTTCTAAAATTATTTCTCTGAGTGCTTTTTATTTAAAATTTACTGTTGGTGACAGCATCAGTTGGACCCACTGAATAGATTGTAAAAGCTATTTGAGACTTTTTGTTGCCTTTACAAAAGCAAAAACCCTTCACAGTAGTTACATCTTTAAGTAAATCCTGCATCAGTATACTGTGATTACTGGTACCTAGTGGTTCTTTTATTTTCAGATTTTTAATATATGAAGAGGCATGTCACACACTTAAGTGTCTGCAGATTATCAGAACAATACTCTTGATATAATAATTGGATGAAGAGTGTTATTTTTTCTTGTTGCCTCTCTGACATGCTGGTTTAGAAAACATCCATCTGATAAATATGGAAAAGCCTTGCTACTGTATGGTTGACAAACCCACGAGTTCAGTCAGTATATGGAAAGTTCAAGTCCCCCTTTATGAGACATTCTGGTATACTGGCTCAATCTAATTGTCTGTATAATTGTTTGTTATGCTCCTCAGAGTCATTAGGCTTATAACACACTACTAATCTTTTGTTTGTTTTCCTAGTGCTTGTGTTATGCCAAATGACTCATCATTGCAACAATGTCCCAGTAGAAGCAATGCAAGGATCACTTATGCCTCTGCCTGTAGCCTGTTAATCTATTAGTCTGCATATTCTTCCAAGCTAGCAGTTTTCCAACCTGTCTGGCACTGCCTTAATAGCATTAGCAAATATTCTTGTTCCTTATAAAATCTCTCTCTCTCTCTCTCTCACCACCAAATACGGAGGATGCGGAAAGGTCAGGAATGACCACCGCATGTTCACGGAGCAATATGGCCTTAGTTGCTAATGCTCCTAAAAAACAAACAACATCTCTCTCTCTCTCTCTCTCTCTCCCTCTCCCCCTCCCCCCCTTCCCCCCGCTATGAACCCTGCACTCTCTCTAGGACCAACTTGATTCACAAGGCTCTCATCACATCTGGGTAAAAATTGCAGACACATTCATATTTAATTCTAACTCTTGATTGTTTCTGAAATTTCCTTGTACTTGTTAAGTAAATCTGTCGGTCCCCTACTATTAATATCCTTAGTACCAATGTGTTCAAGATGATAGCTGCTCTGCATCAACTGTTGTCCCTGGAAAACACACCCAGGTCTTATTCCACCTGTCGTTTTTAGAAAATACATTTCTTGTTTCCCTGAAAATAGTTACCAGTAATGACCATTTCCTGTAGGACTAGTGCTTTCTGCTGCAGAGAATAGTGTTGCGTTGTGTGCTGCATGAGTATAGTCTCCAGCACAGTGGTGGTTAGCTGAGCACTTGATTGATCCCTCTTTTCAATTTCTTCAAGGGCATCATCCCTGTTTCTCAAGCCTTCATATAATAAATATTTGTTTGTATTTATTAAAATATTTATTTTAAATATTTTAATAAATATAAATATTTATTAAACACAATTTGCATGTTACTTAAGTAAAACTTCTGTTTTGAGGAGCTTAAAATTTTTCATCCTCACTCTCTATGACTTGTAGTGGTGTTTTTTTTTTTTTTTTTATAATTGAAATAGTTCCAAATATTTTTTAATAACTTTGTACATAAGATACTTTGGGATATATTTACAACTATTGTTATCAAGAAATTATAACAATTTGCTATGTTACTTAAGTAAAACTGCTGTTTTGAGGAGCTTAAAATTTTTCACCCTCGCTCTCTATAACCTGTAGTGCTTTTTTTTTTTTTTAATTTATTGAAATAGTTCCCAATATTTTGAATAACTTTGTACATAAGATACTTTGGGATATACTTACAACTATTGTTATCAAGAAATTAGACTATTTGTTAGATCATTATTTTATATTTTGCTTTCAAAGGGCCATCCATTTTTAAGGATAACCCATGATGGCAATGTGGAAGAAGTTGCAATAGCCATGACAAAAGAGTGGCGTGTGAAGCAACCACGAATAGTATTGGTGTTGATTTCAAATGTAGCTCCTCTTACTGGGTGGAATAATGCCAGGCAGTTAAATCGTTTTCGGAGTGGATTGATCAAGGTATTTTTATTCTATATACTGTATATATTGTTGATCAGTTGACTAATAATGAATAATTTGTTACTTTTTCTCTTTGTTGCATGTAATAAACTGGGCATCATTGTTATGTTTAAAAAAAAAATCAATGTAGTTTTTGTTATCTTTACAGATCTTTTTCATGTGAGTATTATTGCCATGTCACCAGTGGCTCCTTTTTAAAAACTGTCAACTTTGTTTGGAAGAAAGCAGTTAGATTAATCAGTGATTCCTCACACCTCTGTGATTTCAACTTCCATTCTAAAATCTGTTTGACATGGACAGAATATCTAGATCAAAGATGTGGTCACTCTCTATCTCTTCTATCAAGTAAAATTAATCTTTTGAGGTTGTGATGGACATCACGATGGCATTCAACAATCCTGAGGGGTTTGAAGGTTCAGCTTTAAAATAGGTTTGTTTTGTGGGCTGGCCACTAAGATAATCCACTATTGGGAATACCTTGGAGCCATCTGAATTAATTGTCAGTAATGTTACTCTGCAACTATGTGATTTAAAGTATTCAGAATAGTGTATGCAGGGATCCATTGTCAAGACCACATTTTGTTAAGGAGCTGAGTATATCTTACAATGTGTATTTGCATATCTAAACATTTCATCACTTTAAGTTTGTTCTCCACAACTTTTACTTCATCAACAGTGCATCAACAGGTTTTGTGGATGTTGTTATGTTTTCACTTTTCATTCAAGGTAGTCCCAAACCTTCTCTATTGGATTTAAATCTGGTGACTTTAAAGGTTTCACAATCTCATAAAAGGGCTGGACAATTTAAATGCCCTACCATTCCCTCATGTTCTTGATGCCTGTTTAAAACCAAACCGTAGAACTCCTGTGAACCAACCAGTTGTTATTCTGGAATACAGGAGTATTGAAAATATGAGTATACTTCAAACTAGACTGTTTGAGGAACGTCTATGATTAGGGATGCTCATGTGCTATTTGCTAAACATTTGAGGTTTCCTTCAAATGTTTAGCAAATAGTTCCACCTGATTATCCAGAATACTTGTATAGCTAGCTTGATTTATCTTGTTGGTATTTCAAGTTAGGGACCCATTTCATAATAGTTAAAACATTCCCAAAGCATCATTGACTCACCACCCTCTTGTACTACATCTTTGCATGCAGTCTGAAAGAAATGTCCTTTTGCTTCTCCTGTGGATTGGTAACCTGGCATCAATAGAGTGTAGGTAAAATTTGATTCCTCAGACTATATCACAGCTTTCTAATCATTAGCAGTTTTTATGCATTTTAGCCTATATTAGCTGGGCTTTTTTAAGCTGTTAACGTTGGTCGTTTTTGAGGGACTTTAATCTAAATATCCATCTTATGCAGTTCTATTCACTGTTCTCTCAAAAATCAGCTGATGAAGTTCTCTTTTTAACTGTTTGCAGCAGCATGTCTTGCTTGATATAGTTTTTCATTTACTGGATACAATATTTGACACAGACTACCACAGTTCTGCCTCCGATTTCTGGTTTATGTCGACTTTTACCATTCCTTAAAAAATCTCTTGTTACTATTATTTCTAAAACACAAGCAGATTTTGCAACTTCTTTAACAGGATATCCTGTAAACCTGCATAAATGCTATCACTTCAATTTGCTGCTTGCTAGCACCTTTTTAGTTACCATCTTTTGTGGTGGAAAACCTTGCTTTTTCAGTCATGGCTAGTATACCTGTAAATAAAGAAAATGGATTAGCCTTGTACTTTAATTTCAATGCTGTAAGCAAAGAAGCTTAGCAGATCCATGGGTTTTCAATCTGATATTTGTTCTAAATACAATGAGTGACTAGTTTTTTGTTTGGTTGTGTGTATATTTCTGTTTTATTGGTTGGACAAGTTTTAATTCTCCTGATCCTAATACCTGCTCAGACTATGTCATTGAAATTATTATGGTAGGAATGTAGTCATTATTTCAACATTAAGTCGCATTCATTATCTAAACTGTGGTATTTCTGTTGAGGATAAAAGATTCCTTGTATAAAAACTTCACCTTCATTTTCTGCACATACTAACTAATGCAACAGTTGTAAACAAATCAAAGTCTCATGGTTTCTTACCAAAGCTAATTTTTTGCAACTTCTGTCTATGTGTACTTCAGCTCAGTTACATTCTGTTGGGTCTTTTGCATCTTTATCTAAAGGAAAACTTGGCTTTTTTGCATCATAACTCCTGCTCACTAGATGAGTTTGGTAGGTGGTTCTGGCTTTGTAACTCAGTAACTATTCTTAATGACCAGAAACAAATTATTTTTTGTAGAATAACAGTTGGTGGATTTTTCTGTTCCTTTGGGAAAGTTTGAGATAAGCACAACAGGATATTAACACTGGAAGGTAGTAACTTGATACTCTTCATAAGAACTGGTTGTATATTGCCAAGTTCCCATCTAGGAGGAAAAACAATAGAATAAAAGAATATAAAAAGGTAACACAAAGAAGGAGTTAACTCTGGAACACAGATTTTTTTAAAAAAGTGAAGAAATGTCAGTAGGATCTGGAGATCTCGCCAAAGAATGTTTAGAATTCTTCTAATCTCTTTCCATTGGAAAACCAAGGGAGGCATTGAATGAGATGCGTTTGAGGTAGGAGGAGATTTACCAAGATCATCTCTACAAAGGTTGCTATCTGGACTCCTGCTGTGTCATTTATATTATTTGTTAAAATTGTCTGGCAGCTATTGTTCTGAATATATGTCCAGTGTTTTCTTGAAACTGGTGTGTGACTATAAGTAATTTGTCATTGCAAATTCTGGAAAGTTTTATTTTTGTTGTATACTTGTATGTATGAGTTAATTGTCATTTTTAATGTTTTAAATGTGTGGTATATCAGAAACAATTTTAAATTAACACTGTTAATTTGAAATTGTTTCTGATCTACCACAGTTTGCTGATCCATTAAATTTAATGCCCACAAAAATTAACTTTAAATAAAAAAAAAAATAACATCTTGAATACTGGAAAATATAAAAATAATACACCTGAAGTAAAAATCATTTTCATATAAGGACACGATGATTAATGAAGCTCTCTGTAAGCTGATGAGCAGTGATGTCTATGAAGGTCCATAAGGTTATAAGATAAATAAGATATATATCATACTTTATCAGTGTTCCTGGCCTTTATCAGCTGAAGAAAATTGAAAGGACAGTTTTCCCATGGACTTTAGTTTAGTTATAGCATGTTCAAAAGATATAGTTTATTATTATTTTTTTTAAAGCATTTTATGTTTTGTTAATTTTGTCAGAAGTCATATTTCCTCTGTTTCTCAAATAATTTTGATTAGATTGTAATTTGAAAGATAAATATGCACTGATAATTATTAAATTAATTTTGACAGGCTGCTAATGCAACAGAGATGTGGATGCTTACGAATGGTATTAATATTGGCATTTCCAAAGCAATTGGTGATGCAGTACAAGAGGAATTATCACAGAGAGAATCTCTCAGATGTCACAGACACCCAAATCAGGCTTTTACAAAACAACCATCACTTACCCTAATTGGAATAGCTAGAGAGGATCTTCTTATTCATGGTGATAAGCTGAATGGAAAGGTAATTACTTTACACCATTTTTAAACTTTATATTTATATATATTTTTAAAAGTTTTTCTGAATGAATTTATTACTATAAAACAGAGCTACGATGCTCAATATGTTCTACATTGAATTTAAATATTTGTAGAAGAATTAGAGAAATTTACCTTAATGTGATGCATAGAACACTTCCTAGTGACACCCTCCAACAAATAAACGAATATAAAAGTAATGCAAAATGATTACAATCATAAAATAATTAAAAAACAATTAAAGAATTAAAAGATGTTAAACACAAATTTTGAAAAGACTTTCCTTCCTGAAGCTGACAGGGCTTTTTGACCATACACAGATGGGCAAAAACATTATGATCAGCAAGTCGTTATGCTAATTGAGGCAATTGCAGGTGAACTACAGTGCGTGCACGGTATAAAAAAACACCTGATACCAAGTTCCGTTAATCAGAGTTACTTTCTTCAGATGGTGAAAGGCAGCAGACTTAAGTGAGTTTGACAAAGGCCAAATTGTAATGGCCAGATGACTGGGTCAGAGTATATTCCAAATGGCACGGCTGGTGGGATGCTCACGGTCAGCCGTGGTTAGTACCTACCAAAAGAGGTCCGAGGAGGGGAAACTCACGAACCGCCAGCGAGGTTTTGGACAACCACGACTCATCGATGCTTGAGGTGAGCAAAGGCTCTCTCGGATGGTACGTGGCAATAGAAGGGCAACTGTGGTGCAACTCCCCGGTAATTGGAATGATGGTGATGGGAGTAATGTGGCACAACAACACAGTATGTCAAACCCTGCTGAAAATGGGGCTGCGTAACCGCAGGCCGCTCCGAGTGCCCATGCTAACCACGGTTTACTGGTGACAGCGCCCACAATGGGCATGCGAGCATCGAAATTGGACCTTGAGTAATTGGAAGAAGGTAGTCTGGTCCGATGAATCACGTTTCCTGTTGCACCATGTTGATGGCTAGGTACGTGTGTGTCGTTTACCTGGGATGACACACACGTAGTGATGGCACCTGGATGCACCATGGGATGAAAAAAAGCAGGTGGCAAAGGTTGTCATGCTTTGGGCGATGTTCTGCTGGGATACCCTGGGTCCAGTCATCCATGTGCTGGGCACTCTGACGTCTACCACCTACCTAAACTTCCCGCCATTGGAAGTTCATTATCCACACATTTGAGGTGGCGCTGACCAAGTACTGGCCAGACGCACGTTTTTTCAGTGCTCGTCAAAATGTTAAAATTGAGCGGTGTATTTAGATATTTCTGTTAAAATATCAAGTCCACTGGATTTCTATTGGGTTGGCGAGTTGACTGATGTTATCTTTGTGACAAACTTCTAAGGCAAAGCTAAATTACGGACGTTCATAAATTTCAGCTTGACCACGTTGTTACACCGTACGTTGAAGAAATATGGCTGCCGAACCAGCGTGGACGTCTGTCGCAACGCTCCGTAAAAGTTCTGTTTAAATATGTGGTTAAACTATAGTTTAAGTTTTAAATTGTGGTCTCCTTCAAAGATGCTGTTTAGAGGATTCCCCTGGAACATTCTATTGGGAATTTAGCAGATTACTAGCATTAGTATCGATATCCTTTGTTTGCCAGACTGCACTGGTCACCATGTGGCTGGCAGCAAGGCTATAGAAAGGCGCCGATATAACGCGGTGGCCACGCTAGTACGCTGCAATTGACTGGGAAGGGTGCCCCACCAGTGTAAACCCGAGCTTAGTAACCTCGGACTGTGACCTAGTCCCAAATTTTTTCAGCGATCTTCGTACTCTTCATTCTAAGGAACAGTGACCAAAACGTTTCCCCCCCCCCTCCATTACCATAGACTTACAATGGTGAAATGTCATCTTTTCCCGATGCACCAAATAACTTTTTAGTATTACCAGAAACTTCGCCGTCCCTAAAAAAAAAAAAAAAAACCACAAAGAAAGTGATCCCGCTCTCCTAGGAGTATTTCTGTACTGGGCTGTTTTCTCCCCCCCCCACAATCTAACTGGGGGCACAAACCAAACTTCAACGGCTTACTGCAAGCCAACTAATATATTAGTTGTGGGTATATACCCACAAACTTGTGGCTGACATCATCCGCCAGCAAAATCCAAGCCCTAGCAAACACTATCAACAAAATCTCGCTAATTCGGACGACCCCGTTAATCCGAATTTTGTAGACATGGACGGGGAAACAGACAAAATGAAGGACACACAGCAACCTAATCAATGCGACTACATCCAGATAGCCGCAGAGCAGAGGACCTGGAGGACACTCGCCCGGGGGCCCTCTCAACCAAACGGAAAAATGTCAAAAGAATGGCACCAAAATCAGAACAACGTGAAACGCAGTCTCAGACTGAAGCGAGAGACCAACTACACAACACAACCTCACAGAAGGACCAGAACGATGAAAAGCAACAGGACTCACTACTTGACCCTGCTCTCCCAGTGGGTACTCTCTACCAGAAGTCTCTCTTCCTAAAGATGGTCCTCGAAAACTTATTCAAGGACCACTCAAACAGAGTATCCAGAGGCCTTAGGGCCCAAATAGTTACGATCTTCCATAAAATGGAAACGATACTCCTAGATACTCATGTCGAATGTGAAAGAGCGACCTCGCGACTACAAGCATACATGGAATGTGGGGCAAACCAAATGCCACAGCGTGCCTCCACATACGCTCAAGCGCTGAGGACCAGAACCCAGGAACCACCAGAGACGACACTCCAACCGGCACCCAGACGGGAAACACTACTCCCAAGGCCGAATTTGGTCATCCTCAGACCAACTTCCACAGAGGAGCACACCTCCAGCGAAGCAGTCAAAACCACAGTAATGACAAAACTAGCAGAGGATCTCAAGACCACAAAAATTAAATCAGTACAGAAAACGCGCAACACAGGCATAATAATTGAAACGCATACACAGGAAGATGCCCAAAAAATAATAGCCAATCTGAGAATACAAACTCTTGGCCTGGAGGCCGCGTCCCCCCAAAAAAGAGGGCCTAGTATAATTATATTCAACACGGACAAAGACCTCACGCCAACAGCTCTTCGAGAAGAACTGTATATGAGAAACCTCCAGCAAGAACACCTGGAGGTAGATCCAGCATCACTTATAAAACCGAAGTATCAAACCAAATCCCGAATAGGTAGTGCCACAAACTGGGTGGTTGAGCTTTCGCCTGCGGCCTGGAATAATATAAACAAACACAACAGAGTGTTCATAAACTGGGGCAGTCATCGCTACAATGAACACGTGACAGTCCCCAAATGCTTCCGGTGTGGCCACTTTGGACACACCACCCACACATGCGCCCAAACGCAACCAACATGTGGGCACTGTGCTGAAGTAGGCCACGAATTTAAGACATGCCCTAAGATAGAGGATCCACCAACACGTGCAAACTGCAAGGTGCACAAAATCCAGAATTTATCTGGATTTTGTGCACAAAATCCAGACCATTCAATCCGTGACAACAAGTGCCCTGTATACATAAATGCCAAGAGAGTATACCAAACAAGACTCGACTATGGAAGCACGCCCTAAACAGTATAACCAACTAAAAGTTCAGTTCACACAGCTCAACGTGCAAAGGTCTAGGGCAGTTGCCGCCCAGTTGGTAAAAATGGCCAACGAAGAAAATGCCGACATTATGCTCGTGCAAGAGCCGTATACACACAGCAAAAAGGTCAGGGGAAGGGGATGCAATACAATGCAATGCAATACAAGATTGTGCATACTGACTGAAACCCCGTGGGCAGCCATCCTAGTTAGAAATCCAGATTACACTGTGACCAAACTATCAAACTACTGCCTCCCCTGGGCTGCATATGCCCACATAGTCACTGCACTAGGGGAAATTTATGCTGTCTCAATATACAGTCGACCGGGGGAAGATATCCTCCCAACAATTAACTACCTACAGACCATGCACACAGAATTTCCGAACGGCAAAATAATTGTAAGCGCAGACGTAAACTGGCGCTCACCGGCATGGTACAGTGAAACCCCAGGACGGAGAGGCGTTGTGAACGGGCAGTGTCTGGAAGAGTACCTCACAAACAGTTGCTATAACATATACTTAACCAGCCAAACAACCTCCCAACATTCTCCAGCACTATGTGGGAGACAACAATTGATGTCACCCTTGCCACAAGATCCGTCACTGATCACATCACAGCCTGGACAGTAACGGAAAACTGGACATCGGACCATAGAGCAATAACCTTCCAACTAAACCGAACAATAGCCAGAAGCACAACACCCAGACAAATACAGCAGAGATACGCCATAGGAAAAGCAGACTGGCCCAAATTCCAACAAACTATACGGGTGGCTGCCCACACATTCAACACAGAAGAGACAACCCCAGACCAACACCAGGCAAAACTGGTGAGACTTATCACAGAAGCGGCGGACAAATCTATCAAAAGAAAGAAACCATCTCCTGGGGCGGTACCCTGGTGGAACCCTGAGCTTCAGCAACTAAGGCAGGTAGCAAACACCTGTTGGAAAAAATTCCAGCGGGCTAGACGTGATTGGCCTATTGCAGAAGTAGAGGCGCTCCGGGAAAGATACCGTACTGCAAGGAATCAATACACAGCAAAAATCAGAGAAAGAAAACAGCGTACATGGGAGCACCTAGTTTCCACGACAGGAAATGACAGCCCCTGGGGAGTGGTCTATCGGGTGACTACAAACAGGCTTCCCAGAGGCGAGGTATTCCCAGCAATGAGGAAACCGCAAGGGGAGTTTACAAAGACATGGCACGAAACGGTCAACAATATTTTGGATGCTATGTTTCTGGAGCACACTAATCGCACTACGCCAGAACAAGTACTGCTCTGCCAACAGAACAGCATATACACAACCCAGCAAATTGAGGAACCTTTCACCAAGACTGAGCTGGAGATTGCGGCGGCCAAGCTGAGAAACAAAAAGTCCCCAGGGGGAGATCTCCTAGAGCCAGAGATCATCAAGAAAACAGTGGACACTATCCCGGAGGAAATACTGAAACTATACAATAAATGCCTCAAAGAAGGCTACTTCCCGTGCAGTTGGAGGGTGTCGACGCTCCGGCTAATCTTGAAGAATCCCACGAAGAGGCAGGCCCTTCCAGGGTCCTATCGCCCGATAGCGCTCCTGACAGTTCTCAGCAAGCTTCTTGAACATCTCCTGCGAAACAGGATAGAGAAGCACTATAGAAACGCATGCCTAGAGTCACCCAAACAATTTGTATTTCGAAAAGGATACTCCACCACCGATGCCCTACGCAGCATCATCAACGCTGCAACAGAAACAGACCGCAAATACTTTCTTGCCATCGCAGTTGACTGTGCCAGGGCGTTTGACACCCTCTGGTGGCCAAGTGTCCTCAGCAGGCTCCGTGAGGCCAAACTCAAAAGTAATCTATACAATTGCATCAGCAGTTACCTGTGCGACAGGTCAGTAAAAAGTCACTGCTCCTTACTGTACAATAACCAGACGCGTCTACAGAGGATGCCCACAGGGCTCCGTCCTGGGCCCACTGCTCTGGAACGTGGTCCTGGATGGATTCCTCAACCTCGGAAATGCAACCTCCCAGGCGTATGCAGATGACCTTGTCCTGACACTGGCAGAAAACTCCAGGGCACAGCTGGAAAACACAGCAAACCGGGCGCTCGCCATTCTACACCAGTGGGCTGACAAAAATAACCTGAAGATATCATCCACTAAGACAAGCTCCATCCTACTTCGGGAAACCCTGGACACTAGGAGACCCCCCCCCCCCCAAATAAAAGTACAAGGAACCACCGTCAAGCTGACCACAGAAATGAAATTTCTTGAGGTTGTCCTTGATAGAAACCTATCCTTCACTCCCCACCTTAACTATCTCAGAAATAAAATCAGAAATTACTCGTCACTATTTGCATGAATCACCCACAAGGACTGGGGCATAAAGAAGAAAACCCTTGCTCTTTTTCACAAAACTGCGTTCCTGCCAGTCATCTTCTATGCCTTGGGTGGCTGGTACAAGAAAGCAACCACTGCAACTAATAAAAGAAAACTAGAAAGCATACAGAGGTACATCTTGCTGACTATCTCACGAGCTTGCAACACAGTGAGTACACACGCGCTTCAGGTGCTAACGGGTGCCCTCCCCTTGGACCTGGAAGTGATACGCAGTAGACTCCTCTACAGCCTTTCCAGAGGCATATCGGATACCCGCCTAAATTTCACATTAAACGTAGCCAGCGAACCGAAAATAGAGAAAAGAAGACTAACTGTACATCTCCAACAAACCTGGCAAACACGGTGGCAAAACTCAACAAAAGGGCAAATAACGCGAAAATTCCTCCCAACTGTCTCATCCGTATACCCAAGCTGGCTCTCCCCAGGATTGCTGGCCACGTACCTCCTAACTGGCCACGGCGCTATCAGATTCAAACTAATGACCTTTGCACTGAGCAACACTGCTGTTTGCCATTGTGGCTTAGTGGAAACGTGGGAGCATTTAATGTAGCACTGCAAGCTTTATGAAGACCTCTGATGCCTACTAATTACAGAATTACATTATGTACCAGAGAATCAAGAGGAACGCTTACTGGAGGAGAAGCACAGCTACAAAGCACTGGCAAACTTTGCACAAGATCTTTTTGACAGAAGGCGTACTCTTCCGCCCCACAGCCACAATAGTGATTCTCAGGCCCACAATATGTGACTTTGCAAACAACAACCATATAAGGTGCACGGACAATCACCATCAAGACAATCCACAAAGGGATTGCATCCCAGGAAGAAACAGCGAAAAAAAAAAAAAAAAAAAACACACCAGGACTCGACAAACTCGGATCCAACAAATGGACGAGGATCCAATAACTAATGACCATGACTCCAGACAGATCAGAGACATAAGTAACCACATAAGGTGCATGGACTAAATACCCACAACTACGGACCTGACTAAGGCACCTGTCCTGCTGCCAAGTGACAACCACAGACAGGAACCTACACACGAATGGGACAACTAGGACCCAACCAAGGACCTGACTCAAGCAGACATGCAACCGCCAGGCCATACGGCGACCTGTGCCGGCTCCCTTGCCGGGCACACTTTCCTCCCTTCCCTGGCAGAGGGGGAGGCGACAGCCTTCTTGTTAACTCCCCCCTGCCATCCCACATTTTTCTCTCTGGTGGGGCATGCACCACTGGCACATGCTGGGGTCGTCTACTCTATTGATCCCAGTCTTTCCTAGCTATTCCTCCCCCTAGCCTTCAGTCTCCTCCCCTCTCTATCTGTATGCCAGCGCAAGACCCACACCAAAATTCTAGCTTCTTTAAATTATTTTGCCCTCTCCTCGGCCATTAAATTTTCAAATGCAACCCCTTCAAACCGGGAAACATGTATGTGATCAACATACAACGTGCAAAATGTTTTTTTTTTTTTTTTTTTTTTTTTTTTTATGTCCTAGCCACTGAAATCTCAGGAAATTAGGTGGCAGGACCTGCCAGAGTAAATTAATTATAATACTGGTGTACCTGGTCTGCCTCCACGGGACGAAAGTGGGGCAACGTTGGGCCTCAGTAGGGGTCCAGCGGCTAAATGAGCAGATGAACAATGGTACACAACACTACATATGAACAATATCCATACACTTTTAAATCTCTGGCATTTCCAGCAAACTGGCACACCCATCACAATGTAAACAATGCGGAGATGGGGGGAACCCCTGGTGCCGTATGACCCTAAATACATTTTACACTTTACACACTTTACCTAAACTTCCCTGGCAGGGGGAGAAGTGCCTGTCCCTCTTGTCTCCTTACCTTCCTTTCCACCCCCATTTTTCCTACTGGTGGGGGCATGCCCCACTGACACCTATTGGGGTCGCCTTCCCTGTTGACTCCATATTTCTGTCTCTCCCCCCAGTCTTTTGTCTCCCTCCCTTACTCTATCTGTACACAAGTGATTGCCCTACACGTCCAAATTACTGTTTGCCAATAGTTTCGGCCTTTCAAATCCTATCGCTCTTACCCCCCCCCCCCCACGCGAAAGATCACTTTTTTTTTTTTTTTTTTTAATAGGTCCTAGCCACTGAAATCTCAGGAAATTAGGTGGCAGGACCTACCAGCGTAAATAATTATAATGCTGGTATACCTGGCCTGCCTCCACGGGGCTGAGTGTGGACAACGTTGGGCCTCAGCAGGGGTCCAGCGGCTAAATGGCCAGAAGAACAACGGTACATAACACTATACGTATACAATATCCACACACTTTTAAATCTCTGGCCTTTCCAGTGAACTGGCACACCTACAATGAAAGCAATGTGGAGATGGGGGAAACCCCATTTCTAACTAGGATGGGTTTCAGTCAGTATGCACAATCTTGTATTGCATTGCATTGTCACTAAATACACTCTACCTAAACATCATTGCTGACCTAAACATCATTACACCCTTTCAAGGCAATGGTCTTTCCCTCTGGTGGTGGTGCCATCTTTCAACAGGATAATGTCCCATGCCACACCGCCTGAATTGTTCGAGACTGGTTCGTGGAACATGAGGAAGACTTCTGGGTATTTCCCTGGCCTCCAAATTCCCCAGACATCGATCCCATCGAGCATCTGTGGTTGTGTTAGAACAGCAACTCTGATCTGCTGCGTCTCAACCATGGACCTTACAGGAGTTAAAGGATCTGCTGGTTACGTATTGGTACCAGATACCACAGGACACATTTAGAATCTGGTAGTGTCCATGCCTCACTGAGTAAGAGATGTTTTGGCTGCACATGGAGGACCAACATCACATTAGGTAGGTGGTCATAATGTTTTGGCTCATAGGTGTATGTCTTCATCACAGGACTGGAAATTACCGAGTATGCTTGAGCTGGAATCTTAAATAGCAGGATTATTTATCTTCACTATACGCATAAAAGACAGATTATTTGTCTTCATCATGTACATAAAAAACCACGAATGGGAGATTAGATATGGACGATAAATGTTAATAGAATTCTCGTGTAATTTAATTTTGATGGTTTCTGCAATTAATAGTCTAGTATAATTACATTGGACACCAAGTATTTTGGTCTCTTTGAATAAAAATGTATAGTTTTCATTAACAGCACGAAAGGCCTATTCTGCGTTGAACTCTGGTAAGACGAGTTGCAATCACTGCAAGAAATATATACCGGGTCATTTATTTGTGTAGCGAAAGAGGAAAGGAGAGGAAAGCGATTGTTCAGTATAGCATGTAATTTCCATATTGGTCTGGCCATAATTTTAAATTCAGTATCTTTTAGAATCTGTTAAGTTGTTTGTGCCACTGTTCAGTGACAGAAATAAAGTATTTTTTGATGTTACTATTGTTGGTTGGTGTAGTTCAGGGATGGGAAACCTTTTTACATTGGAAGGATTTTATTTAACCAAGATGCTATTAGGCCGCATGCTGAGAATTAAATACGTTTACAAAAAAATTATATTTTTGTAGGCATATTTACAATTTTAATTGCAGCCTGTTTTTGTATGAGGAATTTAAGCAAATACATTAGCAAAGGCATCGATTTGTTTATCAAAGATGATAACAAAACTAAAAATTGACAAATTTAGACAACAAACCATTTAATGACTTTTTTGCAACTGTTTAATGCTAGATAGTAGTCTGATATTTGGTTCCAACATCGATGAGCATACTTTTAATTGGTCCTCCAAGTGAATATCTGTCATCTGAGATCTCAAGCTTGTTTTAATTTTGTATCATATATGAAAATGTTGATTCACGACAGTTGTTGTTTGTTTGTTTGTTTATTTGGTTTTTAGGAGCATTAGCAACTAAGGTCATATTGCTCCGGGGATATGCGGTGGTCATTCCCTGGCCTTTCCGCATCCTCCGTATTTGGTGGCCACGGGCTTGAACCCCGGTCTAATCAAGAAGCATGTGCTATGCACTGCTGCTCCTGCCCACCTGGCTACGGAGGTGCCATATTCACAACAGTAGATTGTGCCAAAACAAGATAGCATTCGATGAGCAGGTTGACGTAGACATGGGTGTTCAACAGCATTTTTCCATATTTAAAGAGGATCCTTCTTCGCATCAAATAGAGACTTCAGAATGTTGTCTTCTGAGAGCTCAATTAATTCCATCTGTAAGTCATCGGCGCCTCTGTAGCCAGGTGGGCAGGAGCAGCAGTGCGTAGCACATGCTTCTTGATTAGACCGGGGTTCGAGCCCACGACCACCAAATACAGAGGATGCGGAAAGGTCAGGGAGTGACCACTGCATATCCCTGGAGCAATATGGCCTTAGTTGCTAATGCTCCTAAAAAAACCAAATAACAAAGAAACAAACAAACTGTAAGTCATCAGGTACTTTGGAGACAATAATCAGGTGTGGTTGAAAAGCTGGTTTCTGTGTGAGATCATGTTTCTCAAAATCAGCAAACCTTTCTTTGTATTCTTCAGTCAGGGAGTCTAAAACAGCTGTGTATTCTTCAGTCAGGGAGTCTAAAACAGCTGTGTATTCTTCAGTCAGGGAGTCTAAAACAGCTGTGTATTCTTTCATGGTGAATTTCCTTAATGATTTGTTTGTACAGTGGTACCTTGGATTACGAGTAACTTGGTATGCGAGTGTTTTGCAAGACGAGCAAAAATTTTTAGTAAATTTTAACTTGATAAACGAGCAGGGTCTTGCAATACGAGTACAGTCAGTCCTCGTATAACACGTGTTTACACTACATGAAATACGGGAACGATATCTTATATAACACGAACCGAATTCGCTTATGCAAGTTTCGCCTGTGTTTACAAGAAATGGCAGTCGAACGTAGAATCACCCCAACCGAACGCAACCCGATAGGAATGAAGAGAAGATTTTGAAAATGTATTTATGGTTTTTTTTATATCAGTGAAGGGGAAACACATATCACCATAATAACGTAAAAACCAACAATTCCAGCTAGTATAATCGCAAATGCAATTAGATCGAGTTTACTACCAGTTTATAACAAATTCCACTGGCGGGAGCGCAACTGGAAATTGTTTTTATTGTTTTATGGTAGTAACCCCTAGAAATGTGCTTTAGTAAAATGTGAGGTGTTAATAGGGCATCTCTGCCTTTATGGTGTTGTTTATTCAGTTGCTACACGCACGCAGCTTTGTTTATGTGTATCAAGCGTGCCTCCTCATTTTGTAATAGTGCGAGCGATGAATCTGATTTCCGTGAAATCCTCAAAAGGAGGCAAAAGCAAGTGTCATTGGAAAGATTCCTTGTTAAAGTCGCACAAAAAGAAAAAGTCAACAGATAGCAGTGATCCCGTTAGAGAAAGTGAAAGTCGTCCTACCCAATAATTAATAAATTCGATTGCTTTATGTATATTAAATTTAATAGTATGAATCAGAGCTGTAATACTCAATATGTTCTACGTTGATAATGATATTAGTAAATTAATAAGAGGAGTTTACCTCAATATAGTACGTGGAACACTTCCGTATGATACCCTCCAGAAATTAAAACGGAAAAAACGAAAAAATCGACAACTTACCGGTACATTAAAGTAAAATATAAATAATTAAAGTAAATTATAAATAATTAAATAATCAATTTAACACAATTCAAAACAATTAAAATTCAAATTAACGCAATTAAAAGAATCTAACGAAAATATTCAAAACGATTTTCCTTCCTGAAGCTGACAATGCTATTCGACCGACTGTCGTGATCACAGGAATGAAAATTCTCAGCTTCAGGAAGGAAAATCGTTTTGAATATTTTCGTTAGATTCTTTTAATTGCGTTAATTTGAATTTTAATTGTTTTGAATTGTGTTAAATTGATTATTTAATTATTTATAATTTACTTTAATTATTTATATTTTACTTTAATGTACCGGTAAGTTGTCGATTTTTTTCGTTTTTTCCGTTTTAATTTCTGGAGGGTATCATACGGAAGTGTTCCACGTACTATATTGAGGTAAACTCCTCTTATTAATTTACTAATATTAAATTTAAATATTAAAAATATAAAAAAGGTATGTATTTTGTATTAATCATTTTTACAGTATATGAATATTTTTGAGTTTTGGAACAAATCATCTGGGTTTCCATTATTTCTTATGGGGAAATTCGCTTTGATATACGAGTGCTTTGGATTACGAGCACGTTTCCAGAACGAATTATGCTCGCAAACCAAGGTACCACTGTATACTGTTCATTAATTACTTTTTGCCAGTTCAGGAAAGTGTTCAGCTAAAAGTTCCGACTGGTTAAGCAAAGTTTTGAAAAAGGTCAGCTTTTTCCAAAATACCTGTATTTTAAGCCACATATCATATTTAGATTTGGTTTTACCTTGCAAAAAAAATATTCAGATCATTTTGCATTGACATTATATCACACAAAAATGCAATATCTCTGCAGAATTCCACTTTTGACAATTCACACTGTTGATTCAGTTCCTCAAAAAAGCTTGTGATTTGTTTTCGCAAATATAAAAGTTCGACAAATGTTTGTCCCTTGGACAACCAGCACACTTTAGAATGATATGGCAGATCTATGCTGAATATTTCATTATTAAACTGAAGCATGTTGCTAAATTGGCGGTTGTGATGTATTTATTCGAATGTAGTTTACAATACCTATAACTTTATTTAAAGTGCCACTTAAAATGGTAGATTTGGCACACATTCTGCTGATGAAGGATACAGTGAAAGGAAATCAAAGTATCCGAATCTGGCAATTCTTTCTGTAGTAACACAACAAGTCCATGTTTTCCTCTCATGAAGTTGTACCATCTATGCATGCAATTAATAAATAACATAAATTCAGTTTTGCTTCATGTCATTTTTCTTTGAAGATGGTGAAGGTGTCAATTCCACGTGTCCTGGCAGTAAGGGTACCCAAAGTCAGTAACCCCTCATGACAATGAAAATCGGCAATTATAACACAAATAAAAAATAACACCTTTGCTGAGTCAGTAATATCAGTGGATTCATCCAAGGCAATCGAATAATAAATGGCTTCACATTGGCATATTGCATGAAATTGTTGTGTTATATTATTGGCAAATTCATGTTGCTGATCAGTTATGGTCCTCCTTGAAAGAGTTAGTTGTTTGTACTTCTTAACCTTAGTTGAATCTGAACATCCCACAACTTCAATATTGCATTCTTTTATGATTTTCACATCGCTAAATGGCTTACCTCTTCTTCCAAGTATATTATTATTATTATTATTATCATTAGCCATATGGTGCAAGGAAGCCGAGGCTTATGCTGCACCAGCCAAAAAAAAAAAAAAAAAAAATTTTCTGAATTACCGAGAGAGAGAGAGAGAGAGAGAGAGAGAGAGAGAGAGAGAGAGAGAGAAAAGAAAGGAATCACCAAGAAAAAGAAGAATGATGATATCCAGCTCAGGACCCTGGGTGTGCCAAGCCCATACTCACCAGATGTGAGCCCCTGCTACTTCATGTGTCATTTCAGTGTTATCATCCCTTGTCCTGACATAGTTTTGAATATTTGTTGCTGCTGATTTCCATCTTTTATTTTCTTATGTGCAGACTTTCAAGGTTCTCCTTTTAGTTTAGTATATTTGTTGTCCTTATGAGTCACATAATGCTGATATGCATTGTATTTCTTCACTGTTGCCAATATGGCATCGCAGAGCAAACACATCATTTTATCATTCACTGCAACAAAACAATACTGCAATTCCGATTCTTCTTTGAAATCTCTTTTCCTCTTTTAATGCTCTTTTTTTATTTCTTGACATAATCGGGTAACCAGTAAAAATTAAAAATGAAATACACAGATTGATTGATTGAAGATTCAATTTTAAAGAAAACAAACACTGGAAACTGATGGCACTGGGGAGAATGACCGGAATGTCAACTGATATTGACAGAAGTCAGTGAGATGAGTCATCACTCGCTGAAAGGTAACATTGCCAAATGAAGTTCAGTTTCAAGTGGAAGTGATGCCATATCATCTATATGGAAAACAGTAATATTTTGTAAATATTAGTGAATTAGAATAAATGCTTTGTTTTGTATTTATTTTAATATATAATTCATTATTATTTTCCTTAACTAGAAAAGGCGATGCATGCATTTTATTTAAAGCATACATTTTCTTTAACATGTTACAGTTCTTTCTTAAGAAGCTCTCAGGCCTGTGATATGAATCACTGGGTGGTTGTCAGTTCTCCAATTACTGAGTTGCCACTGACAGGCCTCTCACTAATTTTAACTCTTCACTTTGTTTTCTCCTCTATCGACCTATCCAATATTTTTATGTCTTTTATGTTTCTTTTGCTAATGCATGGTGTAAATGTACACTAATTTATATAAGGAGAATAATGACATATAAAATTTACCTTAAAAATGTTTTTAGTTTGGTGTTATGTCATGAAATAAAAGGCAGATTTTGCATTTGAGAGAAATAGGCAAAAGGCTGTAACTGGTACTCCAAAAGGCCACAGATTCCCTACCCAGGTGTAGTTTTTTGAATCCCATCCTTAGCTTGTACCCTAATTTGGTTTATTGTAGCAAGAGGGTAACCCCCTGTTTAAGAATCTGCTAGTTAATATCTGTATTTCTGAGTCTAAAGCAGATTCCATCGTTGAATATTTATACGCATTGAGAAAGTGATTAAAAATAATAGACCTTTTGTAGGTGAATGGGTGATAGCTGTTATAATGCAGCAACGTACCTGTGTTTGTCGGTTGGTTTACAGTTGATGTTAAATTGGACTTTATTTTCTTCCCAAGTAAGTATGAAATTTAGAAAATTTAATGACTTTGTTTCAGTATTTTCTCTTTCTAAGGTAAAATTGAGTCTAGGATGAATATTATTAAATGAATGTAAAATGTCTTGAATAATGCAACTATCCATAATAACCAGAATGTTGTCTAAATACTTCCCATAATATGTAATAAGAAGCAGAAAAGGCGATAAATGTATAGACTCAATCCCATTGGCAAACCAAAAATTAGTCTAAAAAAAAGTGATATATTTTTATTATTATCATTAGCTATATGGTGCAAGGAATCCTGAGGCTTTTGTGTGTGTGTGTGAGAGAGAGAGAGAGAGAGAGAGAGAGAGAGAGAGAGAGAGAGAGAGAGAGAGAGAGAGAGAGAGAGAGAGAGAGAGAGAGAGAGAGAGAAGTAGATGGGAACCACCAAGAAAGAGAAGAATGATGATATCCAGCTCAGGCCCCTGGGCTTCAACTAAGAGTTTAATTAAGTTAAAATTTTCTTTAACTTTGTTTAATTAATCAGCATAGAGTTATTATTTAATTAACAACTCTATCTAATGTATGTTGAATGCATGTTAGATATTCCTAAAGAATATCTGTGTATTCAACATTTACATTCTTATGAAGTAACAACCAGTGAGAATAAATTATCATTATTACTGAGTCTACAGTCCTTAAGATTATTAAATAATGTATCATAGTTTTTTTATCCCAAATTGTATTTCCTGTGTAAAGGGCTTTATAATATTATACACATGTATGGCTAAGGATGAAAATGCAGAGTTCCTGTAAGAAACAATAGGTGAATAGGAAATATGGTTTTATGCAGTTTTACCTGCCCAAAAAAGTGCTGGGTGGTTGTATGTTCTGGCCTTCAATTTCTTTAACTGAGACATAATGTAGTCATTTTTTCAATACGTGGTTAACATTTTATCGTACTGATTGGCCAAATTGGTAAATAGTATTGGGTCTACTTCGAGATAAGTTGAGGTATCTGATATAACTGAATCTAACTTATTAATATAATCAGTTTTATCAGGAATTACAACTATATCTCCCTTTTCTGCTCTCTGAATAATGATGTCTTTATTTTCCAGAAGGTTGTGTAAAACTGAAATTTCATGCGTATTCATTTTAGGAAGCCATTGACTTGTTGAATAAATAAATTTTTTTGTGGGACCTTACGAAGTCCAATATATATTGTGGAACTGTTTTTTAGGTAGCTTGCAAGGTGGTAAATTATAGTTCAGTCCTTTCGATAAAAGTGAAATCTGGTCCTGCGATAGCGTATACGAAGAAAGATTTCTAACCTGTTGTAACCAGCAAAAGAGGAAAGCTTTAGACTCAGAAATACAGAGATTAATCAGAGATTCTTAAACAGGGGTTACCCCCTTGGTACAATAAACCAAATTAGGGTACAAGCTAAAGATAGAATACAAAACACTACACCAACTGACAATAGTAACCTCAAAAAATACTTTATTTCTGTCCCATACATTGAACAGCGGCACAAACAGCTTAGCAGATTATGTAAAGGTACCAAATTTAAAATTGTGGCCAGACCAATACTTAAATTACATGCTATACTGAACAATTGCTCAGTCCTTTCCTCTTTTGCTACACAAGTAAATGACCTGGTATACAACATTTCTCGCAGTGATTTCAACTTGTCTTACCAGGGTTTGATGCTGTGCATGCTGGATTTGAGAGTAAAGCAGCACACATTCTCAGTCCATGCTTCTCGTTCAGCAGCGTCAGAATTGGCCTTCTGTACCATTAACGAAAATCAATTTATTTTTATTCAGTGAAGGTACAAAATACTTGTGTCCAACATAATTATATTAGACTTAATTGCAGAAACCATTGAAATTGAATTACACGAGAAGTCTATTAATGTTCATCATCCATATCTAATCTCTGATCCGTGGTCTTTTACACGCATGTATGAAGACAAATAATCTTGGTCTTTTACGCCTATGCATGAAGGCAAATAATTCCTCAATTTAAGATTCCGGCTTACACATACTCAGTAATTTCTATTCCTGCGATCAAGACATGTGGACGAAAAAGCCCTGTCAGCTTCAAGGAGGAAAGTCTTTTTTCAAAATTTGCATTTGAACTTTTTTTAATTTTTTTAAAATTATTTTATTACTGTAATCATTTTGCATTAATTTTATATTCATTTATTTGTTGGAGAGTGTCATTAGGAAGTGTTCTATGTATCATATCGAGGTAAATTTCTCTTATTCTTCTACAAGTGAATGAATTTATATGCACATGCACACACATATATATGTCTTAATTAATATGTGAATAGATGTAAAGATAGGCAGATTGTTGAATACCATTGTTAAATAAGATGCTGAGTGAATATCACACCATTTCACATGTCAGCAGCTGTAACTGAGCATTGCATAAATGTGCGAGGATTAATAAAGTTATTCTATCCCTAATATTGAAATATTCAATTTCATCTTTCTTTTGAAATTAGCATTAGTAGAGGCATACGATACAAGAAAGCAAGCTTATGCAGCATCAACCAAAAAAAACACAAAAACCCTCCCTCCCATTTCACCCCTCCATTCGTTCAAGATGCCTGTCTAGCTTAGCCTTAAATGTATTTAGACTATTAGCTTCCACAACAAAAGATGGAAACCTGTTCCACCAATCAACTACCAGCTGGCTAAATCCAAATTTCTGCAAATCTGTTCTACAACTATCTTTCCTCAATTTGAAACTGTGCCTCCCCAAGTACTTAGTCTGAGCAAATGGAAAAATCCCATCCGCATTCAGCTTGCTCAACCCATTCAAGACCTTATACACCTCAATCAGATCACCTTGCATGTGCCTATTCTCCAGGCACTGCAATTTGCAGAACTTAAGTCTTTCTTGGTAAGAGCACTCCTTTGTTCCCCTCACCAATCTTGTTGCCTTTCTTTGTACTCGTTCTAGCAAATCTACAGCCTTCCTAAAATGAGGCCTCCAGACCTGTACACAGAACTCTACGTGTCGCCTGACCATTGCCTTGTATAACAGGATAATCATGTCCCATGTCCCAGCTAGCAAACTTCCTATATCATTGCCAAAACTCCATTACCTGCCCTGGCAGCCAGTCTGCACTGCTCAGCAAACTTCATATTTGACTGCATAATTACTCCCAGGTTTTTTCACTTTTTACTTCCGTGAGTGTAGTACCACATAGTTGGTACGTTTCTTTTCGGTTATTGCTACCCAGATGCATTACTTTGCATTTGTCAATGTTAAACTTCAGTTGCCATTTCTCAGCCCATTTTCCCAACTTATCTAGATCCAGTTGGAGTAGCATACTGTCTTTACTGTCATTAAAAACCCTGCTAACCTTTGTATCATCTGCAAACTTGGACATTAAACCTGATATATACCTTCATCAGTATCATTGATAAATATACAAAACAACAATGGGCCCAACACTGAACCCTAGGGAACTCCACTAATAACAATTGTCCACGAAGAGCAGTGTCCATTGATTACCACTCTCTGTTGTCTTCCACTCAACCATCGCTTTATCCATTGTAGCAAAGGAAGAAATGTATCGTTAATGTCATACTTCTCCAATTTGTAAAGCAGTCTTCCATGTGCAACGGTATCAAAAGCTTTCCTGAAATCCAAGTATATGATATCAAAATTATTTTTGGCATTCGGTTCCTTTGTGACCGCAACATAGTATCCAATCAAATTGGTCAGCCATGTCTTCCCTTTAATAAACCAATGCTGTGTCTTAACTATTACTGCAGTCTTGTCTAGATGATCCTGCAATGCTTCTCTAACCAGGGATTCCATTATTTTCCCCGGAACACAAGTTAAACTAACAGGTCTATAGTCACCTTTTGAACCCCCGTTGTGAATTGGTGATACATTTGCACACCTCCAGTCCATGGGGGCCTTCCCTGATCCAAGGAAGCTCTCATAATTATGGCTAAGGGTTTGCTTACTTCCTTTGCTGCCTCCTTTAATATAACTGGATAGATCCGATCCATCCCAGGTGCCTTTTTTATGTTTAACTTCAACAGTTTCTCCTCCACTTTGCTCTCAGTTATTACAAAATCACTTAGCTCCCTGTTAGCGTTTGATAAACCTCTGGCACTCCCATCATTGAATAACTCCTCATGTGTGAATGTAGATGCAAAATACTCATTGAGTTTATCAGCTACCTGAGCATGATCATCATGCGAAGGCAGATTACGAGAAATCTTTGGCAAAAGATCTAAGAAAAACAGCAAGGATTTCTTTACTTATATAAACTCTAAAAGGAAGGGGATGAATATGATTGGTCCACTTGACATCGATGGTTCGACTGTTGATGATCCTTCTCAGATAGCAAACAAACTGAATGAGTATTTTGCATCTACATTCACACGTGAGGAATTATTACAGTTTGAAAATGGAAGAAGGTTATCAAATTGTAGCAGTGTGCTTAATGATTTTGTAATAACTGAGAGCAAAGTGGAGGAGAAATTGTTGAAGTTAAACATAAGAAAGGCACCTGGGGTGGATGGGATCTATCCAGTTATATTAAAGGAGGCGGCAAAGCAACTAAGCAAACCCTTAGCCATAATTATGAGAGCATTCTTGAACTCAGGGGAGGTTCCCACTGACTGGAGATGTGCAAATGTGTCCCCAATTCACAAAGGTGGATCGAAGGGTGACACGAGTAATTACAGACCAGTTAGTTTAACTTCTGTTCCGGGTAAAATAATGGAGTCACTGGTTAAAGATGCATTGCAGGATCATCTAGACAAGACTGCAGCAATAATTCAGACACAGCATGGGTTTGTTAAGGGAAAGTCTTGTCTGACAAATTTGATTGGTTATTATGATGTGGTCACAAAGGAACTGGATGCAAAAAATAATTTTGATATCATATACTTGGATTTCAGGAAAGCTTTTGACACTGTTGCGCATGGAAGACTACTGTACAAATTGGAGCAGAATGGTATTAAGGGTAAGTTGCTACAATGGATAAAAGGGTGGTTGACTGGGAGAAGACAGAGGGTGGTAATCAATGGGTGCTGCTCTTCGTGGACTAATGTTATTAGTGGAGTCCCACAGGGTTCGGTGTTGGGTCCACTGTTGTTTTGTGTATTCATCAATGATATTGATGAAGGTATATCAGGCTTAATGTCGAAGTTTGCAGATGACACAAAGGTTGGCAGGGTTGTTAATGACAGTCATGGCAGTGTGCTACTGTAACAGGATCTAGATAATTTGGGCAGATGGGCTAAGAAGTGGCAACTGAAGTTTAATCTTGACAAATGCAAAGTACTGCATATGGTAGAAGTAAACCCAGAGAAACGTACCAACTGTGTGGTACTGCACAATTACTCCCAGGTCTTTTTCATTTTCTACCACCTTAAGTGTAGTATGCAGATGCATACTACACTTAAGTGCAGACAGGCTGCTAGGGCAGGTCATGGGGTTTTGTCAATGATATATAGGAATTTTGCTAGCAGGGAAAAGGAGGTGATTGTCCCTCTGTATAAGGCAATGGTCAGGCCACGCCTTGAGTACTGCGTACAGGTCTGGAGGCCTCATTTTAGGAAGGATGTAGATTTGCTTGAGCGTGTACAGAGAAGAGCAACACGATTGGTGAGGGGAATGAAGGGATCCTCTTACCAAGAGAGGCTTAAGTTCTGCAAATTGAAATGGCTGGAGACTAGGCACCTGCGCGGTGATCTGATTGAGGTCTATAAGGCCTTGAATGGGTTGAGCACGCTGAATGCTGATGGGATTCTTCCACTTGTTCAGATTACGAACCTACGGGGACCTAAGTTCAAATTAAGAAAGGACAGATGTAGAATAGATGTGCGGAAATTTGCCTTTAGCCAGCGGGTGTGATTTTTTTTTTTTTTTTTTTTTTTGGCTGATGCTGCATAAGCTCCTACACTTGCTTTCTTGCATCACGTGCCACTACTACTACTATGTTAAGTGGTCCAATCTGATTCATCCCTTTCCTTCTAGAGTTTACATAAGTAAAGAACTCTTTGCATCCTTTGCCAAAGATTTCTTGTAATCTGCCTTCGCCTGCCTAACCTCTTTTGGGGCTTGATTACAGACTAGTTAATACCTGCCATAGGCTTCTTTGTCACCTGATACTTTATATGCATCCCGTGCATTTTTCTTCTCTGCCATGAGCCTCATTAATTCATCTGACATCCATTTAGGCCTAAACCTTGAACAGTATTTCTTAGTTGGAATGAAAAGCCTAGTTGCCTCTAAAATTTAAGCCCCTGAAGGCTTCCCATTTCGAATTCAATGTTGGTAATATCATCAGTTGATCCCACTATTTTCCTAGCCTCCAAATGTCTCCTGTACAGAATTATTTCCAGTGCTTATTTCCCATGTAATTCTCACATCAGTACACTGTTACCACTGTCACCCAGTGGTTCCTTTATCTGGAAATTCTTAATGAATGAATAATCACTGCTGATAATCAGATCAAGAGTATTACTCCCTCTGGTTGCCTCTCAAGCATGTTTCCGTAGAAAACAGTCATCCAATAAATCCACAAAAGTCTTGCTAGAGTGCCAGTGATCCACCCACAGATTCCAATCAATATCTGGAAAGTTAAAATTCCCCATTATAAGACATTCTGATTTACTTGCTCACTCTATTTCTCTGCACAATTGCTCATTATACACATCAGATTCTTTAGACCTATTCCCAGTTTTTCCATTTTTTTCTTTCCCAGTGCTTATTTCCCACCAAACAGGCTCAACACTGCATTGTCCACTTCCTTAGATTTTGTGTTTCTTAACTAACAGCATAATCCCTCCTCCCTTCCTGTCCTGTCCTGTCCTGTCTATCTTTCCTATACACATTGTACTCCCTAAATTCCAATTCTGCACTGCTTATATCTGCGTGACACCACATCTCTGATATCCCAACAATATCTGCCTTTGATGTCTTGACTAGCACTTTAAGCTCATCATATTTATTAACTATACTCCTAGCATTGGTGTACATGCAAGTATACATGCACCTATTCCTACTCATTGTTATCCTAAGACAGCCCATGTATTTATTTGTTCCCATATGACTCCCAACAGTCCTGGAAATCTCCATTACCTTGCTTTCCAGGCTGCTGCTTATTCTAATAGAAGCAGTGCAAGAATCACTTTTGCCTCTGCCTGCAGCCACTGTTAATCTTTTAGTCTGTGTATCCCCCCAAGCTAGCAGTTTTGTAACCCACCTAACACTGCCTCGATTAGCATCAGCAAATATTCTTGCACCCTTTCTATTTAAGTGTACCCCATCCCTGTAGAAGCAGTCTCTCCTGTCAACAAGCACTGACCAGGCTGAAAAAAATTCTACCCCTTGAGCCTTGCACAGTCTCTCCAGGGCTGAATTGATCGACAAGGCTCTCATCATATACTCCCTCCTATCGTGTCTGGGCAGAATTGCAGACACTTTCACATTCAGCTCTAACTCGCGACTTTTTTTCAATATTGACCTGTACTTGTTGAGTAAATCTATTATTGTATGTATTATATACCTGCATATAATACATTTCAAAAGGTAAGTTATAATAATGTCCTTTTGTGCAAATGAGCACTGTGACTGAAGGAGTACTACATCAGTAAGAAATGGAGAAAACTGAGGTTTGAGCTGTTACCAAGTACTATGTGAAAAAGAACTGGACTCTGTCTGATATTCACAAAGGCTTGGTGGACATACTAGGTGACTCTCCTCCATCATATAATGTAGTTAAAGGTGGTACTGTGAGGTTTAAGTCACAGGGAATTGTGTGAAGATGGACATGCCAGAGGAGTTCCATAAACTGCCATCACTCAAGCAAATGAGATGGGTGCCTCAAATGCTGACCTAACAGAAGCACATGTAGGCCTTGGAAAGTGGCACATTATAGCCTTAGATGCTAATGTGCCATAAAATCCTAAAACAACCAAACAGCCTTGGAAAGTCAGCATCTCTGTGTACTATGCTAACCCAGAAGATTTCTGTGATAGTTACATAGTAATAGATGTAAAATGATCCATCACTTTGTGTCAAAACAACAAAGCAGGGAGTGGATGAATGGCTAACTGCCCACAAGAATTTTTTAAAAGGAATTTAAGCCTTGGAACATTAGGAAAAGTATATTAATGTTGCAGGAGACTATGTTGAAAATTAAAAAAAACTTCTGTTGTCATCCTATTATTTATACCTGAGAGGGTAAAGTAACTTGATCACCCCTCATATATCACCTTGATCACCCCTCTATATGAGGTGTGGTAATAAAGTTCTTGGATTGGTGCTGTTGTAGTCATGTTTGATGAGTTTGAAAACAAATGGAAGTGTCATGTTATAGTTCAAACTTTCTCTAACGGATAGTGGTACAGAGATTTTCCAGTAGGCTGACAAGTTGCAAGTAACAACCAGTTTTGTTAGTAGCATTAATATTCCATGTCATGATTTTGCAGAGGAGCAATGAATGAATAATCAAAATTTTGCTTTAAACTGGGAAAACATCAAACCGAAACAACATGTGAAGAATTATGATGATGATGAAACACTTTACAGTGTGTTTGACTGGTATTAACAGTTCGAAGACAGACATGAGGATGTTCTCGATAACCCAACAAGTGAACATCTGTCAATCTTTGTAAATTAGAACAGAGTTTAAAATTTCGGGAATTTGTGACAAGTGATTGTCCCTTGTCCATTTGACCCTCAGAGTGATTGCTGATGAATTGGTTATGAATAATTGGCTATGAGACAGATTTGTCAAATTCTGCATAAAGATTTAAGGAAAAGGAAGGTCTATGCAAAATTTGTGCCACAGAGCTTCATAGATGAGAAGAAGCAACAAAGAGTGTCATCTCTTTGTCATCTCATCATCTTTGTCAACAAAGAGTGTCATCATCAACACAGAAGCTTATGATAGATACAAGTTGATCTGTAACCAAGTTACAAAGGAGGTTAGGCAGGTGAAAGCAGATTACGAGAAATCTTTGGCAAGGGATGCAAAGAAAAACAGCAAAGAGTTCTTTACTTATGTAAACTCTAGAAGAAAGGGGATGAATCAGATTGGTCTACTTGTTATCGATGGGTCAACTGTTGATGATTCTGCTCAGGTAGCTAACAAATTAAGGGAATATTTTGCATCGACATTCACACATGAGGAGTTATTCAGCGAGGGGAATGCCAGAGGTGTATTCAACTCTGGCAGTCTGTCCAGATTTTAGCAATATCCGTTCTAGCGTTTTTAATCATCTGACTGAGCCGTATACACTCAGTCAGATGTTATCCGACAATGACCATGTGTCTGCTATTTTTAGTTATTTTAAATCAATAAGGCTTTTTACTTGTATTTAATATTTACATGTTATGTTATTTCTTTATTGATTTATCTTTTCTACATTTTATACCTTTGTTACTTTATATACTGACATGCTGGCCTAAGTAATTAGGTCAGTGAAAATTGCATTTTTTATATATGACTTTCGTTTGGCGCATTATAGCCTTAGTAGCTAATGCGCCAATAAAACCAACCAAACAAACAAACAACTCTGGCAGTAAGCTAGAGAATTTTGTAATAACTGAGAGTAAAGTGGAGGAGAAATTGTTGAAGATAAACACAAGAAAGGCACCTGGGGTGGATGGGATCTATCCAGTTATATTAAAGGAGGCAGCAAAGGAAGTAAGCAAACCCTTAGCCATAATTATGAGAGCTCCCTTGGACTCAGGGGAAGTACCCCATGGACTGGAGATGTGCAAATGTGACCCCAATTCACAAAGGAGGATCAAAGGGCGACACAAGTAATTATAGACCTGTTAGTTTAACTTCTGTTCCTGGAAAATTAATGGAGGCACTGGCTAAAGAAGCACTGCAGGATCATCTAGACAAGACTTCAGTTATAGCTCAGACACAGCATGGTTTTGTTAAGGGGAAGTCTTGCCTGACCAATTTGATTGGATACTATGATGCAGTCACAAAAGAACTGGATGCAGTGAATAACTTTGATATTATATACTTTGATCTTAGAAAGGCTTTGATACTGTTGCACATGGAAGACTGCTGCACAAATTGGAGCAGTGTGACATTGGAGGCAAATTAGCATTAGTAGAAGCATTTGATGCAAGAAAGCAAGCTTATGCAGCATCAGCCAAAAAAAAAAAAAAAAAAAAAAAAAAAACCACTTCCACTTCACCCCTCTGTTCGTTCGAAATACCTGTCCAGCTGGGCCTTAAACTTATTTAGGCTATCAACTTCCACGACGAGGGGTGAAAGTCTGTTCCACCTACCAACCACCCGCTGGCTAAAGGCAAATTTCCACACATCTATCCTACATCTGTCTTTTCTCAATTTGAACTTATGCCCTCTCAGGTGATTATTCTGAGCAAGAGGAAGAATCCCATCAGCATTGAGCATGCTCAAACCATTCAAGGCTTTGTACAGCTCTATCAGATCACCTCGCTGGTGCCTAGTCTCCAGACACTGTAATTTGCAAAACTTAAGCCTTTCTTCGTAAGAGCACCCCTTTGTTCCATTCACTAATCTTGTTGCCCTTCTCTGTGCTCGTTCCAGCAGCTCTACATCCTTCTTGAAATGAGGCCTCCAGACCTGTATACAGTACTCTAGGTGTGGCCTGACCATTGCCTTATACAATGGAATAATCACCTCCTTATCCCTGCTGGAAAGATTCCTGTATATCATTGACAATACTCCATGAGCTACTATTGCAGCCCGTCTGCACTGTTCAGAGAACTTCATATCTGCCTGCACAACCACCCCCAGGTCCCTTTCATTCTCTACCACTGTCAATGTAGTACCACAGAGTTGATATGTTGCTCTGGAGTTGCTGTTTCCCATATGTAGTACTTTACATTTGTCAATGTTAAACTTCATTTGCCACCTCTCAGCCCATCTGCTCAACCTTTCCAGATCCTGTTGCAGCAGCATAGTGTCAGTAGTGTCCTTGACAACCCTGCCAACCTTCGTATCGTCTGCAAACTTGGACATTAAGCTTGATATACCATCATCAATATCATTTATAAATACAGAGAACAATAAAGGACCCAATACTGAACCCTGAGGGACTCCACTAATAACATTAGTCCACGATGAGCAGTGTCCATTGATTACCACTCTCTGTCTTCTCCCCCTCAACCACCCCTTTATCCATAGCAGCAATTTGCCTCCAATGCGACACTGTTCCAATTTGTGCAGCAGTCTTCCATGTGCATTATTAGTGGAGTCCCTCAGGGTTCAGTGTTGGGTCCATTATTGTTTTCTGTATTTATAAATGATATTGATGATGGTATATCAAGCTTAATGTTTGAAGACGATACGAAGGTTGGTAGGGTTGTCAAGGACGCTACTGACACTATGCTACTGCAACAGGATCTGGAAAGGTTGAGCAGATGGGCTGAGAGGTGGCAAATGAAGTTTAACATTGACAAATGTAAAGTACTACATATGGGAAACAGCAACTCCAGAGCAACATATCAACTCTGTGGTACTACATTGACAGTGGTAGAGAATGAAAGGGACCTGGGGGTGGTTGTGCAGGCAGATATGAAGTTCTCTGAGCAGTGCAGACGGGCTGCAAGAGTAGCTCATGGTGTATTGTCAATGATATATAGGAATTTTTCTAGCAGGGATAAGGAGGTGATTCCCTTGTATAAGGCAATGGTCAGGCCACACCTAGAGTACTGTATACAGGTCTGGAGGCCTCATTTCAAGAAGGATGTAGAGCTGCTGGAACGAGTACAGAGAAGGGCAACAAGATTAGTGAATGAACAAAGGGGTGCTCTAATGAAGAAAGGCTTAAGTTTTGCAAATTACAGTTTCTGGAGACCAGGCACCAGCGAGTTGATCTGATAGAGGTGTATAAAGCCTTGAATGGTTTGAGCATGCTCAATGCTGATGGGATTCTTCCTCTTGCTCAGAATAATCACCTGAGAGGGCATAAGTTCAAATTGAGGAAAGACAGATGTAGGATAGACATGTGGAAATTTGCCTTTAGCCAGTGGGTGGTGGGTTGGTGGAACAGACTTCCATCCCTTGTCGTGGAAGTTGATAAATAAGTAATTAATAAATAAGTTCAAGGCTCAGCTGGACAGGTATTTCGAACGAGCAGAGGGGTGAAGTGGAAGTGGTTTTTTTTGGCTGATGCTGCATAAGCTTGCTTTCTTGCATCAAATGCCTCTACTAATGCTAATGCTAATCTGAAGACTTCATCTAGACTTGTCAAGACAGCCCGAACTTCCTCAACTGCATTTTGACTGGAAATGAGTGTTGGTTTTTCAGTATGACTATTTTAACCTGAGAGGGAGAGAGAGAGAAAGAGCAAGCTGTGTTCTATGTATAGGTACTTTGAAGACCATCAAAGTGCATTTAAGCATATATTGGTTTATTCAACCACTGCTCGTCTAATTATTCACTGTACAATTCCTTTCATTTCAAAGGTGGTACTTATGCATATGCCCACTGATACTTGCCATCAGAGACTTTGTAATTTGGAATCCCCTCTTTTCTATCTTCTTTGGCTGAAAATCTCTCTACCCCATTCTGTCAAATTCATCTGTTGCTGCTATCATCCTCCCAACTCCACTAATCACTTGGAGCTGTTAGAAACTTTACTTTCTCCAGTCCAACTTTCCTGACTGTGACGTAATTTTTCTTGGAAATTTTAATGTTCACAGTTTCAGCTGGCTTAAGTTTTCTTGTCACACAGACCAAGCTGGTTGAGATGCTGAGGCTTTTGCACTTACTATTGACCTCACAGATTATCATTACCAGAATACCAAATAATCCTAACCACATAGCCAACACTTGATATTTTTCTCACAGACAACTTACACTTTCTTATTTCATTTGTGCTCTCCCTTCTGCTTGGAAATTTGTTCATATTCAGCAAGTTCTTAAAAAGGGTAACAAATCCCTCTCATCCAATTATCATCACATTGTACTTCTACTCTTTATAAAGTAATGGAGAAATCCATTAACTGCCAACTCCTGAACTATCTAGAAACCTTCCACTGATCAGTGATAACCAGTATGGATTCAATCAGTGTCATTCCAGTGGTTGATATATTGGCTTATGTTACCCATCTATGGACAAATTCAATGGAAAAGTTTGGTGAAACTCAAACAGTTGCTCTTGATGTTTCAAAAGCTTCTAATTGTATTTAGCATAAAGGTCTTCTGAATAAACTTCTATCTTATGGTTTGCCAAGTGTTTTTTGTATCCAGTATTCTTTCTGACTGCTCACTATGAGTGATGGTAGATGGCTCTCTGTCTTCTATCTTCTCCACTAATGCTGGTGTTTTCCAAGGGTTCATTTCTTTTTCCTATTATTTTCTTCTTGGATATTAATTATCTTGTTCCATTTGGAACAAGATCATTAATAAGAAATCTTATCCATAATTTTGCTAATGATAGCACATTGCATTCCACCTTCCAGTTTAGATATCCTGTCCTGCTTAAACAGCTTCAACTTTTCAAATATCCACTACTAATTCCTTAAATTAGGAGGCAGCAAAGGAAGTAAGCAAACCCTTAGCCATAATTATGAGAGCTTCCTTGGACTCACTGGAGGTACCCATGGACTGGAGATGTGCAAATGTGACCCCAATCCACAATGGAGGATCAAAGGGAGACTCAGGTAATTACAGACCTGTTAGTTTAACTTCTGTTCCAGGGAAATTAATGGAGGCACTGGTTAAAGAAGCATTTCAGGATCATCTAGACAAGATTTCACTTATATCTTGGACACACCATGGGTTTGTTATGGGGAAGTCTTGTCTGACCAATTTGATTGGATACTATGATATGATCATAAAGGAACTGGATGCAAAGAATAATTTTGATATCATATATTTGGATCTTAGAAAGGCTTTTGATACTGGTGCACATGGAAGACTGCTGCACAAATTGGAGCAGTGTGGCATTGGAGGCAAATTGCTGCTATGGATAAAGGGATGGTTGAGTGGGAGAAGACAGATAGTGGTACTCAATGGAGACACTGCTCTTTGTGGACTAATGTTATTAGTGGAGTCCCCCAGGGTTCAGTGTTGGGTCTGTTGTTGTTTTCTGTATTTATTAATGTTATTGATGATGGTATATCAGACTTAATGCCCAAGTTTGCTGACGATATGAAGGTCAGCAGGGTTGTTAATGGCACTAATGACAGTATGCTGCACTCTTTGTGGACTAATGTGTATTAGTGGAGTCCCCAAGGGTTCAGTGTAGGGTCCGTTGTTGTTTTCTGTATTTATTAATAGTAATAGTAGTAGTGGCATGTGATGCAAGAAAGCAAATGTATGAGCTTATGCAGCATCAGCCAAAAAAAAAAAAAAAAAAAATCACACCATACCCTCCAAATACCTGTCCAGTTCCTCCTTAAATTTATTCAACCTATCAACTTCCACAACGACAGATGGAAGTTTGTTCCAGCAATTAACCACCCGCTGGCTAGAGGCAAATTTCCGCACATCTAATCTACATCTGTCTTTTCTTAATTTGAATTTATGCCCCCTTAGGTTCATAATCTGAACAAGTGGAAGGATCCCATCAGAATGCAGCGTGCTGAACCCATTCAAGGCCTTATACACCTCAATCAGATCACCGCGCAGGTGCCTAATCTCCAGCCACTGCAATTTGCAGAACTTAAGCCTCTCTTGATAAGAGGATCCCTTCATTCCCCTCAACAATCTTGTTGCCCTTCTGTGTACACGCTCAAGTAAATCTACATCCTTCCTAAAATGAGGCCTCCAGACCTGTACGCAATACTCAAGGCGTGGCCTGACAATTATCTTATACAGAGGGATAATCACCTCCTTTTCCCTGCTAGCAAAATTTCTATATATCATTGACAAAACCCCATGACCTGCCCTGGCAGCCTGTCTGCATTGCTCAGAAAACTTCATATCTGCCTGCACAATTACTCTCAGGTCTTTTTCATTTTCTACCACCTTAAGTGTAGTACCACACAGTTGGTACGTTTCTCTGGGGTTACTGCTATCCAAATGCTGTACTTTGCATTTGTCAAGGTTAAACTTCAGTTGCCACTTCTTAGCCCATCTGCCCAAATTATCTAGATCCTGTTGCAGTAGCACACTGCCATTACTGTCATTAACAACCCTGCCAACCTTTGTATAATCTGCAAACTTCGACACTAAGCCTGATATACCTTCATCAATATCATTGATAAATATACAAAACAACAGTGGACCCAACACCGAACCCTGTGGGACTCCACTAATAACATTAGTCCAAGAAGAGCAGCACCCATTGATTACGACCCTCTATCTTCTCCCACTTAACCATCCTTTTATCCATTGTAGCAACTTACCCTTAATAACATTCTGCTCCAATTTGTACAATAGTCTTCCATGCGCAACAGTGTCAAAAGCTTTCCTGAAATCCAAATATATGATATCAAAATTATTTTTTGCATCCAGTTCCTTTGTAACCACATCATAATATCCTATCAAATTTGTCAGACAAGACTTTCCCTTAAACTCATGCTGCGTCTGAATTATTGCTGCAGTCTTGTCTAGATGATCCTGCAATGCATCTTTAACCAGCGACTCCATTATTTTACCCGGAACAGAAGTTAAACTAACTGGTCTGTAATTACCCGTGTCACCCTTCGATCCCCCTTTGTGAATTGGGGATACATTTGCACATCTCCAGTCTGTGGGAACCTCCCCTGAGTCCAAGGATGCTCTCATAATGGCTAAGGGTTTGCTTAGTTGCTTTGCTGCCTCCTTTAATATAACTGGATAGATCCCATCCACCCCAGGTGCTTTTCTTACGTTTAACTTCAACAGTTTCTCTTCCACTTTGCTCTCAGTTATTACAAAATCATTGAGTATCCTGCTACAATTCGATAACCTTCTGCCATTTTCAAACCTTAATAATTCCTCACGTGTGAATGTAGATGCAAAATACTCATTCAGTTTGTTTGCTATCTGAGCAGGATCATCAACAGTCGAACCATCGATGTCAAGTGGACCAATCAGATTCATGATATTGATGATGGTATATCAGACTTAATGCTCAAGTTTGCTGATGATATGAAGGTCGGCAGGGTTGTTAATGGCACTAATGACAGTATGCTGCTATAACAGGATCTAGAAAAGTTGAGCAGGTGGGCTGATGGGTAGCAACTGAAGTTTAACATTGAGAAATGTAAAGTACTGCATATGAGAAGCAGTAACCCCAGAGTAACGTATTAATTGTGTGGTACTACACTGACAGTGGTAGAGAGTGAAAAGGACCTGGCGGTAATTGTGCAGGTAGGTTGAAGTTTTCTGAGCAGTGCAGACGGTCTACAAGAGTAGTTCATGGTGTCTTGTCAATGATGTACAGGAATTCTTCTAGCAGGGATAAGGAGGTGATTATCCCCTTGTATGAGGAAGTGGTCAGATCACACCTTGAATACTGTATACAGGTCTGGAGGCCTCATTTTAAGAAGGATTTAGAGCTGTTGGAACAAGTACAGAGAAGGGTAACAAGATTAGTGAATGGAACAAAGGGTTGCTCTTACGAAGAAAAGCTTAAGTTTTGCAAATTACAGTGTCTGGAGATTAGGCACCTGCGAGGTGATCTGATGCGAGGTGTATAAAGCCTTGAATGGTTTGAGCATGTTCTATGCTGATAGGGTTCTTCCTCTTGCTCAGAATAATCACCTGAGAGGACATTAATTCAAGTTGAGGAAAGACAGTTGTAGGATAGATGTGCAGAAGTTTGACTTTAGCCACCAGGTGGGTGATTGCTGCAACAAACTTCCATCTGTCATTGTAGTTGATAACTTAAATAGATTCAAGGCAGAACTAGACAAACATTTGGAGCGAGTGGATGGGTGAAACGAGAAGGGTGTGTGTATGTTTTTTTTTTTTTTTTTTTTTTTTTTTGGCTGGTGCTATATAAACTTGCTTTCTTGCATCATGTGCCTTTGCTAATGCTAAATGCTGATCTCCAGGTAATTCTCCAGTGAGGCAAAAATAACTTAATTGATTTCAGTCCTTCTAAATTGCAGTCTTGTCTTTTATCTTGCAAAAAAGGATTCTTCTGTTCCTGTGCTTATCTTTTTTATGACACTCAGATTTCTAAGCAAGTTCACATATCTCTATTAGGGATAACTCTAACTTCTAATATCTCTTGGCATAAGCACATCACAAATATTGCATCCTCTGCACCTAAAAAAAACTGGGTTTTCTCTTTCAGTTTTGGGATTACTTTTCTTCTAATCAGCTACTCACTCTGACTAATCTCAAATCTGTCCTACCATGGAATATTGTTCCCACATCTGAGGAAGTGCCTCCAAAACCTCTCTCTTTTTAGACTCCTTTCAAAATAGGGCAGTTAGATTAATTAATGACCCATCTCTAACAAAGTCTTTCCACTCTGTTCCATAGACATTCTCTTTCTGCTATGTGCCTTTTCTATAAATACTTCCGTGTGCACTGTTCTTCTGAATTTAAGACTTCTATAATTCTAGTTCTCTCTTCCAAAAGTCCGAACATGTGCTGCAACCAATCAGCATCCTTTTACAGTCTAACTTCAAACTCATGGAACAAAGGTTTTTCTCTTTCCTCATTTATTCCTTCAACTTCCATTTTCTGGAGCAACCTCCCCTCATACGTATTTGCTGAAAATTACAATCTATAGAAATTCAAGTCTAATGTCAACAAGTATCTTCTTTCACCTTCTCAACCTTTAACCCATGCTTGGTACTAAATACTATAGGTTTAATACCTCTTGTGCTTGGAATTTTCTAAAAAACATAAATAAAATATAATAAATTATATTTTATAAGAAAATATAATTAATAAATATATGATAAATTTCCTGGGTAATGCCATATTTTCGAGAGAAAGGTAGCTGGTTCTTGTTGCCCGATGATGCCCCTGCTCATTCCACACTTAGTGAAGACATTTCTGACAAAATAAATATTCACCTCACCTGCCCTCATAGGATACTATGAGGGCAGGTTGATCAGTGATTATATAGAATCAATAATTATTCTAGATAATCAGAGAGATACATGATGGGGCAACACACACACACACACACACACACACACATTAGGCCCAACACACACACATTAGGCCCAACACACACACACACATCATAGGATACTATGAGGGCAGGTGAGGGTTTGGATGCCTTCACTGACTGTTTTCAGAAACTTTTAGAAAGTCGAAATAAGTGTATTCACTCAGATGTGGTTACTTTGAATAAAATTAAAACCATTTTTTAATCCTTCAGTTTGTGTTCTTTTCGTTGCATCCGTCCCGGAACTTTGTTGCTATCGTGTGTGTGTGTGTGTGTGTGTGTGTTGCCCCATCATGTATCTCTCTGATTATCTAGAATAATTATTGATTCTATATAATCACTGATCAACTTGATAAATATAATATATATATATATATATAGTGAAAATTATATAGGTAATTAATAGTTTGGCTGAAACAAAAATTCATTTAAATGCAAACATCAAACATACAATGTATTATAGACATTTAGTTTGCAGACTATTGATAAACTGCACTAAAAACAATTATCCATCATCATCTGTTTTTTTCTTCACATTTCTCAAACAAATTTTTAACAGTCTAATAACTAACGATCAAACAATAAAGGAAAGTGGAAGAGAAATTGTTGAAGTTAAACATAAGAAAGGAACCTTGAGTGATGGGATCTATCCAATTATATTAAGGGAGGCAGCAAAGGAAGTAAGCAAACCCTTAGCCATAATCATGAGAACATCCTTGGTTTCGGTGGAGGTTCCCACAGACTGGAGATGCATGAATTCACCCCCCCTCAATTCACAAAGGAGGATCAAAAGATGACTCGAGTAATTATAAACCTGTTAGTTTAACTTCTGTCTAGGAAAAATAATGGAGTAACTGGTTAAAGAAATAATGCAGGATCATCTAGACAAGACTGCAGTTATAATTCAGACAGAGTATGGGTTTGTTAAGGGGAAATCTTGTGTGACAAATTTGATTGGATACTATGGTGTAATCACAAAGGATATCAAGAAAGCTTTTGATACTGTTGCACATAAAAGACTGCTGTACAAATTGGAGCAGTATGGCATTAAGGGCAAGTTGCTTCTGTAGATAGATAGATAGGTTGAGTGGGAGAAGACAGAGAGTAGTAATCAATGGACTCTTTGTGGACTAATGTTATTAGTGGAGTCCTCCAGGGTTCGTTGTTGGGCCTATTGTTGTTTTCTATATTTATCAGTGATATTGATGAAGGTATATAACTGCTAGGGGGCGGAGATGACAACAGTGTGATTATCGTGCTCCGTATTTTTTGCTGTTTTCAGTTTAATTATTAATCATGTACTAGCTATATTTAGTATTAATCAAAAGTACAGAAGTGCCTCTATCGAAATATTCCAACAACTAAGGAAGAAATACACAGTCAGGTAAATTATGATTATTGTTTTTTGGCCTCATGCATGAACTTTGCTATAAGGGGTAAGCCATAGATAAGTTTTCTTGTCGGCGGAAGTTCAACTACTCAGCTTTCCCCACCACTAATCCTCCCTCAAGGTCGCTCCTTACATTAAGGACTCCAATTTAACTGTAACTGGGTGTGAAGTGTATAGCTCTACCCACTACCGCACCTTTCATTGTGACATAAATGAAATATCTGGCCAATGCTCGAGAATTAAGTCAAACATAAGTAACACTTCTACGATCTCAATCCTTACAAATATGGAAAAGAAACCATCTGATATGACGGAACAAGTATGCAGCATATGTAACATTGTGAATAAATACGCCATTAAATGCTAGTGATGTGGCAGCGTCATTGGGAGCTACTGTTCCCAAGTTGACATTTTGCACTTAAATCAAAGCAGATGAAAGCAGTTCCTCTGCTCAAAATGCAGGTCCCACAATGAGAACAATAGTGCCGAATATATTAACAGTATTCCAAGCAACAAGATCTGGAAAAAGTTAGGCAGATGGGCTGAGAAGTGGCAGCTGAAGTTTAACTTTAACAAATGCAAAGCACTGCATGTGGGTAGCAGTAACTCCAGAGTAGTGTAGCAACTGTGTGGTACTACGCACGGGGTAGCGGAGAATGAAAAATACCTGGGGGGGGGGATTTTGTCAGTGATATACAGGAATTTTGCTAGCTGGGATAAGGAGGTGATTATCTTTTTGTATAAGGTAATGGTCAAGCCACACCTTGAATACTGGTCTGGAGGCCTCATTTTGGGAAACGTGTAGAGCTGCTGGAACAAGTACAGAAAAGGGCAACGAGATTGGTGAGGGGAACAAAGGGGTGCTCTTAACAAGATAGGCTTCAGTTCTGTGGATTTCAGCATTTGGAGACTAGGCATGTGTGCAGTGATCCAGTTTAAGTGTTTTAGGCTTCAGTGGTTTGAACAAGCTCTGTGCTGATGAGATTCTTCCTCTTGCTCAGATTATGCACTTGAGGGGGCATAAATTGAAATTGAGCAATGAGAGTTGTAGAACAGATATGCAGAAATTTTCCTTTAGCCAGTGGGTGGTTAATTGCTGGAACAAACTTCCACCTGTCATTGTGGAAGTTGATCATTTAAATAAATTCAAGGAAGAACTAGACACTTTTGGTGGGAATGGGTAGGTGAAATTGGAAGTGTGCTTTTTTTTTTTTGGCTGATGCTGTATAAGTTTGCTTTCTTGCATCATATTCCACAATTAATGCAAATCCTAATAGATTAATTGTGCATCTTTCAATGCACTGGAAAGTCTGAGCCCACCTGTTTTAATCCTGGTTTGGCACATTCTTCGAGATCCCCTCCTATGAACTTTAGCGATGTACTTTACATCTTCTCAACCCCACGTAACTGAAACTCCAGTACCTTTCGATTTTGCCATTGAAAATTCCAGAAATCTCTGTTAGTTATTGCATAGACAGGAAAAATCCAGGATCAAGTTGGGCATATTCTTGAGAAATAATTGTATATGCACCTGCTGAAAACCATGAAATTAAAATTAGTAGTATCTGTTGCAATCAATTTTTGAGGCACATTCCGTTAATGCTGTAGCATTATGCTCCCTGGTTTCACTTCATGATTCTTCCATGAAGTGAAGCCTTATTACAAATTTTTGTAATACTCCTATTTGGGTAGCCCTGAATAGTTTTGCATTACCATTCTGTGTGAACATGTGAATGGTTTTCATTAGTGGCTCTCTCGCTCTCTCTCTCCCCTCAGCTGATTAAAAATATATGTTTTTAATATGTATTTTTCACAGTTGTGTTCATAATAGATTGAAAATAAATGTACCATAAAAAGTTGAGGTATACAAGGCTTTGAATGGTATGAGCAGGTACTATGCTGATGAGATACTTCCGCTTGCTCAGATTAAGAACCTGAGGAGGCACAGATGAAAATTGAGGAAAGACAGTTGTAGAATAGATATGTGGAAGTTTGCCTTTAGCCAGCTGGTAGTTGATTACTGGAACAGACTTCCATCTGTTATTGTGGAAGTTCATAGCTTAAATAAATTTAAGCTGAACTAGACAAATATTTGGAGTGACCAGATGGGTGAAATGGGAAGTTCACCCATCTGGTCACTCCAAATATTTGTCTAGTTTGTTTTTTTTTGGCTGATGCTGTTATAAGCTTGCTTTCTTGTATCATATGCCTCAACTAATGCTAATGCTAAAGTGAACAAAGCTTTTTTTCACTTTTTTCTAATAATGAACATTTCCATAGCATATTTTCAATATGGGCTAAATTATGAATGACACTATATTTTCAATATAGTGTCATTCATAATTTTCCAATAATTTTTTTTATTAACTTGTTTCTTTACACACATTAATACTTAAGTTTTGTTTTTAATATTTAACTTTTTTCATCAGATTAATACAAAAATTCAATTCTAGTGTAGTGAGAAATATGTGAAAATTCATGGGCGATGGGGAAAAAAACTTCCATTTTTTTTTTTTCTGAGGTGACCACCCAGTTGTCAATCACTGTAAGCAGGAGTCAAGGTATGGTGTCCATATCACACAGAAGAATGCTTTTCCGTGGTGTCAGTACTAGGTGGTAGATAAATAAATAAAATAAATCATCTTTATTGTATACAAATATATACAATGTTTCCACAACACTAAGGAATTACAATTCTAAATAAACGACTGTCATCATTGGTGCGATATCACTGTTTTGCTACTTCAAGCCTCCTTATTGGCAGCTTGAAGTGGCAAAACTCATTTTGTTTCCAGAGAAAAGCTCAGATACAGCCCATGTCTTCCACTATGTGCTATGAGTGATATCCATTGTGATTATAGTGAACTTCATGGTGAGGGTTATTATTTCTTACATTTTTGGGGTACAGCTCTAAAACTGTTTTTGCAGGCCAAATGTTAGATAATCCACTTAAAAATCTGTTGGCATCTTTCTAGAAGGCATTGAGGTCAGTTAGTGTGTAATGTTGATGTCTCCACTCTGCTAGCTATTGACTGGAGGTAGTTCAAGTAGTGTGTAGGAGGTGGTAGTATTAGTAGTGGCAAATGATGCAAAAAAAGCAACCTTCTCCCAAAAAAAATACTTCCCACATCTGTTCATCCCCTCTTGTCTAGTTGTTCTTGAAATTTATTCGAATTGCCCACTTCCACAAGACCAAATGAAAATTTGTTCCAACAACGAATACCTCCTGTCCGAAAGCAACTTTCTACTATCTTGCAGTCATCCTTCCTCAGTTTGAATTTATGCCTCTTTATGTGTGTTGTCTGAGAAAGAGGAAGAATGCCATCAGCACGTTGCACTTATAAATCCATTCAAAGCTTCTTAAACATCTCAGTCAGATATCTTTGCAAACAAAGTGCCTAGTCTCCAGATGCTGCATTTTGCAGAACTGAAGCCTTTTTTTGATAAGAGCACTCTTTTATTCCTCTTACCTATCTCATTGTGCTTCTCTGTATATGTTCTGATGGAGCCACATTTTTCATAAAAGTGAGGCTTTAATACCTATATGTAGCACTCAAAATGGGATCTAACCGTTGCCTTATATAAAGGGATAATCACTTCCTTATCCCTGTTAGCAAAATTCCTCTATATTTGACTGTTTTCCAATTCTTATATTCTTACATTTTTGTATTCTCATAATTATTCTAAAATATTTCATTTTCCACTACTCTGAGTGTTGTACCTCGCAGTTGGTTTGTTAATTTGGTATCACTGCTACCCTTATGAAATATCTTGCATTTGTCATTGTTAAACTTTCATTGTCATTTTTTGCCCCATCTGCCTAATTTTTCTAGATTTTGTTGCAGTAGCATTCCTTGATTGTTGTCATTAACCGCCCTGCCAGCCTTCATGTCAGCTGAAAATTAAGGCATTAAGCCTGATATACCTTCATCAATATCACAAATATATGAGAAAACAACATTGGTCCCAGCACTGAATACTGAGAAACTTCACTAATAACAGTCTGCAAAGAGTAGCATTTATTGAAAACCATTCTCTTTTATTTCTTCCACTCAACCATTCCTTTATCTATTTCCCTTAAATATCACATTGCATCTATTCATACAGAAGTATTTTATGTGCAACAGTATCAAAAGCTTTTCTGAAATTTAAGTATGTGATATCAGATCAATTTTGTATCTAGTTTTTGGTTACTATATCATAGTGAATCATATTATTCAGATAAGATCACCTATTAACAAATCCATGCTGTGACTGCAATGTAACTGCACGCTTGTCTAGATAGTTCTGCAATACTTCTTTAACTAGTGACAGTTTCCCAGGAACAGAAGTTAAGCTAACACGTCTATAATTACTGTGTCAAGCTTTGATCTCCCTTTGTGAATTGGGCATACATTTGTACCTCTCTAGTCTAAAGGATGCTTTCATAATTATGGCTAAAAATTTTCATCAGTTTTGCTACTTCCCTTAATATAATTGGATAGATCCCATCTAACTTGTGTCATTTTTATATTTAGCTTTAACAGATTCTATTCCTTTCCTCTAAATTATCACAAAATCATATTGCTCATTGTTAGACTTTGATAGACTTTTAGCATCCCCGTCCCTAAGAAATTCCTGTTGTGTGAATGTAGATGCAAAATAGCTATTTCAGTTTATGAGCAATCTGAGCAGGAACATCAAGAGTTAACCATTAATATCTCATCGACCAATATGATTTATCCCCTTCCATAAGATTTTATATAAGTAAAAAAGACTGCTGATTTTCTTTGCATCCTTTGCTAAAGGCTTCTCATAATCTGTCTTAACTTTCCTTATCTCTTATGACTCAATTCCAGACTAGTTTATATTACTGTACGCTTCAAATATCGATGATACAGAATATACATCCCATGCAATTTTTTTTTCTCTGCCATGAGCAGAGCTGGAATTAGGCAATCCTACACCTGGGGCAAAAGTGTTATAAGTACCCCCCCATTATATCAGGCAGTCAAACTTTCAGTAGCGTAGCTGGGGTCTTCGACGGCCGGAGGCAACAGAACTTCCTAGCGCACCTGATTGTGATAGATAATCACAATCAGTAATCAATTGATAATCATAATCTACCAAACGAACTCGGTGCATTGCAACACCTTGTCTTAGATCTTCAATACAAAACCTGCAATACCTAGAATCAGTGTTTCCGGCGAATATGTTTGGACCATATAACTTCCTGGGAATTGATGTCTTAGCTTTCTGCAGCTCGAAGCGCTACAGACAGGACATCCTTTAAGAAGTGTATAAAGTAGAACTATCGACTGTGCCACTTTCACAATTTTGAAATTTCAGTGTCTATGTGAGTTTACTTGTAAATAAAGAAAGGGTTCAAGAATATTTGCTGATGCTACGAGGCACTGTTAGGTGGGTCGGAAAACTGCTAGCTTGGGGGGACAGATGGACTAATAAATTAACAGTAGCCGTTGGCAGAAGTGAAAGTGATTCATGCACTTCTTTTATTGGAATGAGTAACAGCCTGAAAAATAAGATGCAGGGTATTTCAGAGCCTGCTGGGAGTCATTGCGGTACAAGTAAACATATGGGTTGTGTTAGGTGCATGTATACTTGTGTGTACCCCAATGCTAGGAGTTTGGTAAATAAATTTGGTGTATTTGAGGTGTTGGTCAAAATATCAAAGGCAGATATTGTTGGGATATAAGAGACATGGTATCACACAGATATAAGGAATGCAGAACTGGAATTTGAGGAGTACGATATGTACAGGAAGGATAGACAAGATAGGAAGAGAGGAGGGGTTATGCTATTAGTTAAGAAACACCTCAAATCCAAGGAAGTACGGCCAGTCGACCTGGCTGGACAGTGCAGTGTTGAGTCAGTTTGGTGTGACATAAAGACTGTGAAAGCAAAATTGAGAGTAGGAGTGTGTTATAGGCCTCATGACTCTGATGAGTATAATAAACAACTGTACAGAGAAATAGAGTAGACCAGTAAATCAGTGTCTTATAATGGGAAAATTTTAATTTCCCAGATATTGACTGGAATTTGTGGGTTGGTCACTCACACACTAGCAAGGCTTTTGTGGATTTATTGGATTTTTGTTTTCTAGCAGCATGTTCAGGAGGCAACTAGAGGGAGTAATACTCTTGATTTGATTATCAGTAGTGATTCTTCATGCATTAAAAATCTATATATAACAGAACCATTAGGTGGCAGTGATCACATTGTGCGGAAGTGGGATTTACTCATAGAGGTAACTACCATCAGGGGTAAAGGGATGGATTTTTGCTTTCGTAAAGGTGCCTACGGTGGTCTGAGACAGTATTTAAATTTATACAGTGAGACCAACTGATGATGTTACCAACAGCAAATTCAAAATGGGAAGCATTCAAAGAACTCCAGGGGCTCACATCTGGTGAGTATGGGCTTGGCACACCCAGGGTCCTGAGCCGGATATCATCATTCTTCTCTTTCTTGGTGATTCCCTTCTACTTCTGACTCTTGTTCTCTCTCTCTCTCTCTCTCTCTCTCTCTCTCTCTCTCTCTCTCTCTCTCTCTCTCTCTCTCTCTTGGGGTAATTCAGAATTTTTTTTTTTTTGGCTGGTGCAGCATAAGCCTTAGGCTTATTTGCACCATATGGCTAATAATAATAATTAATCTTGGAGGCTACAAGGCTTTTCATACCAATTAAAGAATATTGTTCAAGGTTTAAGCCTAAATGGATGTCAGATGAACTAATGAGACATGTGGCAGAGAGTAAAAATGCATGGGATACATATAAATTAGCAGGTGACATGGAAGCCTATGATAGATATAAGGAGTTTAGGCAGGCAAAGGTAGATTGCGAGAAAAAAAGCAAAGAGTTCTTTACTTATAAACTCTAGAAGGAAGGGGATAAATCAGATTGGTCCACTTGATATCAATAGTTCAACTGTTGATGATCCTGCTCAGGAGCTAACAAACTGAATAAGTATTTTGCATTTAGTTTGTTAGCTAAATACAATGATTTTGTAACAACTGAGAGCAAAGTGAAGGAGAAATTGTTGAAGATAAACATAAAAAAGGCACCCGAGGTGGATGGGATCTATCCAGTCAAAATTATGAGAGCTTCTTTGGACTCAGGGGAGGAATCCTTGGAATCAGAGAATTCATGGACTGGAGAAGTACAAATGTGACCCCAATTCACAAAGGAGGATCAAAGTGCAACACAAATGATTACAGACATGTTAATTTAACTTGTTTGTTTGTTATTTGGTTTTTAGGAACATTAGCGACTAAGGCCATATTGCTCCAGGGATATGCGGTGGTCATTCCCTGGCCTTTCCGCATCCTCTGTATTTGGTGGTCACGGGCTCGAACCCCAGTCTAATCAAGAAGCGTGTGCTATGCACTGCTGCTCCTGCCCACCTGGCTTCGGAGGCGCCTTAGTTTAACTTGTGTTCTAGGGAAATTAATGGAGACAATAGTTAAAGAAGCACTGAAGGATCATCTAAACAAGACATCCGTTATAGCTCAGACACAGCATGGGTTTGTTAAGGGGCCATCTTGTCTGACCAATTTGATTAGATGCTATGATGTGGTCACAAAAGAACTGGATGCAAAGTAATTTTTATATCATATACAGCAGACTCTCGATTTACCGGGATCGGATTAACTGGGAAGTGGATTAACCGGGACACTTCAAGACTTCAAGACTCCAAATTAAAAAAAAAAAAAAAAAAAAAAATCAACCAGAAATCACAAAATTCAAATAATAACTAGAAACAGATATTTTGGAAGTCGTAAATAAGCGAAAAAAAGCAATGTTATAAGTCGTCATTGGAAGATAATGTACCTATTATCTTGCAACTCCCGCTGTGTTCACACCTGACGCTAAAAAAAAAAAAAAACCAAATGTTAATTTGTTTTAGTGTGTCATGTCGATTGTTGTGTTCCATTGCACCGCAAAAAGACAAATTTTGTTTTGTTATTTATGTCAGGGATGTCAATTTTTTTTTATAGTAAATGTATTTTTTTTTTGTTTAGAAATTGCGAAAATGATGGGTAAACGCAAAAGAATTGCACTTTCAGTTTAAACAAAAACTTGAAATTATTCACAAGTTTGAAAATGGTGCATCTGTTAAATTTTTAAAGAACCATTATAATGTCGGTAACCAAACCATATGCAACATCGTTAAAAATAAAGGGGCGTTATTAGATTTAAAATCGACATTGCAAAAAATAAAGGGAAGCATTGTATTGAACACGAGTAGTACATGCTAAATTTTTTTATCTGTCACCATATTTTTTATGTAGGTTGCTGAACATTTTTTGATACAGTAAGCTCCCGACTTATGCAACTATGGATTTAGTTAAATTTTTTTTTCACTTAAATTTTTTTTTTTTAAGGATTGTAAAATTTAAAACAAAAAAAAATAATAATAAGCAATCAATATCGATGATCACAGCATGCACAAATTGCACAAGTGAGATATGGAGTAACAAGCAAAAAAATAGGAAAGAAGAGAAGATTCTTAAAATTATTTATGGTTTTTTTTATATGACTGAAAATTTCGGTGAAGGGGACACACACGTCACCATAATAACGTAAAAACCCACAGAAAATTCAATAAGATCGAGTTTACTACACATTTATAATGAATTGCACTAACAGAAAAGCCCAATAAACTGGAAATTGCAGATTGTTTTTATTGTTTTATGGTAGTGACCTCCAGAAATATGCTTTAGTAAAATGTGAGCTCGTGCGGGATGATAATAGTGAATTTTTGCCTCAACCTTTTGAAGTACTTTACAGAAAATTTCATTTTTACTGTTATCATGGTGCTAACTAAGAGAATAAGTGAGAGTGGTGCTAGTAAATCTACCAAGAAAAGGAAAGCGATTGAGTTGGATCAGAAAATTAAACTAATAAGAATGTATGAAAATGGTCAAACATTAACAAGTGTTGCGCTGAATTCAGATTTTCAATAATAATATAGTAGCAATATGTTATCAGTCATTCCCATGTTACGTAAAACTCGAAGAAGTAAGAAGTTCTGTAATGTATCTCTTACGTATGTTGGGGACTTCTGTATTTTTGGATTAACCAGGAAATCTATTTCTTTAAACAGGCCTATGGGGCTGGGAATTTCCATACTATAATAATTAATGATAAACACCAGCCAAGAAATTAAACTGAAAATTTACTATACAATGAAATAATATACAATGAAATGTGATGCAAATAAAAATAAAAACACTGATTAAATTATAGTTACAATATAATTTAAAATTTAAAATATAGTTAAAAGCAATAAAATTAATTAAAATAAACTAGATTAAAAGCGATAAAACAATGAAACCTGGAGCTTTCGGAGAACTGCCGTCTCCTTCTTCAACAGCATACTACTAGTGCTAAGACACATCCTTAAGTAGCCGGTCCATGGCACTCATGCACGTGATCATCAGACACATGATCTACATTCTCCATGCGCATATCGGAAATGGAAGTGGCTCGGGAGCGTGTCAAACAGAAACGGTCATCCCTTCTGAGGACAACTGCCTCAAACAGGGGGTGTAAACGGATCCCCCTGTCCCTATTAATAGTATTGTGACTGGATGAACCGATTCGCAAGCTCTCGAGCCACTTGCGTTCCCAAAATCCATGGGCGCGGTCAGTAATGACCGCGTCTTCAGGGGAGATCCGATGCTGCTTTTCCCAGAAATGCTCTGCCACAGCAGACCTCGCATAGTTAGCAGTCTTGATAGCGGTCGTGTGTTCCCCCAGACGGTCCTTTAGACGTCGCCCCGTTTCCCCCACATAACACTCCTCACAATCCGGGCACTTAATCTCGTAGACCACATTGCTAGTATGGTCCTTGGCTACGGGATCTTTAACTTGGGATATCACTGTGTGCAACCTCCGACCCAGAAGTTGCACACAGCGAGTCTGGCACTCCCGCAATGCCCGTACAATACGTTCTGAAAGGCCCGGATAGTAAGGAATGTATGCAGTAGCCACAGGGGCAGGCCACTCCCTACGATTGGACTCAACCCTATGAATATATTTGTCCAAGACCCTCTGGGGGTATCCACATTTCCTGAGGTCTGCCGTGACTTTGCAGATTTCTATTTCCTTTTCTTCAGGGGTACTACAGTGGGTCCCCACCCTATTCAACAATGCCCTGGCTACACTGTTCTTATGATGACAAGCCTGTGCTGAGCTATAATGAACAAATTGGCCACGGCACATAGGCTTTCTATAGATCGTTGTTTTTAATCTAGATCCATTTCTGCTCACCAAGACATCCAGAAACGGGAGGGACCCAGCTTCTTCCACCTCCGAGGTAAATTGTATAAATGTGGAAAAGCTGTTGAGCAAATTGAGCACCTCATCTTCCTTTCCCTTTTTTAAAATAGTGAAGGTATCGTCCACATATCTCCTCCACTCGCGCATGGAGAAATTCAACTGATGAAAAACCCTAGTTTCCAGTTCCTTCATTGCCAAATTGGCCACAATGGCACTGATGGGGGAACCCATGGCCGTGCCATGGACCTGCTTATACATAACTTTTTGAAACACCATGGTAGTGCTTGCGAGGCAAAATTCAACACCTTTACAAATATCATCAATGCTTAGTAAAGATCTAGCACTAAAGCAATCATCCCATTCCAAGGCCGATCTTACACAATGCACCCCATGTTCAATGGGGATACATGTGAACAAGGATACCACATCAAACGAAATCATGAGTTCGTCTTCACCTATAGATTGGCTTCTTATAAAGTTCACAAATTCCTTGCTGTTCCTGATTACTAAACTGGAGCGTCCCACTATAGGAGAGATGACTCCAGCTAAAAATCCGTTGAGACCTATAGTATCATTTGTGGGTAGTCCCACTTATGCTTTATCTGGATTTTCCAGGTTTCATTGTTTTATCGCTTTTAACCTAGTTTATTTTAATTAATTTTATTGCTTTTAACTATATTTTAAATTTTAAATTATATTGTAACTATAATTTAATCAGTGTTTTTATTTTTATTTGCATCACATTTCATTGTATATTATTTCATTGTATAGTAAATTTTCAGTTTAATTTCTTGGCTGGTGTTTATCATTAATTATTATAGTAAGGAAATCTATTATTCGAGATTTGTTTTTTACCATCTATCCCTGAAAATCAAGAGTCTACTGTAGTTGGATTTTAGAAAGGCTTTTGATATTGCACGTGGAAGACTGTTGCACAAATTGGAGCAGTGTGGCATTGGAGGCAAATTGCTGCTATGGATAAAGGGAAGGTTGAGTGGGAGAATATAGATAGTGGTAATAAATGGACACTGCTCTTCGTGCAGCAGTCTTCCATGTGCAACAATATCAAAAGCAATAGTGGAGTCCCCCAGGGTTCAGTGTTGGGTCCATTGTTGTTTTCTGTATTTATTAATGATATTGATGATGGTATATCAGGCTTAATGCCCAAGTTTGCAGATGATATGAAGGTCAGCAGGGTTGTTAATGGCACTAACGACAGTACGCTGCTGCAACAGGATCTAGAAAAGTTGAGCAGGTGGGCTGAGGGGTAGCAACTGAAGTTTATCATTGACAAATGAAGAGTACTGCCTATGGGAAGCAGTAACCTCAGAGTAATGTATGAACTGTATGATACTACACCGACAGTGGCAGAGAGTGAAAAGAACCTGGGGGTAATTGTGCAGGTAGATATGAAGTTTTTTGAACAGTGTAGATGGTCTGCAAGAGTAGCTCATGGTGTCTTGTCAATGATATACAGGAATTTTTCTAGCAGGGATAAGGAGGTGATTATCCTCTTGTATAAGGCATTGGTTAGGCACACCTTGAGTACTGTATACAGGTCTGGAGCTGATACTATATAAGCTTGCTTTCTTGCATCATGAGCCTTTACTAATGCTAATGCTAATACAATATGTTTTCTTTCCTTCTATTTCAATCTATGTAATCGCCTTAAATATTTATAATGTACACCCTTATAGCCAAACTAAGCTGTTCCGGGGTGCCCACTGATGTGGAAATAAAAATATGATAATAATAATAATGCCAGACATAACAACAACCACTCTGTGTACTTGGTAGCAATAACCATTACAAGTGGAACCCCCAATCAGGGAGAAATAATATGAGTAATAATAATAATATAATTCCTTCGGTTTGCACCCCTGAAGCTCGGTGCCCATGGGAATTCCCCCTTCTGCAACTCCCTTGCTACGCCCCTGCAATCTTTATGAATTTATAAAAATTACTGTTGTAACAGTCTATGATTTGCATATGTTTATTAATAAAATAATTTAAATAATACAATGAATATAACAAAACAAAAATATCAAAGAAAAAGAAACTTACAAATATTCGTTTGGTTTGTCCTCGAGTGGTTAGCACTGGAGGACAAACCAAAAAAACTCAGAGGTGTGTCATCACAAAACGTGCCATACTTTATAGAAGTTTGTAATTGGAGTTTCTCTGTTATTTTTGAAATTTGTAAAGCACTGTTCCTCCCTGATATTTTTTTCCGTAAGTGATTATAAATCCCTTTTTTTCACTCTCACAAAAATTTCTGGAATCATAAGTAGCACATACAAAGATAATGCAGTATTTCTTTTAATAAAATTTTTATTTTAAACAAAGAACACGAGTTGACCAAAAGCTATTATCTGTGTTGGGAATATGCCATAATCTTTTGACTGGCTACAGAAAGAAGTTGACTGGCATGACTTCTCAGTATGTGGGATAGGTGGCTGCATATGCTTTTCATTCCACTTACATTGTGGTAAGGTAATCTCTTTAACCCTTAATTAGCACTTTCTAATTGCTTAAATTGCCTAAAGGCCAGAGGTGGAAACAAAGCTTACAAAGTTAAGTCTCTTGTAATCCATTTATGGAAATTTTCTTCATTCTATAGAAACTTTTAAATGTAATTACCAAAAGGAATTCAAAAAAGTCGCTATAAAGTAGTTTGTTAAACACAGGTCCGACTATAATTAAATCAAAAATGAAGCAATTTTAAAATATATAACAGGTCAAATGCACCCTTAAAATGCTGCACCTGGGGCTGGGTGCCCGGCTCACTCCACCCTTGTTCAGGCTCTGGCCATGAGTCTCATCAGTTCATCTGACATTCATTTAGGTCTAAGCCTTAGATAGTATTGTTTATTGGTATATAAAGCCCAATAACTTCTATGATTACTTCCCTGAATGCTTCCCATTTAGCATTTGTTGTTTGTAACATCATCATATGGAATTTTTGAAAACTGTCTGAAACTACTGTAGTCACCTTTATGAAAGCAAATGTCCTTTGCCCTTGATAGTAGTTATATCTTTAAGTAACTCCTACATCAGTACAGTATGATCACTGCCACATAGTGGTTCTTTTATCTGCAGATTCTTAATGCAGGAAGATTTGCTGCTAATAATCAAATCAAGAGTATTGCTTTCTCTTTTTGCCTCTATAGAAAAGTCATTCATCCAAAAGTGCTAGCATGTGGGTGACCAATTCACAAATTCCAGTCAGTATCTAGAAAGTTAAATTCCCCATTATAATACATTCTGATTTACTGCTCCACTCTGTTCGTCTCTATAGTTTGTTATAATCACAGTCATTAGGTCTATAATACAACCCTACTCTCATTTTTGTTTTCCCAATGCTTATGTCACATCAACCTGACTCAATATTGCATTGGATCCACTATCTTAGATTTTATGTGCTTCTTAACTAGGATCTCATAACCTCCCCTGTCTTGTCTCTCTTTTCTGTACATGTAAAGAGGCTTTTTGTAGAGGACTTCGGAGAGTGCCAATTAGTGATTGTATTATCATTTAATTGGGTGTATTTTCCAGCCAATGTTTTCTGAACAATTTAATAGTATTTCTTTTTCTTATTGTGAGTTCTAATTCTGCTAACAGTGTTTAATAAGTTATTAATAGTTTAATTGTATTCTTGTAACTAAACAGTATATTATCAGTTATATTGAACTGGTTTATCAATCTTGAAAGAAATAGTGCTAAACTGTGTTTTGACAGTATGTGAAAAGTTTTGTGATTGTTCTAGTGGGTTTAGAGCTAGAAATAGCTGTTTATTTGGGTAATTTGGTTTATCCTAAATGAGTTAACCTACAAATTATCGGCGGTAATGGTGATTTGTTGGAAGTGTTTACAGTCTACTGAGTGGAATGGAGATCGTTGAATGCAAGGTTGGTTTCTTTCTGAATTATAGTTTATTCATGAATAATTTATTTCTGTGTTCTTCTGTAATGTTTGTTAAAAGACATGGAAGGTAGATCTTACAGTAAGAATGTTAGTAGAGGTGGGGAAAGGAAGAGGGTATTGGTGCTTCCTCCCCTTCCTTCAAGAGTTCCTAGGCTGTATAACACTGAGCCAGTAAAGAAGTTTTATTGATAAAACAGTCAAGGATAAAAATATCAAGACAGGTAATACAGCAAGTAGTGGAGGTGGAACGAGTACTTCTAGTGAGAAGTACTTGTTCTGCTTCTTCTGATCTGCTTCTTCTTCAAGAAGAAGAAGAAGAAGCAGAGCTTTTGATAATAGGCAAAAGTAAACAAGTCCTCGCGGGTAGCACAGTTGGTATGATCACCGACCTCCCCACACCGGGTGGAAAAGGCCTGGGTTTGAATCCCGTCAATGACAGGAGGAATTTTTATGGTTTTTTTTCACGTGGCTGAGTTAGTTGGTCGCAGGTGGGGGTAGCATAGTTTTTCCTCCCGGAAACCTGTGTTTTTCGTTCAGCAAAACAAAAAAAAAAAAATTGACCTCAGAACACATGCAATTTACAGATAGTATGCACGGAGCAACATGGCCTTAGTTGCCGATGCTCCTAAAACCCAACAACAACCAATGACCAATGAAAAGCAAACAACCCCGATGTTTCAAAGGAGTAAAGTCGTTAGAGTTGAACTACAACAAAAATTCTGGGATGACTAGTGAAATTTTTGAACAGTGGATTTTAAATTTTGATAGAAAGATAATCAAAGAAAACAGAAAAATCTTGTCAACTGTTGAAAATTGCCCTGCCAACCTTCACTTGGTAATTTCAAAACAAACAAGTGTGAATCTTATTTTATTCCCTCCGAATACCTCCTATAAACTGCAGCCAATGGACCAAGGCATTATCAAGAATTTGAAAATACTTTACTGAAGGCACATACCGAAAAAAATTATCCTGAGAATAGAAATGAACCAACCTATAGATTGTGTTATAGATTTGCAAATGTGCATGTCAGAGTTGACAAAAGTGTGGAGTCAAGACGCGATGGAAACAATGATTAAGAATTGTTTCCAGGTTTTGTTAAAATTCCAATTTACAGTGATGTGGAGCAGTGGCAGCTCATGATTCTGATGTTTGGGGGGGGACTGTATCTTAAAGTTATATTAAATTGCCTTGGTTATAAGACATATAGACGTACATAGTAATAATAATAAGCAAGTTAAAAATACTACAAAACATTAACTAGACATTTACCATTAATAGACTTGAACTTTTATTTAAAAACAAAATCCATTCTTTGGTTTTTATTTGTTGAAAATAGATTAATAACTTTTTCATTCAAGTTTGGTGCACTGTTGACCAAGCTTTTCTCTATTGAAAATATTGCTTATACATTTAGCCTTTCCTGATTCATAGTGCTCCTTAAAAATGTGTTTTTATTCTTTTTAATGTTGAATGGCAGCGTTCAGGCTTTGAAGTAGTCATCGGAATGGTCAAAAGAACTTTTATGAATTTTGTAAGTTCACCAAGAACTTCAGCTAGATTATTTTCTGAGATAAATTTCAGCAAGTCAGTTAATTTGCAATAATTGTGTAGATCATGTCTGCTATAGAAAAGTTGTAATTCTGTTAGAATTTTTTTCTCTTTCAATCATGGGATATGCTTTAGTAGTCTCCTGTACCTCTTCCATGGGCATTTTCTTACAAAAAATGACAAAGTTCTCCTTGTTAAACAACTTACCAGCAATTAATTGCTTTGTAAAAGAATATCTCTCACCTATGTCAGTGCTTATATGGTCGCATACTTCCTTTGCTTCAATCATGAGTGTTTTTGAAGGATTTTCACAGTACATTGAATTCCTGAATGGCATTCTTAAAAAGTTTTCTATATATTCATGTATTTTAACTGCCTTAATTTTTCGAGATTGCATTTGATTATAAATAACTCTGTGGAAAAGTTCTAACCAGAACTCTAATTTTTCATTACTCAAGATGTGCAAAATTCCAGTTGCTTCTGAAATCGTCTTATCTGTGTTTGCTGTTGCTTGTAGTTCCTCCATGCCGTTTTAAGGATTCAAAATTTTTATAAATGCATATATTGAAGTTCCAACTTGTAGGGGAAGGTCGGGCAACACAGCTGTCCATCTGCTTTCTGAGAACACAGAGAGACACTGTGGTGATCTCGAGAAAAATGGTATCGACATGAGGTTCAAAAAAGAATATTCTTGAATCTTGGGTACTACTTGCTGCATTTCTCCTTATCAGATTCAGTTGGTGTGTATAGCAGTGAATAAATGTGCATTTTTGTACAGCTCTTTTATTTTAGTCTGAACTCCCCCTTTCTTGCCTTTCATCACACTTGTGCCATCAAAAATGTCTGGCAACCAGTTTTTGAGTATTTCCTTCGAGGATTATGTCTAACTGATCTAGAATACACTTCAATATTCCATCTGTCATTTGATTTTCCCAAAAATGCTCAAAAATGTCTCCATTCATTTCATATCCCAGAACAATTACCATTTGTATATGTTCTGAAACATCTGTTGTGTCATCGGCCATGACAGCTATGAATAAAGCTCCTTTAATTTCTCTTTTTCTTTCATCCTGCCATATTTGCAGCAAACAGTCAAGAATATCATTCTAAATAGTTCTTGAAATGCCTTTAAATGCAGCATTACTTTCGAAATGGTTCTTTAAATTGGAATCTAATGTACTGGCGAAATTTATTAATCCTCTGAATACCCCTGGATTTTTAGAATCGTCTTTTTTTGTCATGTCCACATAAAGGAATTTCAAACTGTCCACAAAATTTAATGCAGTCTATTTTAGATAATACCTCACGATTCTTGGCAACTTCTCTGCTTATGCTTTCAGATTGAAAGTCTGTAGGCCCCACTAAGTTGTTCTTTAATATATATACGCTTCTTAAAAGCGATAGTGAAATCTCATTATAAATATGTTTCTTTGAACTCTCATGTTTTAGAGTTTTTTTCTTTCATTCTATTTATGTTTGTAAGGCCACGTTTTGTCCACATTAAGTCACCTCCGAACAGTAAACATGGAAAACAAAACAATGCATTTTTAACTTCACAACCACAAGGCCAACTTTTCCTTTGGTACCATTCAGTTTAAAACTGCAAATATATTTTTTATTATTACTTATTCCCAGCTGAGGGATTTTAATCTTTGGTGTGGGGCGGCCTTCTTTTTTAATTGCATTTTTTTTCTTGGAGAGATAATTGTGAAAAACCAAGTTGCTGAAGTTTTATTCACTGTCACTTGATTTACTTCATGGGGAAGCATGGAGGCCATGATCGAATCAAATTTCACAAAATCGTGTGTCATAGAAATGTTTTACTTACACATCACCTCATAATATAACTTCAACTTACCAAGTTCAAGCTCAATTTGCAATTAAGCTGTAAATTGAGCTTGAACTTGGTAAGTTGAAGTTATATTATGAGGTGGTGTGTAGCCGACATTGTGGCTACACACCCATCATGGTCAATGATGAAATCTGCACTGCACACTTTATAGTGACTTTTGATTCGTTTCACCTATAAAAAGTGTATATTGACTAGTTGCTAATATGCTGGTTGCCACTGGCAACCAACTACCAGATATTCACTGGAATGCAAAATGTGTCACTGCCTGGCACACAGTGAGGCTTTCAGTTAATTAAACTTCAAAGTTGGAAACGATTTTGTGTTTTTATTTGTTTATTATTGAAATGGTTACTGGGAATAGAGGATGCACATACTATATGCGGGTCCTGTTAATAAAAATATTCATTGCATTGCATTGTTCTAACAGCTAAAGGCCATTATGTGCCAAACAATGGTAGGAAATTGCATTGTTCTTCACAAAATTTCATATAACTCCTTTTACTGTATATCTAGATTTAAATAGCTGGGGGTGCCACAGGGCCTATGGATGAGCCACCCCTGATGAGGAGGATGAACTACTACAAGACATGAAGCAATCATGGGAAGAACTCCAAGTGAGAGGTTTGATCAGTGAGAAATTGTTCTTGACAAATTTTTAGAACTGAACATCTGAGTAACTCCAACATTTTAGAAAGTATTCAATTCAAAGAACTAGTGACACTATCGACGATGAGTTGGATGAAAATGATGGCAATATTAAACCTTCCAAACATGAAACGTTGGCAGCATTTGAAACTGCGTCGAGGCCTTCAGTGTGAAGAAAATGATGTGCCAGAAAATATGTTTGTGTTTAAATAAATGCAGTGTTTATGAACATTTGTATGAATGATGTACAGTAAAATCCAGTGTACATCAAAACATAACCAAATATTTTACAAAATAGTTCTTAAAATTGTACTAATATATTATGCACATCATGTAAGCAGTAAAATCTTAATATGTATGTATTAATAAATTAATTGTTTTAAAATGTTAGAAAATTTATTCATTCCCACTTATTTCTGATTTATTTTCCATCTTTTTCTATATTTCTGAATGTTGAATTACAGCATTTTTCATTGTTGAAAAGGTAATATTTCTTTATAATGAAATTTCTGTTTAACAAATTTTTAAGCAAACAATCAATTTCATTACATATAATGAAATTGATTGTTTGCTTAAAAATTTGTTAAACAGAAGAGGCCTGACTGTATTTGCACATCTAAGTCTTTGATAAAGACTTCCAACACTTTCTTTTGTAGAATTCGGAAATGCTGCATTTTGTAATCATAAACTTAGTTTGTAAAATACTTTTTTTGCTTAATGCAGTAGTGACTTTGCATTAGAATAGCAAAGTCACATTTACCTGTATTTCATTATAGAGCAGTGTAATTTGGTGTGGTCATGCTGTTGAATGCTGTATGGAAACTGTCAGATTCTTTAGTATATTGGAAAAGGAAGCACTGAAAATTTTTTTCAGTGCTTCTTCACTTCATTGATTGATAATGGAGAGATTTCTTGGTGTAGAAACTCTTCTTTCTGTGTACTCACAGAGTTTTGAAAATTGCCTTCCAATAAAATTAAGCAAGCAGATTATGCATTATAGCAGCAATGCAAAACTGACTTAGAGTCCTCTTCTGCAGAACTACAGCACTTGCAAATTTTCTTGCAAAATACCATGAATACTGAGACAGTGCAAACACCTGACCAGTGCAAAATTTATACAAATTTCTATTTAAAAAAAAAATAAATAAATAACTTTAAAGAAATTTAAAACATTGAAGCTGTTTTTCATATTTACCTTGTGGCCTTATGGTGTCAATTGCTAGCCGGGAAAAGAAATTTTCTAAACTGAAACTTAAATAAAAAATGAACTGAGGAAGGTAGCCAGAGACTGCATTGAACCATTAAGGTTAATTATGAAGGCATCATTGGACTTGGGAGAGATTCCTTTAGTTTGCAAAAGTGCCAACGCATTGCCAATACATAAAGGCAATGCGTTGAGTTCATTCTAAGAGTGAAGTTGGTAACTACAGACTGGTTAGTCCGACTTCAGTGGTAGGGAAAATCTTAAGAGGCAATGATTAAAGAGAGCAATCCAGGGACATTTAGATAGAAATGGCATTCTGAAGGACACACAACATGGTTTGAGCAAAGCATTTGAATTTGAATTTTAGCAAAGCATTTGACTCATCCCTCATGAGAGATTACTGTTTAAGGTGGAACATGCTGGGATTGCTGTAAAGATTCTAGGATGGCTGAAGGGCAGAAGGCAGGGGTTGTGATTAATGGATGTTCTTCAGATTGGTGTAACATCAGAAGTGGGGTCTCCCTAGGATCAGTTCTTGGACTGCTATTGTTTTTGATTGTCATAAACAACATCGATGAAGGGATAAAGGATGTGATGTCAAAATTTGTGTATGATGTAAAGATTAGAAGAGTCATTAATGATCAGTGCCAAGCAGTGCTCCTTCAAGATGACTTGAACAAACTTCAAGAATAGTCGGAAAAGTAGCAGCTATGTTTTAATGCAGCAAGGTGCAAGGTCTTATATTTGGGGAATAGAAACCCCAAAATAACTTATATACTTGATAGGGTTGAATTAAAAATTACAGGAAGAAAGGGATCTGAGAGTTACTGTATGGGCAGATGTGAAGTTTTCTGAGCAGGCAGCCAGGAAAGCCCATGGTGTCCTATCAGTGATTTATTGAACATTATCCTGTAGAGATAGGCAGGTCATAATCCCATTGTGTAAGGCAATTGTGGGATCATGTCTTGGAATACTATGTCTAAGTATAGAGACCTCATTTGAAAAAGACATTGAGCTTCTTGAAAGGGTCCAAAGATGGGTAACTTGCTTGGTGAGATTGGCAAAAGTGTGACCATATGAGAAAAGACTGATTATGTGGGCTACAGAGCTTGGGAACTGACTGAGGTTTAAAAAGCTCTGAGAGGAGTTAGTAAAATGAATGAAGGCAGAATTTTCACTGATATAAAGAATTACAGTATTACAGGCCATTCAAATTACAAGGAAAGAGGTTTAAACTAAATTGTAGGAAGTTTTATTTTAACAGTGAGTTGTTGATTACTGGAACAGGTTGTCTCCATAGGTAGTTGAGGCTGACAGTTTGAAGAATTCTGAGGTCAATAGATAGTTACTTACACAAGGAGAGAAGCGCATAATTTGTATTTTCTGATCTGCTTGTTCTTCTTTTTTTTTTCTGGTGCAGGAAAAGCCTGTTGCTTCCTTGCACTATATGACTAATACTAACTAAGAGGCTATACTTGCAAGACCATTTAACAGCTTGTTGCTGATGTGAAAGTAACCTTTTGAAATAGATGAACTTTAATGACATCATAGATAACTTTATTTCAGAAACACTGAATAATAAATTATTCTCAGTTTTATAAATTTATCTTTCAGTGCTTCTCTGAAATAAAGATTATCTCAATAACAGGGAAAAAAAAATTTTTTTTCCTGTTATTTCAATTTTTTTCCCCTAGCAAAAAATATTTTAACGAAAAGAAACTTCCCCATAAAGTACTTTTAATTTTAAACAATGTCCATCCCATCCAGACAAAAGTGGACTAGTTTGGTGACATGAAACTTTGTTTTTGCCACCTAATGTGACATCCCTTCTTTAACCTCTAGATCAACATGTTTTGGAGACTGAAATGCAACTATAGGTGATGTCTCTTAAAACATCTGCTTCAAAATCTTGAAACAGGGTCCAGTGTTGTTGAGAATCTTAAAAAAATAAACATCAAGGATGTTATTTACTAGTTGGCAGAAGCATGGGACGATGTTAAAACATCTCTTATTAAATCCTGTAAAAATATTTTATGCTCCCAAAACGAAGCCAACGAGAACGAGGTGCAAATGAAGATGAAAGAGGTGAGGAAACCCTTCTAGAACTAGCCAATAACTGTCCTGTTTCGGACACTCATACTACAGACTATATTAAAGAGTGGATGAATTATGATGAACAGCTGGAAATGATTGATGACATGATGAGTCGTTGACGAACAAAAAGATGAAAATGAAGATGAAGAGTGCACAGAAACTACAAAAAAATTACACACATGGAAGGTCTAAATGCTATTGAGTCAGTTTTACATTATATTGTATAGCAGGAGGATACCACACCTGCCAATGTTTTGTTACTTAGATGCCTACAAAATATAGCAGCTTAAAAGCGAGGAGCTTCTATGAAGCAGAAACCCATTAAGGAATTTTTAATATGATATTAAGGTGTTGTGCTAATGACTGTAAGTGTACATTTTTCTTGTCTATGGCTTGTAATTTTTATATATGTACTCTTTTTTTTTTTTTTTTTTTTTTTTTAAATTTTTGTAATAAAACAATTGTAAATAAAATTAAAAGTGTTTTATTATACATATAATTTAAAAGTCATTATGTTCAGTAAGTATGCCTGACCTGAAAATAGTGTATATCATTACGTTAATATATTCAAATCCAGTTAATTTAATAATAATTTACCAAACCTTCCATGTTATCTGAGTTTTTGATTATCCGAGGTTCCCTCAGTCAGAGTCCTGTTTATCTGAGGTTACCTTGGATAATCGGGACTGTACCGTATTTATTAATTTTACAGATGTATGTTTATAATTAATCATCCTGGAATCCAGTTTTTAGTTCCAAAAATCTTTTAACCTTTTTTTTTTTTTTTAACAGTGTCATAAACTTAAAATGTATATTCAAAAAATTAAAATTTATATTTAAGAATACATTTCTTTTAAAAAAAGTAAATATAAATGTGAAGACAGTTATTTATATGTTTCATTTTATCTCAGATTCTTGTAAATATTTATCTATTTGCCAATAAAAATATTGGCAAATAGATAAATGGATTGGCCATGTATAAATGAAAAATTTATATTATATAAACATTACTGGCAGATCATATTCCTGGTATTATAAAGATTACTTTGAAACTGTCGTTTGAGAATATAAAGTGTCATTAAAATTGGGTTTTGACAGGGAATTGAGGTTACTAACTTCCAACAAATTTACAACATCTTTGAAAAAATCATTCTTCCAACAAATTTTCAAAAAATATTGCTTGATGTACTTTGTTTTTATTGGTGGTATCTAGGTAGTTATGCTGCCTTCTTTGTTATACATCTGGCATATATTGAAGCATATTATTTATATGTCCTGTTTATTCATCATTTGTTTATTAAGCACACAGTGTGCTGAATATAATTATAATATTTATTTTTATAGGAGTTTCGCATTGAAATTCAGAATGAGGGAAGCATACCAGAAGAAAGTAAATATGATCTTAATTCAGACCACTCTCATTTTATTATTGTTAAAGATAGCACAGTGAATAAAACTGGGATTAATTATTTCCTTCTTCGTCTAGAACAGTATCTGTCTTCTTCAGTAGAACAAACCAAAATGTCAGCTTCTTCCACAGGTATTCATGCCAAAATTTTTAAAAATCTTTATGTATACCAGTGTGAAAAACTTTTATTTAGATTGTGCTTTAAATTTAGATATAAATTTTAATTAGATATTGACTGTGCCAATTATTTTTTGATTTTTGGTCTAAAGGTAAATTCTTTAAAGATTGAATATGTTCTGTCCAGCTTGTCCAATGGACTACAGGTTCGAATATCAGTCAATAATTAACTGATTTAGAGTTCCACAGTGGATAAATTTTTAGACATCATTCTCAATTAAAAAAATATAAATAGGATTTAAGGATCATTATCTATCACTGTGACATTGCATAAATAAGAGTCTTCTGCAACTTGAAAGTAGATTTATGTAAAGTGATGGAGCCTTACATTTTTAGGAGATACTTTTGAGTCTCATGTTCAACTGATTACTATGTATGCATATCAAATTTGTCTGTTTTCTTAGGTGTTTCTGATGCTAATACTGTATTATTAGTGGGATGGATTTAGAATCATTCTGTGTATCCAAAAAATGTATGATAATTATTCCTCCTCTCACTTCTGAGATTACATACATATAAGAATTGGATCTGTATAGATCTTGGAACTTTGTTGCTGTCAAGTATCTATTGAATGATATTTCTTGAGTGGTTGACCATTTACCAGTTTGAAACTTGATTAGTTTATAGTTGAAACAGAATTAAGAAGAGTGATGCCATCTATTATTAAAGTTGCCTTGAGGATCATTACCAACCATGACATTGATCTTGACTTATGGTATTTAAATCAAATATTGCAGAGAATCAAAATACTGCAGAGAAATAAAGCAATTTCCGGACTAACAACCATTAGATTGTAGTACAGTGGAATTACTATTATAGAAATTACTAAAGGAATAGCAGGATTTTGACTGAAGTGTTTTTTTTTTTTTCTCCCCTCCTTCCCTTCTTATGTTTATTAACTGGAAACTAAATATGAAAGGGAATGATTGTTTATGTTGTATTAGTATTTAGTTGTATGGTAGACTTTTGTTGCACCAGCCGAAAAAAAATATTAATAATAAAAATAAAATACAACTACTTATATGTTCTGTAGTATTTTGTCTAAGCTTCACAAGCAAGTGTGGATTTGGATAAACACCTGCTTGGACCACATTTTATGCATGTTACAGGAATTTCATGGAAAATGAATTACTGTTGTATTTAGAGGATGCTCTTGCAACATGTGGACAGAAGTGGATACATGATGGAACACTGGAACACTTCCACATTTCAGCAGAGAGGTTATGGAGTTCTTGAATGAGTACTATCAAGGAAGATGGGTAGGTAGAGATGGATCAGCAGAATTTCCAGGTTGGTCACTGATTTTAACCCATTGATTTCTTCCTCCAGAGTTTTTTTAAGCCTCTGGTATACCTCCGTGATAGGTCAGAAATGCACCCATTGGTGAAGACCATAAATGAAGCCACTGTTGGCATCAGAAATGAACTGACCATGCAGTAGAGACCTTCAGTGATACACCTGGCAACATCCATGCAGTCATGAAATAATCATTTTGAAAACTGTATTTAGTTTTATACATACTCGTAAGTTGATGATGGTGAAGTGAAGTGAAGGTTAAGTGAAACTTTAGTGTGCTTATTATTATTATTGTTGTTGCTCTTATATTATTTCTCCCTGATTGGGGGACATTCCACTCCATGACGGGTACTGCTACCAAGTACACAGGGTGGTTGTTATGTCTGGTGTTACTGTTGGTCGAGGAACTCTCTGCCTACAGGTGTTCAGGATTGTGACTTTCTGGAGTTCCTTGTAGGTGTTCTCTGGGAGACCTATTGCTGCTAGGTTGCTATGTAGGATCTTTGGCACCATACCTGTGGTTGGTATGATGATCAGGATGGTCGTTACTTCTTGCATATGCCACATCTTCTTAACTTCATGTCTCAGGTTCGTGTACTTTCTAATTTTTCCTTGTGGTTTTTCTGGACATTGCTAGTGTTGGGAACCACTATGTCAATTAGGTAGGTAGCCTCTTCCATCTTGTCTTCAAGGGTTATGTTCAGTCTGTTGTGCGGGATGGTCTTATTCATTATTCATCTTATTCATTATTATCATTATTATAGTATGGTACACTTTCTTTGGTCAACAGGTATTTCCTTGCTAGCTTCTGATGTATTATCCTGGCTACGTGGTTGTCTATGAGCGTACACAGTCTGGGTGATCACCTTACATCCCCCTGTGATGTGCTGGATCGTTGACATGTGTCATCTGACATTCTGGGCTCCTTTGCAATGTATTTTCTATACTTTCTGGTGTCGATTACCTGGTCTTGGATGGCCAGCATGAATCCTTCAGTCTTGGGGAAGAGCGTGCCACTTGTGAAACATAAGAAAAGCAATGTTATTGATGTGATCTTGATGGAGGTCATTGTAGTGTCTGCCATGGAGTGTTTTCTTTGTCCATCTTTCTAACTTTGTTTCTTGTGCCGTCTGAGCGGGAGGGGCTCCTCGCTTAGGTTGAGTGGGGTATGTCATTTATGGCCTGATGGAGTGGTGTTGCATTGTTCTGAAGTAATCCTTCAGGTTGACTATCACTGTTTTGTGTTGCTCAATCAGGCCCCTTCCTCCCTCTTTCTGAGCTATTGTTAGTCTCTCCACTGCTGACTTCGGGTGATGTTAGTGGCTCTTGGTTATCATTGTCCTTGTCTTTCGCATAATATCCTCTAGCTCGGTGTTAGTCCAATCTATGACCCCAAAGGAGTATATTAGTAATGGAGCTGCATAGGCGTTTATGGCTTTAACTGTGTTCCCTCCATTCAATTGTGCTTTCAGCAGGCTTCTGAGTCTCTCTTGATATTTTTCGGTAAAGCACTTCTTGATTTCCTTGTGCTCTAACTGCTGAGCCTACATCATCCCTAGGTATTTGTAGGTCTCCTTCTGTCATAGTTTTGATTCCTTTACCAGTCAGCAGCTGGTATTTTTGGCCGACTAATTTTCTGGTGCACTGCATGGGTCTTTCATTTGTCTAGACAAAATTCCATCTTGATATCCTCACTGAATTCTTCGGTGATCCGAGTAGTTGCTGGAGTTGCTTCTCAGTTGCCGCATAGAGCTTGATGTCATCCATGTACATCAAGTGGGTGTACAGGTTCTTTCTTCCTTCTTTGAGGTTATATCCATACTTGCTGCCGTTAAGCATGGTGGATAGCGGGTTGAGTGATAGACAGAACCGCAGTTGGCTCAGAGCATCTCCCTGAAAGATTCCTTTTCTGATGGGGATTGGTCTGGTTGTGATGTTTTCAGCCTTAATGGCGGTACTCCATTTTTCCATTGTTGCTCCTAGGAAGGTTGTCACTATCGGATTGACCTTGTAGATCTTCAGGGTCTCTATTAGCCAGCTGTGAGGTACAGAGTCGAAGGCCTTGCAGTAATCGATGTAGGCTGTGTATAAGTTGCGATGCTTCTTGTAGGCTTGCTCCATAACTGCAGCATCTATGGTCAATTGCTCCTTACATCATTTGCTCTTCTGCTTGCATCCTTTCTGCTGTTCGGCTATTATGTTCTGACTCTCTAAGTGGTCTGATATCTTCTTGGTTGTGCAGCTGGTCAGGATCTTGTTCATCTTTGGGAGGCAGGTGATTGGCCTGTATTTCACCAGGTTTCTTGTATCTTGGTTTTTAGGCTTCAGTTACGTGACTCCTTCGGTGAGAAACTTCAGGATTGTCTGTGGGTGCCTTATCATTCAAACGAACTGTTCTGCTAGGTGCTTGTGTGTGCAAGCACCTAGCAGAGCAGTGCAGAGCAGTAGTTGCGGATGTTATGAATCCTGGGGTTCAGTTGTGGGTGTTCCTAATTGACTGTTTTACTTCTTCTCGAATCTCCCACTCTCTCATCTCTTGTACATCCTTGGTTTTCTTCCATGGTTTTCTTCTTCTTCTTCTTCTTCTTGTATTCTTTTCTCCCTGACTGGGGATTCCACCTTATGATACATATTACTCCTAAGTACAGAGGGTGGTTGTTGTTACGTCTGGTGTTACTGTTGGTCGAGAAGCTCTCTGACTATCCTACAGGTGTTCAGGATTTCAACTTTCTGGAGTTCCTCGTAGGTGTTCACTGTGAGACCTATTGCTGCTAGGCTTCAGTTACGTGACTCCTTCGGTGAGAAACTTCGGGATTGTCTGTGGGTGCCTTATCATTCAAGCGAACTGCTCTGTTAGGCTGTTATGTAGGGTCTTTGGCAGCATATTGGTGGTTGACACGATGATCGGGATGGTCGTTACTTGTTGCATATGTCACATCTCTTTGATCTCCTGTCTTAGGTTCGTGTACTTCCTGATTTTTTCCCCATGGGTTTTCTCGAGGTTACCAGTGTTGGGTACTGCTACGTCAATCAGATAAGTAGCCTTTTCCTTCTTGTTCACAAGGGTTATGTCCTGTCTGTTGTGCAGGATTGTCTTATCCATTATTATGGCACAATCCTAGTATAGCTTGTGGGTTGGGGTCTCTTGTACTGCCTAGGGTTCGTACTTATAGTATGGTATACTTTCTTTCATCAACTGATATTTCCTTGCTAGCTTCTGATGTATTATCCTGGCTACCTGGTTGTATCTATGAGTCTGGGTAGAATCACCTTACATCTCGCGGTGATGTGTTGGATTGTTTCTGAGGCCAGGTGGCATCATCAACATGTGTCATTGGACACTCCGGGACTTCTTGGCAACGTATTTTGTATAGTTCCTGGTATTGATTACCTGGTCTTGGATGGCAAGCATGAATCCTTCAGTCTTGGGGAAGAGCATCCTGCTCATGAGCTATGCATTGGGAGCAGTTTTATCTGTGTGATCTTGATGGAGGTCATTGTAATGTCTGCTATGGAGTGTCTTCTTTGCCCATCTTTCTAGCTTTGTTTGTGCCTTCTGGATGGGAGGGGACTCCTCGCTTAGGTTGAGTGGGGTATACCCATTATTATTATTTTTATTATTATTATTAACTTACATGTTCACTTTTGTAAATGTTCGTGGTGATAATAATAGTAGTTAATTGAACATTGATTTTGTATTCATTGCTATATTACACTAGTGTTTAGTAACAGTAATTGACCTGTGGTTTAAGGTGTTTTGTTCCACATTGCCTCTAGAAAATGCTCCTGAAGTTTAGCCAATATGTTTGAGAGCACCCTTTGCGTGTATGTAAAAATTCCTTTATTGCCAGGGTTTTTTAATATTATAGAGGGTGATTCGTAAGTATGTTACCGCTCATGGGAGTATTTTTGTTTCAGATTGTTGATTGAGTAGGAAACAAATGACTGATAGACTTATGTTAAAGGAACATCAAAAAATTATGTATCCAATATAGCCTAGTGGTCAGGACCAAGAGTGCAGTAGCACATGATATTTCAGTGGACTGGGATTCAAGCCCGTGACTGCTAAATACGATTAACATTTGTATTGATTGCTTTATTGTAAACTCCAGTGACCTGGTGGTCATGCCGGATTATAAACAAGAACAACATTTGTAGCTTACTTTGCTGCCTAAAGCCAGCTTACTTTTCAGAGAATGAATGAAAAGTGTGTGCCCTGGTATTGTAAATTTTTATATATTACCTGGTCTTGGCGCATTATAGCCTTAGTTGCTAATGCGCCAATAAAATCCAACTCAAATCAAAAAAATCAAAATCCTGGTATTGTTCCATGCAGTGGTTGACTGAACACAGCTATCACTGATTAAAATTCTTACAAAGTTCAAGATACATGTTAATGTTGCCTTCTAAATCATTGCAGAAACAGGTTTGTTATACAGGTTTGTATGTAATATGGCCTCAAGCACAATTCAGGAATTGTGCTTGTGGCCATATTACATACAAATTCTTCATTCACTATAAGAAGTTGCTAAAGTGTTTTGCGTAAGGTACTGTAAAATCTTCCTTGAAATGCAGAACATTGATGCTAACATTGTCCATAACATTGCCTTTCAGATGAGGCAACATTCTATGTTTTTGGAAAGTGAGCTTGGGAGGTGAACTGGCACAGTAGTGTCATTTGGGGATCAGAAAACTCTTGTTATGTACGTGACTATGAGAGAACCTCATCCAAGGTGAATGTTTGGTTGTTGTTTTTGTTATTTGGTTTTTAGGAGCATCAGCAACTAAGGCCATGTTGCTCCGGGAATATGCGGAGCTTGTGATCTAGAGGAAGCAGAAAGGTCATTCCCTGACCTTTCTGCCACCACCAAATACGGAGGAAGCAGAAAGGTCATTCCCTGACCTTTCTGCTTCCTCCGTATTTGGTGGTGACGGGCTCGAACCCTGGTCTAATCAAGAAGTGTGTGCTACACACTGCTGCTCCTTCCCACCTGGCTACGGAGGTGCCGAATGTTTGGTGTAGTGTTACTAGCGAGAGAGTGATTGGACCGTATTTATTCTAGGAAAAAACAGTTAATGCTGATAATTACCTCAACATGTTGTAAGAATATGCCTCCGATGAACACTACCTCTCGTTATCTTAGTGCATGGATACTTTCAACTGGATGGCACTCACTCCCCCACATTTTGCCCACACTTTGTTTGCCTGTCCAGACACCACTTTTGGAAGTTGCTAGATTGGCTCTGCTTCATCTCTGAACTGGCTCTCATGGTCCCCTTACTTTACTCCATGTGATTTTTGCTGGGATCTGGTCAAGCATGGGTATATGCAACAACATTTTTGGAATTGTCCTTTAAATCACTGACATCACGAATTGTGATGCCAGTAATTTAAAGGACAGATTTTGTCCTTCTGTTATCAAAATAATTCCCAAAGAAATGCGCACAGCTGCATTAAATGCTACAGTTTCCAGCAGTTTGAAAGATGCATTGATGCTATTAGTTTGCATATTGAGTATCAACACTTTTTCTTATTTTCCTTTTTTTTTTTTTTTAATTTTTCTGTGCAGTAATGCACAAATAAGTATAAATAAAAAAAATTACAGTTTATAATGTTTTATATTTATGTTTTTCACCATTACAGTGGTAACATACTTATGAATCATCTGTAGTCTTGCAATAGTCTTTTTTTTTCTGAGTTCTAATGAACAGTGCTCAGAAAAAGTATTCGTCTGTATTCATTAATGAAAACTATGGTGGCATTAATGAAGTTATCCATTTGCTGGGTCATATTAAGACCAAGATAAAAAAAGAGGCTGCAGTCACTAGTTCACGTGAGGAATCCTCCAGTTTAAACTCTCTCAGAAGGAAAGAGCATCCAGTGATCCAGAGACAATGATGGACAAACCAGTCAGTAAGCTTGATATTCAAAGATAATAAAGTGCTCAAACCTACGTTGGTTTAATTATGTTTATTTCCAAGTTGGAAATATGTATATAATTAAATCGGACATTTCATGATATTTTCTTACCACTCTTCTTCAGTGACTGCAAAGACAGTAACTAAGAATTATTATTATAAAATTCTTAAAAATTCTAGTAAAATTAAATTTCTAAAATTTTTTAGTAAATCAAATTCAGATCTAATTCAAGGAATTTTTATTTTAAAGTTAATTTTATATACGTTAACAATAAGTAAGCACTTAACCAGCTGTTTTTGCAATGTTGCTGTCATAAAAGTCCACTTAGGTCACAAGAACTAGTTGAAATGTTTATGGGTGAAACATATATATGTACTGTTGTTTACTTAATCTCATTGCCAAGTGGTTTGGTGGACAAGAATGTAGTTCATTAACTTCCCTATTATTTCTATAGTCTTGATATCAGGGTTTACTTGTGTGGGTAATATTACTATAGATATTGGTTTGGTGAAGATTAGGGAAGTTATTACACATTTCTGGCCACACTATAAGAAGTTGCTAAAGTGTTTTTGTGTAAGGTGCTGTGAAATCTTCCTTGAAATGCAGAACATTGCTGCTAACATTGTCCATAACATTGCCTTTCAGATGAGGCAATATGGTATTTGAAAAATAAAATAAATTAGATTATTTTAAATTAAAATAGAATATGATAAAAATTTTAATTAATAAACTGAATTATCTAGTTGGGAAACTTTAATATTAGTCAAGATCTTCTGTTTCTAGGTCATAGTGCACTCGTTAGTTGTGGGGGGATTGTTTAGTAGGGTTGGTTGCAGTTCAGAAGTTTAAACATATTTTTAATTTGGGTTAGGATGCTATTCTTAAAGATGTGGCTGTTTTCAATCTGAATTCCTTTGGTGCAGTTAATGTTATCTGCGGCTCCTTTTAGAAAGGCTTCTTTGTAGAGTTTACAGTTATGGTATCTGGTTACGGTAACACCATTACAGATGTTTTGGAAAATGCCCATTTGTGCAGTCCTCTTTCCATGTATGGAAAGCTGGATCCGAAGTTGTTACTCTGCCTTTTTTGGTGTCGTTGTGTTCTTTTATTCTGACTGTGAGTTTTCTTTTGCTTTGCCCTGTGTAAGTTGTGGGGAAATATCTACATTGCAGCTGATATATAGGATTTTTAGTAGTGAGGGTCTTGGAGAGGGGGAGGTCAAGATGGGAGGTTAGTGTCTTTTAGTTAATGTGGATTTTTGTGTACCTGGAAAAAAATATTGTTTTCTTGCAATTTTAGCTATTTCTTCGTTGATATAAGGTGTATGGGGGATGATGATGAATTGTTTATCTTTGTCAGGATTATCATTTAGTGTATTGTTAGAGAATTTTTTTGTTGTGCATTTTATCTTTTTTGATATGAGTTTGTGTGGATATCTAGTGGATATGCACATTTTTTGAAAATGTGTGTTATCTGTAGGAATTCACCCCTTAAAGCTTGGTCCTTTCAGAAGCCCTTCAGGATACCTATTTTTATGTTTAAGGGATGGTTGTATAAGAATCAGTAGATAGATCCTGTGTCTGTAGGTTTTCTATAAATTTGTGTTATTGGTTCTGCTTAGTAGTAGGTTTAAATATGGTAGTTTTTTATTTTCTTCTAATTAGATTTTGAACAAGATGTGTGGATGTATGCTATTGATATGAAAATAAAAGTTGAGTTCCTCAATGTTGTGTGGCCAAATGGTAAGGACATCATCTACCTATCTAATACAAACTTCAGGCTTTAAGGCAGCTTTTTCCATGGCCTTGTTTTCAAAGGAGTTCATAAAAATCTCTGCTAGTAGTAGAGTGAGTGGTTGCTCATTATTAGACTTTTTGTTTTTGTTTATATAGGCTATTTTTGAAGCTGAAGTAACCTTCTCTTGTCAACAGACTTATTAAGATGAGAATTTCTGAAATAACTAGGGACTGGTGGCAAAAAGTGGTGTGTCTCTGATTGTGTAGTATTTGATGGAAGATAATTTTAGTCTCTTCTAATGGGACATTAGTGAACGTATTACAGTGTCAAAAGAAACTAGATCTTTGTTATTGATGTTACTGTTTCCTAGCCACTTGAATAAATGTTGTGAGTTTTTTTTTTTTTATCATTCTAGGATTTGTAGGCAAGGCTGGTGTGATGGTTTTTACAAGCCATTGTGCTACATTTTGAATTGGATGGTTTCTACCATTAGCAATGCGTCTGATGGAAAAATTAGCTTTGTGTGCTTTGATGTTAGCAAAACAATGTTGGGTGCTCCGAATTTGATGGTAGAATTTATTTGTGGTGATGTCATAATAATTTTGTTCTGTGTGATTAGAAGCTTGTCTTTTTAGCTACAGAATTGATAGGATCTGTGTTGATGGTTTTATAGATGTTGTCTGCTAATAGGGATAGAATTTTATTGTTATAATATTCAATGTTTATGAATACTGCTGCATTTCCTTTATCATCTTTGCTAAGTGTGTGTTTCTGTCTTGCTTAAGTTGTTTTAGTACTTTCCTGTGGGTTGATGAAGATTGTTATATTTTTTGTTAAGTTTGTTCATATTTATACTTGTGCAGAGCATTTATGATTTCTAACTTGATTATGTTCCTGGTGTTTATGTTTTGGAAGCTAGTATTAAGTTGCTTTTTTTTTTTTTTTTTTTTTTGATTTGGTAGTTGTTGGCGCATCGGCTTCTGTGGCCATATTGCACCTCCCAAGGTTTTTGCAGTACTTTGATCCAAGCCCGAGGCGGGAATCGAACCCGCGACCTTTGGGTTGCCAGGCAGGTACTTTACCCACTCGGCTAGCCCGGTCGGCTAGTATTAAGTTGCACTAGAAAATTGAGGTATGGAATTTGTTTGGGTGTTGGAGTGAAGTTTAAGCCTAAACTTGATGTCTTCTGTTCTGTGGTGGAAAGGGGTCTGGAACTTACATTAACTGCATTGGGGAATCCCATATTATTTGAGGAAGTGGGTTGTATGACTAACTACTGGTGTATTAACAGAAGATCTTACCCGAGAATTGGTTTGGCACTTTGTTAGGTCTTCAATTTGTGGAATGATGTATGGGCCCATCCAGGAGTGGAGGGTTATCTTAATCAGAAGGTCTTGTCTGGGCTGCTACTAGATTATCATTAGTAGAAGCATATGATGCACTGAGCCTGCTCAAACCATTAAAGGCCTTATACACCTCAATCAGATTGCAGCTTGCAGAAATTAAGTATTTCTTCGTAAGCACACCCCGTTGTTCCTCTCAGCCATCTTGTTTGCCCTTCTCTGTGCTCGTTCAAGCAACTCTACATCCTTTCTAAAATGAGGCCTCTAGACCTGTACGAAGTACTCAAAGTGTGGCCTGACCATTGCTTTATACAAAGTGATTATTGTTGGTGACTCTATTGTCAGGGAGACGGGGAATATACTATGCAAGAAGAATAGGTGGAACAGGACCAGGGTATGTCTGCCTGGAACAAAAGTTGATGATGTTGTACAGCAGATATCTTTTAATGGCACAAAAGGTGATATTGTTGTATATGGTGGAAATAATAACATTAAGAGTAAGAGATCTGCAGATTTACTCAACAAGTACAGGTCAGTGAATGGCAAAAAAAGTGCGAGTTAGGGTTGAATGTTAAAGCGTTTCAATTTTGCTTAGATACTACAGGAGGGAGTGTATGATGAGAGCCTTATCAATCAATTCAGCCCTGAAGAAATTGTGCAAGGCTCATGGGGTAGCATTTTTTTCCAGCTTGTTGACAGGAGAGACTGCTTCTACAGGGATGGGGTACACTTAAGTAGAAAGGGTGCAAGAATATTTTCTGATGCTATCGAGGCAGCATTAGGTGGGTCGGAAAACTGCTAGCTGGGGGGGGATCCACGGACTAAAAGATTAACAGTGGCCGCAGGCAGAGGCAAAAGTGATTCTTGCACTACTTCTGTTAGAATGAGCAGAAAGCAAGGTGCTGGAGATTTCCAGGACTGCTGGGAGTCACAGTGGAACAAATAAATCCATGGGCTGTGTTAAGGTAACTAAAGAGTACGAACAGGTGCATGTATACTTGCATGTACAACAATGCTAGGAGTATAGATAATAAATTTGATGAGTTTGAATTCTGGTGAAGAGATCAAAGACAGATATTATTGGGATATCAGAGATGTGGTTTCACACAGTTATGAGCCATGCAGAATTGGAATTTGGGAAGTACGGTGTGTACAGAAAGGATAGACATCCTTTCTGTACACAGGATAGACAGGACAGGAATGGAGGAGGGGTTATGCTGTTAGTTACGAAACACATAAAATCTAAGGAAGTGCATCCAGTTGACATTGGTGGACAATGCAATGTTCATTCAGTTTGGTGTGACGTAAGCACTGGGAAAGGAAAAATGAGAGTAGGTGTGTGTTATAGGCTTAATGAATCTGATGAGTGTAATAAGCAGTTTTGCAGAGAAATAGAGTGGACCAGTACATCAAAATGTGTCTTGTAATGGGGGATTTTAACTTTCCAGATATTGACTGGAACTTGTGGGTTAGTCATTTGTACACTAGCAAGACTTATTGTATGACTGTTTTCAAAAAGAAGCAACCAGAAGGAGTAATACACTTGATCTGATAATCAGCAGTGATTATTCATGCATTAAGAATTTGCAGATAAAGGAACCACTGGTGACAGTGATCACAATGTACTGATGGGGAATTTACTTAAAAATGTAAGTACCATTAAGGGAAGGGCTTTTGCTTTCTTAAAGGTGACTACAGGGATCTCAGACAGCTTTTAAATTCTATGCAGTGGGATCAACTGATTATGTTACCAATGTTGAATTCTAAATTGGAAGTCTTCAGGGACTTAATCTTGGAAGCTAATAAGCTTTTCATACTAACTAAGAAATACTTCAAGGTTTAGGCCTAAATGGATGTCAGATGAATTAATGAGGCTTGTGCCAGAGTATAAAAATATTTGGGATGCATATACATTATCAGGCGACACAGAAGCTTATGGCAGATATAAAATAGTCTGTAATCGAGTCACAAAGGAGGTAATACAGGCAAAGGCAGATTAAGAGAAATCTTTGGCAAAGGATGCAGAGAACAACAGCAAAGAGTTCTTTACTTATGTGAATTGTAGAAGGAAAGGTATGAATCAGATTGAACCATTTAACATAGATGGGTTGGCTATTGATGATCATGCTCAGGTAGCTGACAAACTGAATGAGTATATTGCATCTACATTCACTTATGAATTCTGTAATGAAGCGGAGGACAGAAGTTAACTAAACTCTAACAGGGAGCTAAATGATTTTTTAATAACTGAGAGCAAAGTGAAGGAGAAATTCTATCCAGTTATATTAAAGGAGACAGCAAAGGAAGCAAGAAAACCCTTTGCCATAATTATGAGACCTTCCTTGGACTTATGGGAGTTCCCCACGGACTAGAGGTGTGCAAATGTATCACCAATTCACAAAAGGAGTTCAAAAGGTGACACAAATAATTATAGACCTGTTAGTTTAACTTGTGTTCTGGAGAAAATAATGGAGTCACAGGTTAAAGAACCATTGCAGGATATTCTAGGCAGCATGGGTTTGATAAATGGAGGTCTTGTCTGACCAATTTGATTGGATATTATGATATGGTTACAAAGGAACTGGATGAAAAAATAATTTTGATATCATGTACTTGGATTTCAGGAACGCTTTTGATACTGTTGCACTTGGAAGACTGCTGTACAAATCGGAGTGGCATGGTATTAAGGTAAGTTGCTATAATGAAGAAAGGGATGGTTGAGTGGGAGACGTCAGAGAGTAATCAATGTACACTGCTCTTCTTGGACGAATGTTACTAGTGGAGTTCGCCTGGGTTCATGCATGTTGGGACCAGTGTTGTTTTGTGTATTGATGAATGATATTATAATGATATAATGATATTAAGCAGTCTCAGGAGAGACTGCTTCTATAGGGATGGGATACACTTAAATAGAAAGGGTGCAAGAATATATTCTGATGCTATCGAGGCACAATTAGGTGGGATGGAAAACTACTAGCTTGGGGGGGGATACACAGAATAATAGACTAACAGTAGCCGCTGGCAGGGGTGAAAGTGATTCCTGCACTGCTTTTATTGAAATGCAATTGAGCAGCAGCCTGGAAAGCAAGGAAATGGGGAAATGGGGAACTGCTGGTTGTCATAGTCGAACCAGTAAATACATGGACTGTGTTAGGGTAACTAAGAGTAGTATACCAACGTTAGGAATATAGCTAATAAATTTGATGAGCTTGAAGTGCTAGTCAAGACATCAAAGGCAAATATTGTTGGTATATCAGAGACGTGGTGTCACACAGACATAAGCAGTGCAGAATTGGAATTAGGGGAGTACAATGTGTACAGAAAGGATAGACAAAACAGAAAGAGAGGAGGGTTATGCTGTTAGTTAAGAAATACATAAAATCTAAGGAAGTGCTTCCAATTGATGTTGGTAGACAATGCAATGTTCAGTCTGTTTGGTGTGATATAAGCACTAGGGAAAGGAAAAATGAGAGTAGGTGTTTGTTATAGACCTGATGAGTATAATGAGCAGTTGTGCAGAGAAATAGAGTGGGCCAGTAAATCAGAGTGTCTTATAATGGGGGATTTTAATTTCCCATGGATTGATTGGAATTTGTGGGTTGGTCACTCGCACACTAGCAAGGCTTTTGTAGATTTATTGGATGATTGTTTTTACAGCAGCATGTTTGAGAGGCAGCTATAGGGAGTAATACTCTTGATCTGATTATCAGTAGTGATTCTTCATGCATTAAGAATCTGCAGATAAAGGAACCAGTAGGTGGTTCCTTTATCTGCATGATCACAGTGCAGTGGTTGGTTGATTGCTGAAACAAACTTTCATCTGTCATTGTAGAAGTTGATAGCTTAAACAGATTCAAGGCAGAACTAGACAAATATTTGGAGCAAGTGAATGGGTGAAATGATTTTTTTTTTTTTTTTTTGGCTGATGCTATATAAGCTTGCTTTCTTGCATCATGTGCCCTTGCTAATGCTAATGCTAAATAATTAGCATTAGCCTTTAGCCTAATGCTTTTTGCCTTTAGCCAGCAGGTAGTTGATTGGTGGAACAGACTTCCATCTCTTAGCATTAGCATAGGCATATGATGCAAGAAAGCAAGCTTATGCAGCATCAGCCAAGGAAAAAAAAAAAAAAAAAAAAAACCACTTCCACTTCACCCCTCCGTTCATTCGAAATACCTGTCCAGCTGAGCCTTAAATTTATTTAGGCTATCAATTTCCACAACAAGGGATGGAAGTCTATTCCACCAACCAACTACCCGCAGGCTAAAGGCAAATTTCCGCACCTCTATCTTACAACCGTCTTTACTCAATTTCAATTTATGCCCTCTCAGGCAATTATTCTGAGCAAGAGGAAGAATCCCATCTGCATTCAGCATGCTCAAACCATTCAAGGCTTTATACACCTCTATTAGATCACCTCGCCGGTGCCTAGTCTCCAGACACTGTAATTTCCAAAACTTAAGCCATTCTTCGTAAGAGCACCCCTTGGTTCCATTCACTAATCTTGTTGCATTTCTCTGTACTTGTTCCAGCAGCTCTACATCCTTCTGCAAATGAGGCCTCCAGACCTGTATACAGTACTCAAGGTGTGGCCTGACCATTGCCTTATACAAGGGAATAATCACCTCCTTATACCTGCTAGAAAAATGCCTGTATATCATTGATAAGACACTACGAGCTACTCTTGCAGCCCGTCTGTACTGCTCAGAGAACTTCAAAACTGCCTGCACAATTATCCCCAGGTCCTTTTCATTCTCTACCACTGTCAGTGTAGTACCACAGAGTTGATACATTGCTCTGGGGTTGCTGTTTCCCATATGTAGTACTTTTCATTTGTCAATGTTAAACTTCATTTGCCACTTCTCAGCCCATCTGCTCAACCTTTCCAGATCCTGTTCCAGCAGCGTAGCATCAGTATTGTCCTTAACAACCCTGCCAACCTTTGTATCATCTGCAAACATGGACATTAAGCTTGATATACCATCATCAATATTATTTATAAATACAGAAAACAACAATGGACCCAACACTGAACCCTGAGGGACTCCACTAATAACATTAGTCCACAATGAGCAGTGTCCATTGATTACCACTCTCTGTCTTCTCCCCCTCAACCACCCCTTTATCCATAGCAGCAATTTGCTTCCAATGCCACACTGCTTCAATTTGTGCAGCAGTCTTCCATGTGCAACAGTATCAAAAGCCTTTCTAAGATCCAAGTATATAATATCAAAGTTATTCCCTGCATCCCGTTCTTTTGTGACTGCATCATAGTACCCAATCAAATTGGTCAGGCAAGACTTCCCCTTAACAAAACCATGCTGTGTCCGAGCTATAACTGAAGTCTTGTGTAGATGATCCTGCAGTGCTTCTGTAACCAGTGCCTCCATTAATTTTCCTGGAACAGAAGTTAAACTCACAGGTCTATAATTACTTGTGTCAGCCTTTGATCCTCCTTTGTGAATTGGGGTCACATTTGCACATCTCCAGTCTATGGGTATCTCCTCTGAGTCCAAGGAAGCTCTCATAATTATGGCTAAGGGTTTGCTTACTTCCTTTGCTGCCTCCTTTAATATAACTGGATAGATCCCATCCACCCCAGGTGCCTTTCTTGTGTTTATCTTCAACAATTTCTCCTCCACTTTACTCTCAGTTATTACAAGATTATCTAGCTTACTGCCAGAGTTGAATACCCCTCTGGATTCCCCTCGCTGAATAACTCCTCATGTGTGAATGTCGATGCAAAATATTCATTTAGCTTGTTAGCTACCTGAGCAGGATCATCAACAGTTGACCCATTGATATCAAGTGGACCAATCTGATTCATCCCCTTCCTTCTAGAGTTTACATAAGTAAACAACTCTTTGCTGTTTTTCTTTGCATCCCTTGCCAAAGATTTCTCCTAACCTCCTTTGTAACTTGGTTAGAGATCAACTTATATCTATCATGGGCTTCTGTGTCACGTGCTAATTTATATGTATCCCATGCATTTTTCTTCTCTGCCATATGTTTCATTAGTTCATCTGACATCCATTTAGGTCTAAACCTTGAACAATATTTCCTAGTTGGTATGTAAAGCCTAGTAGCTTCCAAGATAAGTTCTTTGAATGCTTCCCATTTTGAATTTTCTGTTGATAACATCATCAGTTGGTCCCACTGTATAGAATTTAAATACTGTCTCAGACCATCGTAGTCACCTTTACGAAAGCAATAACCCTTCCCTTTACACCTGATGGTAGTTACCTCTTTGAGTAAATCCCACTTAAGCACATTGTATTCACTGCCACCTAGTGGTTCCTTTATCTGCAGATCCTTAATGCATGAAGAATCACTACTGATAATCAGATCAAGAGTATTACTTCCTCTAGTTGTCTCCCGAAGATGCTGATGTAGAAAACAATCATCCAATAAATCCACCACATCTCGAAGGTCTCATGTCTCTTTCTGTCTCTCTTTATTAGAATTCATGTCTCTTTTTTTTTTTTTTTTTTTTTTTTATGAAAACTCCAAACACGAGAGGCATTAGCATTAGCATTAGCATTAGTAGAGGCATATGATGCAAGAAAGCAAGCTTATTCAGCATCAGCCAAAAAAAAAGAAAAAAAAAAAAAACAACCACTACTCCCATTTCACCCCTCAATTCGTTCGAAATACCTGTCCAGCTGAGCCTTAAATTTGTTTAGGCTATCAACTTCAACAACAAGCGATGGAAGTCTATTCCACAAACCAACTGCCCGCTGGCTAAAGGCGAATTTCCGCACATCTATCCGACATCCGTCCTTCCTCAATTTGAATTTATGCCCTCTCAGGTGATTATTCTGAGCAAGAGGAAGAATTCCATCGGCATTGAGCATGCTCAAGCCATTCAAAGCCTTGTACACCTCTATCAGATCACCTCGGCGATGCCTAGTCTCCAGGCTCTGTAATTTGCAAAACTTAAGCCTTTGTTCGTAAGAGCAACCCTTTGTTCCATTCACTAATCTTGTTGCCCTTCTCTGTACTCGTTCCAGCAGCTCTACATCCTTCTAGAAATGAGGCCTCCAGACCTGTATACAGTACTCAAGGTGTGGCCTGACCAATGCCTTATACAAGGGAATAATCACATCCCTGTCCCTGCTAGAAAAATTCCTGTATATCATTGACAAGACACCATGAGCTACTCTTGCAGCTCGTCTGCACTGCTCAGAGAACTTCATATCTGCCTGCACAATTACCCCCAGGTCCTTTTCATTCTCTACCACTGTCAGCGTAGTACCACAGAGTTGATACGTTGATCTGGGGTTACTGTTTCCCATATGTAGTACTTTACATTTGTCAATGTTAAACTTCATTTGCCACCTCTCAGCCCATCTGCTCAACCTTTCCAGATCCTGTTGCAGCAGCATAGTATCAGTAGTGTCCTTAACAACCCTGCCAACCTTTGTATCGTCTGCAAACTTGGACATTAAGCCTGATACACCATCATCAATATCATTTATAAATACAGAAAACAACAATGGACCCAACACTGAACCCTGAGGAACTCCACTAATAACATTAGTCCACGTTGAACAGTGTCCATTGATTACCACTCTCTGTCTTCTGCCACTCAACCATCCCTTTATCCATAGCAGCAATTTGCCTCGAATGCCACACTTCTCCAATTTGTGCAGCAGTCTTCCATGCGCAACAGTATCAAAAGCCTTTCTAAGATCCAAATATATAATATCAAAGTTATTCCCTGCATCCAGTTCTTTTGTGACTACATCATAGTATCCAATCAAATTGGTCAGACAAGACCTGCCCTTAACAAACCCATGCTGTGTCTGAGCTATAACTGAATTCTTGTCCAGATGATCCTGCAGTGCTTCTTTAACCAGTGCCTCCATTAATTTTCCTGGAACCGAAGTTAAACTAACAGGTCTATAATTACTTGTGTCAGCCTTTGATCCTCCTTTGTGAATTGGGGTTACATTTGCACATCTCCAGTCCATGGGTACCTCCCCTGAGTCCAAAGAAGCTCTCATAATTATGGCTAGGGGTTTGCTTACTTCCTTTGCTGCCTCCTTTAATATAACTGGATAGATCCCATCCACCCCGGGTGCCTTTTTTATGTTTATCCTCAACAATTTCTCCTCCACTTTCCTCTCAGTTATTAGAAAATCATCTAGCTCACTTCCAATGTTTACTTCACCTACGACATTCCCCTTCCTGAATAACTCCTCATGTGTGAATGTAGATGCAAAATACTCGTTTAGATTGTTAGCCACCTGAGCAGGATCCTCAACTGTTGAACCATCAACATCCAGTGGACCAATCTGATTCATCCCTTTCCTTCTTGAGTTTAAATAGGTAAAGAACTCTTTTCTGTTTTTCTTTGCATCCTTTGCCAAGGATTTCTCATAATCTGCCTTTGCCTGCCTAATCTCCTTTGTGACTTGGTTACAGACCAACTTATATCTATCATAGGCTTCCACGTCACCCATTAATTTGTATGTATCCCATGCATTTTTCTTCTCTGCCATATGTCTCATTAATTCATCTGACAACCATTTAGGCCTGAACCTTGAACAATATTTCTTGGTTGGTATGTAAAGCCTGGTAGCTTCCAAGATTAGTTCCTTGAATGCTTCCCATTTTGAATTTGCTGTTGGTAACATCATCAGTTGGTCCCACTGTATAGAATTTAAATACTGTCTCAGACCAGCATAGTCTCCTTTACGAAAGCAAAAACCCTTCCCTTTACCTCTGATGGTAGTTACCTCCTTGAGTAAATCCCACTTCAGCACACTGTGATCACTGCCACCCAGTGGTTCATTTATCTGCAGATTCCTAATGCATGAAGAATCACTACTGATAATCAGATCAAGAGTATTACTCCCTCTAGTTGCCTCCCGAACATGCTGGTGTAGAAAACAATCATCCAATAAATCCACAAAAGCCTTGCTAGCGTGTGAGTGACCAACCCACAAATTCCAGTCAATATCTGGGAAATTAAAATCCCCCATTATAAGACTCTCTGATTTACTGGCCCACTCTATTTCCCTGTACAGTATCTTATTATACTCATCAGAGTCATTAGGCCTATAGCACACTCCTACTCTCAATTTTGATTTACCTATGCTTATGTCACACCAAACTGACTCAACACTGCACTGTCCAGCGATGTCAACTGGCTTCACTTCCTTGGATTTTATGTGTTTTTTAACTAATAGCATAACCCTTCCTCCCTTCCTATCCTGTCTATCCTTTCTGTAGACGTTGTACTCCCCAAATTCCAGTTCTGCATTCCTTATATCTGTGTGACACCACGTCTCTGATATCCCAACAATATCTGCCTTTGATGTTTTGAGTAATACCTCAAATTCATCAAATTTATTTACTAAACTCCTAGCATTAGTGTACACGCAAGTATACATGCACCTGTTTCTATTCTTAGCTACCCTAACACAACCCATGTGTTTACTTGTACCGCAATGACTTCCAGCAGTCTCTGAAATATCCTGCATCTTGTTTTTCAGGCTTCTGCTCATTCTAATAGAAGCAGTGCAAGAATCTCTTTCACCTCTGCCTGTGGCTACTGTTAATCCATTAGTCTTTGTCTCCCCCCAAGCTAGCAGTTTTCCGACCCACCTAACACTGCCTCGATAGCATCAGCAAATATTCTTGCACCCTTTCTATTTAAGTGTATGCCATCCCTGTAGAAGCAATCTCTCCTGTTAACAAGTACAGTCCAGGCTGAAAAAAATTCTACCCCTTCAGCCTTGCACAATCTTTCCAGGGCCGAATTGATCGACAAGGCTCTCATCATATACTCCCTCCTATCGTGTCTGGGCAGAATTGCAGACACTTTCAAATTCAACCCTACTTCACGGCTTTTTTTCAACAGTGACCTGTACTTGTTAAGTAATTCCGCTGGTCTCCTACTCTTAATATCATTAGTGCCAACGTGTACAACTATATCACCTTTTGTGCCCTTAAAAGATGATATCTGCTCTACAACGTCATCAACCTTTGCCCCTGGCAGACATACCCTGGTCCTGTTCCACCTATCCTTTTTACAAAGCATGTTCCCCGTTTCCCTGACAATTGAGTCACCAACAACTACTAGTTCCTGTTGGACCAGCGCATTCTGCCTTGGGAGCTGCCTCTGTGTTGCAAGATGACCAAGTCCAAGCTCTGGTTTTGATGTGGGCAGCTGAGAGCTTGATGGGCCCCTCAATTTATTTCCTTCGAGGGCATCCACCCTGTCCTTCAAGGTCTCATATAGGCCCATAACAATGCCGAGTTGTCGCCTAATTTCCTTGCACTCCTTGCATCGTGCACACACAAAGACATCCCCCATGGCAGTATCATGTCCCGTACCCGATTGCTCCGCAAACATCAAGCAAACAGTGCATCTTAAAAGGCCGTGATTCAGGGGGCAACCGCCCCCCCCCTCAGTTCTCCCCTGAGTCACAGCACTCCCATTAGCTTGAGCCTTTTGCTTTGCTGCTCTGGTCAGAGTCATGATTTCGATTTAAATGTCAATAAAATTACAATTTCAGAACAAAATTAAAACCTTAAACTTGTATCTTAACACAGTTATAACGCTATATTTATTTTTCGGTATCGAGTGTTATCTACGAGTTCCCTTTATATAACTTCCGTATCAAGTATGTATTGATTATTTGCTACGTTTGTACTCTAAGTCGTTATATATATATAGTTAAAAGTACAATTTAAATTGACAATGAAGTTTAACAAGATTAATAGATGTACTGATTAATTGAAAATATTATATTATGCACTATACTATACAAAGCTAATGCTATCGAATTCCGGATATGCTGTATCGCGCTTCAGTAACGAGTGTTATCTACGAAATCCCTTTATATAACTTCTGTATCAAGTTATGTATTAATTATTTATTTTTACTAATTATTTATGTTCCGTAACCTAAGTGGTTATATGTATAGTTAAAATTACAATTTAATTGCCAATGAAGTTCGACAAGATTAATAGATTTTACTGATTAATTTTCACGTAGCAATGGCGGCCGTTTATGAACGGTAAACACGTGGATTTGATACCCTTTCCTTTTATTAGAACCTATTAGAACCTATAGTATTTAGTACCGTGCTTGGGTTGGAGGTTGAGACGATGAAAGAAGATATTTGTTGACATTAGAATTGAACTTCTGTAGACTGTAATTTTCAGGAAATACGTACGAAGGAAGGTTGTTCCAGAGTTTGTGTGAGTGACCAACCCACAAATTCCACTCAATATCTGGGAAATTAAAATCCCCCATTATAAGACTCTCTGATTTACTGGCCCACTCTATTCCCTGTACAGTTTCTTATTATACTCATCAGAGTCATTAGGCCAATAGCACACTCCTTCTCTCAGTTTCAATTTGTTTTGTGGAATTTCTTGTTGTGGAAGTTGATAGTCTAAATAAATTTAAGGCTGAACTGAACAGTCTTTTTGAATGAATGGAGAGGTGAAATCGTAGGGTTTTTTTGTTGGTCTGATGTTGCCTAAGCTTGCTTTCTTGCATCGTATGCCTCTACTAAAACTAATGTTACTAATCACCACCTTGTCTCTGCCAGCAAAATTCTTATATATCATTGACAAACTGCATGACCTGCTCTGGCAGCCCACCTACACTGATCAGAGAACTTCATATCTGGCTGCACAATTACTCCCAGGTCTTTTTCCTTTTCCACCTCCCTGGGTGTTGTACTACACAGTTAGTACATTTCTCTTGGGTTACTGCTACCCCTATGCAGTACTTTGCATTTGTTAATGTTAAATTTCTGTTTTCAGTTGCCACTTCTTAAATTTCATTTGCCACTTCTCAGCTCATTTGTCCAACTTTTCTAGATACTGTTGCAGTAGCAAACTGTCTTTAGTGTAATTAACAACCCTGCCAACCTTTATATCATCTGCAAACTTGGACCTTAAGGCCGATATACCTTCATCAATATCATCGATAAATAGACAAAACAACAATGGGCCCAGCACTGAAATTTTGGGCAGCTCCACTAATAACATTAGTCTACGTAGAGCAGTGTCCATTTATTATCACCGTATCCCATTCAACCATTCTTTTATCCATTGCAGCAACTTGCCCTTAATGTCATACTGCTCCAATTTGTACAGCAGTCTTCCACGTGCAACAGCATCAAAAGTCTTTCGTGATATTCAAGTATATGATATTCAAAATTATTTTTTGCATCCAGTTCCTTTGTGACCCTATCATTGTATCAAAGTTCTTGCAGCAGTGACCAAACAATAGTGGTCATTGGAACTTAAGAATAACTTAAGAATAGTTGGTTTGCCTGCAACCAAATGTTGATGTTAACAACATATGAATGATGTTATGTGGCACTATACATCAGTATTTTTAATTAAACCTCATCAGTAATTCAGTCTTGTGACTGGTCAGTTCCTCTGATGAGCTGTCACCATTTTTGTCTGTCCTGTGCCGTTTGTTTTAATTCTTCAAAATTTTGAAATCATTCTTTATCAAGCAATGTCCCAATGAAGGTTTTTTGATCTACCTCTAGGGCATTTTCCCTCCACAGTCCCCTCCATTGCATCCAGAAGCAAACTGCCATGTTGAATCATGTGACCCACCCATTTGAGTCTATTTGATCTTATTGACCTTTGTTTCACCCGTCTTGATACTTCCACATTTGGCTCTCTTTCAGTTCATTTAATTTTTTCCATTCTGCACCAGCACCACATCTCGAAGGTCTCATGTCTCTTTCTGTCTCTCTTTATTAGAATTCATGTCTTTTTTTTTTTTTTTTTTTTTTATGAAAACCCCAAACACGAGAGGCATTAGAACCTATAGTATTTAGTACCGTGCTTGGGTTGGAGGTTGAGACGATGAAAGAAGATATTTGTTGACATTATAATTGAACTTCTGTAGACTGTAATTTTCAGGAAATACGTACGAAGGAAGGTTGTTCCAGAAAACGGCAGTTGAATGAATAAACGAGGAAGATGAAAAGTTGGTTCTCTGTGTTTGAAGTTGGACAGTAAATGGATGGTGGCTGCATGTGTAAAGACTGTTTTGAAAGAGAGAGCGGGTATTATAGAAGCCAATTCAGAAGAACAGTACCCATGAAAGTATCTGTAGAAAGGGCATGCAGCAGAAGCAGTACGTCTATGAGACAGCGAGTGGAGACTCTCTGTTAGAGAGGAGTCATTAATTAAACTAACTGCCCTCTTCTGAATGGAATCAGAAGCCCGAGAGAGAGGTTTAGGGAGCATTGCCCCAGATGTGGGAACAGTATTCCATGGTAGGGCGGATTTGTGATTTGTACAGAGTGGACAGCTGTTTGGAAGAAAAGTAACGCTGGGAGCGAAAGAGAAAAATAAATTTTTTGATGCAGAGGAAGTAATATTTGTAATGTACTTGTGCCAAGAGAGATTAGAAGTTAGGATAAACCCCGAAAGAGTTATATCATTTTGCCTAAAAATTGGAGTGTAACCAAAGATAAGCATAGGAGCATGCTGCCTCCGTAGCCAGGTGGGTAGGAGCAGCAGTGTGTAGCACACACTTCTTGATTAGACCGGGGTTCAAGCCTGTGACTACCAAATATGGAGGATGTGGAAAGGTCAGGGAATGACCACCGCATATCCCCGGAGCAATATGGCCTTAGTTGCTAATGCTCCTAAAAACCAAAACAACGACAACAGCATAGGAGCAGAAGAATCCTTTTTGCAAGATATAAGACAAGACTGAGTTTTAGAAGGATTGAAATCAACTAAGTTGTCTTTGCCCTACTGGAAATCGGCATTTAAGGAATTGGTAGTGGATATTCAAGAAGTTGAAGCTGATTGAGCAGGGCAATCAGCTTCGACTTCTCAAAATTCTCAGCTTCATTTCTCAAAATGGAAAGTGGAATGCAATGTGCTATCATCAGCAACACCATGGATAGGATTTCCAGTCAATGGAAGTAGGTCATTAATATACAAGAGGAAAAGAGTGGGGGAAAGAACTGAACCTCGGGTGACACCAGCATTAGTGGTAAAGTTAGAAGACAGAGAGCCATTTACCATCACCCTCAGTGAGCAATCAGAGAGAAAACTGGATAACCAATTACAAAAAAACAGTTGGCAAATCATAAGATGAAAACTTGTTTAGGAGACCTTTATGCCAAACACGATCAAAAGCCTTTGAGATGTCAAGAGCAACTGCTTGTGTTTCCCCGAACTTTTACATTGAATTTGGCCATAAATGGGTAACATAAGCCAGAATATCTCCAGTGGATCGACACCATACTGGCGATCATTGATCAGATGGAAGGTTTCTAGGTAGTTGAAGAGTTGGCGGTTAATTGATTTCTCCATTACTTTAGAAAGAGTAGAAGTATTTGCAGTGGGATGATAATTGGATGGGAGGGATTTGTCACCCTTTTTAAGAACTGGCTGGATATGAGCAAATTTCCAAGCAGAAGGAAAAACTCCTCTACAGTAAGAAAGTGAAGAAAGGTGACATAGAACAAGAGTAAGTTCAACAGCACAGGTTTTGAGAACAAGTGGAGAAATACCATTAGGATCTGGAGCTTTCTTAGCATCAAGATTCATCAAAATTCTTCTGACAGAAGACCACAGGAGGCATTGTGAATGGAGCGTGTTGGGAATGGTGTAAGCTGTCTAACCGAGATCATTAATACAGGAGTTGGAAACAAAATGGAATGCTAGCAGGTCAGCTTTATCCTTGGCTGAAGTGACAACAGAACCAACTGGTTTTAACAGAGGTGGGAGCAGAGATGGGCAAAAGTTTCGGCTAATAGCTTTGGCAAGAGACCAGAATGCTCGGCTACCGTTAGGTCAAGAAGCAAGTTTTCTTCTCTTAGCCTGTTCAAAATCTAGTTTGGACTGATTAATAACTGCTTTACAATTGTTGCGAGCTTTGGTGTAAGCAGAAAATGAAACTGAAGATTTGGAAACAAGCCAATTACGATATGCAACGTTCTTCTCTTGAGCAGCCTTAGCACATTTATTAGAAAACCATGGTTTAGATAAAGGATGAGATTTTAAAGTGGAATGTGGAATAAAGGATTCCATTCCTACAAGAATAGTTTCACTGACACGATCTGAGCAAACATTGACATCAGAAATTTTGAAACAGTAATCCGACCAAGTAAAAGAAGAAAAGAAATCTCACAGGTCATCCCATTTTTCATTCTTGTAATGCCAAACAATACGAAGTTGGGAATAGCCATTATATAAAGACTCCATTGGAGAAGAGACAATCACCAAGTTGTGATCTGAAGTGTCTAAAGGACCACTCACTTTGACCGTGTACTTAGAAGGGTTGTTTGTGAGAAAAAAGATCAGGCAAGTGGGCTGCATGGTTAGGATTGGCCTCTATTCTTTTAGGTAAATGAGCCATCTGTGCAAGGTCATTAGTAATTGCAAAAGCCTCAGCATCTCGACCAGCTGGGTCAGTGTGACTAGAAAACGGAAGTCAGCTGTAGTTTTTAACATTAAAATCAACAAGGAAAATTACCTCACTGTTAGGAAAGTTGAACTGGAGAAAGTCAACTTGCAAAGAGTGGAAGTCAAAGAGTGGCCAATACACCACTGTCTATGTTTATTTTTAATTAAAGGAGTGGAAATCTTAGTTATATACACTGTTGTTTAAAGAAAGCGCATCACCTAGGAATTTCACATTTCTAACACTTTTTCACGATGGTATGTTATATTAATGACTAACATCACAAACAGAAATATAACAAAAGATATTTATTAACAGTTAAGGCAAAGCTAAGTAATATTTGACAGGTGCCCTTAAAATATTTCAAAATGAGCATTTGCAACCTTTATAGAACAGTTTTGGTAAACATCACAGTTATGGTTGAAGTGTTATCAGAAGCCCTCACTTTGCTTCAGTTTATCATTTTAAATGGAAAACAAAATGAAAAGTTCACCAGGTGCAAACTAATATTTACCTGAACCTTGGCCCTGATGACAGCAGCACACTGTCGAGGCATCGACAAGATCAATTTCTGAAGATAATCAACTGATAGTTTATTGTTCCAATTATGGCTTCCTGAAGTTCACGAAGGGTCTTTGGTTTCTTTCTGGCAATTGCAGATTCCACACGATGCCAACAGTTCTCAACAGTTCTTCCTGTTAGCTGGCCAGGAAACAGCCTGTTTCCTGGCCAGCTAACAGTTGTAATGGACTGTTTTTCGAACCATTGTTTCACCTGTAACAAATGTAAACACATTACTGTCGTACCTCTAATGCAAAAATGAAGCTAAAGTAACTACAGATGTGCCTACTTACACTTTTCACCCGATGACAAGGAGCAGAGTCGTCCTGAAAGATGCAGTTACTTGGCAGGTTGAAATGGTCTCTAATGGTTGGCAGCAATTTGCCTTCCAATATATTATTATTATTATTTTTTTTTATTAGACCTATGGTGCAAGGAAGCCTGAGGCTTATGCTGCACTAGCCAAAAAAAAAAAAAAAAAAAAAAAATCTGAATTACCGAGAGAGAGAGAGAGAGAGAGAGAGAGAGAGAAGAGAGAGAGAGAGAGAGAGAGAGAAAGAAAGAAAGAAAGAAAGAAAAGTAGAAGGGAATCACCAAGAAAGAGAAGAATGATGATATCCAGCTCAGGACCTTGGGCTGCTATGAACATACTCACCAGATGTGAGCCCCTGTGGTTAATATAGCCAGGTATCCACTGGAATTTACGGAACCTTTTATAAACTGCAGGTGACCTACTCTGCGATATGAAAAACCCCCATGTCATTTGGCTGGTAGGGAATTTCACTGTAGACCATACAGGCTGAATGGTATTCTTCACCACATCTACGGTGAATCGTTTGTCTCCAATCAGAGCCACGCAGGTTGAATTTCTTCTCATCCGAGAAAATAACTGATTTCCATTGCTTGGGGGTCCATATGACATGCTCCTTACACCAAATTAATTAGGCCTTTTTAATTTTTTGTGTCAGGAGGGGCTTCTTAGGACAACAGACTACAAGTCCATTTTTGAAGAGGCATCTTCTGACTGTTACTGAACTTGCTATATTCTCCTGTATGTTCTCCCCATTCTCTTTTCAGCTGAGACGAAGAAGCTTTACAGTTTTTAAGGCATTTTTTGCGCTTCAAAACGTGGTCCTGTTTTGGCGTAGATGCATTTGTGTCTGGTTACTTTTTTTCTATCAGCAGAACCAGTATTCTTGAGTTTGGTAAGAAATCTACTCACTGTCGACTTATTACAAGACACACTATAAGCAATATGACAGGAAGAACATCCTTCCTCACATAAAGCAACAATAGTACTCTTTCTTCGTGGCATCAACTGCACCTAACTCGCCATCCTGACACAAGCAAGGAATGACTTCAACTCTCTTGCAGAGCGTGCTTATATAGCTGAAAGTAACAGCTGATGCAATATTACGTCATCACCTATGAGTGTCAATCTTATCTGATGCAATCTCTAAGAAATATTGCCGTATACTTATATTATTCGGGCGACAATTACAATTTTAAGGGGTGATGCACTTTCTTTGAACACCAGTGTACTTTGACAGCTCATAAAATTATGGACCATAGCTGGTCGCAGTTGTCCTGAAAGAGATGCTGGGTGTGTGAATATTAAGCAGCCCACAAAATTGTGGGAGTTGACATACATAAGTACACCTTTACATTAGCATTAGCATTAGTAGAGGCATTTGATGCAAGAAAGCAAGCTTATGCAGCATCAGCCAAAAAAAAAAAAAAAACCCACTTCCACTTCACCCCTCTGTTCGTTCAAAATACCTGTCCAGCTGAGCCTTAAACTTATTTAGGCTATCAACCTCCACCACAAGGGATGGCAGTCTGTTCCACCAACCAACCACCCGCTGGCTAAAAGCAAATTTCCGCACGTCTATCCTATATCTGTCTTTCCTCAATTTGAATTTATGCCCTCTCAGGTGATTTTTCTGAGCTAGAGGAAGAATCCCATCAGCATTGAGCATGCTTAAACCATTCAAGGCTTTATACACCTCTATCAGATCACCTCGCTGGTGCCTAGTCTCCAGACACTGTAATTTGCAAAACTTAAGCCTTTCTTCGTAAGAGCACCCCTTTGTTCCATTCACTAATCTTGTTGCATTTCTCTGTACTCGTTCCAGCAGCTCTACATCCTTCTAGAAATGAGGCCTCCAGACCTGTATACAGTACTCAAGGTGTGGCCTGACCAATGCCTTATACAAGGGAATAATCACATCCCTGTCCCTGCTAGAAAAATTCCTGTATATCATTGACAAGACACCATGAGCTACTCTTGCAGCTCGTCTGCACTGCTCAGAGAACTTCATATCTGCCTGCACAATTACCCCCAGGTCCTTTTCATTCTCTACCACTGTCAGCGTAGTACCACAGAGTTGATACGTTGCTCTGGGGTTGCTGTTTCCCATGTGTAGTACTTTACATTTGTCAATGTTAAACTTCATTTGCCACCTCTCAGCCCATCTGCTCAACCTTTCCAGATCCTATTGCAGCAGCATAGTGTCAGTAGTGTCCTTGACAACCCTGCCAACCTTTGTATCATCTGCAAACTTGGACATTAAGCTTGATATACCATCATCAATATCATTTATAAATACAGAAAACAATAATGGACCCAACACTGAGCCCTGAGGGACTCCACTAATAACATTAGTCCACGATGAGCAGTGTCCATTGATTACCACTCTCTGTCTTCTCCCCCTCAACCACCCCTTTATCCATAGCAGCAATTTGCCTCCAATGTCACACTGCTCCAATTTGTGTAGCAGTCTTCCATGTGCAACAGTATCAAAAGCCTTTCTAAGATCCAAGTATATAATATCAGAGTTATTCCCTGCATCCAGTTCTTTTGTGACTACATCATAGTATCCAATGAAATTGGTCAGACAAGACCTGCCCTTAACAAACCCATGCTGTGTCTGAGCTATAACTGAAGTCTTGTCTAAATGATCCTGCAGTGCTTCTTTGACCAGTGCCTCCATTAATTTTCCTGGAACAGAAGTTAAGCTCACAGGTCTATAATTACTTGTGTCAGCCTTTGATCCTCCTTTGTGAATTGGGGTCACATTTGCACATTTCCAGTCTATGGGTACCTCCCCTGAGTCCAAGGAAGCTCTCATAATTATGGCTAAGGGTCTGCTTACCTCCTTTGCTGCCTCCTTTAATATAACTGGATAGATCCCATCCACCCCGGGTGCCTTTCTTGTGTTTATCTTCAACAGTTTCTCCTCCACTTTACTCCCAGTTATTTCAAGATTCTGTAGCTTACTGCTAGAGTTGAATACACCTCTGGCATTCCCCTTGCTGAATAACTCCTCATGTGTGAATGTCGATGCAAAATATTCATTTAGTTTGTTAGCTACCTGAACAGGATCATCAACAGTTGACCCATCAATATCAAGTGGACCAATCTGATTCATCCCCTTCCTTCTAGAGTTTACATAAGTAAAGAACTCTTTGCTGTTTTTCTTTGCATCCCTTGCCAAGGATTTCTCGTAATCTGCCTTCGCCTGCCTAACCTCCTTTGTAACCTGGTTGCATATCAACTTGTATCTATCATAGGCTTCTGTGTCATGTGTTAATTTGTAAGTATCCCATGCATTTTTCTTCTCTGCCATATGCCTCATTAGTTCATCTGACATCCATTTTGGCCTAAACCTTGAACAATATTTCTTAATTGGTATGTAAAGCCTAGTAGCTTCCAAGATAATTTCTTTGAATGCTTCCCATTTTGAATTTGCTGTTGGTAACATCATCAGTTGGTCCCACTGTATAGAATTTAAATACTGTCTCAGTCCATTGTAGTCGCCTTTACGGAAGCAATAACCCTTCCCTTTACCCCTAATGGTAGTTACCTCTTTGAGTAAATCCCACTTCAGCACACTGTGATCACTGCCACCTAGTGGTTCATTTATCTGCAGATTCTTAATGCATGAAGAATCACTGCTGATAATCAAATCAAGAGTATTACTCCCTCTAGTTGCCTCCCGAACATGCTGATGTAGAAAACAATCATCCAATAAGTCCACAAAAGCCCTGCTAGTGTGTGAGTAACCAGCCCCCAAATTCCAGTCAATATCTGGGAAATTAAAATCTCCCATTATAAGACTCTCTGATTTACTGGCCCACTCTATTTCCCTGTACAGTTCCTTATTATACTCATCAGAGTCATTAGGCCTATAGCACACTCCTACTCTCAATTTTGATCTCCCAATGCTTATGTCACACCAAACTGACTCAACACTGCACTGTCCAGCGATGTCGACTGGCTTCACTTTTTTGGTTTTTATGTGTTTCTCAACTAATAGCATAACCCCTCCCCCCTTCCTATCCTGTCTATCCTTTCTGTAGACGTTGTACTCCCCAAATTGCAGTTCTGCATCCCTTATATCTGTGTGACACCACGTCTCTGATATACCAACAATATCTGCCTTTGATGTTTTGAGCAATACCTCAAATTCATCAAATTTATTTACTAAACTCCTAGCATTGGTGTACACGCAAGTATACCTGCACCTGTTTCTATTCTTAGCTACCCTAACACAACCCATGTGTTTACTTGTACCGCAATGGCTCCCAGCAGTCTCTGAAATACCATGCATCTTGTTTTTCAGGTTTCTGCTCATTCTAATAGAAGCAGTGCAAGAATCTCTTTCACCTCTGCCAGTGGCTACTGTCAATCTATTGGTCTTTGTCTCCCCCCAAGCTAGCAGTTTTCCGACCCACCTAACACTGCCTCGATAGCATCAGCAAATATTCTTGCACCCTTTCTATTTAAGTGTATCCCATCCCTGTAGAAGCAATATCTCCTGTTAACAAGTACAGTCCAGGCTGAAAAAAATTCTACCCCTTGAGCCTTGCACAATCTTTCCAGGGCCGAATTGATCGACAAGGCTCTCATCATATACCCCTCCTATCGTGTCTGGGCAGAATTGCAGACACTTTCAAATTCAACCCTAATTCTCGGCTTTTGTTCAACAGTGACCTGTACTTGTTAAGTAATTCTGCCGGTCTCCTACTCTTAATATTATTAGTGCCAACGTGTACAACTATATCACCTTTTGTGCCCTTAAAAGATGATATTCACTCTACAACGTCATCAACCTTTGCCCCTGGCAGACATACCCTGGTCCTGTTCCACCTATGTCTTCATTTGGTCGTGTCATATGTGCAGCAGTACATTAATTCAGTATTTAAAAGTCATAAAGATTTGAAAGCACACTGTACTAGATCTGCTTGATGTTTGTGGATCTACAAATTGGGATTACTATTCTGCAAATTGCATTGTCTCAAGAATTAGGCACCTGCGGAAAGATTTGATTGATGTATTTAAACCCTTGAATGGATTAAGTAAGCTGAATACCAATGCCATTCTTCCACTTGCTACGTGACACTACACACGTGAGGGGCATAAATTCAAGTTGAGGAAGGATGGTTGCAGGGTGATGTGTGGAAGTTTGCCTTCAGCCAGCAAGTGGTTGATTGTTTCCATTTGTTGTTGTGGAAGTGGATGGGTTGAATAAATTAAAGGAAGAACTAGACAAATTCTTGGAGGGTACAGATGGGTGAACTGTGTAGGATATTTTTTTTTTTTTTTTGGCTGATGCTATATAAGCTTGCTTTCTTGCATCTTATGCCATTACTGCTACTACTATCTGGAATATCTTTGTGTGTGTGTTCTACACACACACACTGTGCCAACAGGGATATCTTTATGTGTGTTCTATGTAAAGGGTGTGAGGTTATTAAGTATCAATAAGAAATCTATTGATACAACAGTTCTGTTGGGAGTTTATAAGAACTTAAAAACAGGATGGATGCCTCAAAGGCATTAAGTTCGGGGCCTATCAAACTCTCAGCTGGACACCTCGACACCAGAGCTTGCATTTGTACATCAGGAAACACTGTGGTAATCCCCAAGACATAATGCACCACTGACAATAGCTGCCTTCTGTGCAGCCAGAATGCTGCACAGGTCCCACAGAGGCAGCTATTATCGGTGGCTTTGTTGTTGAGGGAAACAGGATATATATTGTGAAAAAAGGCGGAATAAGACCAGGGTATGTCTGCTGGGGGGGGGCCCTTAATGTTGGTGACGTAGATATGCAGACTTACTTAACAAGTACAGGACAATGTTGAAAAGTTGCGAGTTAGGGTTGAATTTGAAAGTGTCTGCAGTTCTTCCCAGACATAATAGGAAGGAGTATACAGTGAGAGCCATGTCAATCAATTTGACCCTGGAGAGATTGTGCAAGGATCATGGGATAGAATTTTTCTCAGTATGGTTTATGCTTGTTAATAGGAGAGACTGCTTCTACAGGGATGGGATACACTTAAATAGAAAGGGTGCAAGAGTATTTGCTGATGCTATCGAGGCAGTATTAGGTAGGTCGGAAAACTACCAGTTTGGAGGGGGAGGGACACAGACTAATAGATTAATAATAGCTGCAGGCAGAGGTGAAAGTCATCCTTACACTGCTAGTATTGGAACATGTAGCATCCTATAAAATAAGGTACCAGCAATTTCAAGGCCTGCTATGGTCCATCATGGAACAAGGAAATACATGGGCTCTGTTAGACTAACTAAGAGTAAAACAGATCCATGCACACCATTGCTAGGAGCATAGTAAATACATTTGATGAATTTGAAGTGCTGGTGAAGTTATCAAAGGCAGACAATGCAGGGATATCAGAGACATTTACCCGAGGGGCTTACATCTGGTGAGCATGGGCTTGGCACACCCAGGGTCCTGAGCTAGATATCATTATTCTTCTCATTTTTGGTGACTCCCTTCTGACTCTTGTTTTCTTTCTCTCTTCCTCTCAGGGTAATTCAGAATTTTTTTTTTTTTTTTTTTTTTTGCTGGTGCGGTATAAGCCTCAGGCTTTCTTGCACTATATGGCTAATAATAATAATAATGGATGAAGAATTTAAATATGGGGAGCTACAATATATACATATATATGTATACCTGTCTCACAGTGGCACCAGGACTGTTCGTTCATCTCCACCAATTGTCATGTAGAGAGAGAGAGAGAGAGAGAGAAAAAAAAAAAAAAACAGCAACTCTTAATCACATCAGCCTGAAGTGTAAATCTGTATTTACCAGGTCTCTCTGCCATCAGGTGGCAGCCACCAACATGGCAAATACCACTTGATGCTCGCCCTACCATAAGGAGCTGAACCTGGGTCTACTCCTCTGTCAGTGTTAACATAGCACCAGAAAATCCCGCACCCACCAGTGGCCGTGCAAAACCGACAGGTGCCCACAAATTCCCCCTTCCAGGTTGCCCACACCCAAGAGCCAGCAAAAAAAAAAAAAAAAAAATCAGATGCCAGCAATTCCGCTCATCAATTGCAATGTGCACATATTAGCCAGCACGCAGATTACAATTGAGAGCCAGCATAAAAAAAATAAAATAATAAAATAATAATGATAAAAAAAAAAAAGAAAGTCTTATCTCCTGGTATATAATATCCCACCTACAGGCCAGCAAAAAAAAAAAAAAAAAAAGTAAATAAAAATAATAATAAATAAATATCTACAATATATACAGAAAGTACAGACAGGACAGGAGGGGGGGGGGGGTTATTCTCTTATTTAAGAAGCAGATAACATATAAGGCATTGCATCCATTTGATGAGTGGCCAGTGCAATGTTGAGTCAGTTTGGTGTGAAACAAGTACTGAGAATATTTTTTTTGTTTAATAAAGGCATTTTATCGATTTGAGTCAGTGTTTTAGTAGCATCATAGATGAATCGAAGCACTGAGAAAACAAAAATGAGAGTAGGAGTGTGTTATAGGCTGTATGACTATGATGAGTATCATGAACAACTGTACGGAGTGATACAGTGGGCCAGTAAATCAGAATGTTTTATAATGGGGGATTTTGCCATTCCAGATACCGACTGGAACTTGTGGATTGGTCACTCACACATTAGGGAGACGTTTGTTAATTTATTGGATGACCATTTTCTACAGCAGCCTTTATTACAGAGGTAACAAAAAAAGGAGAGACCAATACCCTTGATCTGATTGTGAGCGGTGATTATTCATGCATTAAGAACCTGCAGATAAAAACCACTAGGTGGCAGTGATTGCACTGCTTCTATTGATGTGGAATTTACTTAAAGATATAAGGGCTCACATCTGGTGAGTATGGGCTTGGCACACTCAGGATCCTAAGCTGGATATCTTCATTCTTCTCTTTCTTGGTGATTCCTTTCTACTTCTGACTCTTGTGCTCTCTCTCTCTCTCTCTCTCTCTCTCTCTCTCTCTCTCTCTCTCTCTCTCTCTCTCTCTCTCTCTCTCTCTCTCTCTCTCAGGGTATCTCAGAAATTTTTTTTGGCTGGGGCAGCATAAGCCTCAGGCTTTCCTGCATTAAATGTATTATAATAATAATAATAATAAGAAGAAGAAAACCAAGGATGTACAAGAGATGAGAGAGTGGGAGATTCAGGAAGAAGAAGTAAAACAGATGATCAGGAACTCTCACAACTGGCGAACTCCAGGAATAGATAACGTCCACAAGTACTGGTACAAGAAGCTCACTTGCACACACGAGCACCTGGCAGAGCCGTTCACCCAAATGATAAGGCACCCAGGTTCAGTCCCGAAGTTTCGCACTCAAGGAATCATCTATCTGAAGCCTAAAGACAAAGATACAAGAAATACAGACCAATCACCTGCCTCCCAACAATGTACAAGATCCTGATGAGCTGCATAACCAAGAAGATATCAGACCACTTGCATCCTTTCTGCCAAACAGCAGAAAGGATGCAAGTGGCTGAGTAAAGGATGCAAGAAGCAATTAACCATAGATTCTGTGGATATAGAGCAAGCCTACAAGAAGCACCGCAACATGTACACACCTACATCGATTACCACAAGGCCTTTGACTCTGTGCCTCATAGCTGGCTTATAGAGGCACTGAACATCTACAAACTTCCTAGGAGAAATGATGGTGAAATGGAGTACCACTACTAAGGTCGAGAACATCACAACCAGGCCAATCCCTATCAGGAGAGAAATCTTTCAGAGAGATGCTCTGAGCCCACTGTGGTTCTGTCTAGCACTTAACCCGCTATCCAGCATGCTCAACAGCAGCAAGTATGGATATAACCTCAAAGAAGGAAGAAAAAACCTGTACACCCTCATCCACCTGATGTACGTGGATGGCATCAAGCTGTATGCTGCAACCGAGAATCACCGAAGAATTCAGCAATGATATTAGGATGGAATTTGGTCTAGAAAAATGCAATCCCTGGTGCAATCCAGGGAAAATTAGTTAACCGAAACTACCAGCTGCAGATTGGTAAAGAGATTGAAGCCATGGCAAAGGTAGAGGCCTACAAATACTTGGGGATGATGCAGGCTCAGCAGTTACAGCACAAGGAAATCAAGGCCTGCCTGACCGAAAAATACCATTAGAGACTGAGAAGCCTGCTGAAAGCAAAGATGAATGGAGAGAACACAGTTAAAGTCATAAACACTTATGCAGTCCCAGTGCTAACATACTCCTTCGGGGTCATAGATTGGACTAACACCAAGCTGGAGGATATCATGAGAAAGACAAGGACGTGATGACCAAGAGCAGCCAACACCACCCGAAGTCAGCCTTGGAGAGACTGACAATTGCTCGGAAAGGAGCATAACAGTCTAGTGGGAATAGGTCTCCCTGCGAATACCTACAAGGAACTCCAGAAAGTCGCAATCCTGAACACCTATAAGACAGTCAGAGTTCCTCGACCAACAGTAACACCAGAACAACAACCACCCTGTGTACATTGTAGCAATACCCATCACAGGGTGAAACCCCCAATCAGGGAGAAATATTATAAGAGCATAATAATAATATACTTAACATGATGGTAAAGGGAATGGTGTTTGTTTTGTAATGTAGTTTCAGTTTACAGTAGTTTACGGTTTACGGGAGATTACAGTAGTTTCAGACAGTTTTTAATTCTTGTACAGTGTGACTAACAACAAATTCTAAATGGAAAGCATTCATGGAAATAATCTTTGAAGCTACTAGGCTTTTTATACCAACTAAGTAATACTGTTCAAGGCTTATACCTAAAGGAACACCAGATGAACTGTTGACATGTAGCAGAGAATAAAATGCATGGGTTGCATATGAATTATCAGGCAATACAGAAGCTTAGGGTAGATATAAATTAGCTTGCAATCAAGTTACAAAAGGAGGTTCAGCAAGCCAAGGCAGATTATGAGAAGTCTCTGGCAAAGAATGCCAAGAAAAGCAGAAAAAACCTCTTTATTTATATTAACAGTAGAAGGAAGGAGTTGAATCACATTGGTCCATTTGATGACATGGTGTAACTATTGCTGATCGTGCTCAGGTGCTGACAGGCTGAATGGTTATTTTGCATCTACATTGATATATGAGTAATTCTTTAGGGAGGGCGATGGCAGAAGTTTATGAAACTGTAATAGGGAGCTGAAGAATTTTGTGGTAACTGAGAGAAAAGAGGAAGAGAAATTGTTGAAGTTAAAAAAGGGTACCTAGGATGGATGGATCTATCAATTAAATTAAATAATAAAGGGAGCAAAGGAGGTAAACAAACCCTTAGCCATTATTATGAGAGCATCCTTGGCTTCGGGGAAGGTCCCTGTGAACTGGAGATGTGCAAATGTTTCTCCAGTTCACAAAGGGGGGAAATCAAAGGGTGCGAGAGTAATTACAGACCTGTTAACTTAACTTCTGTTCCAAGGAAAATAATGGAGGCTGTTTAAAGAAGTAATACAGGATCATTTAGAATGGAGTGCAGTTTGACTTATTCACAGCATGGGTTTGTTAAGGTGAGACCTTGTCTGACTAATTTTACTGGATACTATGATGCAGCAGTGACAAAGGAACTGGATGTAAAAAATAATTTTGATATGGTATACTTTTATTTCAGGAGAGCTTTTATGACTGTTGCACATAAAAGAGTCTTGTAGAAATTGGAGCAGTGTGTTATTAAGGGAAAGTTACTGCTTTGGATAAAGGGATGTTTGATTGGGAGAAGACAAGAGAGTGGTTATCAATGAACACTGCTCTTCATGGACTAATGTTATTAGTGGAGTCCCACAGAGTTCTCCACTGGGCCTTTGTTGTTTCCTATATTTATTAATGATATTGATGAAGGCATATCAAGCTGATTGTCTGAGTTTACAGATGATACAGTGGTTGGCAGGATGGTTAATGACACTAAAGACGGTATGCTGCTGCAACAATATTGAGCAAGATTAGACAGATGGGCTGAAAAATGGCAGTGCTGGACCAAGATATTTTCGCACCCTGGGTGGCCCCGAGTGCCAAGCGTTTCTAGCGATCAGGTGATTTCTCTGCAGTTATAAAGTGATAGTGATACACATTTATAGAGTTTAAAGTAAATTCTCTTGTATGTATATAGTTGCTGAAAAGTATCAGAGCAAAGGATCCTAAGAAAGGAAAGAACCCTTTCTTTTATCTATATCTTAGTTCTACTAACTACTAATCTACTTCCGCTTGGTCATTAAGTGGCACTGCTCCTGCCATCTCCATGGCAGGGCCGGAAACCTGGGAGAAAAGCTCCCAGGGCTAAAAGGAGCAAACATAAAATCCACAGATCCCAAAGATCCGACTCCTTTGAGTTGGAAAAGTGAGGAGAGTAGGACGAATGTAACCAAAGACAAAAAAAAAGGACATGACATTGCTTCATGCACCTACTTTTCTAGTCCTTCATTCAACATCAGAACAGCCATTAGGAAAATTGTTGGCATTTGTCATCCAGAAATGTCTAGAAAGTGTGACTGAAACACCAAAAAATGTCAAGCAACTGAAATCAGGCAACATTCTAGTCGAGATGGCTAATGCAAAACATGCAGAAAGACTACTTCAGATGAGAACTTTTGGTGGGATCCTAGTAATGGTCTCTCCCCATAATAGCCTAAACACATCAAAAGGAGAAATTTCTGAATGGGACCTTATTAGCTTGTTTGTTTGTTTGTTATTTGGTTTTTAGGAGCATTAGCAACTAAGGCCATATTGCTCCGGGATATGCGGTGGTCATTCCCTGACCTTTCCGCATCGTCCATATTTGGTGGTGACGGGCTCGAACCCCGGTCTAATCAAGAAGCGTGTGCTACGCACTGCTGCTCCTTCCCACCTGGCTACAGAGGCGCCTGACCTTATTAGCATCTCAGAAGAAGAAATTAAAAATGAGCTGAAAGATCAAGGCATCATAGCTGTGAGGAGGATTAAAGTTACTAGAGATGGGATACTTACTCTAACCAGAAATCTCATACTGACCTTTAACACCCCCCAAACCACCTACATCGGTGAAGGCCGGATATCTAAATTGTAACAGCAGACCATACATTCTGAATCCTCTCCACTGCTTTAAATGCCAAAAGTATGGTCATTCACAAATGACATGCTGTGGAGTTGCTATCTGTTCCAACTGTGGATCTCAGGATCACACCAATCAGAACTGTTCAGCCGAGCAACCGAAGTGTTCAAACTGTAAGGGGAACCATTTCCCCCTATTCCAAGAACTGTGAATATTGGGAGAGAGAAAAGCAGATTAAATGATATAAAGTAGAACATTCTGTCACATACCAAGAAGCTAAGAGAACTGTACTCCTGACTATCTTAAATAGACCTTCCTATGCACTTGTCATAAAATGTTGCCATACAATAGAGACCCAAACAGATTTCATGATTCCTCCTAAGAAATCTATTTCAGACTGGGCACGACCTCTACTTATCACATCCCAGCCAAAACAAAAAGAGAAACTCACAAACACCACTATCTGTACCTCCCGATGCAAAACATTCAGAAACGAAAGCCCCAGAAAAACGTAATATCATAAGCCAGAAGTCAATGGAACAAATGGATGCAGAAGTGACCAATCAAGCAGAGGAATCGGTACTAGAGATTTTTGCGGAAGAAGATATGGATACCGGTAAACCATATTTTCCAAAGGAAAAACCTAAGTTCGAAAATCTTAAAGCAACGTCTAAGAAACTGTCTGACGCATTCTCCAAAACCAAAAAGTGGGGACTATAATCCAATGGAACTGCAGAGGGTTCTGCACTAATATACATGATATATATCATCTGATTGCACAGCATACCCCGCTATGTCCTTGCTTACAAGAAACTTATCTCAGACCTCAAGACTCTCCCACAGTAAAGAACTATATCACATACTGCAAAGACAGAGTAACAGGTGGTGCAACCCATTGTGGTGTAGCAATTCTGGTAAATTCACACATTCCTTCCCAGTTTCTTCCACTAAACACAACCCTTGAAGCGGTTGCAGTACGCAAAGCCACTAAATCTCTGATAACCATTATAACAATTTACTTTCCCCCAAACCAAGAATTACTACAACAAGATTTAGAAGATATACTAATTCAGTTACCTCTACCCTTCTGTATAAAGTGTAAAGTGTATTCGTGTCTAGCGGCACTGGAGGTTTCCCCCAAATCTGCGTTGCTTTCATTGTAGGTGTAACAGTTCACTGTAAAAGCCAGAGATTTAAAAGTGTATGGATTTTGTAAGTGTAGTGTTGTGTATTGTTGTTCTTCTGGCCATTTAACCGCTAGACCCCTGCTGGGGCCCAACGTTGTCCACACTTAGCCTCGTGGAGGCAGACCAGGTACCCAGTAGTTGATATTTTACTCTGGCAGGCCCTGCCACCTAGTTTCCTGAGATTTCAGTGGCTAGGGCCTTAAAAAAAAATAAAATAAAAATAATCGCTGAAAAAGGTTTAAGCCGAAAGAGTTTTGCATGCGTGGTTTGAATTTGGACATATTTTAATTTTTAACATTGTGTGGGACGTTCGCTGGTGTATAGACAGAGTAGGGGAGGGAGACTAAAGACTGGGGGGGAAAAGCCAGAAGTATGGGGACAATAGAGTAGGTGTCCCCAAAAGCAGTGGGGCAGGCCCATGCCCCACCAGAGGTAGAGAAGCGGGGAGTGGCAGGGGGTGAAACAGGAAACCCCCTCCCCCTGCCTGGGGATTGGGAATTAAAGGTGAATAGGACTAGGGAGTCCTATTCAGACCGCCATATGGCGTAATGCAAGTATTTCCTGCATTTATGTCCAGTCTGGGCTTTTTGTCACTTGGTTTGTTTGCATGTACTCATCTTCGTTGGTTAGTTCCTGTGGCTGTGTCTGACCAGATTCCTTGTCACTTTGCTATTTTCTTGATCTTTGTAGGGTCCTGTTGGGTCCTTTGATCCATTTATGGCCTCACGTTGGTCGGAGTTGTCTTCTTCCACGCTCATTTCGATTTCCTCTTACTCTTTGCAGTCTTGTGGGGTGGTCGATTTTCTTCGATCATGTAATTTACTTTCATTCATTGTGGATGGCAGTTTCTGTTCTTCTTTGGTCGAAGACTTCTCGTGCAAATTGGCTGAAAGCCGCGTAGTCATCTTCTGTGTCCAAGAGATGGTGTTCTTTATTTTTTGGTATGTATTGTATTTTAGTTATTAGCAGGCTTCTGTGTTCCTCATAGCACTCACAGTTGTGCATTATATGATGCCATGTTTCAGGCTCACCACAGGTGCAAGTTACTCCTCCGTTATACCCAGCATGTTCAATTTTGCCTTGAATGGGCCATGGCCCGTTAGTAAGTACGTTGCATTTAACCCTGGATTAAACCACGGGGGGCCCTTTTGGATACGTCTTGGCAACCAGTGGTATGAATCTCTTCGTCACTTCGCCTTTATTTGATGCTGTCCATCTGTCCTGCCACAGCTGTAGCAATTGAGCCACGATTCTATGTTTTTCTGCTTTGCGGTTGTTGTTTTGTTCTAGGGTGAATCCATAGATGGTAGTGGGTGTTCCCTTAGACAGGTGGTACATGAGCCCGCAGCGAGTCACCTCCAGGTCCAGTGGAAGGACTCCTGTCAAGACCTGGAGGGCGTGCGTGCTCACTGTTCTGCATGCACGGGAGATGATGAGCATAATGCTGCGCTGGATTGTGTCCAGGTGTCTTTTATTTACTACTGTTCTTGCTTTTTTGTACCATATTGGGGATCCGTAGGTAATGGCTGGCATGAAAATTGCTTTGTAATACAGGGACAGGGTTTTTCTGTTTAATCCCCAGTCCCTGCGTGAGACTCTTGCTATTAATGCTGCGTAATTCCTTAGTTTTTCTTTCAGGTGGATGATGTGAGGGGTGAAGGATAAATTACTGTCGATTGTAATTCCTAAGTATCGTATTTGTTTTGCAAGTTTGATGGTTGCTCCTGCTATCTTTATTTGCGGTGGTCTGTGGATGTCCAGCACTCCTTTCAGTAGAGCACAGTTCGTCTTCGTGGATGAGATCTTCAACATGTGTAGCTTTGCCCAATCCTGTAACACCTGTATTGCCTGGTTTGCATGAGTCTCCAGGCCCGATCTGGAGTCCGCCTCCACCATCAGGACCAAATCGTCAGCAAAGGCCTGGCAGCTCACTTCGCCCAAGTCCTGAGCCAGGAAGTCGTCAAAGACAATGTTCCACATGAATGGCCCCAAGACCGAGCCCTGGGGGCAGCCCCTGAGGACCCATCGAGCCACTTTTCGAAAAGGTGTTACCACCTCAATTGTTTGGTCAGTTAGGTAATCCTTTATACACTTATAGAGGTTTGTTGGGAGCGCTGCCTCCCGGAACCGGCCGAGGACGCTCGGCCACCACATGGTGTCGAATGCCCCTGCGAAGTCCACTGCAATGACTAGGAAGTACTTCCTGTCGCATTGGGTTGCTTTGAATATAAGGTTTTGGACTGCTTCTATGGTTGATAATCCCGGTTTGAATCCATATTGTTTTGGTGATTCTAGGTTTGCAGCTTTGTAGTGGTTCATAATTCTTTTATGCAACAGCCTTTCGTATAGTAGTCAGTAAAGCTATCGGTCGGTAGGAATCCGGTTGTTCCGGTGACTTGTTAGGGTTCTTCAGGATGAGTTTCAGATTTGCGGTTTTCCAGGAGGGTCAGAAATACCCTTCTGTATACTGGGAGACTTCACCGGACATAGCCCATTGTAGGGTAACACAGCCATAGACAACAACAGGTAACACAGCCGGAGAGGAAAACAAATTAAAAAATGGATAGAACAGAATGACTTAACCCTGTTGAATGATGACACATACGCATCTTCCATCAGGAAACAGAACAGCTATCAACCGATCTATATGCTCTCCAAGATTATTTCCAATACTTGATTGGTAAATACACAGAGATTCTCTTGACAGCAATCATTACATCCAATAATCATTACCGTGGCATTAGGAACCACGTCAGTCACGTAGAAATTCCAGATGGAAAATAAATGAAGCGGATTGGAAAATGTATAAATCTATTCAAAATTAGCATTAGCATTAGTAGAAGCATACAATGCAAGAAAGCAAGCTTATGCAGCATCAGCCAAAAAAAAAAAAAAAAAAAACCCCTCCATTTGTTCCAAATGCCTGTCCAGCTCAGCCTTAAATTTATTTATGCTATCAACTTCCACAACAAAAGATGGAAGTCTGTTTCACCAACCAACTACCTGCTGGCTAAAGGCAAATTTCCGCACATTTTTTCTACAACTGTATTTTCTCAATTTGAAACTGTGCCCCCTCAGGTTCTTAATCTGAGCAAGAGATAGAATCCCTTCAGCTTCCTCAACCCATTCAAGGCCTTATTCACCTCAATCAGATCACCTCGCAGCTGCCTACTCTCCAGGCACTGCAATTTGCAGAGCTTAAGCCTTTCTTGGTAAGAGCACTCCTTTGTTCCCCTCACCAATCTTGTTGCCCTTCTTTGTATTCATTCTAGCAACGCTACACCCTTCCAAAAATGAGGCCTCCAGACCTGTACACAGTACTCTAGGTGTGGCCTGACCATTGCCTTGTATAACAGAATAATCACCTCCCTGTCCCTGCTAGCAAAATTAGCATTAGCAGAGGCATATGATGCAAGAAAGCAAGCTTATGCAGCATCAGCCAAAAAAAAAAAAAAAAAACCCTTCCATTTGTTCCAAATGCCTGTCCAGCTCAGCCTTAAATTTATTTATGCTATCAACTTCCACAACAAAAGATGGAAGTCTGTTTCACCAACCAACTACCTGCTGGCTAAAGGCAAATTTCCGCACATTTTTTCTACAACTGTATTTTCTCAATTTGAAACTGTGCCCCCTCAGGTTCTTAATCTGAGCAAGAGATAGAATCCCTTCAGCTTCCTCAACCCATTCAAGGCCTTATTCACCTCAATCAGATCACCTCGCAGCTGCCTACTCTCCAGGCACTGCAATTTGCAGAGCTTAAGCCTTTCTTGGTAAGAGCACTCCTTTGTTCCCCTCACCAATCTTGTTGCCCTTCTTTGTATTCATTCTAGCAACGCTACACCCTTCCAAAAATGAGGCCTCCAGACCTGTACACAGTACTCTAGGTGTGGCCTGACCATTGCCTTGTATAACAGAATAATCACCTCCCTGTCCCTGCTAGCAAAATTAGCATTAGCAGAGGCATATGATGCAAGAAAGCAAGCTTATGCAGCATCAGCCAAAAAAAAAAAAAAAAAACCCTTCCATTCTTTTCAAATGCCTGTCCAGCTCAGCCTTAAATTTATTTAGGCCATCAACTTCCACAACAAAAGATGGAAGTCTGTTCCACCAATCAACTACCTGCTGGCTAAAGGCAAATTTCCGCACATCTATTCTACAACTATCTTTCCTCAGTTTGAAACTGTGCCCCCTCAGGTGCAGTATGTGGATATTATCAAGAAAAAACCGTTAGATACAGCAGTACAATACGTAACAAATAAACTTATCCAAGCTGCTGAGCAGACTATTCCAAAAAAATCGTCACACCTTCCAGTGCATCCAAAATCATGGTGGAATGAAGACCATTTACATGCTAAAAGAGAGAGAAATAAAACCTGGAATAATTTTCAAAGATGTCCCACTACAGAGAACCTCATATTGTTCAAAAAGGCACAAGCACGAGCCAGATATGTTAGAAGAGCCGGTAGGAAAGCATCCTGGATAAAATTTGCATCCACTTTAACAAGTTCCACACGAACTCAAACTGTCTGGAATAAAATCAGCAAAATGAATGGCAGATACCAGATTAATCCACGTCCAATTCTAAATTGGAATGGGCAAATCACTGCACAGCCTTCAGAAATAGCCAGTGCACTGGCTGAAACCTTTGCCAAAAACATCAGCAACCACATCGATGAATTTCAGGTATTGCTCAGAACATCAAAGGCAGATATTGTTGGGGTATCAGAAACGTGGTATAACACAGATATAAGGAATGCAGAACTGGAATTTGGGGAGTACAATGTGTACAGGAAGGATAGACAAGATAGGAAGGGAGGAGGGGTTGTACTATTAGTTAAGAAACACATAAAATCCAAGGAAGTGAAGCCAGTCGACATCGCTGGACACTGCAGTGTCGATTCAGTTTGGTGTTCCATAAACATTGGGAGATCAAAATTGAGAGTAGGAGTGTGTTATAGGCCTAATGACTCTGATGAGTATAATAAGGAACTGTACAGGAAAATGAGTGGGTCAGTAAATCAGAGTCTTATAATGGGGGATTTTAATTTCCCAGACATTGACTGGAATTTGTGGGTTGGTCAGTCGCACACTAGCAAGGCTTTTGTGGATTTATTAGATGATTGTTTTCTACATCAGCATGTTCGGGAGGCAACTAGAGGAAGTCTTGATCTGATTATCAGTAGTGATTCTTCATGCATTAAGAATCTGCAGATAAAGGAACCACTAGGTGGCAGTGAACACAGTGGGCTGAAGTAGGATTTAATCAAAGAGGGAAATACCATCAGGGGTAAAGGAAAGGGTTTTTGCTTTCGTAAAGGTGACTACGGTGGTCTTAGACAGTATTTAAATTCTATATGGTGGGACCAACTGATGATGTTACCAACAGCAAATTCAAAATGGGAAGCATTCAAAGAACTTATCTTGGAAGCCGCTAGGCACTACATACCAACTAAGAAATATTGTTCAAGGTTTAGGCCTAAATGGGTGTCAGATGAACTAATGAGACATGTAGCAAAGAAGAAAAATGCATGGGATACATATAAATTAATGGGTGACATGGAAGCCTATGATAAATATAAGCTGGTCTGTAACCAACTCACAAAGGAGATTAGACAGGCAAAGGCAGATTATGAGAAATCCTTGGCAAAGGATGCAAAGAAAAACAACAAAGAGTTCTTATTTTGGCAATAAATCAGCACATACATCAACCATAAGAATAAGTATTTTACTGTAACTACAATATTTACAAGTTAAAATAAAATAAATATTTACAAAAATTGCTATTATTAAATTAAATTATGTACATGTGAAAAACACATTAAAACTGTTATAAAATCCTTGCGATAAAATACACTAAAATAAACCGGATTAAAAGCGATAAAAACGATAAAATCTCTGGAGCTTTCGGAAGCATCGGCTTCCTTCCTCAGCAGTAACAAAACTTCCTGCAGCACGTCTATATATAACAGGCTCACGGTACTTATGCACATGGTCTGAACTGGAAGCGGAAACAGGATACAACGAGAATACAAAGGGAATACAAATTTTTTCAGGATACAAAGAGTTCTTTACCTATGTAAACTCTTGAAGGAAAAGGATGAATCAGATTGGTCCACTGGACATTGATGGTTCAACTGTTGATGATCCTGCTCAGGTGGCTAACAAACTAAATGAATATTTTGCATCTACATTCATCCATGAGGAGTTATTCAGAGAGGGGAATGCCAGAGGTGAGTTAAACTCTGTCAGTGGTGTATAACAAACAAACTGGAACTGTCAGCAGAAAAAACAAAACAAGTCCTATTCAAGGGAAAGCTTAACAGAAACAGACCCCCATTAATCAAAATCAATGAACAGAGCATAGGCATGGAATCCAAATACAAATATCTAGGAGTAGTACTAGATGAAAAATTAAACTTTGTGGAGCATGCAAAATACCTAAGGAATAAAACCCAACAATTAACAGGGAAACTACTAAGAATAGCAAGAAAAAAATGGAACATAAAATCATCCACATTGGCAATGTACTACAAATGTCTATTCCTACCCATAATATGCTATGGAGCAGGTGCCTGGGCACCCAGAATCAGACACAGCCTAGTAAAAAAATACCTAATACAGGCACAAAGAATATTCCTACTGGCCTCCTCTAGAGCATGTAGAACCATCTCCACATCAGCACTCCAGATAATCTGTGGAAAACTTCCAATAACATTCAAAGTAATACAAGCATACTTAAAATACTACAGGAGACAAAGAATAGCACATTCCTTTGAAGAATATACAACAGATCCAAATGAAACAGACAAAGAAGAACAAAGAAGACTAAGAGAAATGTTTCTCACACAATGGCAAAGAGAATGGAGAGAAGACACCAAAGGGAGAACAACATACCAGTTCTTCCCCCTGGCATAGGAAATAAGTAAAATAAATAAACCCTGGCTGCAACCAGGTTTATACACTACCTTCCTCTTATCGGGTCATGGAAGCCTAAATGCAAGACTGCATGCTCTGAGGCTAACAGATTCCCCCAACTGCAAATGCGGGTTGCAAGAAACAGTACAACATATAATGCTGGAATGCATAAACTACACGGATCTGAGGCAACCACTCCAGCTTATAACAGAGGTGTACCACACAGATGATTTTCCAAAAGTATTGGAATCACCAGAAAAATTCCAAGCACTAGCAACCTTTGCAACAAAAGCATTTAAAAGAAGGAGAACTCTCCAAGGCATGCCAGAGTAAGGCATGCTGCAACACACAAGCCCATATCTAAAATGGGAAGGAAACACAACAAGAACGGGGTCAGATGTACGGAAAGGGACTGACATACATAATTATCCCTGACCAAATTAGTAGTACAGCATGAAGAAAAAGTAATGACTGAGACATGAAAACAACAAAAATAAAATCAAGGGGCATGATACTGACCAACATTATCAGTGTCCATGATTCAGAGACATCACACAGCACTCTACTAAAAGAAGATGGGCTATTGGAAACAATGAATGATGAATACAGACCTGTCATTCTAGAGAACCATAGCAATGGTCATAAACTATGGAAGTACCACAAACTACTAGTGCCATGCTCACCAACACCAGTCAACCCTATCACTGCCTAAGCCTAGGGAACACCTAGAGTGAATGGGTAATGGTGAGTAAAAATCCTAGATCACAGTTGTGTTACATGAACAAAAGTAAAGATTGTGACATTGAAAACAGCAAAAATAAAGTCAAGGGGCAAGATATAGACCTACATCCCCAGTGTCCATGTTCCAGGCATTATAGTACTCTTACCTTACAAGAGGTTATGTGCTAATGAGAAGAAAGCATGTTGCATGACACCTACAGCCCTAACAACTCAGAGAAACATAACACTGGTCATAAACTTGTATGTACCATAAATCACCAGTGCCATGCTCAATAAGACCAGATAAATCTGTCATGGCTTAGGCTTAAGGAATATCTAGAGTACATAGATAATAGGGAGTAATCACCCTGGATCACAGTAGTACTATATGAACAGAAGCAATGACTGTGACATTGAAAACAACAAAACTAAAATCAAGGGACAAGACACTGACCTACATTTTCAGTGTCTATGTAGCAGACACCACAGTACTGACTGAGACATTGAAAATAACAAAAATGAAATCAAGGGCATGATACTGACCAACATCCTCAGTGTCCATGATTCAGACATCACAGTACTCTACTATAAATAGATAGACTATTGAAAACAATGAATGATGAATACAGACCTGACATTCTAGAGAACCATAGCAATGGTCGTAAACTATGGAAGTACCATAAACTACTAGTGCCATGCTTACCAACACTAGGTAGCTCTATCATTGCCTAAGCCTAAGGAACACCTAGAGTGAATAGGTAATGGTGAGTAAAAATCCTAGGTCACAGTTGTATTGCATGAATAAAAGTAATGATTATGACATTGAAAACAGCTAAAATAAAATCAAGGGGCAAGATATAGACCTCCATCCCCAGTGTCCATGTTCCAGGCATTATAGTACTCTCACCTTACAAGAGGTTATGTACTAATGAGAAGAAAGCATGTTGCATGGCACCTACAGCCCTAACATCTCAGAGAACCATAACAATGGCCATAAACTTTGTATGTACCATAATTCAACAGTGCCATGCTCAACAAGACCAGATGGAACTGCCATGGCTTAAGCCTAAGGAATATCTAGAGTATATAGACAATGGGGAGTAATCACCCTGGATCACAGTAGTATTACATGAACAGAAGCAATGACTGTGACATTGAAAACAACAAAACTAAAATCAAGGGACAAGACACTGACCTACATTCACAGTGTCTATGTTGCAGACACCACAGTACTCTACAATAAGTAGACATGTGATATTAAAAACAATGCATAATGACCACAGACCTGTCATCCCAGAGAACCATAGAAATGGTCATAACCTACCGAAGAACCATAAACTACCAGTGCAATGCTCACCAACACCAGGTAAATCTGTCAGTGCCTGAACTTAAGGAACACCTAGAGTGTATAGGTAATGGTGAAGAATAATCCCAGATCACAGTAGTATTGCACGAACAAAAGTAATGACTATGACATTGAAAACAACAAAAATAAAACCAAGGGGCAAGATACAGACCTACATCCCCAGTGTCCAAGTTCCAGGCATTACAGCACTCTCACCCACAAGAGGTTATGTGCCAATGAGAACAAAGCATGTTGATGTTACCTACAATCCTAACATCTCAGAGAACCATAACAATGGTCATAAACTTTGTATGTACCATAAATCACAAGTGCCAGGCTTAACAAGACCAGATGAATCTGCCAGTGCCTGAGCCAAAGGAATATCTAGAGTGTATAGGAAAAGGTACACACAAGGACATATCCAGGAGGAAAGAAAAGAGAGGAAAGAAGGAGGGAAGAAGGGAAGAAAGAAGAAGAAGGAAAATGGAAGAGAGGGGAAAAAGAAAGACAAGAAGAAATGGACACTACCATGCCAGATTGCGTACCAATATGAACTGATCACATCATTCCCACTCTTGGTCAGGATTGAGCCCTGCAAGAGATGGAATAGTACATCCCTCCCACTCTTGGCCAGGACTGAGCCCTGTGAGAGATGGCGTATAGGGATATCGAAAAGTAAATGATAGTCCTTATATTATTATAGTTTAATTTATTTTATTTTATTTATTTTATTTTAATATATTTTACTTTATTTTATTTATTTTAATTATCTTATTTTATTTTACTTTACTTTATTTTAATTGTTTCATTTATTTTATTTTACTTTACTTTATTTTAATTGTTTTATTTATTTTATTTTATTTTATTTTATTTTATATCTAAGGGGAAATAAAACCAAAAAAGTGTGCCCTGGTAATTCTGCGGGGACCTTCCCTGATGCATTACCGGGCCACACAGGATTAACTTGATGGGACATCAGACATCCAAAAACTTAACCACAGGACCGGATCAGTCCGTGTCCTCTTAAGATAAAGTAGATCCGGGCTGCCTCCATGTGGCTAGGGATGGGAGTGAGGGGCTGTGACACAAACCTGCCACAGCCCCCTACTGCTAAATGCCAGGTGCCGGCTAACACACAACGCAAACACAACACTAATGCACACCTAATTACATATTTCATCTATCAGATGCATTTTTTTTTTTTTTTTTTTTCTTCTCAAAATTCAAAAAACTTAAAAAATTTAAAGAAATTTTTTTTTTTTTGTGTTAAATATATACGTGAAATTTTGATGCTCTTTTAAGTTCTTTTCTAAGCCGGCAACTTGGCAAAAAGCCTAACAAACGGCGGATATAGGGGGAACCCTGGAAGCCGCTAATAACTTACAAATACACTTTATCTGTATACATGTCGCGAATGGATATATATGTGAGAATGTATATAAATTGTATATAAATCTTGTATCATGTATATATAAATGGATGTATATAAATCTTGAGAATGTATATAGAATTGTGTGTATAAATAAATGTAAAAAAAAAAAAAAATGTAAAAATGTCAGTGAGTTGGATGATTTTGTAATAACTGAGAGGAAAGTGGAGATGAAATTGTTGAAGATAAACATAAAAAAAAGGTACCCGGTGTGGATGGGATCTATCCACTTATATTAAAGGAGGCAGCAAAGGAAGTAAGCAAACCCTTAGCAATAATTATGAGAGCTCCTTTAGACTCAGGGGAGGTACCCACGGACTGGAGATGTGCAAATGTGACCCCAATTCACAAAGGAGGATCAAAGGGCAACACAAGTAATTATAGACCTGTTAGTTTAACTTCTGTTCCAGGAAAATTAATGGAGGCACTGGTTAATGAAGCACTGCAGGATCACCTAGACAAGACTTCAGTTATAGTTCAGACACAGCATGGTTTTGATAAGGGAAAGTCATGCCTGACCAATTTGACTGGATACTATGATGTGGTCACAAAGAAACTGGATGCAGGGAATAACTTTGATATCATATATTTGGATCTTAGAAAGGCTTTTGATACTGTTGCACATGGAAGACTGCTGCACATATTGGAGCAGTGTGGCATTGGAGGCAAACTGCTGCTATCAATAAAGGGATGGTTGAGTGGGAGAAGACAGAGAATGGTAATCAATGGACACTGCTCATCGTGGACGCTGTTCATTGTGGACTAATGTTATTAGTGGAGTCCCTCAGGGTTCAGTATTCGGTCCATTGTTGTTTTCTGTATTTATAAATGATATTGATGATGGTATATCAGGCTTAATATCCAAGTTTACAGACGATACAAAGGTTGGAAGGATTGTTAAGGACACTAATGATAGTACGCTGCTGCTGCAACAGGATCTAGAAAAGTTGAGCAGATGGGCTGAGAGGTAGCAAATGAAGTTTAACATTGACAAATGTAAAGTACTACTTATGGGAAGCAGTAATCCCAGAGTAACATATCAACTGTGTTCGGTAATTTGCCGAGTCGTAAACAGCTGCTCCATAATCTAGTTTTGAACCAACTATAGATCGATAAAGTTTGAGAAGTGCATATCAATCTGCTCCCCAAGTTGTTCTCTACCACTGTACTACATTGACAGTGGTAGAGAACGAAAAGGACCTGGGGGTAATTGTGCAAGCAGATATGAAATTTTCTGAGCAGTGCAGTGCAGACGGTCTGCAAGATTAGCTCATAGTGTCTTGTCAATGATATACAGGAATTTTTCTAGCAGGGATAAGGAGGTGATTATCCCCTTATATAAGGCAATGGTCAGGCCATACCTTGAGTACTGTATACAGGTCTGGAGACCCCATTTTAAGAAGGATGTAGAGCTGTTGGAACGAGTACAGAGAAGAGCAACAAGATTAGTGAATGGAACAAAGGGTTGCACTTATGAAGAAAGGCTTAAATTTTGCAAATTACAGTGTCTGGAGACTAGGCACCTGCGAGGTGATCTGATTGAGGTGTATAAAGCCTTGAATGGTTTAAGCATGCTCAGTGCTGATGTAATTCTTCCCCTTGCTCAGAATAATCATTTGAGATTGCATAAATTCAAATTGAGGAAAGACAGATGTAGGATAGACGTGTGGAAGTTTGCCTTTAGCCAGTGGGTGGTTGGTTGGTGGAAAAGACTTTCATCCTTTGTTGTGGAAGTTGATAGCCTAAACAAATTGAAGGCTGAGCTGGATGGGTACTTGGAACGAACGGAGGGGTGAAATGGGAGAGTGCTTTTTTTTTTTTTTTTTTTGGCTGATGCTGCATAAGCTTGCTTTCTTGCATCTTATGCCTCTACTAATGCTAATGCTAACATCATATACTCCCAGTTTTCAAATAAACAAGGCAAGAACAGAAAAACACAAACTGAATTTTTCCACAAGAAATGATGAACAGTACAACCTTCCCCTAACTTTTCATGAATTGAAAACAGCTCTATCGCAGACAAAGCAAAGCGCTGTAGGATCAGACAAAAATTCACTACATGATGCTAAAGAAACTTGACAACCAATCCTAAATGGCATTACTTGAACTGTATAATAAAATCTTCTTAGAAAACCAGTTTCCAGATAGTTGGCATCATGCAATAATTCTAGCTTTCCCAAAAGGGGAAAGGATCATCTCTCTAACTCACGCAACTACCGTCCAATTTGTTTAACAAGTTGCCTAGGAAAAATTATCTATACTCATTTAACATGGTTTTTTAACAGAAATAACCTTCTTGATCCAGCGCAGCATGGTTTCAGAAAAAGTCGTTCAACACTAGAGTTACTTATCAAATTAGAAAAACAGTGTACAGAATGCCTTCATCTGAAAGGAATATAACGTCATTATCTGGTTTGATATAGAAACAGCTTACGATATGGCATGGCATTATGGAATTCTCCCAAAACCTATACCTCCCTGGTTTATGTGTACATCTTCCTAAATATATCCAAAATCTCTTGGAACACAGGACGTTCCAAGTTAGGCTGCAGACAACCCTTTCAAAGGTTTTCACCCAAGAAGAAGGCACGCCTCAAGGGTCTGTGCTTAGCACTACCATTTTTGCTATTAAAATAAATACAATAACCAAGCAATTCCAAGAACTGTTGATGCAGTTTTGTATGTTGACAATTTCAGTATTTCTTACCACTCTCAGAATATGCAAAGTGGCAGCTACAAGGAACAATAAACAAAATAAGCAAATGGGCTCAAACAAATGGCTTCCGGATTTCCACACAAAAAACTGCGTGAATACACTTCTGTAGAAAATGAAACCTACACCCTGATCCTGAACTGAAACTTGACGGACATATGATCCCAGTAGTACCAAGTATAAGATTCTTAGGACTTCTCTTGGATAAGAAACTAACATTCCTTGAGCACATTAAACAACTCAGACTTTCTTGCCTAAAGAAGTTAAATATTCTCACAATTCTTTCCGCAACAACTTGGGGAGCAGATTGATATGCACTTCTCAAACTTTATCGATCTATAGTTGGTTCAAAACTAGATTATGGAGCAGCTGTTTACGACTCGGCAAAACCAAGTGCACTGAGATGGTTAGACCCCATACACCACAGTGCACTCCATATAGCACTCGGAGCTTACCAAACTTCACCTATAGAAAGCCTTTATGCAGAAACTCATGAACCTTCACTACAGCTTAGACAACATAACTTGCTGTTGCACTATGCCGTCAAGATAAAATCTATCAGTGATCATCCAGATAGAGACTTTCTGTTTTCATATAACTGGGAAAATATATATCAAGCTTATCCATGAATGAATCAACCTGCTAACATCTGTCTGAAAGATTTACTACTAAGCTGAGAGCTTGATTATGACAACATAGCTAATGCACTTGCACAGACCATTCCACCATGGTGCATAATTCAACCCATATATGATATGTATTTTCAAACCTGGGGGAAAACCACCCTATCAAGAATAAACTACCAGCAGATACAAGCAGCATACAAAGAACAGTATCCACATCACACTTTCGTATATACGGATGGGTCTAAATCAGAGACTTGTGTAGGCGCTGCGATTAATTTTGAGGATTGTACCCTCATCCGACAACTCCCAAAAGAATGCAGTATTTTTACTGCCAAATTACAAGCCATTTCGATGGCCATCGAAATGGCTTGTAATTCATATGTATGAAATATGAATTACAATAGTATGAAAGCTATTACAAAGAACTCACAATATCAGATTATGCTGGATCCCAGGCGACACAGGAATATCTGGAAAAAAAAGAGAGCAGACAAAGCAGCAAAAGAAGCTTCCACCTCTGATTATGCCTTTTACGCAATACCATGTACAGATTACAAGTCCTTAATCCACCAAAGCAGTACAAAACAATGGCAACAACACTGGCTAGATTAGACTAACAACAAACTATCTAATTAAAGAAACACTTCGACCGTGGCCTACCAGCTTCTGATCGAATAGACAGGAAGAAGTGACACTTGCTTGATTATGAATCAGGCATACACATATGACTCAGTCTTACCTACTCAGAGGTGAAGACTCCTCCCCCACCAACATCAAAACTGTCAAGTCCCTCTAACTATACATCACTTCATGGTGAACTGTCCAAAATTTCACAGAGAACTTTCATTTTTGGCTAGTGAAAAAAGGTTAGGTTAGTTTGCACCACTAATTTGGGACAGATTCAAGCAGGCTAGTGAAAAAAAAATGTTAGGTTATATTACGCTGGAGTGCACACCCAGTTCTGAAGTTTTACAAAGGTTTCTGTATTTTTTGGTATATTTCATAACCTGACTTTAAAAGTTAGGTTAGGAAATAATAGGAAAATGTTTCCTCACCTAACTTTAAAGGTTAGAATCATTTAACGCTATTATGTTATCATCTGTTGTGTTTGTGCACCAATCAGTACGTCATCTGTCATGCCTACGTGTCAATTAGTATACCATTCTTAACTTCTACTGCAACTAACAATAACATGCACCATCTGTTTACCGAGAATGAAGTAGCAGCAAACAAGTTTGTCCAGTAAGTTTCCAGTAGTTTGCCATGGTTCTCGTGTTGGCTTTGTTTACCTTTGCCATTTTTTTTTTTTTTTTTTTTTTTTTATAATAGCTTTGAAAACACCTATGTCTTATAACCCTTTGGGATTGGGTACATATTTACATAATTTATTTTTCTTAATTATGTAAATTAATTCTATACCATTAAAGATAAAAAAGACAACATACACAAATACATAACATTTGGCTAATTTTTGATTAATCCAATTAAAATTAAAAGACAGACTGACAGAAATCCTTAAACGTTTCACAAACTTCTATTATTCCAATTTCTCCATGTCAGCAGTTTTCCCTCAGTCTGTCTTTTAATTTTAATTGGATTAATCAAAAATTAGCCAAATGTTATGTATTCGTGAATGTTATGTCTTTTTTATCTTTAATGGTAGAGAATTAGATCACAAGCTGGAAATAAATTTGCAGTTATGAAATGCAACTTTATTTCCAGCTTGTGATGTTCATAGTTGAACATGTTTTTCCTTCTTATAATTTGGTTTCTAAACGCACTGACTGAATAGTGTTTTCTGTTCATTGTCAGGTAATGAATAGAATGCCCTGTTCATAACTGACAATGTATTCCCCCACCCACTTTCTCTTCCATTGATTCAATAATCTGCCGTGGTAAAATTTAATTTCAATTCCAGTCTTCCTTCACTTAATTTATTTTTATGCTTGGTTTTTGATGAAGAAGTTTATTAAAATTAATTTCAAATTCAAAGTGAAAAATGTGTTTCATACATGGTAGTTATTAATATATACTTTTGTTAACAGTAAAATTCATTGCTTTGAAGACTGAAAAAAGCACAAATGCAAAAAATTATGATAATCCAATCGCATTTATATTTTTTATTGCATGTTAGGTATCACGGCACCTGGTGGCCTGCTTGGTAGCAGTATCATACCTGTCATAGGAATACTTATTCAGGGAGGCACTGACTCAGCTCGATTAATACTGGATCATTTAAAAAAACAACTCCCTGTGGTAGTCATCCGAGGCAGTGGTGGATTAGCAGATATTATTGCATTTGCAGAAAATGAAATTGAGTATAGGTGAATTAATTTATTTGCTGTATTTTAGTTATTATTTTATTAATTTTTTCCGAAGATTCATTCATACTGTTTCTGTATATTACTTATTTATTTACTATTGTTTAATCGGTCACTGGGTATGTTGAATGCATGGCAACAGTGCTATTTTATGCAACATCCCAACTCAAGCATTCTTCCCTCCTCCAAAAAATTGTGATACGCTTTCCATTTATATTTATTTGTATCCGCACACAATGTTAGTGTGTGCTGATGCAAAGAAATATAAATTAAAATCATTTCTTAGGCCTCCTTTACTTTCTCCTTTACTTTCTCTTATGGAATAAATTTGGAGTGACGACTCCAGCTTTTTTTTTCCAGAATTTCTGGACTTAGAATGTTCTTGGGGATCTATCTGCCAGATTTAATGTCTATGGATTAGCCCATTTCTCCCTCATCCACCAAGAAATACTGCAACACAAATCCCACCTCATGTCTCTCCATGTGAGTATAGGAGTTTTAAACTCTTAAGATGCTGGATCCCAATATGTGAATATTTGCATCTGTATATGATAACCAAGAACCACAAAACCAACTTTTTTTTTTTTTCCAATTTTCTTTTGTCATGCTGGGAATAGGGATTGCATCATTAACCACAACCATATATTTCTGGCTGCAACCTAATATTCATATCTAGGCCTGGAGACTGGCAATTCAGTAAATCAGCATGCATAAAAATAATCCAGCAATCAGTCAGCAGTGACACAAGTAGCACTATTGACAACCAACACAAACCGATTCCATGTTTAATGTGTATAACCACATTTGTAACTATTGAAGTGTAATCACATTACATAACTAATAACTGGTCATCTATGTTGCTGATCGTTGTACATGTAGGCATTCTGGTTTTATTTTACTTGACTTAATTGCAAATATACGTTTATTTAGATATTTGTTTTTGGGGTGTAAAATCTTTACGAAGTCTGATTACTGAACTTCATTGTATCTTTAATACGAAGAATGAGAATCAAATGTCTTTTAAACGGTTTCTCAAGGTACATAAATTCAGTTTTGATATCTTCTGTGTACCAGAAATTGTATTGTTGGCCATTTGTTGAGGAATGATCCTCATGCTTCAGAAAAAAAGGGTCATACAGTCAGTTGCCACATCAATTACCATTTGATGGCAAATGTGTTTTTTTTTTTTTTTTTTTTTTTTTTAATCATTTCTCTTCCTAAAATAGTTTTTCTTCATGATTTTTACAGAAAAACTGCAACTGTAGCTTTGCCATTAAATTCTGAATTTTTTTAAATTCTGCAAATTTGTGCATGAAATTTAGCATTAGCATTAGCATTAGTAGAGGCATATGATGCAAGAAAGCAAGCTTATTCAGCATCAGCCAAAAAAAAAAAAAAACAACCACTACTCCCATTTCACCCCTCAATTCGTTCGAAATACCTGTCCAGCTGAGCCTTAAATTTGTTTAGGCTATCAACTTCAACAACAAGCGATGGAAGTCTATTCCACAAACCAACTGCCTGCTGGCTAAAGGCGAATTTCCGCACATCTATCCGACATCTGTCCTTCCTCAATTTGAATTTATGCCCTCTCAGGTGATTATTCTGCGCAAGAGGAAGAATTCCATCGGCATTGAGCATGCTCAAGCCATTCAAAGCCTTGTACACCTCTATCAGATCACCTCGGCGATGCCTAGTCTCCAGGCTCTGTAATTTGCAAAACTTAAGCCTTTCTTCGTAAGAGCAACCCTTTGTTCCATTCACTAATCTTGTTGCCCTTCTCTGTACTCGTTCCAGCAGCTCTACATCCTTCTTGAAATGAGGCCTCCAGACCTGTATACAGTACTCAAGGTGTGGCCTGACCAATGCCTTATACAAGGGAATAATCACATCCCTGTCCCTGCTAGAAAAATTCCTGTATATCATTGACAAGACACCATGAGCTACTCTTGCAGCTCGTCTGCACTGCTCAGAGAACTTCATATCTGCCTGCACAATTACCCCCAGGTCCTTTTCATTCTCTACCACTGTCAGCGTAGTACCACAGAGTTGATACGTTGATCTGGGGTTACTGTTTCCCATATGTAGTACTTTACATTTGTCAATGTTAAACTTCATTTGCCACCTCTCAGCCCATCTGCTCAACCTTTCCAGATCCTGTTGCAGCAGCATAGTATCAGTAGTGTCCTTAACAACCCTGCCAACCTTTGTATCGTCTGCAAACTTGGACATTAAGCCTGATACTCCATCATCAATATCATTTATAAATACAGAAAACAACAATGGACCCAACACTGAACCCTGAGGAACTCCACTAATAACATTAGTCCACGTTGAGCAGTGTCCATTGATTACCACTCTCTGTCTTCTGCCACTCAACCATCCCTTTATCCATAGCAGCAATTTGCCTCGAATGCCACACTTCTCCAATTTGTGCAGCAGTCTTCCATGCGCAACAGTATCAAAAGCCTTTCTAAGATCCAAATATATAATATCAAAGTTATTCCCTGCATCCAGTTCTTTTGTGACTACATCATAGTATCCAATCAAATTGGTCAGACAAGACCTGCCCTTAACAAACCCATGCTGTGTCTGAGCTATAACTGAATTCTTGTCCAGATGATCCTGCAGTGCTTCTTTAACCAGTGCCTCCATTAATTTTCCTGGAACCGAAGTTAAACTAACAGGTCTATAATTACTTGTGTCAGCCTTTGATCCTCCTTTGTGAATTGGGGTTACATTTGCACATCTCCAGTCCATGGGTACCTCCCCTGAGTCCAAAGAAGCTCTCATAATTATGGCTAGGGGTTTGCTTACTTCCTTTGCTGCCTCCTTTAATATAACTGGATAGATCCCATCCACTCCGGGTGCCTTTTTTATGTTTATCCTCAACAATTTCTCCTCCACTTTCCTCTCAGTTATTAGAAAATCATCTAGCTCACTGCCAATGTTTACTTCACCTATGACATTCCCCTTCCTGAATAACTCCTCATGTGTGAATGTAGATGCAAAATACTCGTTTAGATTGTTAGCCACCTGAGCTGGATCCTCAACTGTTGAACCATCAACATCCAGTGGACCAATCTGATTCATCCCTTTCCTTCTTGAGTTTAAATAGGTAAAGAACTCTTTTCTGTTTTTCTTTGCATCCTTTGCCAAGGATTTCTCATAATCTGCCTTTGCCTGCCTAATCTCCTTTGTGACTTGGTTACAGACCAACTTATATCTATCATAGGCTTCCATGTCACCCATTAATTTGTATGTATCCCATGCATTTTTCTTCTCTGCCATATGTCTCATTAGTTCATCTGACAACCATTTAGGCCTGAACCTTGAACAATATTTCTTGGTTGGTATGTAAAGCCTGGTAGCTTCCAAGATTAGTTCCTTGAATGCTTCCCATTTTGAATTTGCTGTTGGTAACATCATCAGTTGGTCCCACTGTATAGAATTTAAATACTGTCTCAGACCATCATAGTCTCCTTTACGAAAGCAAAAACCCTTCCCTTTACCTCTGATGGTAGTTACCTCCTTGAGTAAATCCCACTTCAGCACACTGTGATCACTGCCACCCAGTGGTTCATTTATCTGCAGATTCCTAATGCATGAAGAATCACTACTGATAATCAGATCAAGAGTATTACTCCCTCTAGTTGCCTCCCGAACATGCTGGTGTAGAAAACAATCATCCAATAAATCCACAAAAGCCTTGCTAGTGTGTGAGTTTCATTGTTCAAATGTTTCATTGTTCATTGTGAGTTTCAAATTTCATTGTTCATCTCTAGTTAATGAATTATCCATGAGGTGCTAGTCTAAATATTAAACAATTTTTATTAAAAATATTTAATAAAAAATGTTAGATAATACTATAATGTTAAAATGCATTTTCTTTCTGTGCAGTTTGAAGCTAAATTTGATTTAAATGTCTGTCAGCAAAATGTGAAAGGAAGACGGTCGCAGTGATTAAGAGGACGTATACCCAAGACTTACTCTATATTATAAAATCTGATAAAAGTAACATGGTTGCTGTGTTGTATCATATGTAAATGTAATTTTTAAGTTTGAAGTGGCAGGAAATTTGATGTAATCAGAAACTTGCAAGCGAAGTCAAAGAATTTTGAGCTCCTAGGAATGGATAACTTTTTGAAAATTTTAGCTGTTTTATTGACATAATTAACATAATAAATCATATTCTATGGATAGCCTTATAGTCCTAGTCATATTCGTTAGTTTATTTTTAAATTTCGCTAGAAATTTTATAAGTTCAACTCAACATATGTAGAACCTTTGTATTGGCAATTTTGCACATATATCATATCTCATAACTTATACTGTACAGTGTGGTAGAGGAATTCTAGTGTTTTAATTGTGTAAGTAGGTATCTGGAAATTTCGAATAAGGTAGATTGGTGGTAATAGATAATTTTATTATCTATTATAATTAACTATTATCTCTTATATTATATGTTATAACTTTACAAGCATAGCGGTATAGCATAAACTTGATAATGTAATATGTATAAAGTAAACTCAGTGTAAAATATATATATATATATATATATATATTTAATAACATAAACTTGCCGAATAACCAGTGCATGGTGTTATTATTGTATTTAAGTATATTAGTTAGTGTAGGATTCTCAATTGAATTAAATTTGAACTGAAATCATACCTCAGACAAGAGCAGCAAAGCAAATGGCTCAAAATAATGGCAGTCATGTTGTTTGGGTCTCTGTGTCATCTTGGAACAAGGAAATACATGGGCTGTGTTAAGGTAACCAAGAGTAAGAACAGCTGGTAAACCCTTGGCAGAATGCACTGTTCCTAGAAGAGGTAGCTGTTATCAGTGACTCTGCTTTCAGTGAAACGGGAAACATATTTTTCAAAAAATAATAGGTGGAATAGAACCAGGGCATGTCTGCCAGGGTCAAACGTTGATCATATTGTAGAGCAGATATCATCTTTTACATGCACAAAAGCTGACATTGTTTTAAATGTTGGCACTAATGACAAGAGTAGGAGATCTAAGGACTTACTTACTTAAAAAGTACAGGGCAATGTAGAAAAAAGTTGCAAAATCTGCAATTTAAATCTGAAATTCTACCCAGACACAATAGGAGGGAGCACATGATGAGAGCACTGTCAATCAATTAGGCCATGGATAGATTATGGAAGGCTCATGGGATAGAATTTTTCTGTGTGGTCTGTGCTTGTTAATAGGAGAGACTGCTTCTACAGGGATGGAATATACTTAAATAGAAAAGATGCAAGAAAACTTACTGATGCTGTCAAGGCAGTATTAGATGGGTCAGAAAGCTGGTAGCTTGTGGGGGATGATACACAGACTAACAGATTAACGTAGCCGCAGGCAGAGGTGAAAGTGATTCTTGCACTGCTTCTGTTGGAACGTGCATCAGCCTGAGAAGCAAGGTACCAGGAATTTCAAGGCCTTCCGTGGCCTTCCTAGTAAATACATTCTTCTTCTAGGCTTTTCATACAAACTAAAAAGTACTGTTCAAGGCTTAGACCTAAATGTATTTCAGATTATCTAATGAAAGAGTGTGTTTAGTGTCAAATGACACCAGGGGTTTCCCCATTTCCGCCTAGTATACATTGTAGGTGTTAAACACAACACTGTCAATGCCAGAGGTTTAAAAGTGTATGGATCTTGTATATGTGTAGTGTCGTGTACCTCTGGTCATTTGGCTGCTGGGCCCCTAATGGGACCCAACATTGCCCACACTCCGCCCCATGGAGGCAGACCAGGTACATGAGTATTATAGTTATTTACTCTGGCAGGTCCTGCCACCTAATATCCTGAGATTTCAGTGGCTAGGACCTTAAAAAAAATAATAAAAAAACTGCTATAGATAGGGGTCAGCCAAAAGGAGTACTAATTATGTGATTTGATGTCATTAAGTTTTTGGGTGTAGGGCTCAAGCAATTTAACAAGATTCAAATGCTAGTAGTTGTAGGTTAGAGGGGAAGGTGAGACTGAAGCCTGGGGGGAAAAGACAGAGATATGAGATCCATAGACAAGATGACCCCCAAATCAGTGGAGCAGGCCTGCCCCACCAGAGCAGAAAGAGGGGTGGCGAGGGGGGGAGGAGACCAGAGGTAACCTCCCGTGGGGGCAAAGGACCAACGCAAGGGAGCGTGGCTAGAACCCCTAATGGCAGCAGCTGAGCTGTGCTGGTGGTTGTATCCCCACCTGGGACAGCATTCCACAGTATGCCAGCTAGGAACAGCCAACAGCATGGATGACCTTGTGGTCCATTAGGTTCCCATGGCCATCTGGTGGAGAAATTGGAATAGAACATGTAATTTATATCCTTTGCTCACACACAAAATTTTTTTTTTTTCTTTTTACATTTTATAGATTTGTTTTTTTTTCTCCCTACATTTCAAGGTAATATTTTATAGTTTTTACATTTTACAACTTTTTTATACTTTTTTTTTTCTCCTTCTTTTTCCATTCATCCATAATTCCCATTCACACCAGGGAGGGGTGTGACTTATTAAACAAGCAAAACTGACACCAAGCTGAAAATCCTGCCTGGCTATTATTGCTTTTAAAATAATTTAATGCTTGTTTAACTTCTTTAAAGACAAAGAAACAATTTAAACAAGCAATAATTTAAAAAAAGCTGACACAATTTAAATGACATACAAATAATAGTAATAATAAAAAAATTTAAAAAAAAGAACACACATTTATATAACAATTATACTAATGCAAATTTTTTTTTTTTTTTAAACAAACTTCCTGTCTTACTTTTACATTCTGCTTTCGACATTTATACATTAAAGACACTATTTCTCGCATTCATTCACTCATCCAGGCACACACTTTTACACCCTTACATTCATACAGCCCATTTCACTCAGACTCCACAGTCATTTGCTAATTTTACTCAATTTCCACATTTACTCTTTCAGCACTCACCCCTTCTCACACACACTGAGAGGCATAAATTATCATTCACTCACCCTTCCTAGCATTTCCTTTCATACTCTCACCTTTGCATTCACTCCAGTTCTCATTCATACTAGCATGCTTCAAAAACCTGCAGCTTACTAGTTTTTTCCAGCTGACAGGCAACCCTGGCTGCATGTCTATACCAGTCTCTTTAAAGTTCTGGCGCCTCTGTAGCCAAGTGGGCAGGAGCAGCAGTGCGTAGCACACGCTTCTTGATTAGACCGGGGTTCGAACCCGTGACCACCAAATACAGAAGATGCGGAAAGGTCAGGGAATGACCACCGCATATCCCCAGAGCAATATGGCCTTAGTTGCTAATGCTCCTAAAAACCAAACAACAACAACAACTTTAAAGTCATTTCTGTGAGTGTTGTCATGTTTGGGAACTCAGTTTGTTTTGGTTGGACATATGCTATGATAAGGGCAGTACCAGCCTGCCTTTATTCCCATCAGTCACATTTGGTTAATTTCCTATCTCTATGGTCCACTGGCAATAAGCCGAAGGAGTCCCCAGGGGCAGGGTGTCAACTCTGGTAACGTCCTGGTAATTTCTGAGTCAATTCAGGTATGTTCAGTCATTTACTGGGCATGGGGAGGGAAATGGGTTGGTTATATATTTGGTCTGTTGATTGCAAATATACCTAAATAATGCAAATATACAACTAAACTTTAATCAGGTCATACTATAAACTGAGACAGAATTAAAATAAAAATAAATCAAAATTCAATTTTAAAAATTGAAATTAAACAGATTAAATTAAAGAAGCTGAATTAGCCAAAAAAAAATTAAAGACAGGGCCATCGTATCAAAGAATGTGAGGTTGTGGTGGGAGAGGTACTGTAGTGTATATTGTTACAGGTCTTATTGCCCAATGGTCCCCCAAGTCTGTGATGATCTTTTGTAATGCAAAACAGACTATGAAGGCCAGAAAAAGTGTAGATTTTAATGTAGTTTTCAAAGCGTAGTGTTGGTCTGTTGTCCATTCAAAATTTTCTGTTGTGCCCTTGGAAGCTCAAGGTCCTATTCTTGCCCATCTTTTACCATGTGGAGGTGGACCAGGAAGTAGGGCCACATAAGTCTCTGATGGGGTGAACCCTTGCAGTGCTTAGGCTTTCCAGGGAGGACCCAAAAGAGGGTGGGGGATTTATTTTTTTTATTTCAGTCTTGGAGAAAACTACAGTGGTGGATGATAGGGAGGTTTCCACCAGGAAACAGAATAGGGGATAGAGGGGCACCCCTGCAGAGGCAACCCACATGCTACAAAGGGAACTGTTTTTTAGAGTAGTAATAGCATTTATGATGGTAATACCCACCAGGCAAAAGGTGTGGGGAGAGAGGGGCCCAAGGCCTTGGGTGAGAGAATGGGAGAAAAATCATGGGGTTTTGGTTACTATCATGGGCGTTTTTGTCAGAACTCAGATGGCCAGACCAACTCAACTCCAGTGTTAGAATTTCATGCCATGCTGCCTGAGAAAAGGAAACAGCTTGGCTTCAGCAGGGGCAGAGGGGAGTTTCTCAGGTGGGTTAGCCACACTTCAATCAAGTTGGTTGGGGTGCTTGTTTGAGACGAGGGACAACACATACACTCCAACAAGTCACACACCCGTCATGCCTATGTGTACAGAGCATACTTTTTAACATATAGACATATATTCTAGGATAAAAAACAGATGCTGAGACAAAGTCACATTTTTTTCACTCACCATTTGCCCATCACTCATTCCATCTTGCACACACATGGACTAGACAGTGTAACTAGAATATACAGTGCAACTAGGACAACCAGGACCACAATAGTATACAAGTTTTTTTTTAAACAAAGCATATACTACTCACTTGGTTATTGCATATCTTACTAACATAACCAACTCATTCACTCTGCAATTACTATAACTGTGAATACAACAAAGAAGAAAGCTAATCAGAGTGGACCTTTGTGCTGGGTGTGGGAAAGTCTTGGATAACCCAGCTGATGTTGCAGATGAAATTGGTACTTTGCATCTGTCTTTATTGACGAAAGACCCTTCATGATGAGAAGAGGCTGAGCCATATGAAATTAGTGATGTCATAATTACAGATGCTTGTTTGTAAGAAAAACTTTTGAGCATAAAGTCAAGTAAGGCTCCTAGAGTTGATGGCATATACCCTATAGTTTTGAGGGAGGGTATCGAACCATTGAGGTTAATTATGAGGGACTCTTTGGACTCAGAGGAGATTCCTTTGGATTGGAGAAGTGCTAACATATCACCAATACATAAAAGCCGTTCTAAGAGTGACATTGGTAATTACTGACTAGTTTGACTTCAGTGGTAGTAAAATCTTAGAGGCAGTGATTAAGAGGGCATTTAGATAGATATGGCATACCAAAGGACACACAGCATGGCTTTGTTAAGGTTAAATCATGCTTAACTAACTTAGTAGGCTATTCTGACACAGTTACTCATGAGCTGGATTTAGGGAATGAAATTGACATAGTTTATTTGGATTTTAGCAGAGCATTTGACTCTGTCCCTTATGAGAGGTTACTGTATAAGCTTAAACAGATTGGGATTACTGTAAAAATTATAAGATGAATTGCTGGGTGGCTGCAGGGCAGAAGGCAGAGGATTGTGATTAATCCAATCTGAAGAACATTGATTAATGGCAAGAGTGGGGTCCTGCAAGGATTGGTCCTTGGACCACTGTTGATTCTCATTTATGTAAATAACATCGACAAAGGGATGTTATTTACAAAGAAGGCGTGATGTCAAAAGTTTCAGACTACATAAAGATTAGTAGAGTCATTAATGATTATTGCCAAGCAGTGCTCCTTCAGGATGACGTGAAAAAGCTTCAGCAATGGTCAGAAATGTGGCAGCTAAGTTGTAATGCAGCAAAATGCAAGGTCTTACACATGGGGAATAGCACAAATAAATAATTCACTTATTCACCCACAAATAAATTATTCACTTGGTCGGGTTAAATTAAAAATAGTGGTAAAGGAAAAGGGATCTGGAAATTATAATATGAGCATGAAGTTTTTGAACAGTATAAACAGATAGCCAGGAAAGTCCATGGTGTCCTGTTGATGATTTATTGAATGTTATCCTGTAGAGATAGGGCAGTCATAATCCCATTGTATAAGGCAATTGTAAGACCACATTTGGAATACTGTGTTCAAGTATGGAGACCTCATCTGAAAAAAAGACATTGAGCTTCTTGAAAGAATTCAAAGACAGGAAACTTGAATGGTGAGATTGGCAGAAGAATGACCATATGAGGAAAGATTCCGATTATGTGGGCTACAGTGCTTGGTAACCAGGCACTTCAGAGGTGACCTGATTAAGGTTTGCAAGGCTCAGAGAGGGATTAGTAAAATGAATGAGGGTTGAATTCTCACTATTATAAAGAATTCCAGAATTAGGAGTCATAAATTCAAATTACAGGGCTCAGGGTTTAGACTAGATTGTAAGAAGTTTTCTATTAGCCAGCGAGTCATTGATTTCTGGAACAAGTTGCCCTTGCAGGTAGTTGAGACTGACAGTTTAAATAAATTCAAAGGTCTTGTCCCGCTACTACAAAGCTCTCTTTGTCCCTGCCATCACGTATGGCTCCCTTGTCTGGTATGTGAGGGCAGGTCCAGAAGTGAATAAAAGGATCCTCAAAACCATTCAGAGGACCATTCTCCTTACCATGACGAGAGCAACTAGAATGACTAGCATGGCTGCCATCCAGGTCCTGGTAGGGGTTCTTCCCTGGACCTCGGGAATACCCACTGCAGTCTGCTCTTCCATCTTGCTAGAAACACATCGGCTACAATGTATGACCTCAGCACTGACATCACTAATGACCGCAACTTTGAGAAGAGAAGAATCACTGACCACCTCGTCCAGATTTGGCAGAGGAGATGGAGCGACACAGAAAAATGCACAGTGACTAGAAGATTCCTCCCTACTGTCACCAAGCTTTACCCTAAGGTGCCAGCGTGGTTTCACCCCAGTCGGAATACCACTTTCCTCCTTACAGGACACGGCCCGTTTAAAGCTAAGTTTCACTAATTTGCCATTATAGATGGCAAGTTAGTGAAATCCAGTATAAACATCCATACAGCCATCCAGTATAAACGCGGACTGTCCCTGTGGCAACCCAGAGTCCTGGAGACACTTAATGTTCGACTATGAACTATGACTATGCCTGATAATAGCAATCCAATATATACCAGACAACCAAGAACCCAGACTGTTAGACACTCAAGAGGACTACAAGGCACTCAGTCAATATGCCCAGGATCTATTTTCCAGAAGGAAAACATTGATAGCAGTACACCAAAGGCAACTCAGCTAGGACTGCAGGAGGTCAAACAAGAACGTGACACATAAATAAAATTTACCATAATGTATGAGGCTATCTCGCAGCACCCATTCTGTGATACCCAGAATTCACACTCCTGAAAGTAAACAGAAGAAAACTCCAATTCACTGCACAACAAAGGCCTGATAATAAAAATTACAGATCCCCAGATTTAAGGGTCATAAATTCAAATTACAGGCAAGCCAATTGTGAATTACATAAATTCACAATTGGCTTGCCAGAACAAGACCTTGTCATTGAGTCAGTGGTGACACTACTGAACCTGACACCTCCATTTGGACTACAGCGGAGATACAATAGGCGATATGGCCTATTGGCTACCCAAAACCACACTCGCTTGTGTGGACCTGTTTTTTCCTATTTCCTGGGGAGGGGGAGGAGAGTTTTTTTTTTCTCCCCTCCCCATATTTTCACTCTGGTGGGGCATGAGCATGCCCCACTGAAAATGGAGGTCACCTTCTTATCTGACACCTCTTCTTCCTATTTCATCCCCCAGTCTTCACAGTCTCCTCCCTACACTTTCTCTTTTACAGTGACTGCCCCACCTCCAAATTTAAATCACATCAAATTTTGCCCGACCTTTTAGGCTCTCTAGAAATAGTTCTTTCAGCGTAAAACCCCATACAGTGCTTTCCAAAAGTAGTTTTACCTAAATCAACCACGATTGCTCCAACCTTTATTTTAGGTCCTAGCCACTGAAATCTCGGGAAAGTAAGTGGTAGGACCTACCAGAGTATAATTAGCCTCTTGGTACACCCAGCCAGCATCCCTGTTGCTAGCTGGGTATACCAAGCTATGTAATGTCGGGTTCCACTAGGGGCCCATCGGCCAACATGCCAGATGAACAGTGGGCACAACAAACTACATACCACATGACCCATACATTATTTTTTAAACCTCTGGCATAGACAGGGTACTGTCAATGTTCGATGTACTGTCACTTGATACATAGAACATACGCGGAGATGGGAGAAATCCCCAGAGCCGTCTGACCGTCAACATACCTATACCTACCTCACGCAGGTGGGGCACAGGTCCCACCTGTGTGAGGAGGCATCTCCGTAGCCAGGTGGGTAGGAGCAGCAGTGCGTAGCACACGCTTCTTGATTAGACCGGGGTTCGAGCCCATGACCACCAAATACGGAGGATGTGAAAAGGCCAGAGAATGACCACCGCATATCCCCGGAGCAATATGGCCTTAGTTGTTAATGCTCCTAAAAACCAAATAACAACAACAACCTGTGTGAGGAGGGAAGCATATAATTTGTATTTTCTTATCTACTTGGTATTTTTTGCCAGTGCAGCAAAAGCCTATGGCTTCCTTGCACTATATGGCAAATATTATTGCAAGTACATGACTTAGCTTGTATTTGAGATATGAGAATATATATATATATATTTTTTTTTTATTTATTTATTTTTTTTTTGTTTTCATATATATAAACATATATTCAGGAGTGCACATTTAACTGAATATATGTCCATTCATTACAGCCTGTGCAATATAGCATAAATATAGACTACACACTTTTTTTTAAAATCAGGCTAAGGATACACAGCCACAACAGCCATACAACCATACTCTGGGTCCTCCTTGGGCGAGGGATTCCCTCAGCCTGGCAAGGCATTATACAAACACGCTTGCAGCTGCCCAACACATAGACAGCCTCGTCTGCATTGGAAGCCACACTGGCCCCTGGTACCCTCATGCCTCTGTGGAGTACTGGACCTTATTTTTGAATTTGAATTTAGTCAGGAGTAGAGTTTTATCCTTGTATATTTAGGACATTCACCAGTACAAACCCATCAACACACACAGGCAATGACAGCCATCCAGTATAACCATATATTAATATGGACAGTTTGGGGGGGGCACCATAGGCACATTGGGTATGAACCCCCCTTGTCATCTCACCCTCTGTGGACTGTTCCCAGTTTTCTTGCCATCAGCATTGCAGCTCAGTGGCAATTCTTTTTCCTTTCCCTTTTGGGATCTATTGCCAGATCAAGGGTAATGCCCAGATGTTTGGTGGGCATGGCTTTTCTAAGTCTATAATATAGACCTCCATGTACTATTTCCAAATCCAGAGAAAGAATACCTGCCAAGACTTTCAGGGTGGGGGGATGATCACTGTACAGCAAGCTCTGGTTATAGTCAGCAGTATGTTTCTTTGTATGCTTTTCAATTTGTGCTTATTCCTGCCTATTGTTGTTCTAGTATACCAAATCCCAGCCCCATAAATTATGACTAGAATGAATACTGCTTTATAAATTAGTGAGAGTGTTTTCTTGAGTCCCCAGTCTGGAGATCACAGGTGCAAAATTTCTTATTTTCTTTGCCACGTGTTCAATATAAGGATACAAGGATAACTTGTTATCAAATATGATCCCATGATATTTTAATTCTTGGACCATTTTGATATAGGCACCTGAGATTTTAATTACGGGTGCTCTTGATAGATGGTCTTTCGGTAAAATTATTTTTATTTTTTTCTCGAGGTATTTTTAAGTTGTGGAGTAGTGTCCACTGTTGAAGAGTAAGTTAGCCTGAGTTTCCAGAGCCACAAGGGCATTCACCTTCACAGTGCTAACAAGGTCATTCACAAAGGTGAAGGCATCTGCAGGGGCAAGATACATGTTTAGGAACTCATCTAGTCCAAAAGATTGGAACCAGCACTGAGCTCTAAGGGCATCCTTTCTTTACTGTCCTATTTGTTTCCTGAAATATAGTCGTCACTGTTACTTTTCTGTTTTCCAGATAGGTAACAGGTGATTTTGTGAAGGTTCTGGAGGACATTGGTCTGGCATAGCCTTCTGAAGATGCTGGGCCACCACAGAGGGTGTCAAAAGCACCGGAAAAATCAACAGAATGACTCGCATATATTTTTATTCAGTATTCTGAACTATATTTATTAGTTGTTGCATGGCATCTTCAGTAATATTTCCTGGCCTGAAGCCAAACTGTTTGTCTGATTGCAAAACTGCTCTCTGGTAGTGGTCCAGTAGCTGGGTTAATAAGAGTCTCTCCAAGAGCTTACCAAGCACAGGGATCAGCGCTATAGGCTAGTAAGATCTGGGCTTGCTAGGTGCTTTTCTGGATTTTTTAGGGTAAGCCTCAGTAGTGTCTGCTTCCAATGAGGTGGGGAACACCTCCTGGGAAAAGCAGTGGTTGAATAGGTTTAAGAGATTGCCAGGGTAGGCTGTGGCAAATTTTTTGACAGCCTCCACTTCTAATAGAACAAATCTGGGGCACTTGTTATTTTTATGTGCAGTCTGATGCAGCCTTTAGTTCATTCTGTTTCACTATAATAAGTTTTATTTGTTATCTGTTAATTTCTAGCTCTGAGATTAGAGCTTGGTTGTCATTAGGTAATAGTGCATTGAATATAATTTTTACAGTGTATTTCCAAGTAAGGGTAGGGGTGCCCGTGGTGGTGGTGGTGATGTTTACCACTTTGCCTGATGGAAGCTTTTTAGTAACAGTGTAGTAAACTCTCCAAGGGTCTGCATTCTCTGGATCTCTGGTTGTATCAACTAGTTGTTGACAGGATTCCTTTTCCTGTGCCATATGAAAAACTGCCACTAGAGGGCCAGTATAGATAGTTGAGTGATTTTTGTGCTCTGTCATTTTGTGCCTAAAACAGTGGTTTACCAGAACCTGTCAAACAATTAATATATTACAACAGTTGTCCAAAGTCTTGTGAAGGTAGTAAGATATTAATGGGGGACAAGGCTCCAGAGATAAGTATATTTAATTTTTAATTTTGTTATAACTCCTATATTCATAAGCAATATTCGTTGAGTTACTTTGATTACCACCTGCTGTTGCATCCCAGACAAAGATAAGGTGGTTGCTGATAGTTGGCCTACACGATTGCCTATAGGCTTTTTTCATCTGCCTGGACATTGTTCTCCCCCCATAAAGTGCATTTCTCCCTTCTACCCCTAGCCGTATGTCTGATTTTGAAACCTCAGGAGACATGATGAAAGCAATAGTTGACCTATTTGGCACAGGAGAAAGCCTGTCTTTCTTGAATAAATGTAACTTCTCATAAGATGTACTGCTGAAACTTTCTAGTATGGTTACCTGAACTTCTTAGATTGAAAATCATTGATCCTGTATTCCTGAGATGCACCATTCTTTTGGTCGTGGTTGTGGAGATACCTTACTGAGTACCTGTTGTGATGCCTAGTTTATGGTGCCATTGTGATTTAGCACTTCCCTTTAGAAGAAATCACCTTTTTTAGAGGACTCTTCTTTCCACAGTGCCCCCAAGGAGGATTCTTTTGCTGTTGTTGACATCAAAACATACTTTGTTATTACTGTCTACTGATTTATCTCTCATTGTAATACCTGATACCATTTTCTTAGCATTGTAATACAAGGTCACATTTTTTATAACTAACTAAGAGTTGTCCTTGTCTGGTGAAGGCTTTATGAGAAAATCCTTGCAGAAGATTAAACTGTTCATCGGAGTGAAGAGAGATGATTCATTACCATGAGAAAATGGTTGATGCACAGCAGTCAAAGGCTGATGATGATCCAAGTTGAAAAGAACATGCTGCCAGTTTTCTGGGCTGCCACAGTTAAGAGGGGAGAATCAGGCAGATTAAACATAGCAAGTTTAGCAAGAAGGGAACTGTGGCCAGTTAGAAGAAAAAGAGTATGGTGATTGACAGAACCATTTTATAACAAACTTGTGTAAAGCAAAATACATAGATGGAATAAACTTTCTTGTGACCATACTTTGGAAGAAGAAGACCACTGACTTTGTCAGAGTTTGACTAGGTGGTACCAACAATGAGTCTTTTCATTGCAGTGGATAGTAAGAGTTATATCGAAAATGGCATGTCTGAGATAATAAGTGATTTGGAAGTCCAAAGGAGGCAACCATTTAAAACCTGTAGTGCAGCTTTTGAGACAGTGCAACAGAAACAACTTGTCGTTAAGATCATACATCTTTGGATGGAAGAGAGGTTCTCTTGGATAGCAACCTTCTTGGTATACCAAAACCAGGTGATAGTGCTATAGGTACAACTTGGAAGAAACACCACTTTGTACAAATGACGAAAAGTGTAGTAGTTAATACCCTAGAACTTTGTTGATGAATAAGAGGGTTACAGCTGGGGTCATCTGAAAGAAGAATTGCATCAATTATAGCATTGACAGTGCTAGTCCAAGTCAGAGTTTCAGCATTGTGAGAGCCAACAGTCTTAAATTTCTGTAGGGGGAACCTTGTTTTTATAGAGACAATGAATTAGACCCCAAGGGTTGGAATTACCTGCAAGTTAGAACAAATGTTCTTCAAGTAGATCTTTTACTGTCATTTATGGCCCTGACGTATTGCCTTCTGAGGTCACGATATTCATTTTTAAACTGCTCAATGTCATCCAGCTTTTACAATGTCATTGGAAGGACTGGCTAGCACAAACAACACAACACTGTAAGATGGTCAAATCATGACTCTACCATGGTGTTGGATGTTTAGGCAACACTTTCCTCATAGCAGCATGAGGGATGGCCATGAACAAAGCATCCTGGTGCAGAATAGAGCATAATCAGGTGCAGAATAATTAGAGATAGTATTCATCATAGAGTTTGGGAATGAGAATTGAAAAGCATCATCAAAATGAGGCCAGAATATACATTTGAGGGAAAAATGCCAAAAAAAAAAAGTCCTGCAGAGGAAAAGAAGTATCTGAGAAGGAAGGCTTAATCACAAAGGTAATAGTTCTGTGATCACTAGAGCAAATGCCAGAGTTAACAGACCAATCAAAACAGTGGAAGCATTGGCAAATGAAATCAGAGTTATGTCAATATTACTCTCTCTCTCTCTCTCTCTCTCTCTCTCTCTCTCTCTCTCTCTCTCTCTCTCTCTCTCTCTCTCTCTCTCCCCCCCCCTCCAGAAGTAGAGCTGAAGGTAAAAGACATTTCAGGGAGTAAAAGAGAGAAAAACAAGAGAGAAAGTCTGCCTTTAGAGGCAGAAGAAGAAGAAAACTAGAGTAGAGACTTTGCATTGATAATATTATCAAAATATTGAAGATAAACAGTGATATCGGAAGTAGGTGGACAGCATAAAGAAATGCTAGAATCCAAAACATGATGATAAGAGAATTGATTTTGAACATTCAGATTAGAGTTTGTTATAACAAAGGTAGAGCATGGCTCAGCATGATTGGGCTAAACAACAAGCATGGACAGAGGGTAGCCAGAAACTTTGCCTTGTTGATAATATGGTTCTTGAAGGGCCAGTTTGTCAAACTGGTGAACATTCAGATATTGCTGAACTTCATCTGAAACTAGATGACTTGTGTGCATTAAATTAAAGGATATGTAAGTCAGAATTGATAGAGCCGTCTACAGTAGAAGAATGGTTATAAGGTGTATTACTCTTAGTTTGTTCTTAAGTGTATCCGTTCTTTAGCTTAATCTATAAACTGGACATTGCGGATAACAAATAGTGTCTGGAATCCTTCTTTCTAGCGTTACAGTTTGCACATATTGGAGGTTCAGATTTACCTGGGCATTTGCTAAACACATGGCCACACTTGCAGCAGCAACCACAAGTGCAGGACTACTGCTACTGCTGACATGTGGTGATGGTGTGACTATAGCCTAGGCAGATGTAACATTTTGTCACCACCACAAAAGATCTAAATTCGTGGGCAGTGAACCTAATGTCAAGATGCTGTAATGGAATATTAATTTATATAACTGAGGAGAAATGCCAATGACTCAAATGTTTACATTATTTTTGGATGCAGACTTAGTTGAAAAGTCAATTCCTTGGTAAGATATTAGAGCCTTGCAGATTTTTGAAACATCTTCAAGAAACTGTTTTTTAGATAAGTTCTCCATATCAAAAATAAGTATAGCCAGGTCAGATTTTTGTCGTTTAGGGGATCCTCACACTCAACAAAGCTGGTAGGGATGCAGTTTTTGCTGTATCAACCTCTGAGTCAGTTTCCTTAACAACGCCCTTATTATGAATAAGCCTCATAGCTTTTATTTTAATGTCCTTCAAACTTTCCTTCGATGCCTTGGTCACTTCCAATTTAACACCTTGTCTGGTACTCAGATTACAGTTTTCACCTGCATTTAAAATAGTAATATTCTGTTCATCAGGAGCTGAAGCCAGACTTAGCTGCAATGGTGGCTAGAGAGGAAGAGATCGCCTTTAATCCAGGTGCTAGGAAACCAGGTGAAATATGTAGTATTTGAGCATAAGTCAAGGTGGTAGAAACAGGAGGTGCAGAAAGAGAAACATGATTTTAATTTTCTTCCAGTTTAGTCTGAAGTTTTGTGTTCTCTAAGAAAAGTTTATTTAAAGCATGTTCAAGGCTGGCCCAGTACTGAAGAATCTGTTGATATTCCTTTGATTATAGAACCCTATATTTGGCATGGCAAAATGTCTCATTATCCAGTCACTGCCAGGATAATTACAGCTGACCATCCTGCACTTCTTCTGCTATTATCACTTTCAATCAACACATGGATGTTACAATCACTACTGGATTCTGTAATCAGTTCATTACTTGTGCCCTTAGTACTTGGTAATTTTAGATCTGCTTACTTTTTTTCTGTCTACTGTCTGCCATCTTCTGATCTGAAAACTAATTTCACATTTCTTGATTATGCTTTGACTGCCGAGTGCTTCAAACATTTTTATTGGCAGTAACTTTAATGCTAAGACCTCATCCTGGTTTAGCTCCTATTCTGATTTCAATCACCTCTTAGATGATTTTATTCTCCAGCATCAGCTAAATATCCTTAATTGTCTTACCATGCCATTCACATTTCAAACATTAGAGTTCATCTAACATTGATATTTCTCTCTCTTGTAATTCTCTTTATCCATTTATCACTTCTTGGGATGTTATTGATGACAAAACTACTTCTGATCCCTGTATTATTGCTTGTCTTTTTGATAATGAAAATGTTTCTGTACCTTTACCTTTGAAATCCCTTTCTCATTATCCTTTGAACAATCTGGACTGGAAAATTTTTCTGGAGTTCTGGGAACTAATTTTGTTTCACTGACTCACTCACTCGATGAATTATGTGTTGCTGAATTGGCTTCTTCTGTTTAGGTTGCTCTAATTAAAACTGCTAGCTCCACTTTTAAATTAAAAATACATTTCTCCAAAATCAACTGCTGATGGACTTCAGAACTTTTGGTTGCCAGGCATTAGCATTAGCAAGGGCACATGATGCAAGAAAGCAAGCTTATATAGCATTAGCCATAAAAAAAAACCCCACCCCTTATTTCTTTTGCTCTAAATGTTTGTCAAGTTCCGCCTTGAATCTATTTAAGCTATCAACTTCTACAACGACAGATGGAAGTTTGTTCCAGCAATCAACCACCCGCTGGCTAAAGGCAAATTTCCGCACGTCTATCCTACATCTGTCTTTCCTCAATCTGGATTTATGCCCTCTCAGGTGATTATTCTGAGCAAGAGGAAGAATTCCATCAGCATTGAGCATGCTCAAACCATTCAAGGCTTTATACACCTCAATCAGATCACCTCACAGGTGCCTAGTCTCCAGACACTGTAATTTTCAAAACTTAAGCTTTTCTGTGTAAGAGCAACCCTTTCTTCTGTTCACTAATCTTGTTACCCTTCTCTGTACTCGTTCCAACAGCACTACATCCTCCTTAAAATGAGGCCTCCAGACCTGTATACAGTACTCAAGGTGTGGCCTGACCATTGCCTTATACAAGGGGATAATCACCTCCTTATCCCTACTAGAAAAATTCCTGTATATCATTGACAAGCCACCATGAGCTACTCTTGCAGACCGTCTGCACTGCTCAGAAAACTTCATATCTGCCTGCACAATTACCCCCAGGTCCATTTCATATTCTACCACTGTCAGTGTGGTACCACAGAGTTGATACGTTACTCTGGAATTACTGCTTCCCATATGTAGCACTTTGCATTTGTCTATGTTAAACTTCATTTGCCACCTCTCAGCCCATCTGCTCAACTTTTATAGATCCTGATGCAGCAGTGTACTGTCATTAGTGTCATTAACAACCCTGCCAACCTTTGTGGCGTCTGCAAACTTGGACATTAAGCCTGATATACCATCATCAATATCATTTATAAATACAGAAAACAACAGTGGACACAACACTGAACCCTGAGGGACTCCATTAATAATATTAGTCCACGATGAGCAGTGTCCATCGATTACCACTCTCTGTCTCTTCTCCCACTCAACCATTCCTTTATCCATAACAGCAATTTGCCTCCAATGCCACACTGCTCCAATTTGTGCAGCAGTCTTCCATGTGCAACAGTTTCAGAAGCCTTTCTAAGATCCAAATATATGATATCAAAGTTATTCCCTGTATCCAGTTCCTTTGTGACTACATCATAGTATCCAATCAAATTAGTCAGACAAGACTTCCCCTTAACAAACCAATGCTGTGTCTGAGCTATAACAGAAGTCTTGTCCAGATGATCCTGCTGTGCTTTTTTAACCAGTGCCTCCATTAATTTTTCCTGGTACAGAAGTTAAACTAACAGGTCTATAATTACTTGTGTTGCCCTTTGATCCTCCTTTGTGAATTGGGGTCATATTTGCACAACATCCAATCCATGGGTACCTCCCCTGAGTCCAGGGAAGCTCTCATAATTATGGCTAATGGTTTGCTTACTTCCTTTGCTGCTTCCTTTAATATAAATGGATAGATTCCATCCACCCCAGGTGCCTTTCTTATGTTTATCTTCAACAATTTCGCCTCCACTTTACTCTCAGTTATTACAAGATTATCTAGCTTACTGCCAGAGTTGAATACACCTCTGGCATTCCCCTCCCTGAATAACTCCTTGTGTGTGAATGTAGATGCAAAATATTCATTTAGTTTGTTAGCTACCTGAGCAGGATCATCAACAAGTTAAACTATTGATATCAAGTGGACCAATCTGATTCATTCCCCTCCTTCTAGAGTTTACATAAGTAAAGAACTCTTTGCTGTTTTTCTTTGCATCCTTTGCCAAAGATTTCTCGTAATCTGCCTTCGCCTCACTAACCTCCTTTGTAATTTGGTTACACACCAGTTTATACAGGGCATCTCAAAAATATTGGTACAAATGTTTAGGGTAGGTAGGTAACATCTAAAGGAATGTGAATCGCATAGGAACCCATAAATGGAAACGTCACTGTAAGTCGGTACACGGTGCTGTTCATCAGTTTGGAAGACGGAAAATTTCTGGTTTACTCATTCAAGCAGTAGTCACCGCACGAAGAGCATGCATCGATATACGAACTGTGAGCTGGCAGACATACACTTAGTATATGGATTAGCAAAGGGCCCACATGGTGTGCACCCCCATGCGGCACAACATCGCTTCGCAATAAATGTGTGGGCAGGTATGGTTGGTGACTGCTTAGTCGGCCCATACCTGTTACCATCCCCCATGAACTCTGCTAAATATTGGATCTTTCTTGAACAAGTTCTACCAGGGTTACTTGATAATGTTCCAGCAAATGTGAGATGCAACATTTGGTTTCAACATGACGGGGTGCTTGCCCGTTATGGAAGGTGTGTTTGTGACCATTTGAAAAGGCGTTTGAGGCATCGATGGATTGGCTGTGGTGGACCCGTTGCCTGGCCCCAAGCTCACCTGATTTATCGAGAATTGAGGAGACGGAAATGAATCTCATGGCGAGACTCGCCTGCACTGCTGCTACTGTCAAAGAAACTCTAGGTGTGTTCAACCGTGTCCACCAATCCATGCTGCGACGGTGTCACGCATGCATCACATCTCATGGTGGAACCTTCGAGCATCTGTTGTAACCTCATGAAATGCATCCGTCTCATACTCTATTGTTAATATTATGTCAAATAAATGTTTGCCACTAAATACTGTCTTGTGTAATTTCTGCTTCTTGTGCCTGTGCTACTACTTTCCCGTGACGTTTCCGGTTATGGGTTTCTATGCGATTCACATTCTTTTAGATGTTACCTACCTCCCTTAAACGTTTGTACCAATATTTTTGAGACACCATGTATCGATTATAGGCTTCTGTGTCACATGTTAATTTATATGTATCCCATGCATTTTTCTTCTCACATGTCTAATTAGTTCATCTGACATCCATTTAGGCCTGAATCTTGAACAATATTTCTTTGTTGGTATGAGAAGCCTAGTAGCTTCCAAGATTAATTCTTTGAATGGTTCCCATTTTGAATTTGCTGTTGGTAACATCAGTTGGTCCCACCATATAGAATTTAAATACTGTCTCAGACCACCGTAGTCGCCTTTAAGAAATCAAAAACCCTTCCCTTTACCCGTGATGGTAGTTACCTCTTTGAGTAAATCCCGCTTCAGCACACTGTGTTCACTGCCACCTAGTGGTTCATTTACCTGCAGATTCTTGATGCATGAATAGTCTAGTTGACTCCCGAACATGCTGCTGTAGAAAACAATCATCCAATAAATCCACAAAAGCCTTGTTAGTGTGTGAGTGACCAATCCACAAATTCCAATCTCTGGGAAATTAAAATCCCCCATTATAAAACACTCAGGTTTACTGGCCCACTGTATTTCTCTGCACTATTGCTCATTATACTCATCTAATTAATTTGGCCTATAACATATACCTACTCTCATTTTTCTTTTCCCGGTGCTTATGTCACACCAAACAGACTCAACTTTGCATTGTCCACCAACATCAGTTGGATGCACTTTCTTAGATTTTATGTTTTTCTTAACTAACGGCATAACTCCTCCTCCCTTTCTGTCCTGTCTATCCTTCCTGTACACATTGTACTCCCCAAATTCCAGTTCTGCACTGCTTATGTGTCTGTGACACCATGTCTCCGATATCCCAACAATATCTGCCTTTGATGTCTTGACTAGCACTTCTAGCTCAGAGAATTTATTAACTATAATCCTATCATTGGTGTACATGCAAGTATACATGCATCTGTTTCTACTCTTAGTTACCCTAACACAGCCCATGTATTTACTTGTTCCACTATGATTCCCAGCAGTCCTGGAAATCCCCATTGCCTTGCTTTCCAGGCTGCTGCTCAATTGCATTTCAATAGAAGTAGTGCAAGAATCACTTTTACCTCTGCCAGTGGCTACTGTTAAACTATTAGTCCGTGTATCCCCCCAAGCTAGCAGTTTTCCGACCAATCTATGTGTGCCTCGATAGCATCAGCAAATATTCTTGCACCCTTTCTATTTAAGTGTATCCCATTGCAGTCTCTCCTTTTAACAAGCACAGACCAGGCTGAGAAAAATTCTACCCCTTGAGCCTTGCACAATCTCTCCAGGACCAATTTGATCGACAAAGCTCTCATCATATACTCCCTTCTATCGTGTCTGGGCAGAATTGCAGACACTTTCAAATCAACCCTAACTCACGGCTTTTTTTTTTCAGCATTGACTTGTACTTGTTAAGTAATTCCGCCGGTCTCCTACTCTTAATATCATTAGTGCCAACGTGTACAATAATATCTCCCTTTGTGCCCTTAAAAGATGATATCTGCTCTACAACGTCATCAACCTTTGCCCCCGGCAGACATACCCTGGTCCTGTTCCATCTATCCTTTTTGCACAATATGTTTCCCTGACAATAGAGTCGCCTACAACAACTGTTCATCGTGCACGAAAAAATCTATCAGTGACATAGAGCTACTTGGTCTCCTCACAATGTTCAAAGATTGAAGGCCATCTATTGTGATCTAAAAAAGGATTATGTAAAGGCTATTACTAAAAGTAAAATATCATCATGGCAGAAATTAGTTTCAAATTTCAGCAACAAGGATCCTTCAAGTCTAATTTATAAAATTGTAAGGAACAGGTTGATCTCCCCTGTTATTTTTAGCTATAATCTCCAACGATATGGAATATACTGAATGTCGTGATACAGTAAACAATATTCTCAGCTCTCTTTTCTCTTCTGAAGATCAATCTGGAGATGATCCAGAACACCATATGAGCAGACAGCTTAATGCCCAATATTCTCCTTAACTGTGTTCAGATCCATTCCCAATTAATGAGCTCAAGGCTGCAGTTCAAAAAAATCAAACCCAATAAATGTCTGGCTTTCAGTGCTGTAACAGGAGAATTTATAGTTCGTCTCTAAATAGGCCTAAAAGGCTGGGACAATTCATTTTGATGATTAAACTTCACACCAGCCAGAAGATAAATAAATTTTCAATACTGTAACTAAAAACACTTTATTTACAATAAAATAAATATAGAATAGATATATATTTACAATAAAAATAAATAACACTGATAAATTATACTAAAAAACCTAGAAATTAAAAGCGATAAAATTTGCTGTAGCTTTTGGAGGCAGCAGTCTCCTTCCTCAGCAGCATATGTCTACTGTGCGGCACATCCTTAAATAGCAGATCCACAGCACACGTCACATGGTTCCACGGTTTGAATTTTCCATTTGCGTACCGGAACCAGAAATGGCTCGGGACCGCGCTAGTTGAAACCGTTCATCACGTCAAAGAACGACGGTTTCCAGGAGGGGGTGTAGATGTACACCCCCTATCCCTATTAATAGTATTGCTAGCTGCCCCAATACGTAAGCTCTCAAGCCATTTACAGTCCCAGAACCCCTGTGAATGATGTGTGATGACCGCATCCTCCGGGGAAATTTGGTGTTGTTTCTCCCAGAAATGTTCTGCCAACAGCAGACTTCCCATAATTTGCGGACTTTATTGCCTTTACATGCTCCCCCAGCCAGTCTTTTAGTTGCTGCCCCATCTCACCCACATAACACACCCCACAATCCGGGCATTTAATTTCGTACACCACCCCACTGCTGGCTTCTTTGGATATGGGGTCTTGAACTCGAGATATCACTGTGTGCAACCTCTGACCTGGGAGTTGCACACATCGTATCTGACATCCCCGAACTATACGTACAATGTGGTCTGAAAGGCCCGGATAGTAGGGAATGTATGCAGTGCTCACAGGGGCAAACTGCTCATTACGGGTGGACTCTACTCCTCTAATGGCTCTGTCTAACACCCTCTGGGGATAGCTGCACCTCTTGAGGTCTGCTATGACCCGAACAATTTCATTATCTTTATCCTCGGAAGTGCTGCAGTGGGACCCCACCCTGTCTATTAGGGGGAACCCATGGCTGTGCCATAGTGGCACAGCCATGGGTTCCCCCATTAGTGCCATAGTGGCCAATTTAGTTATGGAAGAGTTAGAAGTCAGGATTTTTGAGGATTTGGAATTTCCCATGTACAGGTGGAGGAGATATGTTGATGATACATTCTCCATTATACAAAGGGGGAGGGAGGATCAGGTACTTAATGTACTTAATAGTTTCTCCCCTTTTATCAAATTTACTTCGGAGGTGGAAGCAGAGGGAACCTTGCCATTCCTTGACGTATTGGTAATTAGGGAAGGTGGTAGGCTTAAGTCCAAGGTATTTAGAAAGCCGATGTGCCGGGGTCAATATACCCATTATACCTTGGCACAAGTCAGCCAACACAAAAACAGTGTGGTCAAGATATTAATAGACAGGGTGGGGTCCTACTGCAGCACCTCCGAGGATAAAGATAATGAAATTGTTCGGGTCACAGCAGACCTCAAGAAGTGCAGCTTACCCCCAGAGGGTGTTAGACAGAGCCATTAGAGGATTAGAGTCCACCCGTAATGAGCAGTTCGCCCCTGTGAGCACTGCATACATTCCCTACTATCCGGGCCTTTCAGACCACATTGCACGTATAGTTCGGGGGTGTCAGATAAGCTGTGTGCAACTCCCAGGCCGGAGGTTGCACATAGTAATATCTCAATTTAAAGACCCCATATCCAAAGAAGCCAGCAGTGTAGTGGTGTACAAAATTAAATGCCCAGATTGTGGGTGAGACAGGGCGGTGACTAAAAGACCGGTTGGAGGAGCATGTAAATGCAATAAAGTCCGCAAATTATGGGAAGTCTGCTGTGGCAGAACATTTCTGGGAGAAACAACACCAAATTTCCCTGGAGGATGCTGTCATCACACATCATGCACAGGGGTTGTGGACCGTAAATGGCTTGAGAGCTTACGTATTTGGGCAGCTAGCAATACTATTAATAGGGATAGGGGTGTACGTCTACACCCCCTCCTGGAAACTGTCATTCTTGGACGTGATGAATGGTTTCAACTAGTGCGCTCCTGAGCCATTTCCGGTCCTGGTGCGCAAATGGAAAATTCCAACCCCGGGAACCATGTGACGTGTGCCGTGGATCTGCTATTTAAGGATGTGCTGCACAGTAGACATATGCTGCTGAGGAAGGAGACTGCTGCCTCCGAAAGCTACAGCAAATTTTATCACTTTTAATTTCTAGGTGTTTTAGTATATTTTATCAGTGTTATTTATTTTTATTGTAAATATATATCTATTCTATATTTATTTTATTGTAAATAAAGTGTTTTTATGAAAATTTATTTATCTTCCGGCTGGTGTGAAGTTTAATCATCAACAATTTATAGTTCAATTTTTCTCTCTAAATTCAACTATTTTATTTAATCTACATGACAAATATAGATTAACTAAAATGTCAGGGATCCTTCCTAATATTTTGGAAATGTGTTCTACTGAAATATTATAAAACCTGGCAAACCTCCTTCCGTACGTCTTGTTTATAGACCAATCACCCCCTTGTCCGTCCTAGGGCAAGTGTTTGAAAGATTGCTACCTTTCAGCTTTCTTCACTTCTGAACAACTGTTGCTTTGCTGTTAATCATTATGATTTCTTCCCTGGTTATGGTACTGAAGTTGTTCTTGTTGAATTTGTGAGACTCATCCATCTCACCACTCATACTTACACTCTTGCTGTTTTTGTGGACTTTTGAGGACATCTTTGATTCCTTTAGTGAGAAAGCATCTTAAAATGTTGCCGTCTTCTTCAGTGTTCTAAGCTGCTTTATTTAACCATTAGAGATTATTTTTTCAACAGATTTGTCACTGTAGTCTCCAGTTATCATACCATAACTAGACCTGTTTTTGATGGCTGTTCTCAGGCTCTTTTTTAGATCCCTTCTTCTGGAACCTAATCCTCAATCGATGGCTCTTAAGCAGTATGAATGTTATTCCTCATTAGCATTTGCTGATGATCTAGTCTTATTTTTTTTTACTGTAATTCAAGAACTCGGCTGGAAGTTAATCCCAAAAATGTTTTAAAGGATCTTTTTAATTGGGCTTCTCTTAATAAATTAAAAATCTCTACAACTAAAACTTGTATAATGGTTTTTAATGATCATTGTTCCTGCAAGTAGACCTCCACTCATCAAAATTAATAACCAGTCTGTTCCTTTTGTAACAACTAATTATTTGGGTCTTAAAATCGATTAATGTTTATACTCCATATTACTCTTTTTCGGATAAAATTAAAAAGTTTATAGTTATTTTGTTTGTATTTTTAGGTAGGAGTATGGACTTAGTGCAAAAATCCATTTGTTTCATTTATAAAACTGTTGGTCTTCCAATTTTTGCTTCTAGGGCTGAGGCTGGTTTCATCATGCCAAGCACCTTACCATTCAGTCAAAGTTTAAATTCTATTCAGCATGCTTTCCTTCTTGCCCTTGTTCATGCTTGTCACACGCTCTCCACCCATGCACTCCAAATTTTTGCTAGTACCCCTCCCCTTGATCTTCTCTGAGATCAAGGAGGACATTCTTATTATATCTGTCCTCTTCACAGAGGATGTTCTTATTATATCCGACAAGATTGTTGTTATGAATGTGATAACATTTTAATTGATCCTACAGCATGTCCAAAAAAAAGAAAATTCTCACTGTTTCTAAATTTTAATTTCTTGTTGGCAAGAACATTGGTCTTCCTCATCCAGAGGTAGAAATGCTTATAAGTATTTTCTATCTGTCTCCATTTTCAGCAAGGCTACACTGCAGTGGTTCACTTCAAGCTTGCTCACTTGTTATATCCTTTTCAGCTATAGCTCAACTAAAATCAAGATATTTTATTTCAACCTTTTCACAACAAAGTTTGTTTTTGTGGCACTCCTAAGGATCCTCACCATATGTTATTCTACTGTCCAGCTTACAAATCCTCTAGACAAAGGTTATTTTCAAACACCAGTCCTGTCTTACCCGGCCACAAAAATATATTTGTCTTCTAAAAATGACTTTCAAGCACTCAAGTCTTTGCTCTTGAGGTCTTCTTATTGCGATGGATGCTACTTTTACCAACCATTAAACTACAGTCTTCATAAGCTCCAAGTGGAATTCTAGCTTTTACTGAAAGTACATATGCAATGTTTTGGATGATTATTGTAACTTGTAAAACACACTTATAAACTATTGACAACTAAACTTTTGAGATTTGTCTGTTAATTTTATTATTATAGCTTACTGATTTGATACTTTTTAATCACGGGACATAGCTGCTCTGACATGGGCCTTTTTATCTCAATTCTCTGTATGTAACTTGTGTAAACCTGACTGTAATTCTTACTTGATTGATTTAGACTTAATGACTTTATTTGTTTATTGTACTGTATTGGTTTGGTTAATTTTGTTTAGATGCACCTGCATATTGTGTGGATTTTCAGTTTTATAATATTGTCTAATTTCTCCATTCTTCCTTTTATTTACTCCCTTCTTTCTTTTTTCATTTATCTTATTATTTTTTTATTTTTATTAATTTTTTATTTTATTTTTCATTTTTTATTTTTTTTATTTATTTAGTTTTGCAGGTAGTTGAGACATAGACTGTCTTAACTGCAGGATGGTTGGCACCCACTGGTGTTGCGCTACCTCCAGTGGGTACTGGTTATTATGTGCCTCCGTAGCCAGGTGGGCAGGAGCGGCAGTGCGTAGCACACGCTTCTTGATTAGACTGGGGTTCGAACCCATGACTACCAAATACGGAGGATGCGAAAAGGTCAGGGAATGACCACCGCATATCCCCGGAGCAATATGGCCTTAGTTGCTAATGCTCCTAAAAACCAAATAACAACAACAGCACTGGTTATTGTCCATTTTATGACCAGCCTATGAGATTATGATTTATGAGATATGGATGGACTGGGCAGGCTTTCCAGGTGATCACCTTTCTGGTAACTGATTGGCCAGAAACACCTAAACAACACAACGACAACACTTTCACTGCATAAACACAACATTGCACACCTTTCTGGCCTTTTGCAGAGTGTTGTTCCATCAGAGCATACCATAGCAGAGTTGAACTAAAGTTCTGGAGCTGTCCTGCATAAGATACTGTATGTGTCTACATGTGCATTATGAGAGTTGTGTAGTGTTCCTGAGGGTTATATAGGTTTCCCTCAGGGTATTAACCTCATTTTCAGGCCAGGTAGCTCTTGCCCTTTGGAAGTGCTTTTCCTCACCCAGTGGACCATTTGCCGGAGGGATTCCAGTTCTGGGAACCACCAGGGAACTGCATTTTTCCTTAGTTTCTTTTTATACATGGAATTACTACAAGCTTTTAACATTACCTCTATAATTTTTTTAGAATGATCCTCGGAGTTTAACTGGGTGAGTGCATCTGATGGGATTGTATGCATTTCTTGTGTTACTGTTTGCTGGAAGAAGTCCCATTTGATTTTTTGATTTATGTCTTGTAATGTTAAAATAGGGAAGGGTCCTCCAATTGTCACACAAGTTTGAATGTGATGGCTCTGCAATCTGATGTTGTTCAAGCTTCTTGGATGTGCCAGTCTGTTATTTTATGGACTGTGGAGGCTTTAGCCAGCATAACTTCAATGTTCGATTCCCATAGAGTAGCTAAAGGTGGGCAGGTTGTGAGGTCTGTTCACAACTTCAAATATAGTAACAAGGAAATCCTCCAATTGCTGACCATTGAGTCCAAGCGTGGTTCCCAGCTAGGCTGTGCCAAAGTTAGGATCGGATTGGCAATTAGCATCCATTGTCACCAGTATTCTCTGATCTTGTAATGTTGCGAAAGCTGTTTGCAGATAGTGACTAGTAGGAGTGATGACTTCTCCTGGCCTGCAGTAGACAGAGATGACATGAAGAAAGCCAAGGTGACTAGTAATTTGCATACATGCTGTGGAGCTAGTGTATAAAGAGTTTACTTTTGTCACAGTGAGTTTGGTGTTTCCGACCACTACAGTTGCCCAGGTTGTGTTGGAGGTGGTTTCCACTATTCTAAAAGACAAGGGCGGGGAAGTAACCACTGACCATACTCCCATGAGTGTATGGTTCCTGGACGTTGAGGATATCTATATTTTGCTTTTCCATTTTTAGTTTCACTTGGTCAACTATAGCATGAACTCTTTATGAATTTAGTTGAAAGAACTTCAGTGCCATATAGCTAGAGTGATTATCCATAATTTATCTTAGCCTTATACTGTTTAACAGCACACTGGTAAACAGGGCAATTAGGGTCTTTGATAGAATGGTTAAAACTGAGGTGCATAGCCTTGCAGTTCACCTGAGAGTTTCTTGTTTCTTAGATGGCATCAGTATGAACTATGATGGCACAGTGCCCACATGAGCTACCCTTTTGCAAGCAGGTGTGAGATGTGTGACTGAACATTTGACAATTGGAACATTTTATGACAGCATAATATTTCTTTATGCACTGGGATTTCCACCTGGAATATATTCATTATTGGTGTTGCAGCAACTTCCATATCTGGGGAGGGGAGTGTGATTTCAAATACACAATTTAGGCAAGCTGGTGATCTGGCCTTTGTTGTGCATTGTATTATTATTTCTTTTGCAAATTCCTCCATAGTCAGGTGATCCTCAAAATTCTGGTAATAAATGCCCTCCAGGGTTCTAAAGGTGGGGGGGGGGGATCCTTCTCCACATTGAAAGTATTATAGAGGATCCTTTAGATTTGAGAGCCTCTACTTTCAGCCCCAGTTTAATAACTTCTGGATGATTAATGGTGTCAATGTCCTGCACTGAAGCAGTTTTAATAATCGCTCCTGTAATTCTTGTCTTTTTACAAACTTAACTTTTATATTTCTCATACGTTGTGTTAGTTAAGTTACTGCCTGATGCACAGCTTCACTGGAGTATAGCTGTGCAATGTCGATAGTAGGTCTCAGTATGATCAAGTATTTTTCTTTGTTTTGAGTTTTTTCCCTTCATTAAAGGGTTTTTTTTTTTTCCCCTTTTATCCTGATTTGAACTTTGTTTGATTTTCTCAGCTAGTTGTCTCCTAAGTGCCTGCGCATAGGATATAGTTTTCTTTTATCTTTGTTTGTTATTTCAAGCTTAGTCTGTAAAATTTGATCTTCCACATGAAATCAGTTGGCTTTTCTTTCCAATTTTGTCCACTAGTCAATGATCTGGACCCCTACAGCAGAAGTTATTCTATTAGATTGAGCTGCTGTAAGGTTTTCGAGTTCTTGCCATATTCTTTGGAATAGAATCTAACACAGAAAGGGATTGCATGCCAACTGTATCTGCACTGTCATTTCTGGGTACATTATGGGATTCTTGTACTACATCAGGTATTTCCTCTACCTCACTCTTTTGAGGAGAGGTTACTGGTGATCTGGAGGTGGATTTTTGTGCTTTTCTCTACCTCCTTTTAGCTGCAAGACCAGGCCTGAGATCTGTTTCATCCTCTGCATTTGCGGTAGCATTTCTGGTTGCTCTCTTGATGACTCTAGACCTCATCATCACCCATGAACCAGATGACATAATAGGGCTGACAGGAACCAGTAGGAAGTGATCACAGAGTTCTATGGTGGACGATGAAGAGAGAGAGGTAGCACTAGTTAAAGGCAAAGGAATAGGTTATAATTCAGGAAAGGAAATTACGATGGCTTAAGGAGCTACATGACCTCCAGTTACTGAGTAGATATCTCACAGAGAACAAATACAATTGAATTATGATATACTTTTAAAACATTAATCACAGAAGGCTTGAATGTATAAATACCATTTAAAAATTACTCCACGAGGAAGATTCAAAGTTGGATGAATAATGAAGTTGCCAGATTAAAAGAACAGAAAAAGACCGCATGGAAAAGATACAGAGCAATAAAAAGTACTGAAGCCTATAACAGCTACAAATTGATCTGTAATAGTGCCACAGAAAAGGTTAGGCTGGTAAAGAGAACAAATAGTGGGGATAAGGAATTCTTCACATATATAAATGCAAAAAGGAGAAGAACAAACCAGATCAGACCCTTATGTAATGGATGTGGGATAGTATTAGACACCCCAGCTGATGTTGCAGATGAACTCAACAGTTACTTTGCATTGATATTTACAGAATAAAAACCTTTTATGTCAATGAGAAATTATGGGAGTGAAGTTTAAAAATATGTAGTTAGTGATATTAAAATTTCACATGATTATTCAATAAAAAAAACTTTCGAGCCCACAGGTGAGTAAAGCTCCTGGGGTTGATGGCACATACCCTATAATTTTAAGGGATGTGGCAAGTGAGTGCGTTGAACCATTGAGGCTAATTATCAGAACATCACTGGACTCCGGAGAGATTCTGTTGCATTGGAAAAGTGCCAATGTATCTCCAATACATAAATGCAGTTCTAAGAGTGAATGGGATATTACTAGCTGGTCAGTGTAACTTGAGTAGTAGGGAAAATCATGGAGACAATGATCAAGGGTGGAATTCGGTATCATTTAGATAGAAATGGAATACTGAAGGATACTCAGCATGGTTTTGTAAAGGGAAAATCATGTTTAACTAATCTGATTAGCTGTTTTGACAGGGTCACTCAAGAGCTGGACTTAGAGAATAATTTCGACATAGTTTATTTGGATTTCAGCGAAACATTTGACTCAGTGCCACATGAGCGGTTACTTTATAAGCTGAAACAGGTTGGAATCACAGGTAAAATCCTTAGATGGATATCCAGAGAGCTTCTGGTCAGGAGGCAGAGAGTTGTGATAAATGGTTATTCCTCACATTGGGTTAATGTAAGAAGAGAAGTTCCCCATGAATCAGTATTGGGACCACTGTTGGTTTTGATTTTCTTAAATGACATCATCAGTGAAGGAATAGAGGGTGTGATGTCTAAATTTGCAGATGATGTAAAGATTGGTAGTGTAGGCAATGATCACTGCCAAGCAGAGCTTCTTCAGAGTGATCTAGATAGACTTTAGAGATGGTCAGAAAAGTTGCAGCAGTAATCCAGGAAAGTACAAAGTCTTACACCTGGGGAATACTATCCCCAAAATAACTTATACACTTGGTGGAGTTGAACTAAAGTCAGTAGTGGAAGAAAGCTCAGACATGAAGTTCTCTGAGCATTGTAAACAGGTTGCAAGGAAGTCCCATGGTATCGTATCGATTATTTATTGAACATTTGCTAGTAAAGATAAGGACATCTTAATCCCATTATATAAGGCTATTGTAAGACCACACTTGGAATACTGTGCTCAAGTATGGAGACTGCACCTAAAAAAAAAAAAAGACATCAAGCTGCTCTCGAAAGGGTCCAAAAACTCGTAACTTGTCTGGTGAGATCAGTGAAAGGGCACCCATATGAGGAAAGACCTCGAATATGTGGGTTGTACAGTTTGGAAACTAGGCATCTTAGAGGAGACTGGATTGAGGTGTTTAAGGCTCTGAGCAGCAAAAGTAAAACGAATAAGGACGAAAATTTTGCGGTTATAAATGATTCTAGAACTTGAGGCCATAAATTTAAGTTACGGGGGGGGAGAGAAGTTTAGACTGGATTGCAGGAAGTTTTATTTTAGCCAGCGAGTTATAAATTACTGGAATAAGTTACCTACATGGATGGTAGAGGCTGACAGTTTGGGGAAATTCAAAAGTCAGAGGAGGAAATGCATCGGTTGTCTGTATCCGTTTCTTTTATTATTTATTAATTATTTATTTTATTTAATTTTTTATTATTATTATTTTAGTCTTATTATTATTATTATTATTATTATTTTAGTCTTTTATTATTATTATTTTAGTTCATAACATACCAGTTGGGTGGCCATACTCAAGGAGGTGGAGAATGAAAGAGACCTAAAATTAATTATACAGTATGATATGAACTTCTCTGAGCAGTACAGACAGGCTACTAGTTCAGCTCATGAGGTTCTTTTAATGATATACAGGAATTTTGCCAGAAGAGACAAGGAGGTGATTATCATATTATATAAGACTACATATTGAATACTGCATACAGATCTGGAAGCCTCATTTTAAGAAGGATATGGATCTGGAGGCCTCCTTAGCCAAGTGGGCAGGAGCGGGAGTGCAGTAGCACACGCTCTTTGAGTAGACCGGGGTTCCAAGCCCCTGACTGCTGAATACGGTCGATCTGCCAACCCGCACTGGACCAGCGTGGCAGATTATGGTCCATTTCCCTCAACATGAATTGTTGAGGAGGCTTCCATCCTGCAGTGGGTTGATAATGGCTGCACTTTACTTTTACTTTTTTTTATGGATCTGGAACAGGTGGAGAGAAACAAAGAGTAGTCAAAAATACAAATGGGTATTCTTACCACGAAAGACTTCATTTCTGTAAATTGCAGTTCTAGGAACCTATGAGAAAACAAAGTATTTAAAAATCTTTAAATGGATTTGAAAGGAACCATTGGTAGGGAGGGGCACAAAGTGTACTCTTACAAAGGACTTCAGTTCTGTAAATTGCAGTCTGGAAACTAGGTACTTGTAAATAAAGCTAATTGAAGTGTTCATATCATTATATAGATTCAGTAAACTAAATGATGATATCTTTATTCTCTCCCAGATAACATATATATGAGGTTAAATAAATTGGAAAAATGATTGCTGGATACTTGCAGATGTGTGAAAATTTGCTTTCAGCCAGAAAGTACTTGATTGTTGGGACAAACTTTCATCTGGTGTTGTGGAAGTGGGTAGTATGAATAACTTATGGATCTGGAACTGAAAATTATCAGAGAGAGAATTGACAGTTGAGGTGGATAGTTTTTTTCCTGACTGATGCTCTGTAAGTTTGCTTCCATGCATCTTGCCACTACTAATACTAAAACAAGAAATATATTATGTGAAAAGGATAGGTCAAATGGGACCAGGGTATGACTGCCAAGAGCAAAGCTGATCGTGATATAGAACAGTTATTATTTTTTATCATAAAAATTTTATAATTTTTTATTTCACAAAACTTGGTATTAATTGTATATATTAGTACTAATGATGTTAAGTATAGGTGACTGGAGTTATTTGTCAGTATGAGACAAAATCAAGAAAAAGCTGCGAGTTAGGGAAAAATTTGAAAGTGTTAGGATTTTTTTTTTTTTTTTTTGTTAGTTGTTGGCGCATCGGCTTCTGTGACCATAATGCACCTCCCAAAATTTTTGTATTTTACTCTGATTTTACTTCAAAGCCTGAGGCGGGATTCGAACCCGCGACGTTTGGGTTGCCAGGCAGGCACTTTACCCACCTGGCTAGCCCGGTCGGCTAGGAATTTTTCACAGGCAAAATAGGAGGGAGAGTATATATGATGGGAGCTTTGTCAATCACTTCAATCATGGACTGATTATGCAGTACTCACACGATAGAATTTTAGTCAGCATAATCTATACTTGTTAACAGGATGGACTGTTTTTAGGATGCTGGGATGCACTTAAATAGAAGCGGTGCGGGAATATTTGCTGATGCTGAGGCAATTTTAATTGGGTCTGGAGGGTTCTGTTTTAGTTATTGAATGGAATAATCAATTAATGGCAGCTGTAAGCAGATGCAAAATTGATTCTTGCAGTGCTGCTCTTGGGACATGCAGCAAATTGGACTGCAGGTGTCTTGGATTACAAGGCAAGTTGAGGATTCTCATGGGACAAGCATGTGTGCACGCGCGTGCACACACACACACACACACACACACACTGATCACTGAATTGTGACCACCCCATCTGTAATGGGCTATGCCACATATCTTGTAGTATCAGAAGCTGAATGGCATCAGATGCTAGAGCAGTGATAATTTGCATCTGGTCTTACAAGTCAAAGTGATAGAGTAATGATTATGGGACCCTAGTAAAGATATCACAGAGTTTCAAAAGGGAATGATTGTAGGAACTTGTGCTTCCATAACAGAAAAGGCATGTCTTGTTAGTTGCTCATGGCCCACTGTGGTTAAGGTCTACAAAGAATGGTGTTGAATAGGTCAAACCATCTCCCACTGACAGAACTGTAAAGGATTACACAAGATGGATGTTTGTCATTAGAAAAGGGTTCAGCGCATTGTATGGGCTCATTGGTGAGTCACTGTGTGACAGTTGACATTACAATGCAATCTGGAGATTGCAAGAACAATATCCCAAATGATGATGCACTGCAAGCTCAGACATATGGAGTTCCATAGTAGACACTCAAGAGACTCTCTCTCCTCACTGCTAATCATTGTCAATGGCAAATGCCATGATGTCAACAGTGGTTAGACACTGGAGAATAGGAAATGAGTGTGCTGGTCTAATGAGTCTAAATACCTGGTGCAACATGCCAGTGGATGCCTTCATGTGTGTTGCAAGCAACATGACTCCATGGATGCATGGTGCCCACTATCCAGGCAGGTGGCAGTGGTTGCTTAATATGGAGCATATTTTGCTTGCAAGAACTAGGACCCCTGGTGTGTGTGTATATGGACAAAATTTCACTGGTGAAGAGTACTGATAGCTCTTAGGAGACCATGTTGCATTTTTTCCCAACAGAAATGGGATCTTCCAAGATAATAATGTACAGTCGGTCCTCGTATAACACGATAGTTGCGTTCCTAGAAATCCTCGTGCAATGCAAAATCGTGCAATATAAACAACAGGCTCTATGGAAAATATAGGGTTAGGTGCCGACCACCCAAGATTGGACACACATTTTTAACCAAACACAATAAATAATCGTAATAAAACAGTTACAGTTGAAAAATATAAAATTAATAATTTAATCATTTGAATTTAGATTCTTACCTTAAAAGTAAATGAAGACAGCTTGAGGGAAAGGGCTTGAGAAAGGGTTGAAGCAGCGTAATTATGGGGAAAGTGGCGGCAGGTTGTCATCATTATCGGAATTGGGAGGTGGAGGAGATGCTGATGAAGACTTTGGACGAAATGTGGTCACACCAGAACTAGAGGGCTGCGGCTCATTTTCTGCATTTTTCTTGGGTGTTTTCATAAAAAAGACATCTAGTTTCTGTTGTTTCGCAGTCTTCCTCCTTTCACAAAGCAGCTGCTTATATGGCTCCAAAGCAGACCGAATTGTATAAAGTGCTCTTCTGCTTCTTTCTGCATTATAATCGTTATCTTCTAGCCATTGCATACTTTTCTCAAATGAATTTAAAACTGAAGATAACTCTGAAGTACAAAGCAGTTTTATGGTGGTGTTCAGGCATTCAACTTCGTCGTCTTTCTCATCTTCCACCTGCCCTCCAGCAACAAGTTGTTGCAGTTCTTCAGTTGAAAGTTCTTCTTCATGAGACTGAAGCAACTCTTCTAAATCATCTTCCTCCAATTCCTCAAAGCCAACCTGCTTTGCGAGGGCAACACAATGTGCTTTTAATTTAGGAAGCTCATTTACAGGATCAAAGCCTTTAAAATTACGAATAAAATCTGGTAAAAGTGGCCGCCAAACACCATGTAAGCATTCTTTTGTCACTTCGTTCCAAGCCTCCACAATTATGTAAATTGCATTCTTAATGTTGAATCGCTTCCAGAAATCTTTAACTGTTGGTGCATTTTCACCCTCTGTTTCTGCTATCAGCATCTTAAATGTCCGTCTTGTGTAATAGTGGTTAAAAATAGCAATTACTCCTTGGTCAAGGCTCGATAAGAGATGTTGTGTTAGGCGGTAAAAACAGGATTTTGATATTTGGTGACAGTTCAGCAAGGGTTGGGGGTGACTTGGTGCATTGTCCAAAATAATTAAAATCTTAAAATTCAAATTTTTCTTTTTTCAGTAGCTTCGAAACACATCCTCAAACACATGTAGTAGAAGTTCAGTGAAGATCTGCCCTGTCATCCATCCTCTTCTGCTATTCCTAAAGTAAACACCCAGGGTAGTCCTTGTGATCCCTTTTAACGCTCGTGGATTAGCTGCATGATAAACAATAACAGGCTTCAGTTTCAAGTCGCCACTTGCATTTGCTCCTAACATAACGGTAAACCTATCCTTAGCAGCCTTGAAGCCTTGAGCTCGTGCTTCCTCTCTTGAGATATATGTTCGTGATGGCATTTTTTCCCAATACAGTCCAGTTTCATCAAAGTTGAAAATTTGGTCCAGTGTATAGCCCTCTTCCTCAATTAGTTTTTTCAGTATCGGCAGAAATGCCTTTGCTGCTGCTTCATCTGCACTCGCAGCTTCACCTGATAATTTCACATTATGGAAAGCGTGACGTTTCCTGAAATTGTTGAACCAGCCACTACTGGCAGTAAAGGGAGGCACTTCTTGAGGGTTTTCAGCTTTATTTCTGAGGTCTTCAAATATTGCCAGTGCCTTTGCTTTTATCGTAAGCAAACTTGTTCCTGATCTCTTCTTTGTTTGATCTTCTATCCAAACAGATAAGACGTTCCATCTCTTCCAGTTCTTTGTGTCTTGATCTAACTGATTTTGTTACACTTTGTGTTGTTCCTGCTATGAAAGTTTCTTTTATTTTTTCTGCATTCTTTCTAATTGTTCTCAGCGTTCCCTCATTTAGGCCTGTAGCACGCACAATATCGCATGTTCTTTCATTCCGGTCAAAGCGTTTCACAATTTCATATTTTTCTTCTATTGATATTGCTTTTCTTTTTCTCTCTGAAGTATTTTCACCAGAACGCTTCCTTTTCACACTTTTTTCAAGTATTTTACTCATTTTTTTGAGAATAGAGCACAATTATAAAATGAACAAAAATGAGGAGGCAAGCTTCATATACATAAACGCACAGCAAACAAGTAGCAACTGAATAAACGATGCAACGCCTGTGTACAACTGAATAAATGCAGTAAAGGCGTAAACACACTATTCTCACATATTACATGCTTATGTTTTACTAAAGCACATTTCTGGAAGTCACTACCATAAAACAATAAAAACAATTTGCAGTTTCCTTTTATTGGTGGTTCCTGCTAGTGGAGTCGTTATAAACGGGTAGTAAAAGTCGATCTAATTACATTTGCAATAATACCGATACAGTAGCTGAAATTCTGTTGATTTTTACGTTATTATGTTAAATGTGTTTCCCCTTCCACGAAATCATAAAAACAAATTTTCAGAATCCTCTCTTCATTCCTACTGTGTTGTTTTCAGTTGTGGTGATTTCGCCACGTTCGACTGTCATTTATTGTAAACACAAAGGCGAATCGTGCATAAGCGAATTACATTCGTGTTATATGCGACATTGTTCCCCTATTTATAAATCGTGTATGATCGAATCCGTGTAATGCAAACACGTGTTATACGAGGACAGACTGTACCTCGTCTTTGTGTCCACACTGCGCACAAGTAGTTCAAGGAATACAGTGAGGATATCACCCATCTTGATTGGCCTCCAAATTTGCTTGACCTCAATCCAACTGTGGGATGTTTTGGAATGGGAAGTGAGGTGTATGGACATGCAACCGTCAACTATTCCGACACTGTGAAAACCTTGCAGGTAGCATGATTGCATATCCATATGGATATCTTCAGCCATCTAGTGGAGTCAGTGCCTAGGTAATTAGCTGCTGTTATCTGTGGAAACAGTGGCTGAACATGGCATTAGGTAGGGAGTCATAATTGAGTCATCACTCAGTGTATATGGACTGTGTTGGCATTACTAAGAAAGCATAAATGTAAGAATATTAAAATTATGATGACACACTAATGCAGGGAATTCAATATCTCGAATATAGTGTGTACAACATGTACAGAAAGGACATATATGTATAAGGTTGAGTAGCACCTGGAATGTTCATTTAACTCTGCCAAGTACTCTGTGATGATACAGATTCTGTAGAAAAGACCAGTTGTGTGAATTTGTGTGGAACAGAACAGAACACTGGGGGGGATGGGGAGAGAGTTACAATCTTTGTTAAGAAGCACACATTCAAAAATGGTACACCATCTTAGCATGAGTTGCCAGTGTAATGTTGAGTTAGTCTGGTTGGACATAAACACTGAGAAAACAAAAATGAGAATAGGAGTATATTACAGGCTAATTGATTGATGAGTATATTGAACAATTATACAGACTAAGGTAAAGTGAGAGGGTTTTGCTTGCATAAAGGGGACTATAGCAGTCTTAGACAATATTTAAATTCTTTTCAGTGGGACCACCTGATAGCAAGTGCATTTTTAAATGGGAAGCATTTAGGGAAGTAATCATAGAAACTACTAGATATTTTTTAAATGCAGTGTGGGGGGGGGGGGTTATGATAATGTTTTTTTTTTATATATTATTTATATTTTATTCCCCTTTTAACAACTCCCCTTTATAATAACTCCCCACTTGCGCATCTGACAATTTCTTTACAGAAAATTCCAAGTTCTAGGGGAAATCTCCTTGATGTGTTTAATCCCCTTTTGGATAGGCCTTACACAGAACAACAAAGAGACACACAAATGTTGTATAAGAAAAATCAGTTTATTGGACATTTTTACATAGATACATCAAACAAAAGAAATTTATTAAACTCATGACCAAATAGATTTAATTTCATCTTCTTATAACAGAATGTATATGAGCAAGGTATTTTTGCCTATTGAGTAAACTCAAGGAGGGCTATTTCCTTTACATAAATCATAAACAACTATCTCCTCTTTTAAACTAACAAAATGTTTCTACTTCCTTACTCCTGAGTTCAATTGACTTTCAAAAGAATCTATTAACATTCTTCTTTCATTACAAAACAATTCCTACTCCAAATTGATAAAGCTCCGATACTCTTAATTTCAGTATAAATCATTACTCTGTTTTCTAACAGATTATAGCCTACAACCTTCTCTAATCTAGGTAATTATTATTACTATCAAATTTCTACAATTAACTACTTGCACATTCGAGGGTTACTGACATCCGTCTATCCCCTTCCAAAATTCATACTTAGTCATTCACTTATTTAACCAAATATTAACAAGTATCAATCACATCAAAAATTTTTTTATCTATTCCCTTCCAAAATTTATCTATATGTATATTGACTTGCCCTGGGTAATGTCCTTCAGTCCATAACATTCACTAACTTATTCATTACAATAAAGTACTACTTATACACATGTGTTCAATCAAAAGTACTGATAAATTGGTTATCAAGTGTCTATAATCGATGTGATGGTGAGAGTACTTAAACAAACTAATCACTTACTGACATAACTTGGCAGACTTCACGGTACATCCTTCTCTAAGCGAGTAGGCGATTCTTTCTATCTGGGTCGCATCTCACAATCACTGGGGGAGTTCGATATAAGATACTGGATTCCTTCCTGGGTACCTTTTTATTTCTTTATGGACGCATTAATTTCATCTGATCAGAATGGCTGTACTCTTTTTGTCCGGCTTCGGATTTCATCAGCTCCAGCGTACTTGCTCTCAGAATATCAGGCAATATCGTTCCTTCATAATGGAGTTGACTCCTTCTCATCTACTTTAAGGATCTTGAAAACTTTTCCCTCTTTTCTATGGCACGTGTTCATCTCTCACTTCGAAACTCAATCTACTTTTGACTGACTGTCTGACCGACTTCTGCACCTCAACTTCATCTTTCCACTTACTCGACTGCCTCTCTCACTAACTTATTAGATTAACGACTTAACTGTTCACTTAAAGCTTATCTCCCCCTCATACTGACTACACATTAAAACTTAGCCACTTTTCTCCACCGGCTACTCTATCTAAAAGAACTCATTCCTTTCTTTTCTTCTCCAACTCTCATCTTACTGCCCCACTCACTGACACTGACCCACTCTCATCTTACTGCTCAACTCACTCACACTCTCATCTTACTGCCCAACTCACTGACACTCCCTCACTCTCATCTGTCCGTCTCCATCCACAATTTTTCCGAGTTTGTCACGCCTTCCTACAGTGGTTCTACCCAATCTCCTCCTTCCTATATTCATTTTTATCCTTTCATTTGTTGGCAGGTCAGCCAGCCTTGTGGCACGTGATTCACAATACCCCTCTCCTTTTTTATTTCCTACCTGTTGACATCCGTTGAGCTCTTTCATGTAGGCCGAATGCATCAAAACAACTCCTTCTGTGTCATCACAGCTTGTCTCAAAAGCACTACAGACAAACCACAAATGTGTCACTGGAGACCATCGCGTCTATTTTTAGAGGCTTGTGTGTGCGTTTAGCCATATGCGTTTCCGGTGCGTGACCCCTCATAAACTTGTTGCGCCGTACCACCTGCTGGGCTTGCTATAGTATTTTCCGTCAGTTTTCTGTTTTTGACGGATGTAAAGCTAATTTTTCTGTTTTTCGTTCTTCCTACCTTTTAAGTTTTACAATCCTTACTGGATAATTCTTGTTTATAGAAACTGACGCTATTAACATTTCTCCCAACGGCAAGAATCCAAAAAGGAAAACTAACTTCAGAAGTCAAAAAAAATATTTTATTTTTGTAAGATTTTCAGATCTTACAGCAGATCCATTAAAGTGGGTGGTGAGAGAGTACTGGCAGAGCAGAGAAACATGTTCAAGGATTAAAAATACAGGAGACACAGAAGCCTAATCTGCATTCAGGTTACTAAGGAAGTTATACAAGTTAAAGCAGATTATGAGAAATGTTCGGCTGAGTACACTCATGAGCCAAAACATTATGAGCCCCTGTTTTCATGAGTGGACACATCCAGCAGTGCACACACACACACACACACACACACACACACACACACATAGACAAATGTATATTATCACTGTATTGGGTAGGGGTGCTGACCTGTCAAATGTAATTACCATAGAAAAATTTGGGAATGCTTGCAAGGTAAAAGAAAAATACCTGAAATTAAATTAAATTAAGATTAACTTAAAAATTTGTCCAGTCATCCATCCAGGGACCGACTATGGTACGGGTTCTGCAACCCCAAACAGCCCGAGCACAACTATATTCTCCTTCTTCCAATTGCTTTCTACTGTCCTTAATAACTAAAACTTATTTCTTGCGCTCAATTAGGCTGGCCGAAAGCAATATTGAGATGCTATTATTCTGCTATCGCTCCTTTTTTTTTTTTTTTTTTAAACAAAGTTTAGTGTCTTTTCTACACTACCTTGTTAGTCTTTGATTCTCCCTTTGCTGGCACTTTGCCTCATCTGTTTAGTATTAGTATTAGTATTATTAGTAACGGCCGCATGGTGCAAGAAAGCCTATGGCTTATGCTGCACCAGCCAAAAAAAAAAAATAAATAAATAAATAAATAAAATAAAATAAATAACTAAATAATAATAATTAATAAATAAAAAAAAATTAAAAAAAAAAAAATAAAAAGGAAATTAAACCTATCATCCTATGCGCTTCCCTTACCCGAAAGTACTATCCAGATGACCTTTGAATTTCCCCAAACTGTCGGCCTCTACCACCCATGAAGGCAACTTATTCCAGTAATTTATAACTCGCTGGCTAAAATAAAATTTCCTGCAGTCCAATCTAAACATTTCCCCCCGTAACTTGAATTTATGTCCCCTAGTTCTAGCATCATTTATAATCTTGAAAATTTTGTCCTCATTCATTTTACTGATGCCTCTCAGAGCCTTAAACACCTCGATCAAATCTCCTCTAAGGTGTCTAGTTTCCAAACTCTGCAACCCACATATTCGAAGTCTTTCTTCATTAGGACGCCCTTTTGTCGATCTCACCAGGCGAGTTACCCTTTTAGTATTGTGGTATTGTGGAATACCACAAGAAGCTCGATGTCTTTCTTTAGGTGCGGTCTCCATACTTGAACACAGTATTCCAAGTGTGGTCTAACATAAGCCTTATATAATGGGATTATCACGTTCCTATCTCTACTTGCAAAAGTTCGATAGATCATCGATAGGACACCATGGGCCTTCCTTGCAACCTGTTTACAATGATCAGAGAATTTCATGTCTGACCGTATCTTAACACCCAAGTCCCTTTCCTCCAGTACTGGGTTTAGTTGAACTCCACCAAGTGAATAAGTTTTTTTGGGATTACTGTTTCCCAGGTGTAATACCTTACACTTTGTTGGATTAAAGCAAGGTAAAAGCAAGGCTGCCATTTTTCTGACCATTCCTGAAGTCTATTTAGGTCTCTCTGAAGAAGCTCAGCTTGACAGTGATCATTAACTACTCTACCAATTTTAACATCTGCAAATTTAGACATCACGCCCTCTATCCCTTCATCAATGTTGTTTATGAAAATTAAAAACAACAGTGGTCCTAATACTGATCCTTGGGGAACCCCACTTCTTACATCAACCCAATCTGAGGAATAGCCATTTATCACAACCCTCTGCCTCCTGCCCTGAAGCCATTCTTCTATCCATCTAAGGATTTTCCCAGTGATTCCAACCTGTTCCAGCTTATAAAGCAACTGCTCATGTGGGACTGAGTCAAAAGCTTTGCTGAAATCTAAATAAACAATGTCGAAATTATTCCCTAAATCCAGCTCGTGAGTGACCCTTTCGAAATAGCGAACCAGATTTGTTAAACATGATTTTCCCTTTACAAAACCATGCTGAGTATCCTTGAGAATTTCAATTCGATCCAAATGATCTTGAATTCCACCCTTGATCATTGCCTCCATGATTTTCCCTACTACTGAAGTCAGACTGACAGGTCGATAATTTCCAACTTCACTTTTAGAGCCACCCTTATGTATGGGAGATACATTTGCACTTTTCCAATCCAAGGGAATCGCCCCAGAGTCTAGTGATTCTCGCATAATTAGCCGCAATGTTCAATGCACTCACTTGCCGTCTCTCTTAAGATTATAGGGTATATTCCATCAACTCCAGGAGCCTTACTGGTCTGTAGGCTCGAAAGTTTTTTCATTAAATAATCTTGCGAAATTTCAATATCATTAATTACATATTTTTTAACTTCGCTCCCACAATTTCCCATTGCCACAAAAGGCTTTTCATTTGTAAATATCGATGCAGAATAACTGTTGAGTTCATCTGCAACGGCAGCTGGTGTATTTATTACTATCCCATTTCCCTTACGTAAAGGTCCGATCTGGTTTGTCCTGCTCTTCTTGGCATTTATATATGTGATGAATTCTTTATTCCCCCCTCTTTGCTCTGTTTGCTAGTGATTTCTCATAAACTGCCTTTGCCTGTCGAACCTTTTCTGTGGCTCTATTACACATCACCTTGTAGCTGTTATAGGCTTCAGTACTTTTTATTGCTCTGTAACCTTCCCATGCCACCTTTTTCTGCTCAAGTAATGCGGCAACTTCACTATTCATCCAACTTGGAACCCTTCTCGTGGAGTATTTTTTCAATGGTATATACGCATTCAAGGCATCTGTGATTATTGTTTTAAAAGCATACCACAGTTCAATTGTATTCATTCTCTGCGCGATTTCTACCCAGTTAATAGAGGCCATGTAGTACCTTAAGGCATCGTAATTTCCTTTTCTGAAATTAAAACCCATTCCTTTGCTGTTAACTACTGCTACCTCTCTCGTCATCATCCACCGTAGAACTCCGTGATCACTTCCTGCTACTGGTTCCTCTACTGTCAGCCCTGTTATGTCATCTGATTCATGTGTGATGATGAGGTCTAGGATATTCTTTTCTCTAGTACTTTCCCTGACATGTTGATACAAATAACAGTCATCTAGTTGATTTAAAAATTTTGTTCCACATGTCGAGTTTCCTTCCCATTTACTCCAATCAATTAGAGGCAAATTGAAATCACCCATAATAAGACATTGACGCTTACTTGCCCATTCCATTTGCATGTAGAGGCTTTTGTCATAATATGTGTTAACTACCTTCTGTTCTATTGCCCTAATTAATGTTCTGCTTTGTAAAATATTCCTGGATAAAGATGTAATATTACTTACATTAATCGTCCCCCCCATCGGGGTTACTTCAGCTGATATCAATATACTGTACAGAGAAGCCGTCCGGGCTAGCCGGGTGGGTATAGTGCCTGCCTGGCAACCCTTTGCCTCGGGTTCGAATCCCGCTTTGGGCTTGGATCAAAGTACTGCAAAAACCCCAGGGGCTCACATCTGGTGGGTTATGGGCTTGGCACACCCAGGGTCCTGAACTGGATATCATCATTCTTCTCTTTCTTGGTGATTCCCTTCTCTCTCTCTCTCTCTCTCTCTCTCTCTCTCAGGGTAACTGGGAAATTTTTTTTTTGGCTGGTGCAGCATAAGTCTCAGGCTTCCTTGCACCATATGGCTAATAATAATAATAATAATAATAATAAAAACCTTGGGAGGTGCATTATGGCCACAGAAGCCGATGCACCAACAACTACCAAAAAAAAAAAAAAAAATGTACAGAAAACTATCGGCTTTCATCTTTGGTTTCCGATGTGGCTCTGTATTCACCATACTCAGCTAATTTTGCCAATTCCGGTCTAAGCACACAGTAAGTTGTCATAAACTTGACTTTCCTTAGACTAGTATAAGGTCATCTTCCTCTACTACCACTACTACTATGGGATAGTGAAAACATTTTTAAGCAGTTTTTATGCTCCTTCAAGCCTCTTCCCAATTCCCAACTAATGAGATGCTTACAGTCTGGGCCAACCATGCGAAGGGAGATAATATCCAACAAAATGATGTGCTACACCTCAGTTTGTTTATATTCCCCATAGCTTCAGCATTGCTGGCCCCAATTAATTGAATATAAATGTACTGTCAAAAATGAAGGGACTTTTTTTGGAAGCATTCTATATACAGGAGTTTACCAAAATGGTAAACAGAAACATTAGCAGAGTTTACATTCACATAGTATGTCCAAAATCTATTTTCTGGTGAAGAAAACAGGAGTCGACCTTTTTTTTTTTTCTTCTGCAGAAAACAGGAGTCGACCTTTTTTCTTTCTTCTGCAGAAAACAGGAGTCCATCACCACCAAAGAAGTGATATAGTGGCACTTCCAGTACTAGACAAGCAGTTTGTTCCAGATCGCTGATACTCATTAGGTAGTCTGCTCATCTATTATGGTCACTCTCCCTGAGGTAGATACCACACAGCCTTAGTTAACATAGCTGCCAAAGATCTTTTCCTTTCCAGATACTTGCTGTGAATTTTGGCCAAGAGTGCTCTAGCTTAAAAGACAGACACTTTTCTCTTCTCAAGGTGCTCAATCAGTGGTCATGAGGGAGAACATCTTGCTTCTTTGTTTTACAATTTTAGAGACAAATGGTTCCTTCTTATTTTTTTATTTCTTTATATAGTTGCAACATGTTAGTGCTTGTTGAAAATTTTATATCATTATTTGGCATATTTATATGTAACTTCATTTTATAAATTTATTATGTCTTTACAATTCAGTGCAGCATATTTATTTTACAAACTGTTCATCCCTGCATTATTGATGATGTCCTTTAACTCTTTCATATTGAAATAAGTATTTTTCTTAATTTGTCATTTTGTTCAACATTACTTACATTAATAAATACTCTAATATAAAAAAAAAAAAATTCTTTTGATTCAAAGTGTTTTTTTTTATGTAGACCTCAAGGCATTAATGATGCAGAATTTGTGGAGAATGTACTCAAACCTGAACTGTCTAGCAAAATCTCTTATAACTTCCCCAAATTAAGAGATAATAAACTTGCAAGAAATATGTTTCGAGATAGGATTTTAGAATGTCTTAGATATGCCAAACAGGTATGTAATTATTGTAAGTGTAGTGTATTCATTTATTTCACTAAAGATTAATTTAAGGTGTTTTCATTCTGTAGGGCACTGTGGATTTTTTTGCCGACCACCAGCTTGTTGCATATTGTTATATGTATAATACCATTAAATATAGAGTCCATTAATCAATTTAAAATCACATATACCTGATGCATGTATGTGCCAAACAGCATATATGTGCTGTGATGCATATATGCATCAAGAGGCACCACTGATGCATAAGGATGCATATATGTGGTCGTTCTTTAGTGGTCATGGTCTCACGCATGTGCATACACACATGCGCGTGCACACACACACACACACACACACTGAACTCTGAGTTATTTGCAGAAATGCTTCTTTTTATTTATACACTTCTTGGTACACAGTTTTATTTATTCTTTACTTGTGTTAAGATTAGTAATGTACTTGTGTTAAGTATGTGGAAAAAACTTTTGATAAAATTTTGAGGTCTATTTGAATTTATAGCTTGGCACAAAAGTAAGTTTTTGCTTTTATCTGTGCTTTACAGACTTACTTTTCAACCATTGTTTATTTTTAGGAGTTGTTCCCCAACATTCCAAAAATACAACGAAATGAGCATGCCTTCTCAAATATGCCGTGAATGTGTTAAACTCATTAAGGCTAAATGAACTAGCTTTTCTTTAATTATTGTTGTGCAGTTGACATTAAAAATAGGGGATACCTGTTTTACCTAGGTCTTCTAGTGTATTTTTGTAAACTTCAGTGGTTAGATGAGGATACAGATTAACGTAGCTGAGTACTCAGCATTGGAATTTTTTAAAAATCCTCTGAATTTCTGCTTATTTCATTAACAAAACTTTGGTCTTTGGGACTGTCATCACAGACATTTTCTTAGGTATGACAAGCTGGACTTGCTATCTGGATGCCTAAAACACTGATAGAACTGGTATTCAGGTGACACCTGAGTGGGGGGGGCGCCTCCGTAGCCAGGTGGGAAGGAGCAGCAGTGCATAGCACACACTTCTTGATTAGACCGGGGTTCGAGCCCGTCACCACCAAATACGGAGGATGTGGAAAGGTCAGGGAATGACCACCGCATATCCCGGAGCAATATGGCCTTAGTTGCTAATGCTCCTAAAAATCAAATAACAAACAAACAAACAAACAAACAGACAGACACCTGAGTGAAGTGGACTGAATTTCAGCAAAGTCCAATTGTTCTGCAACAACCAAATTCTCTGCTTGCACCTTCACGTTGGTAGAAGTGTTAGTAACCCTGAATATGTGTACAAGTCCTGAAATGTACAAGACCGGCGGAATTACTTAGCAAGTACAGGTCACTGCTGAAAAAAAGCCGTGAATTAGGGTTGAACTTGAAAGTGTCTGCAATTCTGCCCAGACACGATAGGAGGGAGTATATGATGAGAGCCTTGTCGATCAATTCGGCCCTGGAGGGATTGTGCAAGGCTCAAGGGGTAGAATTTTTTTCAGCCTGGACTGTACTTGTTAACAGGAGAGATTGCTTCTACAGGGATGGGATACACTTAAATAGAAAGGGTGCAAGAATTTTTGCTGATGCTGTCGAGGCAGTGTTAGGTGGGTCGGAAAACTGCTAGTTGGGGGGGATACAAGGACTAATAGATTAACAGTAGCCACTGGCAGAGGTGGAAGTGATTCTTGCACTGCTTCTATTGATATGAGCAGAAGTCTGAAAAACAAGATGCAGGATATTTCAGAGACTGCTGGTAGTCATTGCGGTACAAGTAAACACATGGGTTGCGTTAGGGTAGCAAAGAATAGAAACAGGTGCATGTATACCTGCGTGTACACCAATGCTAGGAGTTTGGTAAATAAATTTGATGAATTTGAGGTATTGCTCAAAACATCAAAGGCAGATATTGTTGGGATATCAGAGACGTGGTGTCACACAGATATAAGTAATGCGGAACTGGAATTTGGGGAATACAATGTGTATAGAAAGGATAGACAGGACAGGAGGGGAGGAGGGGTTATGCTATTAATTAAGAAACACATAAAGTCCAAGGAAGTGAAGCCAGTTGACATCGATGGACAGGGCAGTGCCGAATCAGTTTGGTGTGACATAAGCATAGGGAAATCAAAATTGAGAGTAGGAGTGTGCTATAGGCCTAATGACTCTGATGAGTATAATAAGATATTGTACAGGGAAATAGAGTGGGCCAGTAAATCAGAGAGTCTTATAATGGGGGATTTTAATTTCCCAGATATTGACTGGAATTTGTGGGTTGGTCACTCGCACACTAGCAAGGCTTTTGTGGATTTATTGGATGATTGTTTTCTACATCAGCATGTTCGTGAGGCAACAAGAGGGAGCAATACTCTTGATCTGATTATCAGTAGTGACTCTTCGTGCATTAAGAACCTGCAGATAAATGAACCACTAGGTGGCAGTGATCACAGTGTGTTGAAGTGGGATTTACTCAAGGAGGTAACTACCATCAGAGGTAAAGGGAAGGGTTTTTGTTTTCGTAAAGGCGACTATGATGGTCTGAGACAGTATTTAAATTCTGTACAGTGGGACCAACTGATGATGTTACCAACAGCAAACTCTAAATGGGAAGCATTCAAGGAACTAATCTTGGAGGCTACCAGGCTTTACATACCAACTAAGAAATATTGTTCAAGGTTTAGGCCTAAATGGTTGTCAGATGAACTAATGAGACATGTGGCAGAGAAGAAAAATGCATGGGATACATATAAATTAATGGGTGACATGGAAGCCTATGATAGATATAAGTTGGTCTGTAACCAAGTCACAAAGGAGATTAGGCAGGCAAAGGCAGACTACGAAAAATCCTTGGCAAAGGATGCAAAGAAAAACAGAAAAGAGTTCTTTACATACTTGAACTCGAGAAGGAAAGGGATGAATCAGATTGGTCCACTGGATATTGATGGTTCAACAGTTGAGGATCCTGCTCAGGTGGCTAACAATCTAAACGAGTATTTTGCATCTACATTCACGCATGAGGAGTTATTCAGGAAGGAGAATGATGTAGGTAAAGTAAACATTGGCAGTGAGCTGGATGATTTTGTAATAACTGAGAGGAAAGTGGAGGAGAGATTGTTGAGGATAAACATAAAAAAGGCACCTGGGGTGGATGGGATCTATCCAGTTATATTAAAGGAGGCAGCAAAGGAAGTATGCAAACCCCTAGCCATAATTATGAGAGCTTCTTTGGACTCAGGGGAGGTACCCATAGACTGGAGATGTGCAAATGTAACCCCAATTCACAAAGGAGGATCAAAGGCTGACACAAGTAATTATAGACCTGTTAGTTTAACTTCTGTTCCAGGTAAATTAATGGAGGCACTGGTTAAAGAAGCACTGCAGGATCATCTAGACAAGAATTCAGTTATAGCTCAGACGCAGCATGGTTTTGTTAAGGGCAGGTCTTGCCTGACCAATTTGATTGGATACTATGATGTAGTCACAAAAGAACTGGATGCAGGGAATAACTTTGATATTATATATTTGGATCTTAGAAAGGCTTTTGATACTGTTGCACATGGAAGACTGCTGCACAAATTGGAGCAGTGTGGCATTGGAGGCAAATTGCTACTATGGATAAGGGGATGGTTGAGTGGCAGAAGACAGAGAGTGGTAATCAATGGACACTGCTCAACGTGGACTAATGTTATTAGTGGAGTTCCTCAAGGTTCAGTGTTGGGTCCGTTGTTGTTTTCGGTGTTTATGAATGATATTGATGATGGGATATCAAGTTTAATGTCCAAGTTTGCAGATGATACAAAGGTTGGCAGGGTCGTTAAGGACACTACTGACGCTATGCTGCTGCAACAGGATCTGGAAAGGTTGAACAGATGGGCTGAGAGGTGGCAAATGAAGTTTAACATTGACAAATGTAAAGTACTACATATGGGAAACAGTAACCCCAGAGCAACGTATCAACTCTGCGGTACTGCACTGACAGTGGTGGAGAATGAAAAGGACCTGGGGGTAATTGTGCAGGGAGATATGAAGTTCTCTGAGCAGTGCAGACGAGCTGCAAGAGTAGCTCATGGTGTCTTGTCAATGATATACAGGAATTTTTCTAGCAGGGATAAGGAGGTGATTATTCCCTTGTATAAGGCAATGGTTAGGCCACATCTTGAGTACTGTATACAGGTCTGGAGGCCTCATTTCAAGAAGGATGTAGAGCTGCTGGAACGGGTACAGAGAAGGGCAACAAGATTAGTAAATGGAACAAAGGGTTGCTCTTACGAAGAAAGGCTTAAGTTTTGCAAATTACAGAGTCTGGAGACTAGGCACCGGCGAGGTGATCTGATAGAGGTGTATAAGGCCTTGAATGGTTTGAGCATGCTCAATGCCAATGGGATTCTTCATCTTTCTCAGAATAATCACCTCAGAGGGCATAAATTCAAATTGAGGAAGGACGGATGTCGGATAGATGTGCGGAAATTTGCCTTTGGCCAGCGGGTGGTTGGTTGGTGGAACCGACTTCCATCACTTGTTGTTGAAGTTGATAGCCTAAACAAATTTAAAGCTCAACTGGACAGGTATTTCGAACGAACGGAGGGGTGAAATGGGAGTGGGTTTTTTTTTTTTTTTTTTTTTTTGGCTGATGCTGAATAAGCTTGCTTTCTTGCATCGTATGCCTCTACTAATGCTAATGCTAATGCTAATGCTAATGCTAAATACAGGTGGAGGTGGTCACCTCAATACTGGTGGTGACCAACCATGTGTGAACCAATGTAAAATGGTGTAGTAACCACACCATGCAGAAGAATGCTGCTCTTCTGTTTACCAGGGAGTACTAGATGATAGATGATTCTCATCAACTGGTGTAATACCACCACTTTGCTTATTAAAGGTTTGAAGAGGTGTAACCGTGTTTAGTCTCCAGAGCAATGCTCCAGCAAACCCCATCATGCTGTATGAATGTCTTTGGAGGTTATGATGGGCATTATGGCAAGATGTATTCTTCCTTACAATTAGAGGATACAGATCTAAAACAGTTTGCAGACCGGATCAGGGGCATATTCAGCGGTGGGCAGAGAGGGCATATGCCCTCCTTAACCGAAAATTTGAAATTAAAGAAAAAGAATGCTGGAGGTTCTAAAAAAAACTCAAAAGCCAGTTGCCATGCTCCCCCCCCTCCCCCTTTACAATGATACCTGGATATGCCACTGGACAGGATAATAGATAGTCCATTGAACCAACCTATTGGTAACTCTCTAGGAAGCATCTGATTCAGTTAGTATATAATCTCACTGCCTCTACTCTGACAGATGGTGTCTGGAGGGAGTCAGAGTAGTGTGTATGCAAGGGACATTGTTGAGATTACTTTATCTCAGGGAGCTGGGTATATTCTTGCCTTGTGTATGCCATATCCAAAAATTTCATTACTTCATATAGCATGTCCTCCCCACCTTTTCTTATTACACAGTACAGTCTGTCCTCGTATAGCACGATAGTTGTGTTCCTAGAAACCCTCGTGCAATGCAAAATCGTGCAATATAAACAACAGGCCCTATAGGAAAAATGGGGTTAGGTGCCGACCACCCAAGATTGAACACACATTTGGAACCAAAACATTACCAAACACAATAAATAATCGGGTAATTTTAATTGTTATAAAATACTTACATATTTTATAACGATTAAAATACGTAATAAAAAATAATATTATAATATTTTTTTATTTTTATTATAATATAATAATAAAAAATATTTATTTTTTATTATTTATTTAAATAATAAAAATTTATTAATAAAATATTAAAAATGTATTATATTAAATAAAATAGTCGTAATAAAATACTTACGTATTTTATAATACGTAAGTATAAATTATAATACGTAAGTCGTAATAAAATGCTTACATATTTTATTACGTAATAAAATATTGCTAATGCTTTTGCTTCTGTTGTAAGCAAACTTGTTTTTTGTTTGATTTTCTATCCAAACAGATGACAGCCATTCCATCTCTTCCAATTCTTTGTGTCTTAATCTAATGGATTTTAATTACACTTTGTGTTGTTCCTGCTATGAAAGTTGTTTTTATTTTCTCTGTATTCTTTCTAATTCTTGGCATTGCCTCATTTCGGTCTGTAGCACGTGCAATATCACATGGTCTTTCATTTTGCTCAAAGCGTTTCACAATTTCATATTTTTTCTCTATCGACAGAGGCGGACTGGCCATAAGCCTTACCCGGGAAATCCCGGTGGGCCAGAGGCTGGTGTGATTTTGGCCATAAACTGTAGTATGAAGCCACTATAAATTTTCCCGGGTAAGAATTTTTGACCCAGTCCACCCCTGTTTATCGATATTGCTTTTTTTTTTTTTCTCTCTGAATCTGCAGTGTCTTCGCCAGGATGCTTCCTTTTCACACCTTTTAAGTATTTTACTAATTTTTTGGAAATAAAGCACAATTACAAAACGAGGAGGCACGCTTGATACACATAAACAAAGCTGCGCCCATGTAGCAACTGAATAAACAACACCGTAAAGGCCGAGATACACTATTAACACCTCACATTTTACTAAAGCACATTTCTGGGGGTTACTACCATAAAACAATTTCCAGTTGCGTTTCTGCTAGTGGAATCTGTTATAAACTGGTAGTAAACGGCATCTAATTGAATTTGCGATTATATCGATAGCTGGAATTGTGTTGGTTTTTACGTTATTATGGTGAAATGTTGTTTCCCCTTCACTGATATAAAAAACATAAATACATTTTCAGAATCTTCTCTTCATTCCTATCGTGTTGTGTTCGGTTGGTGTGATTGCCATTTCTTGTAAACACAAAGGCGAATTGTGCATAAGCGAATTCGGTTCGTGTTATATAAGATATCGTTCCCCTATTTATAAATCGTGTATGATCGAATTCGTGTAATGTAAACACGTGTTATACGAGGACCGACTGTACATCATAAACAGTCAAACTTATAGAACAAACTTGTCTGCAAAAAAAGATCAAACGTCCTAAACACTTCCTTGTTCGTTTTACAAATATATGTGGTCTCAGTTCCAATCTCAGTGATGGCTATTTCCATTCTCAGTGTGCCAAGCCCCACTTATTTTTTCTGACAGAATCCCAATTATTGGTTGATTCAACCACTGTTCATCTCAGTTGACCTAATCATTCGCTATATGATTCCTTTTGCTTCAAAGGTAGTACTTGCACATATGTCTGCTTTGATATTCCGTGAAAGACTATGTAATTTGGAATTGCCTTTATTTTGGTCTTCTCTGTCTTAAAATCTTTGTGAATTATGTCAAATTCATCTGTTGTCTCTATCATTCTCCCAACTGCACTAATTACTTGGATTCTTTGACTTCTCTTTGAAACGTGACTTTTTCCAGTCCTGCTTTCCTAACAGTGAGGCAGTTTTCCTTGGTGATTTTAATGTTCACAGCCTCAGCTGGCTTCCATTTTCTTGTCACACATACCCAGCTAGTTGAGATGCTGATGGTTTTGCAATTACAAATGACCTCACACAGATGGTTCATTTACCTAACAGAAAATCCTAACCCACAGCCAGCATTCTTGACCTTTTTCTTTTGAACAACCCTTCCAAATACACAGTTGAGGTTAGTGAGTCTTTAGGCACCTCAAATCACAAAATGGTGATGGCCTTCGAGAATTTCTCTCATAGCCATTCTCAACCTTTTGTTGTAGGTCATTACAAGAATCCAAAATGGGATGATCTGCAAGATTTCCATTCTTCTTTTCCTTGATTAAATTACTGTTTTAAATATGCTGTCAGTGCTTTCTCAGATCATGTCAGTGAAATTATTCTTGTATAGATAAAATCCTTTATTCCACACTCCACCTTAAGATTTCATCCTTTATCTAAACCTTAGTTTTCCAATAAATGTTCTAAAGCAGTTCAAGATAAGAATGTTGCATGTTGTAATTGGCTTGCATCCAAATCTCCAGGTTCATTTTCTGCCTACAACAAAGCTTGCAACAATTGTAAAGCATGAAAGAGTTGGTTTACTGCCTTGGTCGTAGAAATGATGATAGTAGAATACTACCTTGGTAGTAGAAATGATGTATGTGCAGTAACCATGCATAAACCAGCTTTTTCATACTCTTAGGCATTTAGCCAAGAAATATTTTTAAATTGTAAAGCAGTTATTAATCAGTCCAAACTAGATTATGGACAGGCTAAGATTGGAAAACATGTTTCTTCTCCAAATGATAGTCGAGCATTCTGGTCTGTTGCCAAAGCTCCACTTTAAAATTTCATCCTTTATCTAAAACTTAGTTTTCTAATAAATGTTCTAAAGCAGTTCAAGATAAGAATGTTGCATATTGTAACTTTTGCCCATCTCTATTTCCACCTCTGTCAAAACCAAACAGTTGCATTGCCACTTCAGCTAAAGATAAAGCTGACTTGCTAGCATTCTACTTTCTTTTAACTCTTGTATTCATGATCTTAGCAATCTACCTCCTACCATTCCCAGTACATTTCAATCAATGCCTCCTGTGGTCTTTGGTCAGGAGGATGTCAGAAAAACTTTGACCAGTCTTGATGGCAAGAAAACCCTATTTCTTATGATATTTATTCGCTTTTTTTCAAAACTTGTGCTACTGAACTTACCGTATAATCTTTTTACACTTTTTTTTATTCCACTGGTGTTTTTTCCTTCTGTTTGGAAATTTGCTCATATCCAGCGAGTTACTAAAAAGATGACAAATCCCTTCCACCCAATTATCGTCCAATTGCACTTACTTCTACTCTTTCTGAAGTAATGGAGAAATCCATTAACTGCCAACTTCTAAACTATATAGGAACCTTCCATCTGATCAATGATCATCTATATGGTTTCTGTCAATTTCAATCCACTGGAGATATACTAGTATATGTTACTCGTCTGTAGAAAATTTCAGTGGAAAAAGTTTTATGAAACTCAAGTAGCTCTTTAGTTTTCAAAAGATTTTGATTGAGTTTGGCATGAAGATCTTCAAAATAAGTTTCCATCTTATGATTTGCCAACTGTTTTTTATAATTCAGTATCCAAGTTTTTCTCTGACTGCTCACTGTAGGTGATGGTAGATGGCTCTTTGTCTTCTGACTTCTCCACTAATGCTGCTGTTCCCCAAGGTCCAGTTCTTTCTCCCACTCTTTTCACAGACATTCTCTCAGGAATGGAAAAATGTCATTATATTAATGACATTCTTCCACTGTGTAGAAATCCTATCCATAATTTTGCTAATGATAGCACATTGCATTTCACCTTCCAGTTTAAGAAACACAAGCAGTTTCAACTTCTACTACCAGTTTATAAAATGATGATCTCCAGATAATTCTCCATTAGGTTTTCTCTTTCACTCATGGCATTGCTTTCTTCTAATCAGCTACTCACTCTGACTAAACTCAAATCTGCCCTACCATGGAATATTGTTCCTGCATCTGGGGCAGTGGCCCCCATAACCCTTCTCAGGTGTCTAGACTCTGAAGTGGGCAGTTAGGTTAATTAATGACAATTAACCTAACTGAATTAATTAGATTTAACCTAACTGAATTAGTCTCTGTACTCTCTGTCTTATAGGTATTCCATTTCTGCTGCTTGCCTTTTCTATAGATACTTACATGAGCACTGTTCTTCTGAATTGGCTTTTATAATTCCCTCCTCTCCCTTCCAAACATGGCCACAACCAGTTGTTGTTGTTGTTGTTTTGGTTTTTAGGAGCATTAGCAACTAAGACCATATTGCTCCGGGATATGCGTGGTGGTCATTCCGTGACCTTTCCGCATTTTCCATATTTGGTGGTGACGGGCTCGAACCCCGGTCTAATCAAGAAGCATGTGATACGCACTACTGCTCCTTCCCACCTGGCTACGGAGGCACCCCACAACCAGTCAGCATCCTTTTACTGTGCAACTTCAAACTCACAGAACAAGTGTTTATTCTTCTTCATTTATTCCTTGGACTCATGTTTACTGGAATAAACTCCCTTCAGATGTATTTCAAGAAAATTACAATCTACAGAAATTTGATCTAATGCCAATAAGTCTCTTTTTTTCATCTTGTCAACCTTCAACCCACGCATGATACTATGTACTACAGATTCTAATACCTTTTTGTGTTTGGTTCCTTTATAAAAAAAAAAAAAATCGGTTTTTGGATTTGTTGTTCACATTGAAAAATAGAAGTACCTTGTTCTCTGTAACATGTGGCCATTTTGTTGTCCCTGTGTGATACCCAAGCTAATTAATAACGTCTTTCAGTTGAATGCAAAAAGAATATGACTGAAATTTCAGAAGATGCGTATACAGGATTATTAATGTATTGCAAAGTCTGAAAAATGTAACATTTGCCTTTGGTACCATACATAGGTGCTCTAGTTGTGGAAGAGAATATTCGGTAGATTTTTGACTGCTGTAAAGAAATAAGTATTTTGATACTTTTACCGTATTCTTCATTAATTAACATACTACAGAGATATTAAATAGATTTAGTAGCATTCGTTAGCTTCTTATTTTGTGATTTTTGGAAGTTATGATTCCTGGTGTTGGCACCAATATATCTCACTGTGGTGAACTTTCATAACAAAAAAAATAAAAAAATAAAATCGAAAGCAGTTTGCTCTCAGTGTCAGCATTAGAAAGTGATTCTACAGAGTATAATATTGGGAATCTTCTTTAGAATTACATGAAAGCATATAGGATGGGATTCCATTAAGAAACTGTCTGGCACGTAATGTTGATAGGCACCTGGTATGATAAATAAGAGTATTAAAAGAGGAGATTGAGAACTTTATGGTAATAAGCTGTTCTCATCATCTTATTAATCTGTGTACTGAAAAGGGGGACTGCATACTTTCCTGTGAAAGTGGATGATTATTTGGTGAAAATTTAATATTATGTTGTTGTTGTCGTTATTTGGTTTTTTAGGAGAATTAGCAAATAAGGCCATATTGCTCCGGAGATATGCGGTGGTCATTCCCTGACCTTTCCGCTTGTTTGTTATTTGGATTTTAGGAGCATTAGCAACTAAGGCCATATTGCTCCAGGGATATGCGGTGGTCATTCCCTGACCTTTCTGCATCCTCCGCATTTGGTGGGCACGGGCTCGAACCCCAGTCTAATCAATAAGCCGTGTACTACACACTGCTGCTCCTGCCCACCTGGCTACAGAGGCGCCATTTATTATTTAATATTATCTAGGAAGAAGTGCTAAAAGGAAAGATATGCGGGCAACCCCCGTATGACACAGTACTTCTGCAACACAGTTTCACCCTAACATGATTGAAAATTGTGGCAAACCACACACAACACATAATAAACGTGTTGTTTAAGGAGGTGATTATTCCCTTGTATAAGGCAATGGTCAGGCCACACCTTGAGTACTGTATACAGGTCTGGAGGCTTCATTTCAAGAAGGATGTAGAGCTGGAACAAGTACAGAGAAGGGCAACAAGATTAGTGAATGGAACAAAGGGGTGCTCTTACGAAGAAAGGCTTAAGTTTTGCAAATTACAGTGTCTGGAGACTAGGCACCAATGAGGTGATCTGATAGAGGTGTATAAAGCCTTGAATGGTTTGAGCATGCTCAATGCTGATGAGATTCTACCTCTTTCTTAGAATAATCACCTGAGAGGGCATAAATTCAGATTGAGGAAAGACAGATGTAGGATAGACGTGCAGAAATTTGCCTTTAGCCAGTGGGTAGTTGGTTGGTGGAACAGACTTCCATCCCTTGTCGTGGAAGTTGATAGCCTAAATAAATTGAAGGCTCAGCTGGACAGGTATTTCGAACGAACAGAGGGGTGAAGTGGAAGTGGGTTTTTATTTTTGGCTGATGCTGCGTAAGCTTGCTTTCTTGCATCATAAGCCTCTACTAATGCTAATGCTAAACTTTGTTGTTATTGTTGTTATTTTAGTTTTTAGGAGCATTAGCAACTAAGGCCATATTGCTCCGAGATGTGCGGTGGTCATTCCCTGACCTTTCCGCATCCTCCGTATTTGGTGGTGACGGGCTCGAACCCCGGTCTAATCAAGAAGCGTGTGCTACGCACTGCTGCTCCTTCCCACCTGGCTACGGAGGCGCCCAAACTTTGATGTACTTCTACATCAAGGTTTTGCTCTAACACAGTTTGAGAATTTCGGGAAATCTCGCATAACACAGTATTTTTGTGCTGGGAACCCTGCAATTATATTAGATGTAATTTTCAACATTTCCATTCCTTTTTGTGAATCCCCACTGTTGACTCGTTATTCGCTATCGCCATCATGGTATTTTTCTAAATCACATTTCAGGAGGTTACTATCATAAAACAATGAAAACAATTCACAGTTTCCAGTTTATTGGTCTTTTCTGTTAGTGTAATCAGTTATAAACAGGTAGTAAACTCGATCTTCTTGCATTTGCTGTAGTACTGATAGCTGGAATTCTGTGGGTTTTCACGTTATTATAGTGAAATGTGTCTCCACTTCCATGAAATATTCAATCATATAAAAAACAAATAAATTTTCAGAAACTCATTACTCCGTATCTCACTTGTGCATGCCGTATTCTTTGTTATTAATTGCTTATCATTTTTACTGTTTAAAATTTTACAGCCAAAAAAAAAAAGGAAAAAAAAGCCAGTGAACAGAAATATCAATTAGTATGTACATATTACAGTATGTATTAATTAAGCTATATATGTAAGTGTAAATTTAGTTTTATTTTGCTAACTGGAAAATATTCTTCCGATTTTCACATATCATTTAAAGTGGGGGTTCCGCTGTATTTTGTTGGGAGATCCCTGGGTTAGGGATCTCCCAACAAAATACATTGTGTTTATCAAATGTTCAATAGCACATTTCTATGCTATTGAACTTGTGCTTATTTGAGACCATAAAAAATTATGACTTCGAACCGTGCAGTTTGTGACTTTAAAGAGAGCAGAAGGTACACAAAATCTAGATGTTGCAAAAGATATTGTGCTTAGCAGCGATGAAGAGGAAGAAAATTAAATGACCGTACATTATCTCACATATAAGTATCACAGTTTGTAAGGTAAGACATTTGTTCAGTTTTTACTATTTAAGTTACTACTATTATAAAAATAAAGTTAAAATATCAAGTTATTACCACTATAAAAATTAAGTTTTCGATAGTTATAAAAAAAAAAAAAAATGGTGTAATCTTGTTAGCTTTTGGAATGTGATTCCCCTTTTTTGTATTGGTTTGTAATCCCGTATAACATGATTTCACATTCTACAAGATTTTGTAGGAACCAAACTAACGTGTTATACAAGGGTTACCTGTATTTAAGCAATTTCAACTGATTCATTCCACTGAAGTAAAAAAAAAAAAAAAAAAAAAAGGGATTTTGAAGCATGTGTTCAGTCTCTGGTTAAATGCATTACTAGACTGTAGACAGTGGAAACCTTTCACAAGTCTATTTAAAGAACATGTTAGAAGTAGTGAAAAAAGTCATGAGCACTTTTCAGAGTTACCAAACTGAAAATGCAACAAGTGATCACTAATAACTGGCACAGAAAACCTGTGCTCCTGAACTTACTCCTGTTCTGTGTCGCCTTTTTTCACTTTCTTATTCCATAGGAGTTTTTCCTTCTGTTTGGAAATTGCTTATATCCAGCCAGTTCCTAAAGAGGGTGATAAATTCCATCCATCCATCTATCTGTCTCATTGCAATTACTTCTACTCTTTCTAAAGTAATGGAGAAATCAATTAACTGCCAACTCCTCTCTTAAACTAAACTATCTAGCATTAGCATTAGCATTAGTAGAGGCATTTGATGCAAGAAAGCAAGCTTATGCAGCATCAGCCAAAAAAAAAAAAAAAAAAAAAACCCACTTCCACTTCACCCCTCTGTTCGTTCAAAATACCTGTCCAGCTGAGCCTTAAACTTATTTAGGCTATCAACCTCCACCACAAGGGATGGCAGTCTGTTCCACCAACCAACCACCCGCTGGCTAAAGACAAATTTCCGCACGTCTATCCTACATCTGTCTTTCCTCAATTTGAATTTATGCCCTCTCAGGTGATTTTTCTGAGCTAGAGGAAGAATCCCATCAGCATTGAGCATGCTTAAACCATTCAAGGCTTTATACACCTCTATCAGATCACCTCGCTGGTGCCTAGTCTCCAGACACTGTAATTTGCAAAACTTAAGCCTTTCTTCGTAAGAGCACCCCTTTGTTCCATTCACTAATCTTGTTGCCCTTCTCTGTACTCGTTCCAGCAGCTCTACATCCTTCTTGAAATGAGGCCTCCAGACCTGTATACAGTACTCTAGGTGTGGCCTGACCATTGCCTTATACAATGGAATAATCACCTCCTTATCCCTGCTGGAAAAATTCCTGTATATCATTGACAATACTCCATGAGCTACTCTTGCAGCCCGTCTGCACTGCTCAGAGAACTTCATCTAGAAACCTTCCATCTGATCAATGATTGCCAGTATGGATTCTGTCATTGTAGTTCCACTGGTAATATTCTGGCATATTCTAGGAACAAATTCAATGGAAATGTTTGGCAAAACTCAAACAGTATCTCTTGATATTTCAAACGCTTTTAATAATGTCTGGCTAAAGGTTTTCTAAATAAGTTTCTATCTTATGGTTTCTCAAATGTTTTTCGTAACTGGGTATCCAGTTTTTTCTCTGGCCCTCACTGCAAGTAATGATAGATGGCTCTATCTTCTAACTTCTCCACTAATGCTGGTGTTTCCCAAGGTTCAGTTCTTTCTCCCACTCTTTTCCTCTTGTAAATTAATGATCTTCTTCCATTGACTGGAAATCCTATCCATAGTTTTGCTGATAGAACATTGCATTCCACCTTCCAGTTTGAGAAACATTGCCGTGCTCAAACAGCATCAACCTCTCAAATATCCACTACCAATTCCTTAAATGCTGATCTTCAGGTAATTCTCCAGTGGGGCAAAGACAGCATAGTTGATTTCAGTACTTCTAAACCTCAGTACTGTCTTATATCTCACAAAATGGATTTGTCTGCGCCTATGCTTATCTTTGATGACACTCTGATTTCTAGGCAAGATCATATATTTCTATTGGAGATTACCCTGACTTCTAATCTCCCTTGGCATAAGCACATTACAAATATTGCTTCTTCCACATCTAAAAAACTGGGTTTTCTCTTTTGCTCTCGGTGTTAAATTTCTTCCAAACAGCTGTTCACTCTGTGCAAATCACAAATCCACCCTAACATGGGATATTGTTCTCATATCTGGGGCAATGATCCCAAAACCTCTTTCAGGCTTCTAGATTCTGTTCAAAAGAGGGCAGTTAGGTTAATTAATGTGTCATCTCTAATGGAGTCTCTCCTCTCTGTCTCATAGACATTCTGTTTCTGCTGCCTGCCTTTTCTATCGATTCTTCTATGAGCATTATTCTTCTGAATTGGTTTCTATAATTCCTGCTCTCTCTTTCAAATATTGGATTGGAGAAGTGCCAATGTATCGCCAATACATAAAAGCTGTTCTAAGAGTGAAGTTGGTAACTAGAAACCAGTTAGTCTGACTTCAGTGGTAGGAAAAATCTTAGAGGCAGTGATTAAGAGTGCAATGCAGGGACATTTAGATAGATATGGAATTCTGAAGCAGAGACATAGCTAGATTTTTGGCACCCAAGGAAAATTTATGGCTCTGCGCTTTTTTTGATAATTAGTAAAATCATAATAAATAATAATAAATACAGTCAGACCTGTGTTTAATGAAACTCTCTATATTTCTATTTAGCTAATTTTTTTGAATTTCTCTTGTTACATTTGAAATAGTTTCTGTAGAATGAAGAAAATTTTCCATATGACGAATGGATTATGAGAGACCTAACTGGGTACGCATTGTTCATACCTCTGGTCTTCAGGCAATAGTGCTGTTGCTAATCATAAATTAAGAACTAAAGAGGTTACCACTTGCAATTTAGTGGTATATGTAAAACCTATCTAACTGCCTGTCCCACATACCAAGAAATTGAGCTAGTCAACTACTTTCTATGTAGCGCCTCCATAGCCAGGTGGGAAGGAGCAGCAGTGCATAGCACACGCTTCTTGATTAGACCGGGGTTCGAGCCCGTCACCACCAAATATGGAGAATGCAGAAACCTCAGGGAATGACCATCGCATATTCCCAGAGCAATATGGCCTTAGTTGCTAATCCTCCTAAAAACCAAATAACAACAACAACAACTTTCTATGTATCCAGTGGGCAGATCAAGGCGTATTCCATATTCGGACACTAGGCTCTGGTCAACCTTCTATAAGCACCCCCTGTTAGAGATTTAGGAGAGAGTGGTTTCCCTTTATCCTGACAAGTTGTTTTATATTAATATATAAAATCACAGTGGCCATTGTTGGCATTGTAAGGAATATTTTTAGAGATTTTGCAATATTTGGATAGGTTTCTTGCAACAACCCCCATTTAGTCAGTACACTTAAAATGTCTAAGTGATATATTTTATGGGGATTTTTGTTATATTTCAATTATTTGGTATTTAAAGTATGATTTCAATTTTAAATTGGTCTTGATTAATTTCAGGGTATTTTTCTGATAATAAAATAGCTTTAGTTTCTAAATCCTTACTTGTCATTGAATGGAATGCTTTGCCAATTGAAAAATTAGTCTTCGCTGTCTTTTTTAGAGATTCAGATCTATCATTTAACTGCATTATAATAGAATCAATTATTGAAAAACAAGAAATTTTTATTCCATCAAAGTTCGACAATTCATATTCAGCATGCACACGTGGCATTTTTTTTGTTTCGTTTTCCTCTTATAAATGGTACTATTTTCATTTTTTTACAAGTTTCCTCAATTTCAGTAAAAACATAAATTTCATTATTTCTTAGATCTTTAAAATAATCTACAAATCCTTTAATTAATATGGATGGTCGATAAATATCCTGATCCTTTTTTTTTTTTGCAGTGATACGTTGACTCTATTTATCCTTTCCAGTATCAAATTCCACAGGCTTAAGAACACAATAAACTTGTAACTACGCATTTGATGGTGCAATGATTTGGCAAGAGATAAAGCATCACCAAGTAAATAATTCATCTTTCATTTTGTCTAACATTAAAATAATTTGTTCCAGTTTCTCATATACAGCACTTATGGCATTTACTTTTGAACACTATCTTATATCAATATGTGTCCTCATGCTGATTTTTATGACCGATTAAAATTTTTTTGCATTTGCCAATGGACAAAGAAAATAAACTGTACAATGATTGTGTAGTTCTGAAAAATTTCACAACATCTGCATTAATGCTGTCCACATGTACGCCTATCAAATTAAGATTATGTGTACAACATGCAAATATACCAAGCAAATGAATTCTCTTTTTGAAATATGGCTTGGACGACCTTGTACTTTCCCAACATATTGGCACCATTATTGTAGCCTTGACCACTATATTTTCAATTAATAGGACATCTTGAATAAGTTTTTCCCTAATTTCTGATACAATTCCCTCTTCCATTTTTTTCTATAAAATCAATGAAGCTTTCTTCAATTGTATATTTATTGTTTGAAAATTTCACATACAGGATAATTTCTGTTAATTGGTCTCTGTGATACATCTGGAGTGCTATCAAATATTATACTATAATATTTAGCGATTTGGATTTATTTTATTATTTCACTTTGCACTTTTGATGCAAATAAATTAATAAATTCATTCTGAATTTCTGGTGGTAAATAATTAGTATGATGGTTAATATGTTATTCCAGAGCATTTTTCATAGCAACATCAAATTAACTTACAAATTTGATCAAGTTTAAAACTGTACTACAATTTTTTTTTCTTTGGTAGAGTGTAGAGTGTCAGACAGCACCAGGGGTTTCTGCCATCTCCACATAGTATACACTGTAGGTGTGAAACAGAACACTATCAGTTCCAGAGGCTTAAAGTTATATGGATCTTGTATATGTGTAGTGTCGTGTACCATTGTTCCTCTGGTCAATTTGGCCACTTGGGCCCCTATTGGGACCCAATGTTACCCATACTCTGCCCCGTGGAGGCAGACCAGCTACACCAGTATTATATTTATTTACTCTGGCAGGTCCTGCCACCTAATTTCCTGAGATTTCAGTGTCTAGGACCTAAAAAAAAAAAAAAAAAAAACTTATAGGATAGAGGTCAGCCAAAAGGAGTACTAGTTATATGATTTGATATCATTGTTTTTGGGTGTAGAGCTCAAACAATTTAACAATGATTTGATTGCTAGTATTTGTAAGTTAGAGGGGGAGGGAAGACTGAAGGCTGCAGAGATATGAGGTCCATAGAGAAGATAACTCCCAAATCAGTGGAGCAGGCCCATGCCCCACCAGAGTGGAAAGAGGGGGTAGAGACCAGGGGTAACCTCCCTCCCCCTCCCGCCCAGGGAGTGAAGGCAAAGGACCATGCAAGGGAGCATGGCAGGAAGGCCTAATGGCAGCAGCTGCGCTGTGCTGGTGGTTGTGTCCCACCTAGGACAGCATTCCACAGCATGCCAGCATGGATGACCTTTGGGTCCATAAGGTTCCCATGGCCATTCGTCCATCCAGTGGAGAGGCTGGAATAGAACATACAATTTATATCATTCACTCACGCTCCATTTTTTTTTTTATTTTCTTTTTTTTGCACTTTATATTTTATAGTTTTTTCTTTTCTTTTCTTTTTTCTTTCTCCTACATTTCAAGGCAACATTTATAGCTTTTACATTTTACAACTTTTTTATACATTTTTTTTTTTCTCCATTCTTCCATAATTCTCATTCACACCAGGGGGGGGGATGACTTATAAAACAAGAAAAATTGACACTGAGCTGTCAATCCTGCCCATCCAATTATTGCTTTGAAAATAATTTAATGCTTGCTTAACCGTTACTTTAAAGACAAAGCAACAATTTAAACAAGCAAATAATTTAAAGAAAGCTCACACAGTTTAAATGACACAAATAATCAAATTTAGGAAAATATTTATCTACAATTAATTGAACAAAACACACACACACGCACGCACGCACGCACGCACGCACACACACACACACAATTTATATAACAATTATACTAATACCAATTTTTTTTTTTTCCACAAACTTCTTGTCATACTTTTACATTCTGCCTTCAACATTTATACATTCAATGCACTATTTCTCGCATTCATTCGCTCATCCAGGCACACACTTTTACACCCTTGCATTCACACAACCCATTTCACTCAGACTCCACAGTCATTCGCTAATTTTACTCAATTTCCACATTTACTCTTTCAGCACTCGCCCTTTCTCACACATTCATCCCAGAGGCATAAATTATCATTCACTCACCCTTCCTAGCATTTCCTTTCATACTCTCATCTTTACATTCACTCCAGTTCTCATTCATACTAGCATACTTCAGAAACTTGCAACTTACTAGTTTTTTCCAGCTGACAGGTAACCCTACTGTCTATACCAGTCTCTTTAAAGTCTTTTCTGTGAGTGTTGTCATGTTCGGGAACTCAGTCTGTTTTGTTTGTATGTATACTATGATGAGGGCAGTACTAGCCTGCCTTTATTCCCATCAGTCACATTTGTTTATTTTCCTACCTCTATGGTCTCCTGGCAATGAGCCAAAGGAGAGTCCCCTGAGGCAGGTTGTCAAATCTGGTCAAGTCCCGTAATTTCTGAGTCAATTCAGGTATGTTCAGTCATGTAGAAATTTTTTGTCATTCACTGAGCATGGGAAGGGAAATGGGCTGGTTATATATTTGGTCTATTGATTTAGCATATGGTTGAAGAGACTATCTCTGCAAGTTTTGGCAGATTTCAAAGATGTTTTGAGCATACTTGGTGGAGGCCTTGTAAAAGACCTCCTCCATGATGAATTGGTGTTTTTGGCCCCTAGGAACGGGTCCAATTTCTGTGATTAACTGTCTATGTTGATTTTCATAGATTACACAGTCATATAAAACGTGTGCCCAATCCTCACTTTTGCCACAAGTACAGTGGAGGTCATCGGCAAGTCCCAAAGAGTGCAATTTAGCTTTAAGGGATCCATGACCTGTCAATAGAAATGTGGTATAAAGTCTTGGAGCATACCACTTAGGTGATTTTGGGTTAACCTTAGCCACCTGTGGAAAAAACATTTTGGTAGTGGCGCTTTTGGTCTCTTCTTCCCATTCAATTTGCCATTTCTCTGCCTTGATGTCATAGGCAAGGTTTGGGATTATGCCTAGGAAACCCACGTGGATTCCTTTTTTTAAGTCTATAATATAGCGCTTTTTTGCATATTCAAGGTGCAGTGGTATGGTACCGGCCAAAACTTGCAGGGCCGGGATACTAACTGTACAGCATGCGCTAGTTATTGTTAATAAGATTGTTCTTTGAATACTATTTAATTCTGCTCTGTTTCTAACTATGGCTGTGCAATGGAACCATACTCCAGCACCATAGGAGATTACAAGTAAAAACACTGCTCTGTGAATGAGTACCAGGGTTTTGCGCTTTAGACCCCAATCGGCTCAGCTGATTCTGGCAATCATTCCAGCATAGTTTTGGACTTTTTTGGCCAAGTGTGACAGGTGTGGATAGAATGTTAATTTGGAGTCTAGAATTATGCCTAAGTATTTAAATTCCTGGACCATGTTAATTGAGGTGTCATCTATTTTTATCACTGCTGGTCGTCTTATATTTAGATTTCCTTTCAGTAGGATACATTTAGTTTTTTCTGCCGAAATTTTGAGCATGTGGGTTAGTGCCCATCCCTGCAGTTGTTTCAGTGCCACATTTGCTCTTTCTTCCACCACCCTTCTGGTGTTACCTTTTACCAATAAGACAAGTCAGCAAAGGCACCCCTGTCTGTAGGGCCTAAATCTTTTGTCAGGAATTCATCAAGCACAGAGGTCCAAAAGAATGGATCTAGCTGAAATAAGGGGCAACCTTTTGTAATTGGACATTTTATTTTTTGGAACTGTGTGCGTACTGCTACACATCTGTTACCAGGATAGGTGTTTATACATTGATATAGATTTTGTGGTATGTTTGTCTGGCAGAGTCTTCTGTGGATACTTGCCCACCAGAAGGTGTCAAATACACCAGCAAAGTCAATAGATATTGCCAGCATGCACGCTTGATCACTATTATTTACTGTTAGGATATTGTGCATGGCATCCTCAGTTGAAACCAAATTGCTGTTCAGAATTTAGATTGACTTCGGTATAATATAAATTAAGTCGGTAGAGGAGTAGTCATTCTGTTATTTTTCCTTGAACAGGCAATAAAGCTATAGGTCTGTATGATTTAGGTTCAGTAGGATTTTTTCCTGGATTCTTTAAGATTAATCTAATTATAGCTTTTTTCTTTGGTATTGATATAACTAGCATGTCCACAAAATGCCAAATTATTTTCAACACAGAACAATATACATTTTAATATTATTTTTAATATATGGTGCCATTTCAAAATTCCACTTCTTAGTGCTGCTGCTTGTGCAACATCTTCAATTAGTCCACCTTTTTGAAGACTTTTCTAATAATTTCCATTTTGTGAAATTGTTTGTGTTGTAACAAATTCTCTTGAAATAGAATGTTTATATTTAGATGTTTCCAATCCTTAAATCCATCTGAGCTGCAGCTCAGATGGATTTAAGGATCTGGCACAAATAATGCTCCATTTTGCAAAATGGAGCATTATTTGTGCCAGATACAAGAAAAGCCATGGAAAACAATATATTGCATCTCTGTTTTTGCAATAAAATAACCATTTCCTCTCTTTTTTTTTTTTTTCAATACCTTCATTTTTGTATTTCCACAAATTATTGAAACATCAGCCATAAGTTGGGCTTTTTCTGAACTTGACCTGATTGAGGTTAATAAGGCTCTGAGAGGGATCATTAAAATTAATGAAGGTAGAATTCTCACTATTCTAAATAATTCCAGAATTAGGGGTCATAAATTCAAATTACAGGGAGGTTTAGATTAGATTGTAAGAAGTTTTCTTTTAGCCAAAAAGTCATTGATAAGTGGAATAAGTTACTCTCGCAGGAAGTTGAGGCAAACAGTTTGAATAAATTCTTATATAAATATAAATATTTTTATATAATTTCATTTTATAGCATGTAATTTTTGTTTTATTCTCTACTTGGTTGTTTTTTTTTTTTTTTTTCAGTGTAGCAAAAGCCTGTGGCTTCCTTGCACTATATGGTGAATCCCAATTATCACTTTATTCAAACACTACTCAATCTCAGTTGTCTGAATTATTCACTCTATGATTCCTTTTACTTCACAGGGGGTATTGTACGTATGTCTGCTTTGGTATTCTCTATCAGAGACTTAGTAATTTTGAATCTCTTCTCTTCAATCTTCTCTGGCTTAACATCTCTCTCTGCCAAATTCTATCTGTTGCCTCTATTGTTCTCCCAACTTCATTAATCACTTGGAACTCTTTGAATTCCTCTCTTTGAAACTTGACTTTTTCCAGTCCAACTTACTTAACAGAGGTAATTTTCCTGGGTGATTTTAATATTCAAATCTCCAGCTGGCTTCCGTTTTCTAGTCACATGGACCTAGCAGGTAGAGATGCTAAGGCTTTTGCAATTATTAATGACCTTGCAGAGTTTGTTCATTTACCTACAGAATACAGACAATCCTAACTGCATAGCCACTCTTGATAGTTTTCACACAAACAACCCTTCTAAGTACGTGGTCAAGGTGAGCGGCCCTTTAGGCACCTCAAATCACATCTTAGTGATGATCTCTTTTGAAATGAAGCCTTTCTCTCATGGCCGTTCTCAACCTTCTCTTGTGTGGCAATACAAGAATGAAAAATGGGATGATCTGCATGATTTCTTTTATTCTTTTCCTTGGTGAGATTACTGTTTCAAAACTTCTGATGTCAATATTTGCTCAAATCATGTCAGTAAAATTATTCTTGTAGAGATGGGATCCTTTATTCCAAACTCCACCTTAAAATCTCATCCTTTATCTAAACTTTGGTTTTCCAGTAAATGTGCTAAGGCTGTTCAAGAGAAGAATGTTGCATATCGTAGTTGGCTTGTTTCCAAATCTTCAGTTTTATTTTCTGCCTACACCAAAACTTGCAATGATTGTAAAGCAGTTATTAATCAGTCCAAACTAGATTTTGAACAGACTAAGAGTAGAAAATTTGCTTCTTGTCCAATGGTAGTCAAACATTCTGGTCTCTTGCCAAAGCTATTGGCCACAACTTTTGACCATCTCTATTCTCACTTCTGTCAAAACCAGATGGTTCTATTGCCACTTCAGCCAAAGATAAAGCTGGCTTGCTAGCATCCTATTTTTCTTCTAACTGATGTATTGGTGATCTTGGTAAACTACCTCCCACTATTCCCAGTACACTCCATTCAATGCCTCCTGTGATCATTCATCGAAAGGATGTCAGAAGGATTTTGACCTTTCTTGATTCTGAGAAAGCTCCAGATCTTGATGGTATTTTTCCACTTGTTCTCAAAACCACTGCTCTGGAACTTACTCCTGTTCTGTCACCTTCACTTTCTTATTCCAAAGGTGTTTTTCTTCTGCTTGGAAATTTGCTCATATACAGCCAATTCCTAAAAATGGTGACAAATCCTTCCCAACCAATTATTGTTCCATTGCAATTACTTCTACTCTTTCTAAAATAATGGAGAAATCAATTAACTGCCAGCTCTTAAACTATATAGAAACTTTCAATCTGATCAACAATTGGCAGTATGGATTCCATCAGTATTGATCCATTGGTGATATTCTAGCATATGTTACCTATTTATGAACAAATTCAGTGGAAATGTGTGGTGAAACTCAAGCAGTTTCTCATGACATTTTAAAGGCTTTTGATTGTGTTTGGCATAAAGATGTTCTAAATAAGCTTGCATCTTATGGTTTGCCAATTTTTTTTTTTTTTTTAATTGTTTATCCAGTTTCCCTCCGACCGCTCACTGCTGGTGATGGTTGATGGCTCTCTGTCTTCTAACTTCTCCACTAATGTTGGTGTTCCCCAAGGTTCATTTTTTTCGCCCACTCTTTTTTCTCTTGTATCTTAATGACCATCCTCCATTGTCCGAAAATTCTTCCATAGCTCTGCCAATGACAGCACATTGCATTCTACATTCCAATTTGAGCAACTTCGCCTTGCACAAACAGCTTCAACTTATCAAATGCCCACTACCAATTATGGGTTTATGTACTGATCGCCAGATAATTATCCAGTGGGAAAAGATAATGTAGTTGATTTCAATCCGTCTAAACTCAGTCCTGTCTTGTATCTCAAAAAAGGATTCTTCAGCTTCTATGCTTCATCATCATCATCATCATCATCAGCCATTTTCAATCCACTGCAGGATGAAGGCCTCTCCAGCAACTTTCCAGTTCCTTCTGTTTTGAGCACTGGCCATCCATTTACTACTCAAAAACTCATGAATTTCATCTATCCATCTCCGCCTTTGTCTTCCAGGTTTTCTTCTAGCTCCTCTTGGGTACCATTCTGTTATTTTCTTAGTCCATCTGTCATCATGTCTTCGAGCTATGTGTCCTGCCCAAGACCATTTTAGTTCTTTAGTTTTGATAAGAATGTCCTTTACTTGAGTTTGTTGCCTAATCCATGTGTTTCTCTTCTTATCTAACAGTCTGATTCCCAATATGATTCGTTCCATTCTTCGCTGTGTAGTTCTCAGCTTCTCTTCCATTCTTTTGGTGAGTGCCCAAGTTTCACTTCCATAAGTCATGGTGGGGAGTATACATTGGTTCATTATTTTACGTTTCAGACAAACTGGGATATTTCTCTTCAGTATATGACTATGACTATATTTCCTGAATGCTATCAATCCAAAATTTATTCTTCTCTTGACTTCCAGCCATTTATCATTATTACAGCTAATAACTTGTCCCAGATAAGTATATGACTCCACCTTTTCAATTACTGCTCCTTCAATCATTATTTCCCTTTCCGTGGCATACTTGTTCATCATTACTTTTGTTTTAGCCATATTCATCTTTAGTCCAAAATCCTTACTAACTGTGCATAACTGATTAAGATTTTCCTCTAATTCTTTGGGATCGTGGCTTATGACCACAATGTCATCTGCAAATCGTAAATGGTTTAGGTACTCTCCATTCACATTGACTCCTTTCTGCGACCAGTCTAATCTTCTGAAAGCTTCCTCAAGGGCAGCAGTAAACAGCTTCGGAGATATTGTGTCTCCTTGTCGAACTCCTTTCTCGATTTTAAATTTGCTACTGTCTTTGTCTAGTCTAATAAAGGATGTAGCACTCTCATATATTTTCTTCAAAATCATAATATATGGAGTATCTATGCCTTGTCTTTCCAGTGCCTGAAACATTGCCTTATGCTGTATAGAGTCAAATGCCTTTTCATAATCCACAAATGCCAGGCATAATGGTGTTTTATATTCATTTGCTTTCTCCATTAGCTGTGATATTACGTGAAGGTGATCCATAGTTGAGAATCCTGTCCTAAAGCCAGCTTGCTCTTTCGGTTGATTCTCATCAAGTATTCTGTCTAATCTGTTAGTAATGACCCTTGTGAATAACTTGTAGATATGGGATAACAAGCTAATTGGTCTATAATTTCCAATTTCTGATTTATCTCCTTTCTTATGCAGCAAAACTATGATTGCATTATTCCACTGCTTAGGCATCACACCTTTTCTAATGCACTTTGTGAAGAGCCTTGCCAGTTTTTGTGTTATGTCTCTTCCTCCCAATTTTAACAACTCTACAGTAACTTCATCTTCCCCCGGGGCTTTCCGATTCTTCATTTTCTTCAATGCATGTTCTACCTCATCAGGAAGAATATCGGGTATGTTGTATGTGTTGCTACTTTGCAATCCATCTTCCCCACTGCTGGTATCATTCCCTCGCTCCTTGTATAATTCTCTATAGTAGTCTTCTGCTATTTGAATTATGCCTTCTCTGCTGTTTATAAGTACACCATCGCTATTCTTCAGTTTCAGTATCATTTGTCTTTCTGTATTACTGCTCATGGCTGCTGATTTAAATCCTTTGTTTTCCCTTAATGCTTGTTCTACTTTTCTTGTGTTAAATCTTCTTATGTCCTCTCTGAGTCTCTTTCTAATGGCTTTGCATAACTCAGTATACTCAATTTTCTCCCTGTCAGTGTTTTTCTTGTTCTTCATTTGTCGTCTTTGGTTCATCATGACAAGTGTTTCTTGGCTAATTTTTTCTTCTTTGAATTTCTTTTTCCCTATAGGTTTCTTGGGCTTTATCACTTTCAGAAAGTTGTAATATTCCTCGTCGATATCTTGGTCCTGAGCAGTCTGCAGAAGCTCAAACTTGTTCTTAAGTTCCAGTACATACTGCTTTTTCTCCTCCTCTGTTATTTCAAAGACCTTTGTATTATTTACTCGAGTCAGTTTTTTCCTTTCCTACATCTATATCAAGTGTACATCTTACCATTCTGTGATCACTTCCAACATTTACCTTATTCAGGATGGTAACATCATTCACAATATATTTTCTGTTAGTGAGGATGAAGTCGATTTCATTAGTTGTTAATCCATTTGGACTCTTCCATGTCCACTTTCTGTTCACCCTTTTCTTGAAAAAAGTGTTCATTACTGACATTCCTTGAGATTCTGCAAATTCCACAAGTCTTTCACCTCTTTTATTTCTTTCACCAATTCCAAAATTTCCTATAGTTCCTCTTTCTGCGCTGTTTTGCCTTTTTCCAACCTTAGCAGTGGGTTTTCTGCTCATCTAGAAGACTCTCAATTTCAGTGTACATTTCTTCAACCTCTTGAAGAAATGTACAATCATTATAATCTTTAGCTTGTACCTCTTAGAAATCTTGAGTATTAGTCTTGACACCCTTGGTGATGTACTTTTGAATTCCAAAATGTTGTTTTTAAAATCTTTATGGACCAGAAACCCAACTCCACCTTCACTCCTTTCACTGTTTCCATTGGTGTACAGCAGATTTCCACTTGATAAACTTATAAGTGATTCATTTCTTCTTCTTGTTTCAGCCAAACCGATGATATTCCAATTCACATTTCCTAATTCCTTTTCCAGCTCTAATATCCTGTCTTCACCGATGAGTGATCGTACATTATAACAGGCCAAGTTCAATTTCCGTGCATGGCAGCCTGGTCGTACCCAGAGATTCTTAGCACCCTCTGCTTCCACTCTGATCCTCTCGCTGCCGTAAGAGGGAGAGTGAAAGCTGCTGGGGACTGAGGGCCATTTGTATTGTTGTGCTCTCATTGCTGGAGGGTTAGGTCTTTTCCTCTTCACGCTGACCAGGCGTCTTGAAGAGAACCACTCTACACGTTCGTTGCCACCTAAGTGACGTAACAGGGCTTACCATCGAGAAGGTGTGCATGAGTGGATTTTAGGGAGGCAGGCCAACCGGACTTCTCCTAAATCTTCTGTAATAGAGAGATATTGGATCCATCAGTGTTTTAGGCTTCTATGCTTATCTTTAATGAAACTAATTTTAGGCAAGATCATATATCTCTATTGGGGATTATCCTGATTTCTAATCTCTCTTGGCACAAACACATTACAAATATTGATTCCTCTCCATGTAGAAAACTGGGTTTTCTCTTTTGCTCTCAGTGTTACTTTTCTTCCAAACAGGTGTTCACTCTGTACAAATCGCAAATCTGCCCTACCATAGAATATTGTTCCCACATCTGGGGGCCATTCCTCCAAAACCTCTCTCAGATTTCTAGATTCCATTTAAAAGAGGGCAGTTAGGTTAATTATTGACTCATCTCTGACTCTTAATTTAATGGCAGAATATAACATTGGATCGTCAACATGTTTATGTGTTTTTCTCTTCACTCTCTGTCTCATAGACATTCTGTTTCTGCTGCATGCCTTTTCTATAGCTACTTCCATGGGCATTGTTCTTCTGAATTGGCTTCTATAATTCCTGCTCATTCTCTCTCTCTCTCTCTCTCTCTCTCTCTCAAAGTAGTCTGGACATAATGCCACAACCTCTCAACATCCTTTAACTGTCCAACTTCAAACTGGCAGAACCAACTTTTCTTCTTACTCTTTTATTCATTCAAATTCCATTTTCTGAAACATCTTTCCTTTATGTATTTCCTGAAAATTACAATTTACAAAATTCAAGTCTAATATTAACAAGTGTCTTCTTTTATCTTCTAAACCTTCACCTATGCATGGTACTAAGTACTATGGGTTCTAATGCCTCTCATGTTTGTGGTTTTCATTAAAGAAAAAAGAAATAGTAAATATTGTCTTTTTTTTTTTTTTATTACAGTATATTGGATAGTAGAGTACACTGCCATGAAGCCTTCCCTCAAAACTAATTGAAGTGTTTAAGGATTGAGCAAGCTCAATGCTGAAATAAATTACTGAAGTGTGAACATGTGATGTGGGCAGTATATATATATTTTGGCTGATGCTTTATAAGCTTGCTTTCTTGCATATATGTCTACTACTACTAAAAATAATAATAATAATAAAAGCAAAAATTCACTTAACTCTGCAGTAATAGTGCTAGACATGTGAGGTCTAAGTCAAAAGTAATGAGCCCATGTTAATTGTTGGTTAAAGATAAAAATATATGATTTTCTGTATCTTCAAAGTATAGGCAAATTTTTACTTGATATGGTTTCTAAACTTTTTTTTTTTTTTTTTTTTTTATCATGTTCACAGAGTTATAGTGCAGAGAGACGTGTTGCTATCATCTATTACAACTTGTTTTGCAACAGCATGGAAATCACACTATCAGATTCTTCCACGTGTTTGTTGCTTCCTGTTCCTGTTACTTTCCATTTAGTTTGAGAAATATTTAATTTTGAAGTGATAATATTACTGTTTATGCAAAATAATATGAAAATACATCATTATTTTGAGGTAGTTGTTTGTTCAAAAGTTTTTTAATAACTGTTCTTGTTTCAGAATACATTAAATGCAGAGACGGGGGAAACCCCTGGTGCCATCAGACAATTAACAAGTGTATTGAATGTATTTCATCATGTTTGTTTCAGTGATTTCTATTCAAACAGCTGGATTTTTCCCTCCATTAAATTAGATACTGTGTTTTCTTTTCTCTTTCATTATTTATTTATATATTGGGACAAAAAAAAAAATAGGTGTTATTTTTAGATATTTTTTCAATCACAGTGTATGAAAACAAATTGGAGAATAGTAAGAATAAATTAAATATAATAATGCTAAAAGTTTGATATATATTATATATATGCATATCCATTATACAGAGTGTTTCAATCAAAATGCACTGGGATCTCTATCTTGCTTGTTTTTAGGTTTAGGCTATTTGTCACCTGGACCTTTTGTCACATATGGGCTCAAATTTTTGAATTTGGTGTTTAAATTGGACCAAGTATTAGGATTTTTATGATTTCTAAATTTAAATTTCTCAATGGGAAACCTGTTCCCTCTCCTTGCTTTACAGTTTCATTTGAAGAGGAAAAAAAAAAAAAAAAAAAAAAAGCAACATTATATGTGATGGATGCTTTTTAATAGGTGTATTTAGCTGTATCAAACAGTGAGCTTTTAATTTTAAAAAAAAGAAGAATAAATAAAATAAATGGATTTCAGTGGTCAACTTTGTAATTTTGGTCATTTGTTATTACAGATCAGTTATCAGCAACTCCAACATTATATGGCTGTTGCTATTATTTCAACTAATGAAAGAATAACAATGTAACTAAAAAAAAACAATGGCAGATTCAAATAATTTTAATTTGGAACAAAATGGCAAATACACACCACACAAATAATTTACAGCATTCTGTGTTATTTCCGAGACTGTAGGCAGCATAGTTTTGAAAGAGAACTAACATGTCCTTTAAATGGTATTAATAAACTTGAAGTGCTCTCCCTCAACCACAATACAAGCTTGTAACCTACATAAATTAGAACAAAGACTCTTTACAGTAACGCTCTTAATTTCAAGCACATGCATTATGCATTCTCCTTCTGAGATTGTCTGAATTATTAGTAGGTGCTTCATACACTTTTGTTTAACAAAACCTCAAAAGAAAAAGTCAAAAGGGATGAGATTGTGAGAAGTGGTGGCCAAGATACATCACCCACCCCATTTCCTATATTGGCCTTTAAATATGTGTCACATCCACTGTTTCATCTTTGGTTCCAGCCATGACCCACCACAAAATTATAGTAGTACTAATATAATTTTGTGTGGTGGGGCATGGCTGGAACCAAAGATGTTGTTGACTTTCAGTGTAACTAGATGATTTTAACTTGTCAAATCCATAATATTTCACCTCAGTCAGCATTTCATCAAAAAATTTAGGCCAAAAACTTTATCATTCCATACACCATACAACACACTGCCAAATAATCTCACCTGATGGCAAGTATTTCTGTTATATATGGATTTTGATGGATAGGAACCCAGTAATGGGAATTATGCCTGTTAGTGAAACCATCTTGAGTGAAGGTAGTCTTATGGCTCCACAATATCTTACCACGGAAACTGGGACTTTCTTCCATCTTGGTTAACAGAAAATTACAAAACTCTAAGCATTTTGCATGGGAAATGCAAACTTTGTTATAAAAACAAATGACCAGGACTTAGTTTGTTCCTTCAAAAAATCTTCCAAATCTGTGTGCATGTGATCCCATTAAGAAAAAGCTTCTCAGGCACTGTTTGCTGGATGTGATAGAAAGAAAGCCACAACGTGTTCTTCGTGAGCACATTCCAAATTCTGTACACACATTTGCAACCATTTTTATGCATCATGTTTCCAGTTAGCATAAAATGATTCGCAATAAACACAATTGTGGTACGTGATTTTTGCGGCCTTTTAGGGTGTCTCTCAGAAAATAATCTTACTGTTGTTTTAGCATTTTGGCCACATTCCTCATACAATAATACCATCTTGCATAAATCAATTTTGGAAAACATTCTTTCACACAATTTTACAAAATGTGCATGTGAATAAACAGCAAGAAATTGTACCTTCTAATGAATTTCTGTACTTATAAGTCAGTTTATGTGGCTCAGCCAATGCTGTAAGATGTAATTTCATGCTTCAACCATGTTCTAGATTTTGCTGGCTTATTGAACGGCCAGTTTGTGTCCAAATTTGTATAAAATTATGTACTGCAAGGTATTTGTTATTCCTCGTGGACAGGCAAGAATGTGCCAATTCATGAAAATCAGAAACACCACATTTAAATTACATTGTGGATCTTTATTTCATACTGTGGCTTATAAATGTTCTAAAACTGTATCATTTAAATTATTACTTGATGTGCCATTCTTTCCTATAAACGATGTAGAGTGGCATAAATTGTGTGCATTAGCATTAGTAGAAGCATATGATGCAATAAAGCAAGCTTATGCAGCATCAGCAAAAAAAAAAAAAAAAAAAAACCACGCTCCTATTTCGCCCCTCCATTCGTTCCAAATACCTGTCCAGATGAGCCTTAAATTTATTTAAGCTATCAACTTCCACAACAAAAGATGGAAGTCTGTTCCACCAATCAACTACCTGCTGGCTAAAGGCAAACTTCCACACATCTGTCCTACAACTGTCTTTCCTCAGTTTGAATTTATGCCCTCTCAGGTGATTATTCTGAGTAAAGGGAAGAGTCCCATCAGTATTGAGCATGCTCAAACCATTCAAGGCTTTATACACTGAAATCACTGATCTGATTTCGGTGTATCCAGACACTGTAATCTGCAAAACTTAAGCCTTTCTTCGTAAGAGCAACCCTTTGTTCCATTCACTAATCTTGTTGCCCTTCTATGTACTCATTCCAACAGCTCTACATCCTTTTTAAAATGAGGCCTCCAGAAAATTTCATATCTGCCTGCACAATTACCCCCAGGTGCTTTTCATTCTCTACCACTATCAGTGTATTACAAACAGAGTTGATACGTTACTCTGGGGTTACTGCTTCCCATATGTAGTACTGTACATTTGTCAATGTTAAACTTCATTTGCTACCTCTCAGCCCATCTGCTCAACTTTTCTAGATCCTGTTGCAGCAGCGTACTGTCATTAGTGTCCTTAACAACCCTGCCAACCTTTGTATCGTCTGCAAACTTGGACATTAAGCCTGATATACCATCATCAATATCATTAATGAATACAGAAAACAACAATGGACCCAACACTGAACCCTGAGGGACTCCACTAATAACATTAGTCCACGAAGAACAGTGTCCATTGATTACCACTCTCTGTCTTCTCCCACTCAACTACCCCTTTATCCATAGCAGCAATTTGCCTCCAATGCCACATTGCTCCAATTTGTGCAGCAATCTTACATGTGCAACAATATCAAAAGCATTTCTAAGATCCAAATATATGATACCAAAGTTATTCCATGCATCCTGTTCCGTTGTGACCACATCATAGTATCCAATCAAATTGGTTAGACAAGACTTCCCCTTAACAAAACCATGCTGTGTCTGAGCTATAACTGAAGTCTTGTCTAGATGATCCTGCAGTGCTTCTTTAACATTTAGTTTAAGAAGTTAAACTCACAGGTCTATAATTACTTGTGTCGCCCTTTGATCCTCCTTTGTGAATTGGGGTCACATTTGCACATCTCCAGTTTACAGGTACCTCCCGTGAGTCCAAGGAAGCTCTCATAATTATGGCTAAGAGTTTTCTTACTTCCTTTGCTGCCTCCTTTAATATAACTGGATAGATCCCATCCATCCCAGTTGCCTTTTTTATGTTTATCTTCAACAATTTCTCCTCCACTTTCCTCTCAGTTATTACAAAATCATCTAGCTCACTGCCAGAGCTTTATTCACCTCTGACATTCCCCTCCCTAAATAACTCCTCATGTGTGAATGTATATGAAAAATACTCATTTAGTTTGTTAGCCACCTGAGCAGGATCATCAACAGTTGAACCATCAATATCCAGTGGACCAATCTGATTCATCCCTTTCCTTTTAGAGTTTACATAGGTAAAGAACTCTTTGCTGTTTTTCTTTCATTCCTTAGCCAAATATTTCTCATACTCTGCCTTTGCTTGTCTAATCTCCTTTCTGACTTGGTTACAGACCAGTTTATATCTATCATAGGCTTCCAAGTCACCCATTAATTTATATGTATCCCATGCATTTTTCTCCTCTGCCACATGTCTTATTAATTCATCTGACATCCATTTAGGACTAACCCTTGAATAATATTTCTTAGTTGGTATGTAAAGCCTAGTAGCTTCCAAGATTAATTCTTTGAATGCCTTCAATTTTGAATTTGCTGTTTTTAACATCATCAGTTGGTCCCACTGTATAGAATTTAAATACTGTCTCAGATCACCGTAGTCGCCTTTATGAAAGCAAAAACCCCTCCCTTTAACTAGTTACCTCTTTGAGTAAATTCCACTTCAGCACACTGTGATCACTGCCACCTAGTGGTTCCTTTATCTGCAGATTCTTAATGCACGAAGAATCACTACTGATAATCAGATCAAGAGTATTTATTCCCTCTAGTTGCCTCCCAAACATGCTGATGTAGAAAACAATCATCCAATAAATCCACAAAAGCCTTGCTAGTGTGTGAGTGACCAACCCACAAATACCAATCAGTATCTGGGAAATTAAAATCCCCCATTATAAGACTCTGATTTACTGGCCCACTCTATTTCCCTGTACAGTTCCTAATTATGCTCGTCAGAGTCATTAGGCCTATAACACAATTTTGATCACCCAATGCTTATGTCACACCAAACTGACTCAACACTGCACTGTCCAGCGATGTTGACTGGCTTCACTTCCTTGGATTTTATATGTTTCTTAACTAATAGCATAATCCCTTGTCCCTTCTATCCTGTCTATCCTTTCTGTACACATTATACTCCCTAAATTCCAGTTCTTCATTCCTTATATCTGTGTGACATGTCTCTGATATCCAAACAATATCTGCCTTTGAAGTTCTGACCAACACCTCAAATCCATCAAATTTATTTACCAAACTCCTAGCATTGGTGTATACACAAGTATACATGCGCCTGTTCCTATTCTTAGCTACCCTAAAACAACCCATGTGTTTACTTGTACTGCAATGACTCCCAGCAGTCTCTGAAATACCCTGCATCTTGTTTTCCAGGCTGCTGCTCATTCCAATAGAAGCAGTGCAAGAATCACTTTCAACTCTGCCAGTGGCTACTGTTAATCTATTAGTCCGTGTATCCCCCAAACAAGCAGTTTTCAGCCCCATCTAACACTGCCTCGATAGCATCAACAAATAATCTTGCACCCTTTCTATTTAAGTGTGGTGTGTGTGTATCTGCCCTTTTGTTATAAGATTAAGATTATTTGATCTGCAACTGTTTTTAGTTATTTTTCATTTGTGGAAATAATAGCAGTAGCAGTCATACAATGTTACTGAAGTTACTGATAAATGATCTTTGAAAACAAATGGCCAAAATCGAAAGTTAAGCACCAAAAATCTATTTCCGTTTCATTTATCCCTTTTTTTAAATCCTGATAATGAATTTATCAGTAATTGTTATTGCCCATTTGTTTTTTTCCATTAAATGGCTATTTCATGAAATTGCTGCTTTTCACCCCCATAATTTATTCTTTTATATAATTCTTTTTAAAGTCATTTGTTTTGTCATTTTTTTGTTTGTTTGTTTTTGCAAGAGTAGATGCAAAACATAACTGCCTTTGTACAGCTAGCTATTCAACACAGCTAAAAGCACCTACTGAAAAGTGGCATTACATACAACTGTGCATTTTTTTTGTTTTTTTTTTTTCCTTCAAATAAAATGGTTTAGATTCACTGCACAAGTACACAACGTTTTTAGACAGCCCATGATGAGGAACTACTTTCCCACTAAGAAAAAAAACAATTGATTAGGCAAAATGTAAATACAGAAATTGTAATTTCTGTATTTCTCCATAAATTTTAATGGAGGAGAGGTCTTGTACAAAATATCTTATTATTATTATTATTATTAGCCACATGGTGCAAGGAAGCCTGAGGCTTATGCTGCAACAGCTAAAAAAAAAAAAATAAAATACCGTAGTTACCCTGAGAGAGAGAGAGAGAGAGAGAGAGAGAGAGAGAGAAAGAGAGAGAGAGAGGTAGAAGGGAATCACCAATAAAGAGAAGAATGATGATATCCAGCTCAGGACCCTGTGTGTGTGCCAAGCCCATACTCACCAGATGTGAGCCCCCGGGGTTATGAGGATGGGGGTGCCTGATGTTTTGAGAGCTGTTTGGCTCCCTTTTTTCTGAAGCTTAATCAGATCACCTCACTTAGTCTCCAGATACAGCAGTTTTCAGAATTGAAGCCTTTTTGGTAAGACCACAGTTTCATTGCTTTCACTAATCTCATTGCCCTTCTATGCATCTATTCCAGCAGATAAAATAAAGCCTTCAGACTTGTATGCAGTACTCAAAATACAGCCTAACCATTGTCTTGTGCAATGGGCTAATCACCTCCTTATCCGTGCTAGTAAAGTTTCTGTATATCATTGGAAAAATCTCATAACTGTTCCGGCAGCCTAACTTCATTGCTCAGAGAACTTCATATCATATCCTGAGATCTTTTTCATTTTCATCTACCTGGAGTGTAGTGTTACAAAGTTGGTACATTCATCTGAGATTACTGCTACCCATATGCAGTGCCTTGCATTTGCCAATGTTAAAGTTCAGCTGCCATTTTTCAGCCCATCTGCCTAAAAAAAGGTGCTTCACCCTGGGCACCTTTTTTTTATGTTAAGCTTCAACAATTTCTCTTCCACTTTCCTCTCAATTATTACTTCCTTGTAATAACTGAGAGGAAAGTGGAAGTCACTTAGCTCTCTGTTTGATTTTGATGAACTTCTGGCATTCCCCTCCCTAAATAATTCTTCCTGTGCAAATGTGATGCAAAATACCTATTCACTTTGTCAGCAACCTGAGCAGGATCATCAGTGGTTAAACTATCCACATCAAGTGGACCAATATGATTCAACACCTACCTTCTGCTGTTAATATAAGTAAAGTCTTTGCTACTTTTCTTGGCATTTTTTGCCAGAGAAATCTCGTAATCTGCCTTAGCTTGCATGACCTCCTTTGTGAATTGATTACAGAGTAGTTTATATCTACTATAGGCTTCTGCATCACCTGATAATTTATATGCATCCCATGCATTTTTATTCTCTACCACAAGTCTCATTAGTTCATCCATTTAAGCCTTAAGCCTACCCTGGATCGATATTTCTTAGTTTGTATAAAAAGCCTAGTAGGTTCTACAATTTATTCCCTGAATGCTTCCCATTTAGAATTTGATGTTGGTAACATCATCAGGTTATCCCACCATGCACAATTTAAAAACTGCCTGAGACCACTGTAGTCACTCTTACTTAAGCAGAAGTCCTGTGCTGCCACCTGGGTCCTTCACTGCAGATTCTTAATGCATGAAGAATCACTGCTGATAATCAGATCAAGTGTATTACTTCCTCTTGTTTTAAAGTAAGTTTAGACTAGCAGAAGTGAATAAGTTATTTCCCAATCTAAAATTCATTGATATTTATTGCAGAGTTTATAAGTAGTGGATCTACTCACTCCTCTACAGGTTTATCAATTTTCCAATTTAATTTCATACAAAATATATTTTTGCAAGTCTCCTATTGCAACAATTTGTATAACCAATCATGTTAAGCTTAGGTTTTGAAAATCATTATCAATTTTTAAAGTCAAATTTTCTTGGCTTACGTTATTAATTTTCTGCATTTGGTATATATTCTTCATTTCCTGAATAACATTCCCTGAATATATTCTTCATTTCCTGAATAACAAAATCAGATTACAGCCTATCCTAGCAGTGATAAGCTGTAATCTGATTGTGGAGTTTGCATTACTGGTGTTATGCCATTTTAAATTTTCATTGAGTTTTGTTGAACCATTTTTTGTCAAGGTATTTTTAATTTCTTGATTGGTCTCTAAAACTATTAGAAATGATAGTGTGCAATAAATTCTTATCTTCGGAAAACAACTTCCAGTTATTAATTATACCATACCAGAGATTCAGCTGATTGATTAAAATTAGGAAGATTTTCATAATTTTGTTCTTTTCTAATCAGTATAATATTTTTGCAGCTGTTGAGTTTTTATCATCTTGAAATATCTCTGAGATTGTGAATCAATTACACACAAACTGAACTACCAATGCCAGTTACAACGGCTTCACTTCATGTTGACATTTCTTTTTCAGCTTATCAAACTTGGTTCTTGCCATGGTAGGATTATTTTTGTTTTTCTTAGGCAGATATAATTGAATGAAACATAAAAAATTATATGCCTGTAGTTAGCGGATATGTTCAGCTGTAGCTCATTTTGCCCCAAATAAATTTTCTGATTACACTCTGGGATTAGAACACAGGACCAAAGGAATTCACAAGATAGAGAAGACAAGAACATTATCTGTTTGTTGATGCCATTATTGTTGGCTTCCTTAAGTGAAATTCATCACGGGTACATCTTGCAGATAACAATTGATAAGTGCTAAATGCTCACATCTGGTGAGTATGGGCTTGGCACACCCAGGGTCCTGAGCTGGATATCATCATTCTTCTCTTTCTTGGTGATTTCCTTCTACTTCTCTCTCTCTCTCTCTCTCTCTCTCTCTCTCTCTTTCAGGGTAAGGCGCCTCCGTAGCTAGGTGGGAAGGAGCAGCAGTGCATAGCACATGCTTCTTGATTAGACTGGGGTTCGAGCCCGTCACCACCAAATACGGAGGATGCGGAATGATCAGGGAATGACCACCGCATATTCCCGGAACAATATGGCCTTAGTTGCTAATGCTCCTAAAAACCAAATAACAACAACAATTCTCAGAGTAACTCAAATTTTTTTTTTGGCTGGTGCAGCATAAGCCTCAGGCTTCCTTGCACCATATGGCTAATAATAATAATAATAATGTTTTCTGTGAACATGTCTGAAAGGTCCTTACATATAAATTGGTGCATTGGCATTAATGTGTGAGTTGTATTAGGGGAAATATTTTTATTTTGACTACAACTTTCCCGCTTTGCTAAGTTATTCTCTATATTTTTATGAAAACCCCAAACACGAGAGGTATTAGAACCTACATTACTTGCACGAGTTGGATGTTGAGAAGGTGAAAGAAGATATTTGCTGACATTAGACTTGAACCCCAGGGGCTTGGTACACCCAGGGTCCTGAGCTGGATATTATCATTCTTCTCTTTCTTGGTGATTCCCTTCTACTTTTGACTCTCTCTCTCTCTCTCTCTCTCTCTCTCTCAGGGTAACTTGGGATTTTTTTTTTTGTTGTGGCTGATGCAGCATAAGCCTCAGGCTTCCTTGCACCTTATAGCTAATAATAATAAAATAATAAACTTTTGTAGGTTGTAATTTTCAGGAAATATATATGAAATAAGGTTGGTGCAGAAAACAGAAGTTGAATGAATAAATGAGGAAGAAGAAGAAAGGTTAGTTCTGTGAGTTTTACGTTGGACAGTAAAAGGATGTTGACTGATTGTGTTGCAGACTGTTTTGAAAGAGAGAGCTGGAATTATAGAAGCCAATTCAGAAGAACAGTACTCATGGAAGTAGCTATAGAAAAGGCATGCAGCAGACACAGAACATCTGTGAGACAGAGAGTGGAGAGACTCTGTTAGAGATGAGTCATAATTAACCTTACTGCCCTCTTTTGAATGGAATCTAGAAACCTGAGAGAGGTTTTTACGACACTGCCCCAGATGTGGGATCAATATTCCATGGTAGGGTGGATTTGCGATTTGTACAGAGGGAACAGCTGTTTGGAAGAAAAGTAACGTTGAGAACAAATGAGAAAACCCAGTTTTTTAGATGCAGAGGAAGCAGTATTTGTAATGTGCTTATACCAAGAGAGATTAAAAGATTAGAAGTCAGAATAATCCCCAATAGTGTCATTGAAGATCATAGAAGCAGAAGAATCCCTTTTTCGAGATATAAGACAGGACTGAGTTTTAGAAGGAATTAAATCAGCTAAGTTATCTTTCTCCCACTGGAGAATTACCTGGAGATCGGCATTTAAGGAATTGGTAGTGGATATTCCAGAAGTTGAAACTGTTTGAGCAGGGTAACGTTTCTCAAACTGGAAGGCGGAATGCAATGTGCTCTCATCAGAAAAACTATGAATAGGGTTTGCAGTCATTAATATACAAGAGGAAAAGAGTGGGAGAAAGAACTGAACCTCGGGGAACACCAGTGTTAGTGGAGATGTTAGTAGACAGAGAGCCATCTACCATCACCCGCAGTGAGCAGTCAGAGAGAAAACTGGATAGCCAATTATGAAGATGGAAGTTTATTTAGAAGACCTTTATTCCAAACATGATCAAAAGTCTTTAAAATGTCAAGAGCAACTGCTTGAGTTTCACCCAACTTTTCCATTCAATTTTTCCATAGATGAGTAACATAAGCAAGAATATCACAAGTGGATCAACACTGATGGAACCCATACAAGTAATTGTTGATCAGACGGAAGGTTTCTAGGTAGTTTAAGAGTTGGCAGGTAATCGATTTATTCATTACTTTAGAAAGACTAGAAATAATTGCAATGGGATGATAGGTTGGGAGGGATTTGTCACCCTTTTTAGGAACTGGCTGGATATGAGCAAATTTCCAAGCAGTAGGAAAAACTCCTCTACAGTAAGAAATTGAAGAAAGGTGACATAGAACATGAGTAAGTTCAGATGCATATGTTTTGAGAACAAGTGGAGAAGTACCATCAGGACCTGGAGCCTTCTTAGCATCAAGATTCATCAAAATCCTTCTGACATCCTTTTGATGGAAGACCACAGGAAGCATTGAATGTTGAATGGAGTGTCTGAGAATGGTGGGACGTGGTTTACCAAGATCATTAATACAAGAGTCGGAAGAAAAATAGTATGCTAGCAGATCAGCTTTGTCCTTGGCTGAAGTGGCAATAGAACCATTGGTTTTGTCAGAGGTGGGAACAGAGATAGGCAAAAGTTGTGGCCAATAGCTTTGGCAAGAGACCAGAATGCTTGGCTACCATTTGGACAAGAAGCAAGTTTTCTATTCTTAGTATGTTTGAAATCTAGTTTGGACTGATCAATAACTGCTTTACCATTGTTGCAAACTTTGGTGGCACCTCCGTAGCCAGGTGGGCAGGAGCAGCAGTGCGTAGCACACGCTTCTTGATTAGACCGGGGTTCGAGCCCGTGACCCACCAAATATGGAGGATGCGGAAAAGTCAGGGAATGACCACCGCATATCCCCGGAGCAATATGGCCTTAGTTGTTAATGCTCCTAAAAACCAAATAACAACAACAGCAAGCTTTGGTGTAGGCAGAAAATGGAACTGAAGATTTGAAACAAGCAAATTATGATATACAACTTTCTTCTCTTGAAGAGCCTTAACACATTTATTGGAAAGCCAAGGTTTAGATAAAGGACAAGATTTTAAGGTGGAGTGTGGAATAAAAGATCCATCCCTACAAGAATAATTTCAGTGACATAATCTGAGCAAATATTGACATCAGAAGCTTTGAAACAGTAATTTTACCAAGGAAAATAAATTGTGCAGATCATGTCAGTGGAGAAGACCATCACCAAATTGTGATCTGAGGTGTCTAGTGGGCCATTCACCTCAGCCATGTACTTAGAAGGGTTGTTTGTGAGAAAAAGATCAAGCATGTTGGCTGTTTGGTAAGATTGTCTATTATTCAGGTAGGTAAATGTACAATCTGTGTGAGGTTATTAGTAATTGCAAAAGCTGCATCTTGACCAGTTGGGTCCATGTTACAGTAAAACGGAAGCCAGCTGGAGTTGTGAACATTAAAATCACCAAGGAAAATTATCTTACTCTTAGGAAAGTTGGACTGAAGAAAGTCAAGTTTCAAAGAGTTACAAGTGATTAGTGGAGTTGGGAGAATGATAGAGGCAACAGATGAATTTGGCAGAATGTGGTAGAGAAATTTTAAGCCAGAGTAGATCGCAAAGAGGATATTCCAAATTTCTAAGTTTCTGACAGGGAATATCAGAATGGATATGTGCACAAGTACCACCTTTGAAGTGAAAGGAATCATAGAGTGAATAAGTTGGACAACTGAGATGATCAGTTGTTGAATCAACGGATAACTAAGGTTATTTCAGTAAAGGTACATGGGATTTGGCAGACCATAAGTGGAAATGTACATCCTTGAGATTAGAACTGAGACAATGTATATTTGAGAAATGAATGAGGAAGTGTGTGGGAGGTGTAGATCTTTTCACAGTTAATTGTTCTCTATTAGTTTGCTCTGTTTTATGGATGGTGTACTTAAATGTGAAAGAATTTATACCAGGAAGAAATAATTAACATTATGGCTAATGCTAAATATTATTTAAGAACATAAAAGTTAGTTACATAAATGTTAGGCGCCTCCGTAGCCAGGTGGGAAGGAGCAACAGTGCGTAGCACACGCTTCTTGATTAGACCTGGGTTCAAGCCCATCACCACCAAATACGGAGGATGTGGAAAGGTCAGGGAATGACCACCGCATATCCCGGAGCAATATGGCCTTAGTTGCTAATGCTCCTAAAAACTAAATAAAAAACAAACAAACATAAATGTTATCTCACTTGTGTTTTTAGTGCTAACTTTAGGTATAAAGTTGTATAATGATTGTTAGTGTCTGTAAGTTATTGAACATATATGGGTTTTCTATATTCTGTTAAGTTGGTTGCATACTGAATTTCTGCGTTTCTATTTCTGATCTCTGATTTATCATACAAAAGACAATTCTAAACTAGTTTTAACAGGAATCTAGAATAATTCTAAATTGGTACTAAATATTGGATTGTAGTCATATTTATATGCACATTGAAGTTGTTGTCCATATGCAAAATGTGTAGCTGCTGCTGTATTGTCGAGTAAAGATTTATGAACCTGATGTCTAGATTATCTTTATAAATCACAACTCTTGATGAATTTATGTTTTTATTGATTGTTTTATTATATAATATATTATATTAAACTGTATTTTTAAAACTTTATTTTCATTTGTTGCAGAATGAACAGCACTACCTCACTGTCTTAAATATCCATGACCATAGTTGTGATTTAACTAAACTTGACGAGTATCTACTGAAAGCATTATTCAAATGTAAGCACCTGTAATAACTAATTTGTGTACCATTTTATTTAAGTATGTGAAATGTGCGGTTCACACATTTCAAATATCCCATATTCAAATTTCAGGTTATTTTATTAAGCTCATACGAAACAAATTTTTTTGACTAAATCTAAGGCTTGCTGAGTGAGGTGAGGTGAGTGAGTTTTGTTGTTTCGTATTTTCTGTACTACTTTTTACTAGGAATATTTCCAGCATGGTAAGCAATAATAATGATCAGTTAATTTTTCTAAATTGTTCCAGTAGTAATTCATTACATAAGCTTGCAGATATTGATGTTCCCCTGATGACCATGTGGTTAGAAAGATTGCCATAATCAGACAATTGAAGAAAAAAATAGTGTGTGAAGAGGTGGAGGGGATAAAAATTCAATAATTATCCTATAAATATCTTTTAATATACTAAGGGTTAAAACTAGCAGTTTTTAATGGAAGAGCTGCCACAGAGTTGCTCTTAACAATTTCCTTTTTTTTTTTTAAGTAACTGTAATGCTACTGTTGTTTTTAGCAGAAGTTACTACTAATAACCATTATTGAAAATCAGTTACGAAACCACATGTAAAAAATGTTATGTATTGTTGGTCTTGCCAAACGTATCAAGATAGTGAGTTTTACTTTTGTTTAAAATTGTTTCATATGGTGGCCAAGCTTATTTAGCTGCATCTCTCATGATGATGGTGAAAATACATATTAGAATTAGTTGTGGAAATTTAGGCAAGAAAGAAAGCCTTATACAGCATTTTCCTCCCCCCACAAACCCCTACCCATAGTGCCTGTTTATCTAATAGTTACTAGTTCTTCCTTGAATTTATTCAAACTGCCCACTTTCATGAGACCAGATGAAAATTTGTTCCAGCAATCAGCTGGCTGAAGGCAAATTTCCACAAATCTATCCTGCAGTCATCCTTCTGCAATTTTAATTTGTCTCCCCTCCATGTGTGTTATCTGAACAAAAGAAAGGATTCCATCAGCATTCTGTGTATTCAATCCATTCAAAGCCTTAAACACCTCAATCGGATACAGGTGCCTAGATTCTAGATGCTGCATTTTGCAGATCTAAAGCCTTTCTTGGTGAGAACACATCTGTTCTGCTCACTAATTTCATTACTTTTCCCTGCAATTGGTCCAATAAATCCAATCCTTGCTAAAATGAGGCTTACATAGCTGTTTGCAGTACTCAAGATGTGGCCTTACCATTGCATTATACAGTGAGATAATCACTTCTTTATCCTTTCTAGCAAAATTCCTGTATATTGTTTACAAAATCCCATGAACTGTCCTAGCAGCCCATCTGCACTGCTTAGAGAACTTCATGTCTGACTGCACAATTACCTTAGGCACCTCCGTAGCCAGGTGGGAAGGAGCAGCAGTGCATAGCACCCGCTCCTTGATTAGACCGGGGTTCGAGCCCGTCACCACTAAATATGGAGGATGTGGAAAGGTCAGGGAATGATCACCGCACATCCCAGAGCAATATGGCCTTAGTTGCTAATGCTCCTAAAAACCAAATAACAACAACAGCACAATTACTTCAAGGTCTTTTCATTCTCCCTTTTCATTCACACTCCACTATGTTGAGTGTGAAATAACACAGTTCATATGTTATTCTGGGATTACTGTTACCCATTTGCAGTACCTTCCATTTGTCAATGCTAATTTTTATGGATCTTGTTGCATACTCTGATCACTGTCATTAACTACCTTGCCAACCTTTATATCATCTGCAGACTTGGCCATTAAGCCTGATGTGCCTTCATCACTATCATTAATAAATATAGAAAACAACACTGGGCCCAGGACGAAACCCTGTGGAACTCCACTGATACAGTAGTCCAAGACAAGTAGTGCCCATTGATAACCATCTTTTGTCTTCTCCCACTCAGCTGTCCCTTTATTCATAGCAGTAACTTGCCACTAATGCTATACTGCTCAAATTTCTACAGCACTCTTTATGTAGAACAGTGTCAAGAGCTTGTTTGAAATCTAAATATCGAATATATGAAATCTAAATACAGGGTGTTTCAGTTAAACGTTTCAGAACTTCTAAGAGGGGTAGGGTACATCCTGACAACTCGAAATCATATAGCAATGTGGGGTCGGAAATGCTTTCCTGAAGCGGTGTTGTACACAGAAGCACCATAAAGAAAAGAGACCGTAAGTGAGAAATCGTTTTAATAATACATGAAAAGAAGCAAAAGGTACATGGATTAAAGTAAGTGTTCGAAGTTTCTTCCACGGGCTACAATGCACGCCTCACATCTCCGACGCATGGACATCCGAACATTCTGGAATACTCCAGGCGAATTTCGAATTTCTTGAACAAGAACGCCAAGTTAGTAGGATGGATGATTATACGAACGCAGAGTTAGCCGATATGCATTTGGCGTACGGGGCTGCAAATTGTAGTGGGCCAGCCGCACAGCGTTTGTATGCGGAACGATATCCGACGAGGCGTATTCCCAGTCATAATTTCTTTGCAAGACTGCTCCAGAGGTTAGCTGAGAGAGGTTCATTTGAAAGAGCTGAGAGGGACAGGTTAAGAACAGCACGGACTCCAGCCGTCGAACAGAATGTGCTGCAGCATGTACAGGGGAATCCAAGAATGAGTACACGAAGTCTAGCAAACGCAGTCGGGGTTTCCCATTGCAGCGTCTGGAGGATTCTCCGAGAACAAGACATGCATCCGTTTCACGTGCAGCGTGTCCAGACACAGCAACCGGAGGATTATGCACCTCGTATTGCTTTCGCACAGTGGTACCTTGGAAAATGTGCTACAAATCCCCATTTTCCTGCTGAAGTGTTGTTTTCCGATGAGGCGTCCTTCACAAGGGAAGGAATTTTCAACACGCATAACGACCATATCTGGGCGGTCGAGAACCCGCATGCAATACGACGTCGTGCAGCACAGATTCGATTTTCGGTCAATGTATGGGCCGGTATTATGGGAGATCACCTCATCGGACCTTACCTGTTACCGTGTCGTCTAACCGGACCTATCTACTTGATCTTTCTGCAGCAAGTATTGCCACAACTTTTGAGAGATGAACAGATTTCTGTATCGACGCAACAGACAATGTGGTTCCAACACGATGGAGCCCCTGCCCATTATAGCGGAGATGTTCGTAACTACCTGGATGTCACATTTGGTCAACAGTGGATCGGACGTGGTGGTCCCATGCGTTGGCCTGCTCGGTCACCCGACCTATCATGTCTTGATTTTTATTTCTGGGGTCATATGAAATCGCTAGTTTATGACACCCCTGTTGACAATGCTGAGGAGCTGGTTGCAAGAATCGCAGTAGCTGCCGAAGAAATTGGAAATTCGCCTGGAGTATTCCAGAATGTTCGGATGTCCATGCGTCGGAGATGTGAGGCGTGCATTGTAGCCCGTGGAAGAAACTTCGAACACTTACTTTAATCCATGTACCTTTTGCTTCTTTTCATGTATTATTAAAACGATTTCTCACTTAGGTCTCTTTTCTTTATGGTGCTTCTGTGTACAACACGGCTTCAGGAAAGCATTTCCGACCCCACATTGCTATATGATTTCGAGTTGTCAGGATGTACCCTACCCCTCTTAGAAGTTCTGAAACGTTTAACTGAAACACCCTGTATATGCTTGTAGTTAGTATAGGTATGCTTCGCTCATTTTCCCCCAAACGAATTTTCTGATTACACTCTGGGATTAACCACATAAGACTGGAGGAATTCACAAGACTTTTTTCAAAATTATTTTGAAAATAATCTTTTGAATATTTACAGTTTGGAGATGATCACAATATTATCTTCAAAAATATTTTTATATTCAATTCTTTTGTTATTGAATCATATTGTGACTGCTGTATCACTGCTCTCCTGTGTAGAGCATTACTTCTTTAACTAATGACTTCCATTAACTTTCCACAAATGGAAGCTAAGCTAACAGGTCTGTAATTACTCGTGTCACTCTTTGATCTTCCTTTGAATTGGGGATGCTGCACACATCCCCAGTCTGTAGGGACATCCCATAAATCTAAGGATGCTTTCATAATTATAACTAAAGATTTGCTTATCTCCTTTGCTACTCCACCACTTATAATTGAATAGATCCCATCTAACTGAGGTGCTTTTTTATGTTGAGCTTTAACAATCTCTCTTCCACTTTCCTCTCAGTTATCACAAAATCACTTATTTCTCTGGTCAAATTTGATATACTTCTGGCATCTGCACCCCTAAAAAATTCCACATATGGGAATGTAGATGGAAAATATCTATTCGGTTTGTCAGCAACCTGAGCTGGATCATTAACCATTCATATGTAGTGGGTCCAATGTGATTCATCTCCTTCCTTCTAGTGTTTGCATAATAAAAGAAGTCTTTGCTGCTTTTATTTACATTATTTAGTAGAGACTTCTCGTCAGCTGCCTAACCTCCTTTGTGACTTGATTGCATTCTAGTTTATGTCTACCTTAGGCTTCTTTATCACCTAATAATTTATATGCATTTTTCTTCTCTGCCCATGCATTTTTCTTCTCTGCCATGAGTCTCATTAGTTCATTTGACATCCATTTAGGTCTAAGCCTTGAACAGTATTTCTTTGTTGGTATGAAAAGCCTAATACTTATAATTATTTCCTTCAGTGCTTCCCATGTAGAATTTGCTGATGCATCACCAGTTGGTCTCACAGAATTTAAAAACTATCTAAGACCACTGTAGTCACCTTTACAAAAGCAAAAACTCTTTTTTTTACCCTTGATGGTAGTTATATCCTTAAGTAAATCCTACATGAATACACTGTGATCACTGCCAAGTAGTGGTTCTTTTATTTGCAGATTCTTAATGCATGAAGAACACTGCTTCGTATCACATCCTGTTAACCAGATCAAGAATATTTCTCCCTTTTGTTGCTTCTCTAATATGCTGCTGGAGAAAATACTCATCCAATAAATCCACAGTTGTTGCTAGCATGTGATTGTTGTACTGACGACCTATGTCAACTGGATGCATTGCCTTAGATTTTTATGTGTTTCTTAACCAAGAGCATACCCCCCTTCCTGTCCATCTGTCCTTTCTGTATCCTTCATGAATTTCTGGGAATGGATATTAGACAGGTAGAGAGGGTTGTCTTTGCATGACCTTGTTTGCTTGTTAAGGCAAACAGCAAAGACAGCCTAGAAATATCTTGCCCAATTTATGGGTTTATTAACTTATGGGTTTTTGTCCAATCCTGCAGGACTGGGCAAAAACCCATAAGTTAATAATTTCTGAAACTAAAACTGTTAATTAAAGGACAGTTATGCAGGCTACTACAGTTAAATTTCTGGTAAAACAATAGCCCTGGTGACAGAACTTAAATATTTAGGATTCATGTATGATTCCAAACTGACATTTTATCAACATCATATGCATATTGCTAAGAAGGTGAGAAACTACACAAAAATGATAGCACAAATTATCTGTGCTGATTGAGGACTGAAGAGGAGAGCACTTGTACTGATCTACAAGGCAATCTTCCTCTCATCGTAAATTGCAGGTATATGGCATTACAGAACTGCCCTAGACAAAAATAAATGAAAACTAGACAATATAGCGAATTATTGTGTGCTGCACTGTCAGTGCACTTTCTTTACAGGTCCTGGTAGGGACACTTCCCTTGACTTAGAAGTTATAAAAAAAGGGCTCTCAATTATATACTAAAGAGGCAGATCCCAATGAACATCATAGGGATCACTTTGAACTTGAATACTGACCTCAAACAAGAAAGGAAAAGGATACAAACCATATTCTACTAAAATAACAGAGTAGTTGGGAACAGACACCTAAAGGGAAAGTCACTAGGCAGTTCCTTCACTAAGTAACCCTACTTGCCCCCCCCTCAGTTTTCCCTCAGGACTTTATGCCACATTTTTGCTAACAGGGTATGGTTCTCTGAATACAAAGTTGTGCCTTTTGGGTCTCACCAAGGATCCCAAATGTACCTGTAAAGCTGATGAGGATTGGACTTATATTAGCATTAGTAGAGGCATATAATGTAAGAAAGAAAATTTATGCAGCATCAGTCAAAAAAAAAAAAAAAAAAACACAAAAAAAAAACCCGCTCCCATTTCACTCCCCAAATTTGTTTAGGCTACCAACTTCCACAACAAAGGATGGAAGTCTGATCCAACAACCAACTACCCGCTGACAAAATCATCCAACTCTGCCAGAGTTTAACTCACCTCTGGCATTCCCCTCCCTGAATAACTCTTCATGGGTGAATGTAGATGCAGAATACTCATTTAGTTTGTTAGACACCCGAGCAGGATCATCAACAGTTGAACCATCAATGTCCAGTGGACCAATCTGATTCATCCCTTTCCTTCTGGAGTTTACATATGTAAAGAATTCTTTATTGTTTTTCTTTGCATCCTTCCATCTTAATCCTTTGCCAAGGATTTGTCATAATCTGCCTTTGCCTGCCTAATCTCCTTGTGACTTTGTTACAGACCAGCTTATATCTATCATAGGCTTCCATGTCACCCATTAATTTATATGTATACCATGCATTTTTCTTCTCTGCCACATGTCTCATTAGTTCATCTGACATCCATTTAGGCCTAAACCTTGAGCAATATTTCTTAGTTGGTATGTAGTGCCTAGTAGCTTCCAAGATCTTTGAATGCTTCCCATTTTGAATTTGCTATTGGTAACATCATCAGTTGGTCCCACCGTATAGAATTTAAATACTGTCTCAGACCACCGTAGTCACCTTTACGAAGCAAAAACCCTTCCCTTAACCCCTGATGGTAGTTACCTCTTTGAGTAAATCCCACTTCAGCACACTGTGATCACTGCCACCTAGTGGTTCCTTTATCTGCAGATCCTTAATGCATGAAGAATCACTACTGATAATCAGATCAAGAGTATTACTCTCTCTAGTTGCTTCCCAAACATGCTGATGTAGAAAACAATCATCCAATAAATCTACAAAAGCCTTGCAAGTGTGTGAGTGACCAATCCACAAATTTCAGTCAATATCTGGGAAATTAAAATGCCCCATTATAAGACTCTCTGATTTACTGGCCCACTCTATTTCCCTGTACAGTTCCTTATTATACTCGTCAGAGTCATTATTCCTATAACACACTCCTACTCTCAATTTTGATCTCCCAATGCTTATGTCACACCAAAACTGACTCGACACTGCACTATTCAGTGATGTTGACTGGCTTCACTTCCTTGGATTTTTATGTGTTTCTTAACTAATAGTATAACCCCTCCTCCCTTCCTATTTTGTCTATCCTTCCTGTACACATTTTACTCCCCAAATTCCAGTTCTGCATTCCTTATATCTATATGACCCCACATCTCTGATATCCCAATAATATCTGCCTTTGATGTTCTGAGAAATACCTCAAAATCATCAAATTTATTTACCAAACTCCTATCATTGGTATACATGCAAGTATACATGCACCTGTTCCTGTTCTTAGCTACCCTAACACAACCCACGTGTTTACTTGTACCGCAATGACTCCCAGCAGTCTCTGAAATACCCTGCATCTTGTTTTCCAGGCTGCTGCTCATTCCAATAGAAGCAGTGCAAGAATCACTTTCACCTCTGCCAGTGGCTACTGTTAATCTATTAGTCGTTGTATCCTCCCAAGCTAGAAGTTTTCTGATCCACCTAACACTGCCTCGATAGCACCAGAAAACATTCTTGCACCCTTTCTATTTAAGTTTATCCCATCCCTGTAGAAGTAGTCTCTCCTGTTAACAAGTACAGACCAGACTGAAAAAAAATTCTACCCCTTGAGCCTTGCACAATCTTTCCAGGGCCGAATTTATCGACAAAGCTCTCATCATATACTCCCTTCTATCATGTCTGGGCAGAATTGCAGACACTTTCAAATTCAACCCTAATTCACGGCTTTTTTTCAACAGTGACCTGTACTTGTTAAGTAATTCTGCCAGTCTCTTACTCTTAATATTATTAGTGCCAATGTGCAATATCACCCTTTGTGCCCTTAAAAAGATGATATCTGCTCTACAACTTCATCAACCTTTGCCCCTGGCAGGCATACCCTGGTCCTGTTCCACCTATCCTTTTTACATAGCATGTTCCCCGTTTCCCTGACAATAGTCATCAACAACTGCTAATTCCTGTGGAACCAGTGCAGTCTGCCTTGGGGGTTGCTGCGTTGTGTGATGATCAAGTGCAAGCTCTGGCGTTGATGTGGGCCCCTCAATTTAGATCCTTCGAGGGCATCCACCCTGCCCTTCAAGCTCTCATATAGGCCCATAACAACGCTGTTGTCACCTCATTTCCTCACACTCCTTACATCGCACGCACACAAAGACATCCCCCTTAGCAATATCATGTTCCGTACCTGATTGCTCCACAAACATCAAGTAAGCAATGCATTTTAAAAGGCTGTGATTCAGAGGGCAATTGCCCCCTCAGTTCTCCCCTGAGCCACAACTCTCCATTTAGCTTGAGCCTTTTGCTTTGCTGCTCTGGTCTGAGTCATGATTCTGATTCAATTTCAGAAAAGAATTTTAACCCTAAACTTGTATCCCAACGCAGTTGTAACACTATACATATATATATATATATATATATATATATATATATTTTTTTTTTTTTTTTTAAATGTCAAGTATTATCTTCGAGTTTCTTTATACAAGTTCCCTATCAAGTTATGTGTTAATTAATTATGTTACGTTCGTAAATTCTAAGTCGTTATATGTATTTGATTAAAGGTACAATTTAATTGACAATGAACTTCCACAAGATTAATAAATTTACTGATTAATTGATATTATATACTATATTATACTAAGCTAACGCTATCTAGTTCGGGATATAATGTTGTATCGTATAACAATGGCGGCAAGTTACGAACAGTAAATCTACAGACATTCTTTATGCCTCTGCCAATTACCTTCCCCACAGATGTAAATTAATGTCTAAAATTAAAACTATAAATTGTGGAGATGAGCAATTACTCATGCATTACATGGCCTTCTCTGAATTTGCTCAAAATGTTTTTGAGACCAAGAGAAGCAATTGTGCTGTGACCTCCCCTTTAGATTAGACTAGCATGCATGCCTGATTGAGACATTGACTGAAACAGAGAAAACCCTGGCCTGATAGAAAGTGTTTCCTACCAAGTCATAATGTATAAATTTGATATTGACATCTGTGGAGTAATATATATGTTGATCCGTATTAATGTGTATTGTTAATATATAATTATGTATATTTTATGGACTTAATGGTTCATATTCAAGGAGAATATGAACCATGAGAATTTTTATGTGCCATAGTGTGCATGTTTTGTATATTATTTTGCATGAGTGTATGTATTGTGTGAATGCTTATATAAATGACAGTTGTGTGCATGTTTGCTTGGTTGGAGCTCTGTCATGTCCGAGTTGCCAGATGTGATGGAGTGCTCTTGCCTGGATGTTTGTTTCTTGGTGCATGTAAGAGGTGTGTGTGTGTGTGTGTGTGTGTGTGTGTGTGTGTGTGTGTGTGTGTGTGTGTGTGTGTGTGTGTGTGTGTGTGTGTGTGTGTGTTCAAGTCTATGCTCTCTGCAGTGGGGTGTCACACCTGCATTGTCGGATGTGATGGAGTGCTCCTGCTTGGGTATAGGCACTTTGGCATATGTTAGAACCATAAATAGTGGTCTATGCTGGTTTTCAGCTCTCAATCATGTCCTCGTTGTCGGGCATGATTGAAAGTCTTGCACCACTAAATTTTATAACATCTTTTCTGTCATAACACTTTTCTAGATATAATTAGCATTAGCATTAGTAGAGGCATTTGATGCAAGAAAGCAAGCTTATGCAGCATCAGCCAAAAAAAAAAAAAAAAAAACTCACTTCCACTTCACCCCTCTGTTCGTTCAAAATACTTGTCCAGCTGAGCCTTAAACTTATTTAGGCCATCAACCTCCACTAGAAGGGATGGAAATCTGTTCCACCAACCAACCACCTGCTGGCTAAAGGCAAATTTCCGCACGTCTATCCTACATCTGTCTTTCCTCAATTTGAATTTATGCCCTCTCAGGAGGTGATTATTCTGAGCTAGAGGAAGAATCCCATCAGCATTGAGCATGCTCAAACCATTCAAGGCTTTATACACCTCTATCAGATCACCTTGCTGGTGCCTAGTCTCCAGACACTAATTTGCTTGCAAAACGTAAGCTCTTTCTTCGTAAGAGCACCCCTTTGTTCCATTCATAACACTAATCTTGTTGCCCTTCTCTGTACTCGTTCCAGCAGCTCTACATCCTTCTTGAAATGAGGCCTCCAGACCTGTATACAGTACTCTAGGTGTGGCCTGACCATTGCCTTATACAAGGGAATAATCACCTCCTTATCCCTGCTGGAAAAATTCCTGTATATCATTGACAATACTCCATGAGCTACTCTTGCAGCCCGTCTGCACTGCTCAGAGAACTTCATATCTGCCTGCACAACCACCCCCAAGTCCCTTTCATTCTCTACCACTGTCAGTGTAGTACCACAGAGTTGATACGTTGCTCTGAGGTTGCTGTTTCCCATGTGTAGTACTTTACATTTGTCAATGTTAAACTTCATTTGCCACCTCTCAGCCCATCTGCTCAACCTTTCCAGATCCTGTTGCAGCAGCATAGTGTCAGTACTGTCCTTGACAACCCTGCCAACCTTTGTATTGTCTGCAAACTTGGACATTAAGCTTGATATGCCATCATCAATATCATTTATAAATACAGAAAACAATAATGGACCCAGCCCTGAGGGACTCCACTAATAACATTAGTCCACGATGAGCAGTGTCCATTGATTACTACTCTCTGTCTTCTCCCCCTCAACCACCCCTTTATCCATAGCAGCAATTTGCCTCCAATGTCACACTGCTCCAATTTGTGCAGCAGTCTTCCATGTGCAACAGTATCAAAAGCCTTTCTAAGATCCAAGTATATAATATCAAAGCTATTCCCTGCATCCAGTTCTTTTGTGACTGCATCATAGTATCCAATCAAATTGGTCAGGCAAGACTTCCCCTTAACAAAACCATGCTGTGTCCGAGCTATAACTGAAGTCTTGTCTAAATGATCCTGCAGTGCTTCTTTAACCAGTGCCTCCATTAATTTTCCTGGAACAGAAGTTAAGCTCACAGGTCTATAATTACTTGTGTCAGCCTTTGATCCTCCTTTGTGAATTGGGGTCACATTTGCACATTTCCAGTCTATGGGTACCTCCCCTGAGTCCAAGGAAGCTCTCATAATTATGGCTAAGGGTTTGCTTACTTCCTTTGCTGCCTCCTTTAATATAACTGGATAGATCCCATCCACCCTGGGTGCCTTTCTTGTGTTTATCTTCAACAGTTTCTCCTCCACTTTACTCCCAGTTATTTCAAGATTCTGTAGCTTACTGCTAGAGTTGAATACACCTCTGGCATTTCCCTTGCTGAATAACTCCTCATGTGTGAATGTCGATGCAAAATATTCATTTAGTTTGTTAGCTACCTGAGCAGGATCATCAACAGTTGACCCATCAATATCAAGTGGACCAATCTGATTCATCCCCTTCCTTCTAGAGTTTACATAAGTAAAGAGCTCTTTGCTGTTTTTCTTTGCATCCCTTGCCAAGGATTTCTCGTAATCTGCCTTCGCCTGCCTAACCTCCTTTGTAACTTGGTTGTATATCAACTTGTATCTATCATAGGCTTCTGTGTCATGTGTTAATTTGTAAGTATCCCATGCATTTTTCTTCTCTGCCATATGCCTCATTAGTTCATCTGACATCCATTTTGGCCTAAACCTTGAACAATATTTCTTAGTTGGTATGTAAAGCCTAGTAGCTTCCAAGATAAGTTCTTTGAATGCTTCCCATTTTGAATTTGCTGTTGGTAACATCATCAGTTGGTCTCACTGTATAGAATTTAAATACTGTCTCAGTCCATCGTAGTCGCCTTTACGGAAGCAATAACCCTTCCCTTTACCCCTAATGGTAGTTACCTCTTTTGAGTAAATCCCACTTCAGCACACTGTGATCACTGCCACTTAGTGGTTCATTTATCTGCAGATTCTTAATGCATGAAGAATCACTGCTGATAATCAAATCAAGAGTATTACTCCCTCTAGTTGCCTCCCGAACATGCTGATGTCGAAAACAATCATCCAATAAATCCACAAAAGCCCTGCTAGTGTGTGAGTGACCAGCTCCCAAATTCCAGTCAATATCTGGGAAAGTAAAATCTCCCATTATAAGACTCTCTGATTTACTGGCCCACTCTATTTCCCTGTACAGTTTCTTATTATACTCATCAGAGTCATTAGGCCTATAGCACACTCCTACTCTCAATTTTGATCTCCCAATGCTTATGTCACACCAAACTGACTCAACACTGCACTGTCCAGCGATGTCGACTGGCTTCACTTCCTTGGTTTTTATGTGTTTCTTAACTAATAGCATAACCCCTCCCCCCTTCCTATCCTGTCTATCCTTTCTATACACATTGTACTCCCCAAATTCCAGTTCTGCATCCCTTATATCTGTGTGACACCACGTCTCTGATATCCCAACAATATCTGCCTTTGATGTTTTGAGCAATACCTCAAATTCATCAAATTTATTTACTAAACTCCTAGCATTGGTGTACACGCAAGTATACCTGCACCTGTTTCTATTCTTAACTACCCTAACACAACCCATGTGTTTACTTGTAGCGCAATGGCCCCCAGCAGTCTCTGAAATATCATGCATCTTGTTTTTCAGGCTTCTGCTCATTCTAATAGAAGCAGTGCAAGAATCTCTTTCACCTCTGCCAGTGGCTACTGTCAATCTATTGATCTTTGTCTCCCCCCAAGCTAGCAGTTTTCCGACCCACCTAACACTGCCTCACTAGCATCAGCAAATATTCTTGCATTAATTATTTATGTCATATGTGTCTTAATTATTTTATTATTCTAACCATAAATATATATGTTATCTGTCTATTATTGTTATCCTGCACATACAAATTATAAATATAAATGGATACATGAGTATGAACATATGAGCACAAGTCTTAATGTGATAATGTGCGTACGTTTTTGGTTGCATGAATGCCCGCTTGATATACTAGAGGTGTGTGTGTGTGTGTGTGTGTGTGTGTGTGTGTGTGTGTGTGTGTGTGTGTGTGTGTGTGTGTGTGTGTGTGTGTGTGTGTGTGAATGCACCTTTGTGTATGTTAGTATGTATGTGAATGTATATGTTTTTTTTTTTTTTTTTGTAGTTGTTGGCGCATCGGCTTCTGTGGCCATAATGCACCTCCCAAGGTTTTTGCAGTACTTGGATCCAAGCCAGAGGCAGGATTCGAACCCGCAACCTTTGGGTTGCCAGGCAGGCACTTGACCCACCTGGCTAACCTGATCGGCATATCAATATGTATGCCTTGTGCTGGGTGAGAAATGAATCCACTTAACCTGCAGTAAAAAAAAAAATTGTGTGTGTGTGTGTTGTATGTGCTGTCCTATTCAAGGTACTGTATTGAATGGAATAAGTATGTGAAAATAGGGAATGAATGAGAATGTCCTATAGGTGTAAACTTTTGTACTCTGAATATGTATATTTAAAAAATATATTAAAAATAATATAAAAAATTCTAAATTAGCTATTCTTGCAGGTTAAGCTGTATAAATGTGAATGAATGTCAGATCACCTGTGTAGACAATGCAATGATCAAATGAATGTGATTAATATATATATAAAAAAAATAGGTGGCACTTGTGTCCTGTCCATTTGTATAATGATAAATGTTAGAATGACTGAATAAATGTAAGTGTGAGAGAGTATTATTTGGTCAATCCCTAAATGCATTAAAGAAAAAAAAAAAGTGTGAGTGTAAATGTATCGCAGGTGTGAAATTGGGCTGAGTGCATGTAGAGTGTGTGTTATTCTAGCAGCTCACCCTAATTTGACTACAGTCAGAGCAACCTATTAGGAAACCCCCCACCTACCTTGCTAATGTCATGTTCCCCGAAGCACTGCACATCTGGAGTATCCGAGTGACACCATGTCTCTAATTTCCCTACAATGTCTTCAGTTGATTTAACCATCACTTCAAATTCATCAAATTTATTTACTATGCTTCTAGCATTGGTGTACATGCAAGCTAGTTACCCTAACACAGTCCATGTATTTGACTTTGAAATTCCCAGCACTTTGTTTTCCAGGCTGTTACACGTTCCAATAGAAGCAGTGCAAGAAGCACTTTCACCGCTGCCTGTGGCTATTGTTAACGTGTCTGTGTATCCCCCAACCAAGCTAGCCGTTTTCCACCCACCCAACACTGCCTTGATAATATCAGCAAATATCCTTGCACCCTTTCTATGTAAGTGTATCCCATCCCTGTGGAAGCAGTCCCTCTTGTTAACAAGCATGGGCCATGCTGAGAAAAATTCTACCTCTCATGACTTGCACAATCTCTCCAGGGCTGAATTGATTGACAAGGCTTCCATCATATATTCTCTCCTATCATGTCTGGACAGAATTGCAGACACTTTCAAATTTAACCCAAACTCTTGACTTTTTTCTCAGTATTGCCCAGTGGTTGTTAAGTTAGTCCGTAGATCTCTTACATTTAACGTCATTAGTGCAAACATTAGCATTAGTTGAGGCATATGATGCAAGAAAACAATCTTATGCGGCATTAGCCAAAAATAAAAAATCCTACCATTTCACCCCTACATTCGTCCCAAATGCACCTCCAGCTCAGCCTTAAATTTATTTAGGCTATCAACTTCCACAACAAAAGATGGAAGTCTGTTCCACCAATCAACTACCTGCTGGCTAAAGGCAAATTTCTACACATCTATTCTACAACTGTCTTTCCTCAGTTTGAATCTATACCCTCTCAGGTTCTTAATCTGAGCAGGAGGAAAAATCCCATCAGCATTCAGCTTGCTCAAACCATTCAAGGTCTTATACACCTCAATCAGATCACCTTGCAGGTGCCTACTCTCCAGGCACTGCAATTTGCAGAACTTAAACCTTTCTTGGTAAGCGCATCTCCTTGCTCCCCTCACCAATCTTGTTGCCCTTCTTTGTACTCGTTCTAGCAACTCTACATTCCTCCTAAAATGAGGCCTCCAGACCTGTACAGAGTACTCTAGGTGGTCTGACAATTGCCTTGTACAATGGGATAATCATCTACCTGTCGCTGCTAGCAAAATTCCTATATATCGTTGACAAGACTCCATGACCTTTCCTGGAAGCCGATCTGCACTGCTCAGCGAACTTCATATTTGATTGCACAATTAACCCCAGGTATTTTTCACTTTCCACTTCCCTGAGTGTAGTACCACATGGTTGGTACATTTCTCTGGGTTATTGCTACCCATATGCAGTATTTTGCATTTGTCAATGTTAAACTTTAGTTGCCATTTCTCAGCCCATTTTCCCAACTTATCTAGATCCATTTGGAGTAGCATAGTGTCTTTACTGTCGTTAACAATCCTGCCAAACTTTGTATCATCTGCAAACTTGGACATTAATCCTGATGTACCTTCATCGATATCATTGATGAATTTACAAAACAACGAGCCCAGCACCGAACCCTGGGGAACTCCACTAATAACATTTGTCCACGAAGAGCATTGTCTATTGATTACCACTCTCTGTCATCTCCCACTCAACCATCCCTTATCTATTGTAGCAACTTACTCTTAATGCCATACCTCTTCAATTTGTACAGCAGTCTTTGATGTGCAGCAGTATCAAAAGCTTTCCTGAAATCCAAGTATATGATATCAAAATTATTTTTGGCATTCAGTTCCTTTGTGACCACATCATAGTATCCAATCAAATTGATCGAACAAGACCTCCCATTAACAAACCCATGCTGTATCTTAACTATTACTGCAGTCTTGTCTAGATGATCCTGCAGTGCTTCTTTACTATTACTGCAGTCTTGTCTAGATGATCCTGCAGTGCATCTCAGCACAAGTTAAACTAATAGGTCTGTAGTTACCTGTGTCACCTTTTGAACCCTTTTGTGAATTGGTGATACATTTGCACACCTCCATTCCATGGGGACCTCCCCTGAGTCAAAGGAAGCTCTCATAATTATGGCTAAGGGTTTGCTTACTTCCTTTGCTGCTTGTTTGTTGTTTGGTTTTTAGGAGTATTAACAACTAAGGCCATATTGCTCCAGGGATATGCGGTGGTCATTCCCTAACCTTCCCACATCCTCCATATTTTGGTGGTCACGGGCTCGAAACCTGGTCTAATCAAGAAGCGTGTATTGCTGCTCTTGCCACCTGGCTATGGTTGTTGTTTTTATTTGGTTTTTAGGAGCATTAGCAACTAAGGACATATTCCTCTGGGAATATGCGGTGGCCATTCCCTGACCTTTCCTCATCCTCCGTATTTGGTGGTGATGGGCTCGAACCCCGGTCTAATCAAGAAGCGTGTGTTACGCACTGCTGCTCCTTCTCACCTGGCTATGGAGGCGCCTACCTGGCTGTGGAGGTGCCCTTCCTTTGCTCTCTCCTTTAATATAACTGGATAGATACCATCCGCCCCAGGTGCCTTCCTTAGGTTTAACTTCAACAATTTCTCCTCCACTTTGCTCTCAGTTATTACAAAATCACTTAGCTCCCTCTTAGAGTGTGATAAACTTCTGGCATTCACTTCATTGAATAACTCCTCATGTGTGAATGTAGATGCAAAATACTCATTCAGTTTATCAGCTATGCAAGCAAGATCATCAATAGTCAACCCATCTATGTTCAGTGGTCCAATCTGATTCATCCCTTTTCTTCTAGAGTTTTTTTCATAAGTAAAGAACTCTTTGCTGCTTTTCTTTGCATGCTTTGCCAAATATTTCTCATAATATGCCTTCACTTGCCTAACCTCCTTTCTGACTTGTTTACAGACGAGCTTATATCTGCCATAGGCGTCTGTGATACTTTATGTGCATCCTATACATTTTTCTTCTCTGCCATGAGCCTCATTAATCCATCTGACATCTATTTAGGCTTAAACCTTGAACAGTATTTCTTAGTTGGAATGAAAAGCCTAGTAGCCTCCAAAATGAAGTCTCTGAAGGCTTCCCATTTAGAATTCAATGTTGGTAACAACATCAGTCGATCCCATTGTACAGAATTTAAAAACTGTCTGAGACACCTTTACAAAAGTAAAAGCCCTTTAGCCTTGATGGTTGTTACATCTTTAAGTAATTCAGTACATTTTGATCACTGTTACCTAGTGGTTTATTTATCTGCAAATTTTTAATGCATGAATAATCACTGCTGATAATCAGATCAAGAGTGTTACTCCCTCTGGAACATGTTGTTGTAGAAAACAGTCATCCAATAAATCCACAAAAGTCTTGCTCGTGTGCGAGTGACCAAACCACAAGTTCCAGTCAATATCTGGAAAGTTAAAATCCCCCATTATAAGACATTCTGATTTACTGGTCCAGTCTGTTTCTCTGCACAATTGCTCATTATACTCATCAGATTCATTAGGCCTATAATACACACCTACTCTCATTTTTCCTTTCCCAATACTTATGTCACACCAAACAGACTATAAATTACCTTGTCCACCAACATCAGTTGGACGCACTTCCTTTTATTTTATGTGTGTCTTAACTAACAACATAACCCCTCCTCCCCCCTTCCTGTCTTGTCGATCCTTTCTGTACACATTGCACTCCCCAAATTCCAATTCTGCACTGCTTATGTCTGTGTGACATCACATCTGGTGTTACTAAGACATCCCTACAATATCTGCCTTTGATGTCTTGACTAGCACTTTAAGGTAATCAAATTTATTAACTATACTCCTAGCATTGGTGTACATGCAAGTATGCATGAACCTGTTTCTACTCTTTGTTACCCTAACTCAGCCTATGTATTTACTTGTTCTACTATGACTCCCAGCAGTCATGAAAATTTCCATTGCCTTGCTTTCCAAGCTATTGCTCATTCTAATAGAAGCAGTGCAAGAATTACTTTTGCCTCTGCCTGTGGCCACTGTTAACCTTTTAGCCTGTGTACCCCCTCCCCCAAGTCAGCCGTTTTCCGACTCACCTAACACTGCCTCATCGTCAGATATTCTTGCACCCTTTCTACCCCATAGCATCAGCAAATATTCTTGCACCCTTTCTACTTAAGTGTATCCCATCCCTGTAGAAACAGTCTCTTCTGTCAACAAGCAGAGACCAGGCTGAAAAAAATATACCCCTTGAGCCTTTGCCAGTCTCTCCAGAGCAATTGATTGACAAGGCTCTCATCATATACTCCCTCCTATTGTGTCTGGGTAGAATTGCAGACATTTTCACGTTCAATCTTATCTCGTGATTTTTTTTCAACCTTGACCTCTACTTGTTGAGTAAATCTGCAGATCTCTTACTCTTAATGTCATTAGTTCCAATGTGTACAACAATATCGTATACCCTTGTCCTGTTCCACCTATCCTTCTTGCATAGTATACAGTAAACCCCTGCTATTCGCGGTATCTGTATTCGCGGTCGCTGATTTAACATAAAATGAAACCTAAAAAAATGTGAATTTTAAAGTGCCGTGAACATTTTCCGCCATAAAAAAGCATGGACGTGGCTAAAATTATCTTTCCTGGTCAAAACAGCACTCAGTGGGTAGGGGAGAGGGGTGACAAAATCGCGAGTGTGGATATTTCTCGCTAATCCTAGTTCAATATGTGTTATGCGCTTGTCATGGAAGGTTTCGTTGTTTGCTTTTAATTTAAATGCTGATAAATTGAATAAATTTACCAATTTATAAATTGATATGCTTTGCAGTATTTTTTTGCAAAACGGTATTTTTTGATACCGTTTTGCAGTGTAAAACATACTTTTTCGAGTGTGTTAACAGAAAAAAGTGACTTTATTGTGGACAAGTTCTTTCTAACCCATACAAAAATATGGCTACGAATAACAAGGGAAATGTGAAAAGATCAAAGAAGGTGATGACATTAGCGAATCAAATTGAGTTATTAGACAAAATTTCTAATGGCGAAAGTGTCTCCTCAGTGGCAAAACATAAAATCAATGAGTCAACGGTACGATCAATCAAAAAATCGGAAGAAAAAATCCACCGTAGTGTCCATGAAAACACGCTAATTGTTTCAAAAATTTGCTCTGTAACTCGTGATGTTAAATTAGAAAAAATGGAAAAAGCTTTAAATCTGTGGATAGAAGACTGAACTCAAAATAAAATTCTGTTAAGTTCACTCATCATTCGTGAAAAGGCAAAACTCCTTTATCAACACTTTAGCAAAAGTAGTGATAACACTGGTGGGATAAGTTTTAGCTAGCAGAGGTGCTGGTTTGAAAGATTTGTTCGAAATTTCTAATAAATATATCATTTAATATTAAATTGTTTCTTATTTTCATTTCGATGCCATATGCTTACATTTCACTATGTGCTGTCTATGTACATAGTCATATTATGAAGGTACATATAATACATACATAGACAAAATTTTAGACTAGTTTTTCTTATATATTTCATACTTTGGAACGGAACCCCTTTATTACTATGAGAGCTATAACTCAGTATTCACATTTTCGGTATTCGCGGCATTTCTCAGGAACGTAACCTCCGCGGTTTACTGTATTCCCATCTCCCTGACAACAGAGTCACAAACAATAATTATTTCCTGTGGGACCAACGCATACTGTATTGGAGATTGCCTCTGTGCTGCCTGGACACCTCCGTAGCCAGGTGGGAAGGAGCAACAGTGCATAGCACTTGCTTCTTGATTAGACCGGGGTTTGAGCCCGTCACCACCAAATATGGAAGATGTGGAAAGGTCAGGGAATGACCACTGCATATCCTGGAGCAATATGGCCTTAGTTGCTAATGCTACTAAAAACCAAATAACAAACAAACAACTATGCTGCCTGATGCACAAGAGTGAGCTCTGCTGTTGAGCTGGGAAGCTGAGAGCCTGATGTGCTCCTCATATTAATTTATTTGAGGGCATTTACCCTACACCTCAAGTTCTCATAGATGCCCATCAGAAAGCTGAGTTGGCGCTTAATTTCTAGACACCTAGTACACACAAAGGCATACTCCTTGGCTAGATCATGTCCTGTTTTAGAAAGGTCGGCAAATATTTCACATTTCGCACATTTTTTGAGACTGTGATGTGTTGGAGAATCACCCCCTTCGTGTCTCTCCTGAGTCACAGCACTCTCACTGGTCTGTGATCTTTGCTTCACAGCCGTAGTCTGGGTCATAATTTCCATTTAAATACAATTTAATTAACAATGAAATTTAATAAGATTAATAATATTTTTGATTAATTGATAATATTCTACTAAGCTAACAGATTCCTAATACAGTGCTTCGTATTATGCTATCTAGTTTTATGTTATACTTTACGTTATCCGTTCAAGATATGTACATTGTGCTATTTCTTATCGACTACAATATGGCAGCTAGTTCAACAATATTGGCACCAAGACTGGGAGTCGTAACTTCCAAAAATCTCTAGCTAAATTCAAAATAAGAATCTAACGAATGCTACTAAACCTATTTAATATCTTTGTACACATGTACAACAGTATCACCTTTTGTGATCTTGTACACTTAAAAGATGATACCTGCCCTACAATGAGCTCTGGTCTACTTTTGTCCCTGACAGACATACCCTGGTCCTATTCCATCTATCCTTCTTGCACAATATATTCCTCATTTCCCTGAAACTAGTGTTACTAACAAAAACTACTTTCTGTGGGAACAGCACATTCTGCCTTTGAAATTGCCACTGTTTTGCCTGATGCACAAGGGTAAGCTCTGTCATTAGTTTGGGCAGCTGAGAGCTTCATCATCATCATCATCATCATCAGCCATTTTCAATCCACTGCAGGATGAAGGCCTCTCCAGCAACTTTCCAGTTCCTTCTATTTTGAGCACTGGCCATCCATTTACTACCCACAAACTCTTGAATTTCATCTATCCATCTCCGCCTTTGTCTTCCAGGTTTTCTTCTAGCTCCTCTTGGATACCATTCTGTTATTTTCTTAGTCCATCTGTCATCATGTCTTCGAGCTATGTGTCCTGCCCAAGACCATTTTAGTTCTTTAGTTTTGATAAGAATGTCCTTTACTTGAGTTTGTTGCCTAATCCATGTGTTTCTCTTCTTATCTAACAGTCTGATTCCCAATATGATTCGTTCCATTCTTCACTGTGTAGTTCTCAGCTTCTCTTCCATTCTTTTGGTGAGTGACCAAGTTTCACTTCCATAAATCATGGTGGGGAGTATACATTGGTTCATTATTTTACATTTCAGACAAACTGGGATATTTCTCTTCAGTATATGACTATGACTATATTTCCTGAATGCTATCAATCCAAAATTTATTCTTCTCTTGACTTCCAGCCATTTATCATTATTACAGCTAATAACTTGTCCCAGATAAGTATATGACTCCACCTTTTCAATTACTGTCCCTTCAATCATTATTTCCCTTTCTGTGGCATACTTGTTCATCATTACTTTTGTTTTATCCATATTCATCTTTAGTCCAAAATCCTTACTAGCTGTGCATAACTGATTAAGATTTTCCTCTAATTCTTTGGGATCGTGGCTTACGACCACAATGTCATCTGCAAATCGTAACTGGTTTAGGTACTCTCCGTTCACATTGACTCCTTTCTGCGACCAGTCTAATCTTCTGAAAGCTTCCTCAAGGGCAGCAGTAAACAGCTTCGGAGATATTGTGTCTCCTTGTCGAACTCCTTTCTCAATTTTAAATTTCCTACTGTCTTTGTCTAGTCTAATAAAGGAGGTAGCACACTCATATATTTTCTTCAAAATCATAATATATGGGGTATCTGTGCCTTGTCTTTCCAGTGCCCGAAACATTGCGTTATGCTGTATGGAGTCAAATGCCTTTTCATAATCCACAAATGCCAGGCATAATGGTGTTTTATATTCATTTGCTTTCTCCATTAGCTGTGATATTACGTGAAGGTGATCCATAGTTGAGAATCCGGTCCTAAAGCCAGCTTGCTCTTTCGGTTGATTCTCATCAAGTATTCTTTCTAATCTGTTAGTAATGACCCTTGTGAACAATTTGTAGATGTGGGATAACAAGCTAATTGGTCTATAATTTCCAATTTCTGATTTATCTCCTTTCTTATGCAGCAAAACTATGATTGCATTATTCCACTGCTTAGGCGTCACACCTTTTCTAATGCACTTTGTGAAGAGCCTTGCCAGTTTTTGTGTTATGTCTCTTCCTCCCAATTTTAACAACTCTACAGTAACTTCATCTTCCCCCGGGGCTTTCTGATTCTTCATTTCCTTCAGTGCATGTTCTTTTTTTTTTTTTTTTTTTTTTTTTTTTTTTTGGTAGTTGTTGGCGCATCGGCTTCTGTGGCCATATTGCACCTCCCAAGGTTTTTGCAGTACTTTGATCCAAGCCCGAGGCGGGAATCGAACCCGCGACCTTTGGGTTGCCGGGCAGGTACTTTACCCACTCGGCCAGCCCGGTCGGCAGTGCATGTTCTGCCTCATCAGGAAGAATATCGGGTATGTCGTATGTGTTGCTACTTTGCAATCCATCTTCCCCACTGCTGGCATCATTCCACTGCTCCATGTATAATTCTCTATAGTAGTCTTCTGCTATTTGAATTATGCCTTCTCTGCTGTTTATAAGTACACCATCGCTATTCTTCAGTTTCAGTATCATTTGTATTTCTCTCATGGCTGCTGATTTAAATCCTTTGTTTTCCCTTAATGCTTGTTCTACTTTTCTTGTGTTAAATCTTCTTATGTCCTCTCTGAGTCTCTTTCTAATGGCTTTGCATAACTCAGTATACTCAATTTTCTCACTGTCAGTGTTTTTCTTGCTTTTCATTTGTCGTTTTCGGTTCATCATGACAAGTGTTTCTTGACTAATTTTTTCTTCTTTGGTTTTCTTTTTTCCTATAGGTTTCTTGGGCTTTATCACTTTCAAAAAGTTGTAATATTCCTTGTCGATATCTTGGTCCTGAGCAGAGAGCTTGATGGGTCCCAATTTTAATTCCTTCGATCACTCATAAACGCGTATCAGAATGCTGAGTTGGTGCTTGATTTCTTCATATCTCTGCACCAAACACACATCAAGGCATTTTCCTTGGCTGTATCATGTCCTGTTCTAGAAACTGCATACATTACACAAGTAGCACATTTCATTAGGCTGTGATTAGTAAGAGAATCATCCGCTTCAGTTCTCTGCCATGCCACAGCATTCCACTACTTTGAGCCTGTTTTTCTTTGCTGCTCTAGTCTGGGGCATGATTTCAGTTTAAATTCTGTATAATTGAGAAAGCACTAATATACTTAAATGCATAATAACACTACTCTGTTCACCAATTATGCCTATCTAATTTATGTTATACATATATGTATTATGCTATACCGTTACGTAATTAGTTTATTATAACACTGTTATTCAATTAGTTACACTAAATATTACATACTTTGTTAATTATAATATATAATAAAATTATCTAATTAAAGTCGACCTACATGATTTTAACTTTTGAGATACTTATTTACCATAATTAAAACACTAATTTTCCTACCATGCACGACAGTATCAGTTACAAGATACGATATTTGTGCCAAATCACCAATACAAAGGTTCTGTGTATATTAAGTTGCAACTTACAAAATCTCCAGCTAAATTTAATAATCTAATGAAAATGAACGTGACTAGGGCTATAAAATTCTTTATTGAATACAGCTTAATATGTTAATTATGTCAATAAAATAGCAGCATTTTTCTAAAAACTTATCCATTCTCTGGAGCTTAAAATTCTTCAACTTCACAGTTCTAGTATTTCCATTCCTAAAAACTTCTTTATGTATGAATGTAGATACACAATATTTATTTAGTGTGTTATCAACTGGAACAGGATCATTATTAGTCAAGGTGGTTCATCCCTTTCCTTCTAATGTTAATGTATGCAAAGCATCCATCTTTTCTACTTTTCTTCACATTCTTAACCAGAGTTATCATTAGTTTGCCCTTAGTGACTTATTGTTATTGTTTATATGTACTGTAGGCTTCTGTATTCCTGATAATTTATAATTATTCCATACATTTTTCTTCCTCTCACTGGTCTCATTGGTTCATCTAGCTTTAGTTAGCTATGAACCTTTAAGAGTAGTAGTAGTAGCATGTGATGCAAGAAAGCAAATGTATGAGATTATGCAGCATCAGCCAAAAAAAAAAAATCACACCATTCCGTCCAAATGCCTGTCCAGTTCCTCTTTAAATTTATTCAACCTATCAACTTGACAGATAGAAGTTTATTCCAGCAATTAACCACCCGCTGGCTAAAGGCAAATCTCCGGACATCTATTCTACATCTGTCTTTTCTTAATTTGAATTTATGCCCGCTTAGGTTCGTAATCTGAACAAGTGGAAGGATCCCATCAGAATTCAGCGTGCTCAACCCATTCAAGGCCTTATACACCTCAATCAGATCATTGTGCAGGTGCCTAGTCTCCAGCCACTGCAATTTGCAGAACTTAAGCCTCTCTTGGTAAGAGGATCCCTTCATTCCCCTCACTAATCTTGTTGCCCTTCTCTGTACATGCTCAAGTAAATCTACATCTTTCCTAAAATGAGGCCTCCAGACCTGTATGCAGTACTCAAGGCGTGGCCTGACCATTGCCTAATACAGAGGGAATCACCTCCTTCTCCCTGCTAGCAAAATTCCTATATATCATTGACAAAACCCCATGACCTGCCCTGGCAGCTTGTCTGCATTGATCAGAAAACTTCATATCTGACTGCACAATTACTCCCAGGTCTATTTCATTTTCTACCACCTTAAGCGTAGTACCACACAGTTGGCATGTTTCTCTGGGGTTATTTCTACCCATATGCAGTACTTTGCATTTGTCAAGGTTAAACTTCAGTTGCCACTTCTTAGCCCATCTGCCCAAATTATGTAGATCCTGTTGCAGTAGCACACTGCCATTACTGTCATTAACAACCCTGCCAACCTTTGTATCATCTGCAAACTTCGACATTAAGCCTGATATACCTTCATCAATATCATTGATAAATATACAAAACAACAGTGGACCCAACACCGAACCCTGTGGGACTCCACTAATAACATTAGTCCACGAAGAGCAGCACCCATTGATTACCACCCTCTGTCTTCTCCCACTTAACCATCCTTTTATCCATTGTAGCAACTTACCCCTAATACCATTTTCTGAAATCCAAATATATGATATCAAAATTATTTTTTGCATCCAGTTCCTTTGTAACCACATCATAATATCCTATCAAATTTGTCAGACAAGATTTTCCCTTAACAAACCCATGCTGTGTCTGAATTATTGCTGCAGTCTTGTCTAGATGATCCTGCAATGCATCTTTAAGCAGTGACTGACTCCATTATTTTACCCGGAACAGAAGTTAAACTAACTGGTCTGTAATTACTCGTGTTATCCTTCGATCCTCCTTTGTGAATTGGGGATACATTTGCACATCTCCAGTCTGTGGGAACCTCCCCTGAGTCCAAGGATGTTCTCATAATTATGTCTAAGGGTTTGCTTAGTTGCTTTGCTGCTCCCTTTAATATAACTGGATAGATCCCATCCACCCCAGGTGCTTTTTGTATGTTTAACTTCAACAATTTCTCCTCCACTTTGCTTTCAGTTATTACAAAATCATTAAGTATCCTGCTACAATTTGATAAACTTCTGCCATTTTCAAATCTTAATAATTCCTCATGTGTGAATGTAGATGCAAAATACTCATTCAGTTTGTTTGCTATCTGAGAAGGATCATCAACAGTCGAACCACCAATGTCAAGTGGACCAATCAGATTCATCCCCTTCCTTTTAGAGTTTATATAAGTAAATAAATCCTTGCTGTTTTTCTTAGCATCTTTTGCCAAGGATTTCTTGTAATCTGCCTTCGCCTGCCTAACCTCCTTTGTGACCTGATTACAGACTAGCTTATATTTGCCATAGGCTTCTGAGTCGCTTGAAAATTTATATCCCCTTCCTTTTAGAGTTTATGTAAGTAAAGAAATCCTTGCTGTTTTTCTTAGCATCTTTTGCAAGGATTTCTTGTAATCTGCCTTCGCCTGCCTAACCTTCTTTGTGACCTGATTACAGACTAGCTTATATTTGCCATAGGCTTCTGAGTCGCTTGAAAATTTATATCCCCTTCCTTTTAGAGTTTATATAAGTAAAGAAATCCTTGCTGTTTTTCTTAGCATCTTTTGCCAAGGATTTCTTGTAATCTGCCTTCGCCTGCCTAACCTCCTTTGTGACCTGATTACAGACTAGCTTATATTTGCCATAGGTTTCTGAGTCGCTTGAAAATTTATATGCATCCCATGCATTTTTCTTCTCTGTTACGAGTCTCATTAGTTCATTAGATAACTATTTAGGCCTATACCTTGAACAATATTTCTTAATAGGTATGAAACTTTTAGTAGCATTCACGATTAATTCCTTGAATGCTTCTCACTTAGAATTTACTGTTGGTAACATCGTCAGTTGATCCCACTGTACAGAATTTAAAAACTGTCGGAAACCACTATTTTATAATTGTTATAGAAACCCTATTAGTTTCTATGGTTACTTTCTTGAACACTTCTCATTTAGAATTTGTGGTTGTTGTGCCATCAGTTGAATCCACTGAAAGAATTTAAATACTGTCTAAGACCATTGTAGTTATCTTTATAAAAGCAAAACCTCTTCCCTTTACCCTTGACAGTAGTTATCTATTTCTGCATTTGTTTTTTGACAGCATCATATGAATAGTCACTGCTGTGTAAGTATAAGCAGTGTAATAGTGCTCACTGTATGCCAAGTGTTGTGTATCCTGTTCAGATCACCAGATCAAGCACATTCACACTGTTAGAGCCACACCACATTCAGGCAAGTCTAAGCTTTGACCAACCCAAGTGTCCTGAGCTTAGACAATGGCATGTGTTCTGTTCAACCCCAAAACAGCTGGGGGTGGAAGCCAGGAGTAACAATAATAACAGCAACATGTAACCCTTACTCCTCTTCCAGTTAATGCCTCTCCTTCTGCTCATGTCAGATTAGTCCTGGCTTCCACGCCCAGCTGCTGTTGTTGGAGTTGGACAGAACGCATGCCCTTGTCTAAGCTCAAGCCACTTGGGTTGGTCAAAGCTTAGACTTTCCTGAATGTGGCATGGCCCCAACAGTGTGAATGTGCTTGACCTGGTGATCTGAACAGCATCAACACTTGACAGACAGTGAGCACTGTTACACTGCTTATTAGCATTAGTAGAGGCTTATGCAGCATCAGCCAAAAAAAAAAAAAAAACACTTCCATTTCACCCCTCCGCTCGTTCGAAATACCTGTCCAGCTGAGCCTTAAATTTATTTAGGCTATCAACTTCCACAACAAGGGATGGAAGTCTGTTCCACCTACCAACTACCCGCTGGCTAGGCAAATTTCTGCTCATCTATCCTACATCTGTCTTTCTCAATCTGAATTTATGCCCTGTCAGGTGATTATTCTGAGCAAGAGAAAGAATTCCATCAGCATTGAGCATGCTCAAACCATTCAAGGCTTTATACACCTCTATCAGATCACCAAATTACAGTGTCTGGAGACTAGGCACCGGTGCCTAGTCTCCAGACACTGTAATTTGCAAAACTTAAGCCTTTCTTCATAAGAGCAACCCTTTGTTCCATTCACTAATCTTGTTGCCCTTCTCCATACTCGTTTCAGCATCTCTACATCCTTCTTGAAATGAGGCCTCCAAACCTGTATACAGTACTCATGGTGTGGCCTGACCATTGCCTTATACAAGGGAATAATTGCCTCCTTATCCCTGCTAGAAAAATTCCTGTATATCATTGACAAGACCCAATGAGCTACTCTTGCAGCCCGTCTGCACTGCTCAGAGAACTTCATATCTGCCTGCACAATTACCCCCAGGTCCTTTCGTTCTCTACCACTGTCAGTGTAGTACCACAGAGTTGATACATTGCTGTTTCCCATATGTAGTACTTTACATTTGTCAATGTTAAACTTCATTTGCCACCTCTCAGCCCATCTGCTCAACCTTTCCAGATCCTGTTGCAGCAGCATAGCATCAGTAGTGGTGCCTCCGTAGCCAGGTGGGCAGGAGCAGCAGTGCATAGCACACGCTTCTTGATTAGACCGGGGTTCGAGCCCGTGACCACCAAATATGGAGGATGCGGAAAGGTCAGGGAATGACCACCGCATATCCCTGGAGCAATATGGCCTTAGTTGCTCATGCTCCTAAAAACCAAATAACAAACAAGCATCAGTAGTGTCCTTAACAACCCTGCCAACCTTTGTATCGTCTGCAAACTTGGACATTAAGCTTGATATACCATCATCGATATCATTTATAAATACAGAAAACAATAGTGGACCCAACACTGAACCCTGAGGGACTCCACTAATAACATTAGTCCACGAAAAGCAGTGTCCGTTGATTACCACTCTCTGTCTTCTCCCACTGAACCATCCCTTTATCCATAGCAGTAATTTGCCTCCAATGCCACACTGCTCCAATTTGTGCAGCAGTCTTCCATGTGCAACAGTATCAAAAGCCTTTCTAAGATCCAAATATATAATATCAAAGTTATTCCCTGCATCCAGTTCTTTTGTGACTGCATCACAATATCCAATCAAATTGGTCAAGCAAGACTTCCCCTTAACAAAACCATACTGTGTCTGTGCTATAACTGAAGTCTTCTCTAGATGATCCTGCAGTGTTTCTTTAACCAGGGCCTCCATTAAGTTTCCTGGAACAGAAGTTAAACTCACAGATCTATAATTACTTGCATCAGCCTTTGATCCTCCTTTGTGAATTGGGGTCACGTTTGCACATCTCTAGTCCATGGGTTACACAGCAGTGACTTTCAAACAGCAAATGCAGAGAGTAGTGTCTGCTCCAGTACTTTTTTATTATTTGGTTTTTAGGAACATTAGCAACTAAGGCCATATTGCTCCGGGGATATGCAGTGGTCATTTCCTGACCTTTCCGCATCCTCCATATTTGGTGGTCACCGCCTCGAACCTTGGTCTGATCAAGAAGTGTGTGCTATGCGCTGCTGCTCCTGCCCATGGAGGCGCCCTCCAGTGCTTACTTTACAGTCCTTCCCCAATAGGAGATGCCACTCTGTCATCTTGCCAGCAACAATTTCCACCTCCTGAGATATCTTTATTATCCAATTCTTTCCTTTCATATTGAATCTTATGCAATTTTTGTTTTTTATATGTTGTATATTTTTTTATTATTTATTTTATAATAAATTATATTATATTTTATTATTTTTATATTTATTTTTTTTAATAGATGTGCTTCCCCAGGGTTCTGGTGAGAGGCTCAAAAACAGTCTTCACTGTAAGGACTGGAGCCAGCCAGCTGATTTCCAGGTGACTTTTGCTGGCTGGTTGCTAAGGGGCCAGTCTTTCCAACACAACAATGCAATGCATTACTAAGTGCATAAACCAGCACAATACACATGACTGGCTTTACAGGTTACAGAGATGTGGGACTGGTTTCAGAGAATCCTTTGGAATGCTGGAACAAAGCTATGTATATATACACACATTCTTTCTGTACACAAATGGTGAAAGTTGTATTGATGTTATATTTGCAAACTTGACAGTCTAAAATTTGGTTAGTAAATGCCTTAAATCAGAGTAAGCCTTTATATATGAATCACAAGACTGATAACTCTGAGTTAACCATTGCTAATTATCAATGAACCACAAAGCTTGTTCATAAATGAAGCAGAAAATCCCATGGCCTTCTAATGAATTTTTTAGTGTGTTAAAAAACCTTTGTCTTCGAAGTGAAATCTCTATCCTGCATAATAAGCTCTGACATGGTTGGTTTAATTAACAGTTTGAGGACTAAATTTTCTGATTTTTAGTGGTTTTCTAGAATTACACTTTTATTTATGGTGCTTGTTTATAGATTGTTTAGTGCTAAGGAAGTCTAAAGTTTTTGCTGCACCAGACAAAAAAAAATAATAATAATAATTAATAATCAATAAATAATAAACTAAAATAAACTACATATTTGACTCCCTCCTCACATAGGTCACCTATAAAGTTGACCTTTGTATTTGTCCAAACATTCAGCCTCAATCATTCATCATATCAGCTTATTCCAGTAATTAATGTTTAGCTAGCTAAAGGTCAACTTAAATTTCCCAGTTGAAATATAAGTTGTTATTGGTTTAAGATGTGTCTACACTTTAAGCCATATTGCATAACAACTGCAAAAATGTACATGAGATTTTGAATGTTCTGTTCTTAATTCAAACGTTATTAATAAACAAACTGAATCTTTTTAGGTGCATTATACATATGCATAAATGTCTTCACCAAGTCGATCTGTCCAGCTGCCCACATGTAATAACTTAGTTCCTATTGATTGGATTTTTATAGAATTTTATATTTGGCTCTTTTAGAAAGATTTGTCAAGCCATCCCAAATTTCATTAAACTGGACTCACAGATATCCAGAAATTATTATTTATTTCCTCTTCTTTTTTTTTTCACCTATATCAGATAAGTTCTGCGTATATCGTATATTGCAGCTGAAGCAGTGAATATTATATTTATTGCCATGCGCTAATTGAAGGAATGAGTCGGCAGTATGGTGGATGAACAGAAACAAAATGTTCTCGATTTGCACGAAAAGCCTTCGTTTTTATTTATTTGTTACAAATCTTGATTTATTACTATTTGCTAACTTTCTTGTAATATAATGCACTTTTTTTTTTTTTGCTGGTGAGAGGATATAAAAGCAGAACAGTGTCTTTCATTTTATTTACTAAATGGAAGTGTCTTGGCTCATGTGCGTGATTTTTCAAAATTTTCAAATAAACATCATAATAAACCCATCACGGCAGGTGGATTTTTTGCTGGCAAGGCACATATTCATGTTGATAACTATTCCTTACCCTATAATTTTAAGGGAGGTGGCAAGTTAGTGCGTTAAACTTAAGGCTAATTATGAGAGCATCACTGGACTCAGGAGAGATCCCATTGGATTGGATGGAAAAGTTCCACTGTATCGCCAATACATGAAAGCAGTTCTAAGAGTGTAGTGGGAAATTACCAACTGGCAATCTAACTTCAGTAGGGGAAAATCATGGTGGCAGTGATTAAGAGTGTAATTCAGGATCATTTAGATAGAAATGGAATTCTTAAGGATATACAGCATGGTTTTGTAAAGGGAGAATCAAGTTTAACAAATCTGGTTAGCTATTTTGAAAGGGTCACTCATGAGCTGGATTTAGGGAATGATTTTGACATTGTTTAGATTTCAGCAAAGCATTTGACTCAGCCCCACATGAGTTGTTACTTTATAAGCTGGAACAGGTTGGAATCGCAAGGAAAATCCTTAGATGGTTAGCAGGATGGCTTCAGGGCAGGAAGCAGAGGGTTATGATAAATGGTTATTCCTCAGATTTAGTTAATGTACAAAGTGGGATTCCCCAAGGATCAGTATTGGGACCACTGTTATTTTTGATTTTCTTAAATGACATCAATGAAGGGATAGAAAGTGTGATGTCTAAATTTGCAGATGATGTAAAGATCGTTAGAGTAGTTAATGATCACTGCCAAGCAGAGCTTCTTCAGAGTGACCTAGTAGACTTAAGAGATGGTCAGAAAAGTGGCAGCTATACTTTAATTCAGAAAAATGCAATGTTTTACACCTGGGGAACAGTAACCCCAAAATAACTTATACACTTTGTGGAGTTGAACTCAAGTCAGTAGTGGAAGAAAGGGACTTGGGAGTTACTATACAAACAGATATGAAGTTCTTTGAGCATTGTAGACAGGTTTCAAGGAAGACCCATGGTTTGTCGAACATTTTCTATTAGAGATAAGGATGTCATAATCCCATTATATAAGGCTATTGTTAGACCACACTTGGAATACTGTGGTCAAGTATGGAGACCACACACACAAAAAAAAAAACACATCAAGCTTCTTGAAAGGGTCCAAAGACTCGTAACTAGCCAGGTGAGATCGGCGAAAGTGCATCCATACAAGGAAAGACCTTGAATATGTGGGTTGCACAGTTTGAAAACTAGGCACCTTAGAGGAGATTTGATTGAGGTGTTTAAAGCTCTGAGCGGCAAAAGTAAAATGAATGACAAAAATTTTTCCCGTTTATAAATGATTCTATAACTAGGGGTCATAAATTCAAGTTACAGGGGAGAAGTTGAGGCTGGATTGCAGTGTTTTATTTTAGCCAGCGAGTTATAAATTACTGGAATAAGTTTCCTGCATGGGTGGCTGAGGCTGACAGTTTGGGAAAATTCAGAGGTCAGCTGGATAGTTACCTACGGGAGGAGGGAAATGCATTCATTGTCTATTTCCTTTTCTGTTATTATTTATTAAATATTTATTTTATTTAATTTCTCTCTATACATTAAAAAAAAAAAAGATTCCTCGTAGTGATATGTATTCGAGCCAATGGGAGAAGAGGGAAGGACAATTACGTCACTTATTCGAGCCATAACTGCGTCCATAACGTTCACCAACATCATGCACGTGGTTCCCTATCTAATGCACGACCAAGCCTGGCATCGTTTGCTGTTCCATTGTAATGTTAGCTAATGAAGTTACTTGATATAGTTTGTATATTTGTAAATACAGTAAACCCCCGCTATTCGCGGGAGTTACATTGCTGAGAAATGTCGCAAATACCGAAAACGCGAATACTGAGTTATGGCTCCCATAGTAATAAATGGGATTCATTCCAAAGTATGTAATATATAAGAAAAACTAGTCTAAAATTTTGTCTATGTATGTATTATATGTACCTTCATAATATGACTATGTACATAGACAGTACATAGTGAAATGCAAGCATATGCCATCGAAATGAAAATAAGAAACAATTTAATATTAAATGTAATATTTATTAGAAATTTCAAACAAATCTTTCAAACCAGCGCCTTTGCTAGCTAAAAAATTTATCCCGCCAGTGCTATCACCAGTTTCGCTAAAGTGTTGATAAAGGAGTTTTGCTTTTTCATGAATGATGAGTGAACTTAACAGAATTTTATTTTGAGTTCGGTCTTCTATCCACAGATTTAAAGCCTTTTCCATTTTTTCTAATTTAACATCACGAGTTACAGAGCAAATTTTTGAAGGAATTAGCGCGTTTTCACGGACACTACGGCGGATTTTTTCTTCCAATTTTTTGATTGATCGTACCGTTGACTCATTGATTTTATAATGTTTTGCCACTGAGGAGACACTTTCGCCATTAGAAATTTTGTCTAATAACTCAATTTTATTCGCTAATGTCATCACCTTCTTTGATCTTTTCACATTTCCCTTGTTATTTGTAGCCATATTTTTGTACGGGTTAGAAAGAACTTGTCCACAATAAAGTCACTTTCTTCCGTTAATATACTCGAAAAAGTCTGCTTTACACTGCGAAACGGTAGATTTATCACTTTTGTAAGCATATCAATTTATAAATCGATAAATTTATTCAATTTATAAGTATATAAATTAAAAGCAAACAACAAAACCTTCCATAACAAATGCATAACGCATACTGAACAAGGATTAGCGAGAAACATCCACACTCACGATTTTGTCATCCCTCTCCCCCCACCCACTGAGTGCTGTTTTGACCGGGAAAGATAACTTTAGCCATGCCCATGTTTTTTTATGGCAGAAAATATTCACGGTGCTCTAAAATTCACATTTTTTTAGGTTTCATTTTATATTAAATCAGCGATTGCGAAACCGCGAATACAGATACTGCGATAGCATTAGTAGAGGCATATGATGCAAGAAAGCAAGCTTATGCAGCATCAGCCAAAAAAAAAAAAAAAAAAAAAAAAAACACCCTTCCACTTCACCCCTCCGCTCGTTCGAAATATCTGTCCAACTGAGCCTTAAATTTATTTAGGCTATCAACTTCCAGAACAAGGGATGGAAATCTGTTCCACCAACCAACAATAGTAGGAGTTTACTGTAGTTTAGTATTTTGTAAATATTTCTATAGTTTATAAATATTTTAGATCTGTTCTTTCGGATGCAACAGTATTGCTCATGCATTACATAGGTCATTTCCTGATTAGACATCGATCAGTGCATTTCAAGAGGTGTGTCTGGAATCCATGACATTTGATTTGCCAATTATATGTACTAGCATAGTAATTAACACATGCCAACAACCTCTGATTGGCAATCACCAATTCTGCGAAAACAACGCCGTCATTAGTCTTCACGGAAATAGAGAGAAATATGTTGAAAGGTTACGAACTAATCATAGAATAAGTTCAATGACAACGGAAAAAGTGGAAAATCAACACTACATGACGCAGGTAGCTAATATGAACGATAAACAGGCTGAAACTAAATGGCTCAGATGGAATATAAGGTCTTCACAAGATCCTGATAATGAAGAAACCACTGAAGTATCATATTGCAATTTAGGTGATATGGTAGATGAATGTCAACATTGTGGCGGATTATCTTTTCACGACAAATTCGGAAGAGCTGCAATTCTTGTTGGGAAAGCATGTCTGCTGACTGCAGATACCTATCCAGATGCTTTGAAGACTATTGTTTGACAAAATGGAAAAAGGGAGACACTTCTGAGAACATCTTCACATCATCAACAACAATCTTTATGCCTCCATGGCATTTAATGCTGAAAACACTGACTTTCAAGGTGGTGGCAGCCCTTATATGATGCAAATATGAGGAGGTGCCATGGTGAAAAGAATGAAGAGTTTAATGTCTGTTAAAGATGTTCCACAATTCAGCCAAATCTAAATTTATGATGACTGTGAAGCATTGATGGAACGAGCTAAAAGAGTGAAAAGGACTGATGTAGACTCGAATCTTTTCTCATTTGAGTCTACATCAGCAGGGTTTGGCGAGCGAAGCCCCCTAGTTATTATTATTTTAATAGCTTCCTTGCACCATATGGCCGTTATTAATACTAAAATATGTTTAAACTAATTTTAAACTATGTTTCAAAAAATTAAAACTAATTTTAAACTGGTTTCTAGGTTCCTTATTTTCTTCATTAGAAACTCAATAATAATTTTTTATGCTAAAGTGTATATTTATATCAGCCTTTAAGTTAAGTTGTGTGTACTTTGTTGTATTTAATAAAAGTGTCTAATTGTTAATCTTTTTAAAATTTTAGCTCAAAAGATTGACAACACAAATTGGCTTGCACAAATGCAAAAAGATCTTTACCTTACAATTGACTGGAACATACCTGATATTGCCATGCAGGAAGTTTTTCTTAAAGATGCCTCAAATAAATTTAAGGTAAATGCATAATTTTAAAGTTTCAAATTGCAGTAAATTAATTTTCACATTTCAACTGCAGAACAGATTTCTCAAAAATGATTAAAAATCAACTCATATGTACATTTTTTAGATTGACCAACTTCATGCCTCTTAATAAATTAGTGATCAGATAACGTAAGTAGAATATCAAACTGCTGTACACGGATTATATATATTTACATACAGCCCATTTCCAAAGCAAAGATACATTATGATTATTTTTAAATATAGACCAAAGCAAAGATACATTATGATTATTTTTAAATATAGACCAAAGCAAAGATACATTATGATTATTTTTAAATATAGATTAAATTTATTATATAATAAATTATTAGTATTATTAGTGGTAAATGATTCAGGGAAACTTACTTATGCAGCCCAGCCGAAAAAAAAAAACCTAACCACCTCATCTATTCATCCCCTTTACTCGCTCATTCACTCTGGCTGAAAGCAGTTTTCAGTGTCATTCATCCTTTTTCAGTTTATGTCCTATCATGTATGTTGTCTGAGAAAGAGTAAGGATGCCATTAGCATTTTGTTTACAGAAGCCATTTAAAGCCTTAAATATTTCAGTTGGTTGTCTTTGCAGGGAAGTGGTTTCCAAGTTCTGTGATTTGCAAAACTGAAGTCAGCGAAGGTAAAGAAAGCCAACACGAGAACGATGAGAAACATCGGATAACTTACGCAGAAAATTAGTTTCCCAATATGGTACTCTAGCACTGCTCGCTCGGTAAACAGACGGTAGGTGTTATCGGTCTGGAGCAAAGTCGAGAACGATATATTGATTGACAGGTAGACGTTGCAAACATTGTGCTTATTGGGGCACAATAACATCGGTTTACTATCCTGTAACTCAGAAGCACTAATGGTAGCTTTCCATAATGGTGAAAAAAGGTCAGGTTACTTCCATTTGAATCCTATGGGAGCTTGAACCCCCTCCAGAAATGGAGGGGGTAACCTAACCTTTTTCTTTAGAATCATGGTGCAGAAATCACTAGTGCAGAAATTGTTTATTAACAAAATATTAATTTTTTATTACTGTACTTTTATTTTTTAAGACACTCATGCGGATACACACGCATCATAACATCAATCAACACCTCAGTAGCTATTTGCTATACAGTAGACTCTCGATTTTCCGGGATAGATGGTAAAAAAGCAAATCCCGGATAATCGATTTCCCGGTTAATCCAAAAATACAAAAGGCCCCGACTTACGTAAGAGATATGTTCCAGAACTTCTTACTTCGTCGAGTTTTACATAACTCGGGAATGACTAATAACATATTGCTACTATTTTATTATTGACAAATCTGAATTCTGCGCGATACTTGTTAATGTTTGGCCATTTTCATACATCCTTATTAGTTTAATTTTCTGATCCAAATTGATGGCTTTCCTTTAGTTGGTAGATTTACTAGTAGCGCTGTCACTTATTCTCTTAGCCGGCACCATGACAATGGTCAAAATGAAATTTTCTGAAAAGAACTTCACAGGGTTAAGGGGGAAATACACTATTATCACCTTATGCAAACTCACATTTTACTAAAGCACATATTTTACTAATGCATTTGCAATAATACCGATGGCTGAAATTGTGTAGGTTTTTATGTTATTATGGTGAAATCTTCACTGAAATCTTCAGTCATGTAAAAAAAAAAAAACCCCATAAATAAATTGTAAGAATCTTCTCTTCTTTCCTATTTTTTTTGCTTGTTACTCTGTATATCCCACTTTTGCAATTCGTGCATGCCGTGATCGTCGTTATTGATTGCTTATTTTATTTATTTATTATTTTTGTTTGTTTTAAATTTTACAGTCCTAAAAAAAAAAAAAAAAAAAAAAAAATTTATTGAAAAAAAAATTTACGTAAATCCATAGTTGCATAAGTTGGGGAGTTACTGTATCGAAAAATGTTCAGCAACCTACGTAAAAATATTGCAATGGATAAAAAACGAAAAAACTTACCATGCACTACTCGCATGTCCAATATGATGCTTCCCTTTATTTTTTGCAATGTCGATTTTAAGTCTAATAGCTTTCCTATATTTTTTTACAATATCGATTTTAAATCTAATAGCTTCCCTTTATTTTTTACAATGTTGCCTATGGTTTGATCACCAACATTATAATGGTTCCTTAGAGATTTAACAGATGCACCATTTTCAAACTTTTGAATAATTTCAAGTTTTTGTTTAACTGAAAACGCATCTCTTTTGCATTTACCCATCATTTTTGGGATTTCTAAACAAAAAAAAATTCTGACATCCCTGACATAAATAACGAAACAAAAGTTATCCTTTTGCGATGCAATGGAACACAACAATCGAAACGATGCACTAAAACAAACTAAACATTTGGTCTCTTTTTTTTTTTTTTTTTTTTTTTTTTAACGGCGGGTGTGAAGGCAGCGGGGATTGCAAGATAATAGGTACACTAATCTTCCAATGACGATTTATAATGCCACTTGTCGCTTATATACAACTTGCAAAATATCTGTTTATACCTATTCTAGGCATTACTTGAATTTTTTGATTTCTGGTTGATCTTTTTTTTTTTTTTTTAATTTGGAGTCTTGAGCTGGTTAATCCACTTCCCGGTTAATCCAATCCCAGTTAATCGAGAGTCTGCTGTATATATATTTATATACAGCAGGCCCCGTTATAACGCGATTCACTTTATGCTGATTCACTATAATACCGTTCTTATATTATAACCCGTATCTGACTATAACACTGTCACAGATCACTATAACGCTCTTTTACAGATTGCATCTTTGGCATATTTAACAAAATCGTTTCATTTAATGGAGTCGATAGCTTGAAAATGAATACCAAAACAGCATTAAAATGTTTCCCACGCCTACTTGAGAAATTTTCCCAGGTCATCACATTTTGCATTCTTGTAATGCCAAACAACATGAGGTTGGGAATAGCCATGAGATAAAGGCTCCATTGGAGAAGAGACAATCATCAAGTTATGATCTGAAGTGCCTAAAGGATCTCTCACTTCGACCGTGTACTTAGAAGGGTTGTTTGTGAGAAAAGGATCAAGTGTGTTGGCTGTGTGGTTAGGATTGTCCGGTATTCTTGTAAGTAGATGAAGAGTCTGTGCAAGGTCATTAGAAATTTCAAAAGCCTCAGCATCTCGACCAGCTGGGTCGGTGTGACTAGAAAACGGAAGCCAGCTGGAGTTGTGAACATTAAAATCACCAAGGAAAATTACCTCACTGTTAGGAAAGTTGGACTGGAGAAAGTCAAGTTGCAAGGAGAGGAAGTCAAAGAGTTCCAAGTGATTAGTGGAGTTGGGAGAACGGTAGAGACAACAGATGAATTTGACACAATGAGGTAGAGAGATTTTAAGAAAGGGAAGATCAAAGAGAGGAGATTCCAAATTGCCAAGTCTCTGACAGAGAATATCAGAACGGAATACCACCTTTGAGGCGAAAGGAATCACACAGCGAATAATTTGGGCATCTGAGATGAGCAGTAGTTGAATCAACCGATAACTGAGATTCTGTCAGAAAAAGTACATGGGGTTTGGCAGACTGCAAGTGGAAATGGACATCGTTGAGGTTAGAATTGAGACCACGTATATTTGTGAAATGAATTAGGAAGTATTTGGGAGGTTCAGATCTTTTCGCAGATAAACTTGCTCTATTAGTTTGACAATTCATGGTGTATTCAATAGTAAGAAAAAGTGGGTGGGACATGCTGTATGAAGTAATGAAATTTTTGGATATGGCATACACATGGTAAGAATATACCCAGATCCTTGACATAACGTGGCCTAGACAATGCTCCCCGTATACACACTACTCGGACTCCCTCCAGTTACTATCAGGCAGAGTAGAGGTAGCAAGATTATACACTAGCTGAACGGGAAGCCTCCTAGAGAGTTACCAATAAGTTCGGTCTGGTGTACTAACTAGCGGCCGACCTGCAAACACCGTTTTAGAGCTGTACCCTCGAAATGTAAGGAATGCTGTACTCAAGGTGTGGCCTGACCACATCCTTATAGAAGGGGATAATAAACTCCTTATCACTGCTAGAAAAATTCCTGTATATCGTTGACGAGTCGCCATGAGCTGCTCTGGCAGCCTACCTACATTGCTCAGAAAACTTCATATCTGACTGCACAATTACCACACAATTGGTATGTTCCTCTGGGATTACTGTTACCAGTATGCAGTACTTTGCATTTGCCAATGTTAAACTAGTTGCCACCTTTCAGCCGTCCCATATGCTTAACTTTTCTAGATCCTATTGCAGTAGCGTACTGTCATTAGTCATCATCAACTCTGCCAACCTCCGTATCATTTACAAACTTGGACATTAATTATGCAGGGGTGTTCCTAGGGTATGTAGTGCCTCGGTGCCAATCACAATTTGGCACCCCCTTTAAAATTTTCTTCATGTGTGTATATAAGTTTCAGGTTTTCAGGCACCCCTTGAATGTTGGCACCCAAGTGCAGTGAACCTCTTGCACCCTCAGGACAGCTTGCCTCTGCTGATATGCCTTAATTAATATCATTGATAAATATAAAAAACAACAGTGAGCCCAACACTGAACCCTGGGGGGGGTTTCACTAATAGCATTAGTCCGTGAAGAGCAGTGTGCATTGATTACCACTCTGTCTTCTGCCACTCAGTCCCTTTAATCATAGCAGCAGCTTTCCCTTAGTGCCATAATACTCCAATTTGTATAGCAGTCTTCCATGTGCAACAGTATCAGAAGCTTTCCTGAAATAAGTCTATTATATCAAAATTATTTTTTGCATCCAGTTCCTTTGTGACCACATAATAGTATCCAAAAAGATTGGTCATGACTTCCCCTTATGAAACCCATGCTGTGTCTGAACTATAACTGCAGTCTTGTCCAGATGATCCTACAGTGCTTCTTTAACCAGTGACTCCCCTATTTTTTTTTTTTTTTTTTTTTTTTTTTTCGAAACAGAAGTTGAACTAAGTGGTCTGTAATTACTCGGCAACCTTTTATTTCCCTCCCCCTTGTGAATTGGGGACATTTGCACATTTCCAATCTGTGGGGACCTCCTCTGGATGCTCTCAAAATTATGGCATTTTGCATTTATCAATACTAATTATACTTAATCTTCAACTGCCACTTTTCATCCATCTGCTTAATTTTTCTAGGCCTTGTTGCGCTAGCATATCCCGATTACTATCATTGTCACCTAGTCAACCTTTGGATCATCTAAAAACTTAGACATTAATAAATATAGAAAACAGCACTGGGCCCCGCACTGAACTCTGGGATATCCCACTAATAACATTAGTTCAGAACAACAGTGCCCATCAGTAACTACCGTATTTCCCCATGTATAAGACGCACCTTTTTTGAAAAATTTGGGGTCTAAAAACTGGGTGCGTCTTATACAGTGGTTATAGCTTTTTTTTAACTTGCATTTCCCACTTTTTCGCACTTGTTGTCTTTATGCTCATTGTTTTGCACTTATTACTGGTACATTAGGTTACTTTTTGCCACGTTCTGCCCAGAAATGGCTCAGAAAAGATTTTCATACAGTGCTGAATTCAAGTTAAAAGTGATCCAGTTGGCAAAAGTGAATGGAAATCATGTTGCTGAACATAAGTTTGGTCCTCCTCCAACTGAGAAAACAATCCGAGACTGGCTACAGGCAGAAGAAATCCTACTGAAAACGCCACGGCAGAAGAAGGCCAATAGAAGAAGCAAAATGCCCTGATTTAGAGAGGGAATTGAAGATATGGATTGAGGAGCAAAGGGCAATTGGAATTCCTGTGTCCACAAAGATGGTTCAGCATGAGGCAAGAAGAATTGCTGATGTAAAAGAAGTTACCGATTTCAAAGGAGGACACAATTGGAGCTTCAGGTTCATGAAACGGAATGGACATGCACCAGACTTGCCTGAAAGCTATGAGCAGAAGGTCCTTGAATTTCATCGTTTTGTCATTCAATGTCGGAAGACACACATCAGTTTGAGTTGGGACAGATTGCAAATATGGACAAAGTCCCCCTTCAATTTGATGTCCCAAGTAACAGAACTGTTGATAAGAAGGGGTGAAAACTGTAACTGTGAAGACAAGTGGACATGAAAAGAGCCATTATACAGTTGTTCTAGCTTGTTGTGCCGACGGAACCAAGCTGCCTCCTATGCTGATTTTCAAACGCAAAACAATGCCAAAAGAAGACATTCCTCGAGGAGTGATTGTCCAAGTTCATGACAAGGGTTGGATGGATCAGGATGGGATGAAGATTTGGTTTGAGAAAGTTTGGAGCAGGAGACCAGGTGGGCTCTTATGCAAACCTGCCCTATTGGTGCTTGATCAGTTCAGGGCACACATAACAAAAAATACAAAGAAGATTGCTGCAGAGCAAAAAACAAAACTTGCCATCATACCTGGAGGCTTGACATCCCAGCTCCAACCACTTGATGTCAGCATTAACAAACCCTTCAAAGCTGTCATGAGAGACGAATGGAACCAATGGATGAAGTCTTCTGGGGAAAATTTGACACCAGCAGGAAGAGTGAAGAAACCAACTATAGGAGAAGTTTGTACCTGGGTGAAAAGATCCTGGGATAATATCAAGATTGAGATCGTTGTCAAGTCATTTAAGAAGTGTGGCATTTCAAATGCCATAGATGGAATTGAGGGCGAGGCAATATATGAAGACAGTGATTCGTCATCAGACACAGATGAGGACAAGTTAATGGATGGGAGTTTTGACAGTGATGAGCTGTATTAATTTTATGATGAATAAAACTTGAGTTCAATAACTTTATGTAATACATTTTTTTTCAAATTTTGGGCCCCAAAATTAAGGTGTGTCTTATACATGGAGAAATATGGTATTCTCTGTCTTCTCCCAATCAACCTTCCCTGTATCCATAGTAATTACTGGCCCTTAATGTTACACTGCTCCAATTTGTATAGCAGTCTTTTATATTCAACAGTATCAAAAGCTTTTCTGAAATCGAAATATGCAATGTCAGTATTATTTTTTTGCATCCAGTTCCTTTGTTAGTGTCATAGTATCCAATAAAATTGGTCAGAGAAGACTGCCCCTTAAAAATAACATGCTGTGACTGAGTATAACTGCATTTCTGTCTAATTGTCCTGCTTTACTTCTTTAACTAGTGACTCTATTTTCCCTGGCACAGAAGTGTTTCTAATTAGTCATGTCACCCTTTGATCCCCATTTATGAATTGGGGATATGTTTGCACATCTCCAGCCCTTAGAGACCTGTGATGAATCCAAGGATGCACTCATAATTATGGCTGAAGGTTTGTTTAGCTCTTTTGCTGCTTTCCTCAACACAATTGGATAGATCCCATCAATTACAGATGTCTTATTCACATTGTTCCTCTCCTCTGCTTTCTCTAGCAGAGGAGAGGAACACAAAATCATTTAGATGCCTGTTAGAATTTTAAATATGCTGGTACCCCTGAATATTCTGCATGTGTAAACATAGATGGAAAATATTTATTCAGTTTGTTAGCAACTCTGAACAGTATAATCAACATTTATCCCACTCATATCTAGTGGCCTTTTGTGATTGATCCCTTTCCTTCTAGTATTTATATAACTGAAAATGTCTTTGCTAGAAACTTCTTGTAATCTGTATTAGCTTTCTTAACCCCCCCCTTTTGACTTAATTGTAGACTAATTTTTGTCTTCTTTAGTTTTTTTTAGCCCTGATAATTTATATTACATCTCATATATGTTTCTTTTCTACCATTAGCCTCATCAGTTCATCTGACATCTACTATCTTCAATTATTTTCCTGATTGCTTCCCATTTAGAATTTGCAGTTGATAACATCTTGAGTTGGTCCTGGTCTCACAATGGAATTTAAAAACTTGAGATCATTATAGTCACCTTTATCAAAACAAAATCCTACTCCCTTTCCTTAGTTATATTTTTCAGTATATCCAGCATCAGTACACTGTGATTACTGTCACATAGTGGTTCCTTATCAGGAGACTCCTAATGCACAAAGAGTCACTGCTGATAATTTCACCAAGAGTGTTTCTTTTCTGTTACCTTATTTCTGTACTAGCATAGAAAACAGTCACCCAGTAAATCACTGCTTTGTGGATGACCAACGTACAAATTTCAGTCAATATCTGAAAAGTTAAAATCCCTATATAAACACTTACTGGCCCACTCTGTTTGTCTGTATCACTGTTTATTATCATATCAGTTAGTAGGCCATTAACACTCTTACTCTCATTTTTGCTTTCCTAGTGCTTTCATCAAATCAATCTGACTTATACTTAACATTGCATTGGTCACCCACATCCACTAGTAATTCTGTGTGCTTAACCAAAAACATAAAATTCTGTGTGCTTCTTAACCAAAAGCATAATATTTTATGTGCTTCTTAACCAAGAGCATAATATTTTATGTGCTTATTAACCAAGACCATAACCTCCTTCCTCCCATCCTGTCTTTCCTTTCTATACACATTTTACTCGCCATATTCAAATTACCATCTGTTATGACTGATTAGTCCTATATCTCTGATATCTCTAAAATTTCTGTGTTTGATGACTTGACCAGTACATCAAATTCATACTCCTTTCATTAGCATACCCACAAGTATACATGTACCTGCTTTTACTCTTAGTAACCCTAACAGAGCCCATGTGTTCATTTTTTCCATGAGGATGCCCAACAGACCTTGTAATCCCCATACACATGCTTTACAGGCTGCTGTATATCCCACTAGATACAGTGGAAGAGTCACTTAGACTTCTGCCTACAGCTGCTATTAATATGGTAGTCTGTGTATCCCACCAACATAGCCTTTTCAGCACACCTAACGCTGCCTCAAGAGCATCAGCAAATATTCTTGCACCCATTCAATTTAAGTGTATCTCATCTGTATAAAAACAGTTTCTCTTCTTAACAGTCACAGGCCATACTTAGAAAATTCTACCCCCATGAGCATTGCACAGACAATCTATGGCTGAAATGTTTGACAAGGCTCTCATCATCTGCTTCCACCTGTTACTGGCGGAGAAGAAAAATGCATGGGATACATATAAATTAACACATGACACAGAAGCCTATGATAGATATAACTTGATCTGTAACCAAGTTACAAAGGAGGTTAGACAGGCGAAGGCAGATTACGAGAAATCATTGGCAAGGGATGCAAAGAAAAACAGCAAAGAGTTCTTTACTTATGTAAACTTTAGAAGGAAGGGGATAAATCAGATTGGTCCACTTGATATCGATGGTCCAACTGTTGATGATCATGGTCAGGTAGCCAACAAACTAAATTAATATTTTGCATCAACATTTGCACTGTAATTTGCAAAACTTAAGCCTTTCTTCATAAGAGCACCTCTTTGTTCCATTCACTAATCTTGTTGCCCTTCTCTGTACTCGTTCCAGCAGCTCTACATCCTTCTTGAAATGAGGCCTCCAGACCTGTATACAGTAATCTAGGTGTGGCCTGACCATTGCCTTATACAAGGGAATAATCACCTCCTTATCCCTGCTAGAAGAATTCCTATATCTCATTGACAATACACCATGAGCTACTATTGCAGCCCATCTGCACTGCTCAGAGAACTACATATCTGCCTGTACAACCACCCCCAGGTCCCTTTCATTCTCTACCACTGTCAGTGTAGTACCGCAGAGTTGATATGTTGCTCTGGGGTTGCTGTTTCCCATATGTAGTACTTTACATTTGTCAATGTTAAACTTGATTTGCCACCTCTCAGCCCATCTGCTCAACCTTTCCAGATCCTGTTGCAGCAGAATAGTGTCAGTAGTGTCCTTGACAACCCTGCCAACCTTCGTATTGTCTGCAAACTTGGACATTAAGCTTGATATACCATCATCAGTATCATTTATTATTCTATTAGAATAAGAAGCGACCTGGAGCGAGGGGTGTTGGGGGTTTCAGGAACGGATGGCAGTCATCATGGAATAGTTGGGTATATGGGATGTGTTAGGGTAACAAGGAATAGGCATAGGAGCATGTATGCTTGCATGTATACCAATGCTAGAAGTATAGTAAATAAATTTGATGAATTTGAAGTGTTGGTCAAGACATCAAAGGCGGATATTGTTGGGATAGCAGAGACGTGGTGTCACAAAGATATAAGGAATGCAGAACTGGAATTTGGGGAGTACAATGTGTACAGAAAGGATAGACAGGACAGAAAGGGAGGGGGTGTTATGCTGTTAATTAAGAAAAACATAAAATCAAAGGAAGTGCATCCAGTTGATATAGATGAACAGTGCACTGTTGAGTCAGTTTGGTGTGACGTAAGCACTGCGAAAGCAAAAATAAGAGTAGGAGTGTGTTATAGGCCTAATGACTTGAATGAGTACAATGAACAATTGTACAGAGAAATAGAGTGGGCCAGTAAATCAGAATGTCTTATAATGGGGGATTTTAACTTCCCAGATATTGACTGGAACTTGTGGGTTGGTCACTCACACACTAGTCAGACTTTTGTGGATTTATTGGATGATTGTTTTCTGCAGCAGCATGTTCGAGAGGCAACCAGAGAAAGTAACACTCTTGATCTGGTTATCAGCAGTGATCATTTGTGTATTCAGAATTTGCAGATAAAGGAACCACTAGGTGGCAGTGATCACAGTGTGCTGAAGTGGGATTTACTCAAAGAGGTAACTACCGTCAGGGGTAAAGGAAAGGGTTTTTGCTTCCGTAAAGGGGAGTATAGTGGTCTCAGACAGTTTTTAAATTCTGTACAGTGGGATCAACTGACGATGTTACCAACAGTAAATTCTAAGTGGGAAGCATTCAAGGAATTAATCGTGGAAGCTACTAGACTTTTCATACCGATTAAGAAATATTGTTCAAGGTTTAGGCCTAAATGGTTATCAAATGAACTAATGAGACTCGTGACAGAGAAGAAAAATGCATGGGATGCATATAAATTATCAGGCGACGCAGAAGCCTGTGGCAGATATAAGCTAGTCTGTAATCAGGTCACAAAGGAGGTTCGGCAGGCGAAGGCGGATTACGAGAAATCTTTGGCAAAAGATGCTAAGAAAAACAGCAAGGATTTCTTTACTTATATAAACTCTAAAAGGAAGGGGATGATTATGATTGGTCCACTTGACATCGATGGTTCGACTGTTGATGATCCTGCTCAGATAGCAAACAAACTGAATGAGTATTTTGCATCTACATTCACACGTGAGGAATTATTACAGTTTGAAAATGGAAGAAGGTTATCAAATTGTAGCAGTGTGCTTAATGATTTTGTAATAACTGAGAGCAAAGTGGAGGAGAAATTGTTGAAGTTAAACATAAGAAAGGCACCTGGGGTGGATGGGATCTATCCAGTTATTTTAAAGGAGCCGGCAAAGCAACTAAGCAAACCCTTAGCCATAATTATGAGAGCATCCTTGAACTCAGGGGAGGTTCCCACTGACTGGAGATGTGCAAATGTATCCTCAATTCACAAAGGTGGATCGAAGGGTGACACGAGTAATTACAGACCAGTTAGTTTAACTTCTGTTCCGGGTAAAATAATGGAGTCACTGGTTAAAGATGCATTGCAGGATCATCTAGACAAGACTGCAGCAATAATTAAGGCACAGCATGGGTTTGTTAAGGGAAAGTCTTGTCTGACAAATTTGATTGGTTATTATGATGTGGTCACAAAGGAACTGGATGCAAAAAATAATTTTGATATCATATACTTGGATTTCAGGAAAGCTTTTGACACTTTTGCGCATGGAAGACTACTGTACAAATTGGAGCAGAATGGTATTAAGGGTAAGTTGCTACAATGGATAAAAGGATGGTTAAGTGGGAGAAGACAGAGGGTGGTAATCAATGGGTGCTGCTCTTCGTGGACTAATGTTATTAGTGGAGTCCCACACGGTTCGGTGTTGGGTCCACTGTTGTTTTGTGTATTTATCAATGATATTGATGAAGGTAAATCAGGCTTAATGTCGAAGTTTGCAGATGACACAAAGGTTGGCAGGGTTGTTAATGACAGTCATGGCAGTGTGCTACTGCAACAGGATCTAGATAATTTGGGCAGATGGGCTAAGAAGTGGCAACTGAAGTTTAACCTTGACAAACGCAAAGTACTGCATATGGGTAGAAGTAACCCCAGAGAAACGTACCAACTGTGTGGTACTACACTTAAGGTGGTAGAAAATGAAAAAGACCTGGGAGTAATTGTGCAGTCAGATATGAAGTTTTCTGAGCAATGCAGACAGGCTGCTAGGGCAGGTCATGGGGTTTTGTCAATGATATATAGGAATTTTGCTAGCAGGGAAAAGGAGGTGATTGTCCCTCTGTATAAGGCAATGGTCAGGCCACGCCTTGAGTACTGCGTACAGGTCTGGAGGCCTCATTTTAGGAAGGATGTAGATTTGCTTGAGCGTGTACAGAGAAGAGCAACACGATTGGTGAGAGGAATGAAGGGATCCTCTTACCAAGAGAGGCTTAAGTTCTGCAAATTGCAGTGGCTGGAGACTAGGCACCTGCGCGGTGATCTGATTGAGGTCTATAAGGCCTTGAATGGGTTGAGCATGCTGAATTCTGATGGGATCCTTCCACTTGTTCAGATTACGAACCTACAGGGACATAAGTTCAAATTAAGAAAGGACAGATGTAGAATAGATGTGCGGAAATTTGCCTTTAGCCAGCGGGTGGTTAATTGTTGGAACAAACTTCCATCTGTTGTTGTGGAAGTTGATAGGTTAAATAAATTTAAGGAGGAACTGGACAGGCATTTGGAGGGAATGGTGTGATTTTTTTTTTTTTTTTTTTTTTTTGGCTGATGCTGCATAAGCTCCTACACTTGCTTTTTTTGCATCACGTGCCACTACTACTACTACTACTACTACTATTTGTCATCAATATCAATGACATAAGCATTGGGAGATCAAAATTGAGGGTAGGAGTGTGCTATAGGCCTAATATCTCTCATGAGTATAATAAGAAATTGAGTGGGCCAATAAATCAGAGAGTCTTATAATGGGGGATTTTAATTTCCCAGATATTGACTGGAATTTGGAAGCTGGTAACTCACACACTAGCAAGGCTTTTGTGGATTTATTGGATGATTGTTTTCTACATCAGCATGTTCGGGAGGCAACTAGACAGAGTAATACTCTTGACTTGATTATCAGTAGTGATTCTTCATGCATTAAGAATCTGCAGATAAATGAAACACTAGGTGGCAGTGATCACAGTTTGCTGAAGTGGGATTTACTGAAAGAGGTAATTACCATTATGGGTAAAGGGAAGGGTTTGCTTTTGTAAGTGCGACTACGATGGACTGAGACAGTATTTAAATTCTATACAGTGGGACCAACTGATGATGTAACCAACAGCAAATTCAAAATGGGAAGCATTCAAAGAATTTATCTTGGAAGTTACTAGGCTTTACATACCAACTAAGAAATATTGTTCAAGGTTTAGGCCTAAATGGATGTCACATGAACTAATGAAAATTGTGGCAGAGAAGAAAAATGCATGGGATACATACAAATTATCTCGTGACACAGAAACCTATGACAGATACAAGTTGATCTGTAACCAAGTTACAAAAGAGGTTAGGCAGGCGAAGGCAGATTACAAGAAATCTTTGGCAAGGGATGCAAAGAAAAACAGCAAAGAGTTCTTTACTTATGTAAACTCTAGAAGGAAGGGGATGAATCAGATTGGTCCACTTGATATCGATGGGTCAACTGTTGATGATCCTGCTCAGGTAGCTAACAAACTAAATGAATATTTTGCATCGACATTCACACATGAGGAGTTATTCAGCAAAGGGAATGCCAGAGGTGTATTCAACTCTGGCAGTAAGCTAGAGAATCTTGTAATAACTAAGAGTAAAGTGGAGGAGAAATTGTTGAAGATAAACACAAGGAAGACACCTGGGGTGGATGGGATCTATCCAGTTATATTAAAGGAGACAGCAAAGGAAGTAAGTAAACCCTAAGCCATAATTATGAGAGTTTCCTTGGACTCGGCGGAGGTACCCACAGACTGGAGATATGCAAATGTGACCCCAATTCACAAAGGAGGATCAAAGACTGACACTAGTAATTATAGACCTGTTAGTTTAACTTCTGTTCCCAGAAAAGTAATGGAAGCACTGGTTGAAAAAGCATTGCAGGATCATCTTGACATGAATTCAGTTATTGCCCACACAGCATGGTTTTGTTAAGGGAAGGTCTTTCCTGACCGATTTGATTGGATGCTATGATGTAATCACAAAAGAATTGGATGCAGGGAATAATTTTGATATATATTTGGATCTTAGAAAGGCTTTTGATACTGTTGCACATGGAAGACTGCTGCACAAATTGGAACAGTGTGGCATTGGAGGCAAGTTGCTGCTAAGGATAAAGGGGTGGTGGAGGGGGCGAAGACAGAGAGTGGTAATCAATGGACACTGCTCATCGTGGACTAATGTTATTAGTTGTTTGTTGTTGTTTTTTTGGTTTTTAGGAGCATTAGCAACTAAGGCCATATTGCTCCGAGATATGCGGTGGTCATTCCCTGACCTTTCCGCATCTTCCGTATATTTGGTAGTGACGGGCTCGAACCCCGGTCTAATCAAGAAGCATGTGATAAGCACTACTGCTCCTTCCCACCTGGCTACGGAGGCGCCCCAATGTTATTAGTGGAGTCCCTCAGGGTTCAGTGTTGGGTCCATTATTGTTTTCTGGATTTATAAAGATTTTGATGATGGTATATCAAGCTTAATCTCCAAGTTTGCAGACGATACGAAGGTTGGCAGAGTTGTCAAGGACACTACTGGCACTATACTGCTGCAACAGGATCTGGAAAGGTTGATCAGATGGGCTGAGCGGTGGCAAATCAAGTTTAACATTGACAAATGTAAAGTACTACATATGGGAAACAGCAACCCCAGAGCAACGTATCAACTCTGTGGTACTACACTGACAGTGGTAGAGAATGAAAGGGACCTGGGGGTGGTTATGCAGGCAGATATGAAGTTCTCTGAGCAGTGCAGACGGGCTGCAAGAGTATCTAATGTTTTATTATCAATGATATATAGGGATTTTTCTAGCAAGGATAAGGAGGTGATTATTCCCTTGTATAAGGCAATGGTCAGGCCACACCTAGAGTACTGTATACAGGTCTGGAGGCCTCATTTCAAGAAGGATGTAGAGATGCTGGAACGAGTACAGAGAAGGGCAACAAGATTAGTGAATGGAACAAAGGGGTACTCTTACGAAGAAAGGCTTAAGTTTTGCAAATTACAGTGTCTGGAGACTAGGCACCAGCGAGGTGATATGATAGAGGTGTATGAAGCCTTGAATGGTTTGAGCATGCTCAATGCTGATGAGATTCTTCCTCTTGCTCAGAATAATCACCTGAGAGGGCATAAATTCAAATTGAGGAAAGCAGATGTAGGATAGATGTGAGCAAATTTGCCTTTAGCCAGCGGGTGGTTGGTTGGTGGAACAGACTTCCATCCCTTGTCATGGAAGTTGATAGCCTAAATAAGTTTAAGGCTCAGCTGGACAGGTATTTCGAATGAACAGAGGGGTGAAGTGGAAGTGGTTATTTTTTATTTATTTATTTTTTTTTTTGGGTGATGCTGCATAAGCTTGCTTTCTTGCATCAAATGCCTCTACTTATGCTAATAAATATTAAACTCAATAAAAATTATATAGAAATAGCCATCCATGGGAAAAGATACTTTGCAAGGGACTTTGTTGAGGGCTAAACCCCTACAAAATACCAAACCCATGGCTGGCAGAGCTATCGGTATCTGTTGTTATCTGCCTGTATAACTAGGACCTAAAGAAGTCCATAAGTACCCGTAAGGTGGGTATAATATAATAAGATAAGAATTATAATAATAATAATAAAATTAAAATTATAATAAAATTATATAATAAAATAGAAATTATAATAAAGAAATTATGTAGCTTATTAATAGTAATTTTGCAGCATACAGGATGGATGATATTTACAGCTTTTATATTTATTTATATTTATATCTGCAGCATACAGGCTGAAACAAAATAGTAAATAAGTAATGCCGAGAACCAAATAATCTGCTAAACATAGTAAGCTAAATTAGCTAACAAAAGGAGAACGGAGAGAAGGCTAGTTAATTTAATAGTACCTCAATCCCCCTCGAATTTCTCTAATAGTTCATGAGGTATGAAAAAAGAGAATAAGATAGTAAAAAGTGAAGGAAAAGTGTTTATACGATTGTACATCGCATATTACCGGGAACGTAACTTCCTGACCCTATAAGAAAGGGATCCTGTTATAGTAAGAAGAGCCGATAAAAGATGGTAATATATATCGAATAGTGGAATACCGTAATGGCTAATTCCTAATATAAAATTCTAAACGCCAAATAGGCAAATTTCGTAGTGAAAATGTTAGGATTATAGGGAGTAGGATATACCATAGTGCAAACACAAGGTTACTACAGCGTTAAATATACATTACCTTACCCTGTTGAAGTGCAGACAAGAAAGACCGTAAGTCAATGCACATGTTGTATATACACATAGGTGAAGACAGCGTCACCTCAGGTGGGTCAAGCAACTGCTTGACACATCTGAGGTGGCATTGTTCAATTTTTTCATCTTTTTATAATGAAATAAACATATAAATTAAAAATAATTCTCATCGCCATCTCAGATGTGTCAAGCAACTGCTTGACACATATGAGGTGGCGCTGTCTTCGCCTATGTGTATATACGACATGTGCCTTGACTTATGGTCTTTGTTGTCTGCGCTTCAATTATCAGTATCATTAATTGATGATACTGACCTTTGTCTGTATCATCAATTAATGTAGAAAAAACAATGAGCCCATCACTGAACCCTGGGGGGACTCCACTAATAACATTAGTCCATGAAGAGCAGTGTCCATTAGTAAACATTCTCTGCCTTCTCCCACTCAACCATTCCTTTATTCAGAGCAGTAACTTGCTCTTAATGTCACACTGCTCCAATTTGTATAGCAGTCTTCTAATTGCAATGCTATGAAAATAATTTTTTTCATCCAGCTCCTTTGTTACTGCATTATACAGGGTAAAAAAAAAAAAGTAAAGTGCAGCCATTATCAACCCACTGCAGGATGGAAGCCTCCTCAACAATTCATGTTGAGGGAAATGGACCATAATCTGCCACGCTGGTCCAGTGCGGGTTGGCAGATCGACCGTATTCAGCAGTCGAGGGCTTGAACCCCGTCTACTCAAAGAGCGTGTGCTACTGCACTCCCGCTCCTGCCCACTCGGCTACGGAGGCCTCATGGTGTTTCACATAAAACTGGTCCCAGTCGCTGGCAAAATAATTAGAGAAATCTAGACAGGAGTAAAATGAGATAAACAAAAAACTCAGTCAAAAGTAACTTTATTTATTCCCTCTAATGTACAGACAGTTATAAGAGATGCAGGAAATGATGTCCTTGTGCATCTATACTCTTTTATGCTTGTGTAATCATATTCAAGGTGATCCGATGCAAAACAGTGATGTCGATAGCCTCAATATTTCTTCGAATGCTGTCCTTCAATTCATTTATTGTGTGGGGGTTGTGCTCATAGACTCTTCCTTTCAAATATCCCCACAGTTAAAAGTCACATGAAGACAAATCTGGAGAATGTGGCAGCCACTATCCTTTGCCAGCTGTGTGTACTTCTGCAAAATTGTCATGAACACGGGTCAGTGATTCACGAGACATATGACATGTGGTGCCATCCTGTTAAAAGTAGCAGTTTTCACACTTGTGTTCTGTTAACTGAATGTAGAAGTGCTCAAAAATCTGAAGATAAACTGCTATGTTCACTGTAGTGTCAAAAAATATTGGGCCAACGTTTCGATTGCCAGAAACTACACACCATCCCCTGATTTTCTGGTCATGAAGCGGTTTCTGATGTAAGTTGTTAGGATTTTCGGCACACTAGTATCGAGTGTTATGAGAATTCACATGACCAGAATGATGAAACCATGCCTTATCACTCATGAAATAAAGCAGTGGGGCAAGTTCACCATCTGCAGTCTTGTTAAGGAGCCACTCACAATAATTTAGACATTTTGCTGCATCAGGTGGGAGTAATTCTTGGTCGCATGTCACGCAATCAGGTTTCGATTTCAGTTATTGAAGTACACCAAAGCAAGAAGTTGGTCTTATTCCAGTTTGTTGCGACAATTTCCTGATAGATTTTTTTGGGCTAATTAAAATTCTCTTTTGAATGTTCAACACCGCCTCTGGAGTCCTAACAGAGGGTAGACGATTTCTTGGTGCATTTACAATGGAACCTATTGTCCGCCATTTTGCAAGAGAGCACTGAATAGTACTCTTAGGTGGGATGATAGTAATAGAAAATTTCTCAGAAAACAATTCCTGTGTTTTCTTAAAAGAGCCAGTATGTACATAGGCTTCCACTAAACAAATCCTTTCTTGCGCAGAATATGGCATTCTTGACAATACTCTCACAGACCTATCACTTACAAGCGCCAAATGTCGACTGTATGTTGAGCAACACAAACTGAAATGATTTGGCTAAAATTCATTCTTCAAACAAATTCGCTCGGGAGTTTTTCAGAAATGAATATCTCACCAGTATGAGACAGGATGGTTTTACATGGAACACCCTATAGTATCCAATTCGATTAGTCAAACAATATTGTCCCTTAACAAATCCATTCTGTGACTGAAATATAAGTGTATTCCTGTCTAGATGATCATGCATTACATCTTTAACTAGATATTCCATTATTTTATCCAAAACAGAAGTTAAGCTAACAGGTCTGTATTTACCACTGCCACCCTTTGATCCCCCTTGTGAATTGGGTATACATTTGCACATCTCCAGTTCATAGGAACCTCTCTTGAATCTAAAGATACTCTCATTATTATGGCTAATGGTTTTCTAATCCCCTTTATTGCCTCCCTTAATATAATTAGATAGATCTCATCCACCCCAGGTGCCTATTTTATGTTGAGCAGCTGCAAAATTTCTGTTCCACTTTCCTCTCAGTTATCACAAAATCATTTATCTCCCTGTTAGATGCCGATGAACTTCTGGAATTCTCCTCAAAAAAGAACTCATGCATGAATGTAGATGCAAAATACCTATTCAGTTTGTTAGTGACCTGGGCAGGATCATCAACAGTTAAACATCTTTGCCAAGTCGACCAATGTGGATCAGCCCCTTCCTTTTACTGTGAATATAAGAAGTCTTTCCTGAATTTCTTGGATTCTTTTCCAGAGATGTCTTGTAATCTGCCTCAGCTTGCCTATCTTCCTTTGTGATTTGATTTCTGACTAGTTTATATCTATCATAGGCATTTGTATCACCAGATAATTGATATGTATCTCATACATTTTTCTTCTCAGCCATCAGTTCATGTGACATCTATATAGGCCTAAGCCGTGACAGTATTTCTTAGCTGGTGTGAAAAGCTTTGTAGCTTCTGTGATTATTTCCTGAAATGATTCCCATTTAGAATTTGCTTTTGGTAACATTATCAGTTGGTCTCACTGTATAGAATTTATAAACTGTCTGACACCACTTTAGTCATCCTTACGGAAGCAAAAGCACTTCCTTTTACTCTTGACAGTAGTTATTAGCATTAGCATAAGTAGAGGCATATGATGCAAGAAAGCAAGTAAAAAAAAAAAAAAAAAAAAAATCCTTTCATTTCGCTCCAAAAGTTTATCCAATTCTTCCTTGCATTTATTTAAGCTATTAACTTCCACAACGTCAGATGGACGTTTGTTCCAGCAATCAACTACCCACTGGCTAAAGGCAAATTTACACACATCCATTTGACAACTCTCTCTCTTCAGTTTCAGTTTATGCGCCCTCAGGTTTGTAATCTGAACAAGAGGAGAATCCCATCAGCATTGAGCCTGCTCAATCCATTCAAGGCCTTATACACCTCAATCAGATCACCTCACAGGCGCCTTGTCTGCAGAAACTGCAATTTGCAGAACTTAATCCTTTCTTCATAAGAGCACCCCTTTTTTCCCCTCGCCAGTCTTATTGTGCTCATTCTAGCTACGCTACATCCTTTCTAAAATGAGTCTTGCAGATCTGTATGCAGTAATCAATGTGTGACCTGACCAATGTGTGTGGTCTTATACAAGGGAATAATCACCTCCTTATGAGGCTGTTGTTGTTGTTATTTCGTTTTTAGGAGCATTAGCAACTAAGACCATATTGCTCCGGGATATGCGGTGGTCATTCCCTGACCTCTCCACATCCTCTGTATTTGGTGGTGACGGGCTTGAACCCCCGTCTAATCAAGAAGCGTGTGCAATGCACTGCTGCTCCTTCCCACCTGGCTACGGAGGCCTTATGAGGCGCCTCCATAGCCAGGTGGGAAAGAGCAGCAGTGCGTAGCACACGCTTCTTGATTAGACCGGGGTTCGAGCCCATGACCACCAAATACGGGGGATGCGGAAAGGTCAATAAATGACCACCGCATATTCCCGGAGCAATATGGCCTTAGTTGCTAATGCTCCTAAAAACCAAATAACAACAACAACCTCCTTATGCCTGCTAGCAAAATTCCTGATTATCATTGACAAATTCCCATGACCTGCTCTGGCAGCCTGCCTGCACTGCTCAGAAAACTTCATATCTGCCTGCACAATTACCCCCAGGTCTCTTTCATTCTCCACTACCCTGAGTGTAACCCCACACAATTGGTACATTTCTCTGGGGTTACTGCTACCCATATGCAATACTTTGCATTTGTCAATTTTAAACTTCAGTTGCCACTTTTTAGCCCAACCCCCCAACTTTTCTAGATCCGTTGCAGTAGCATACCATCATTAACAACCCTGCCAACCTTTGTATCATTTGCAAACTTGATATTAAGCCTGATATACCTTCATCAATATGATTGATAGATATAGAAAAAAAAACAATGGACCTAATACTGAACCCTGGGGCACTCCACTAATTACATTAGTCCATGAAGAGCAGTGTATATTGATTATCACTCTCTGTCTTCTTCCACTCAACCATCCTTTTATCAGTTATAGCAACTTTCCCTTAATGCTGCGCTGCTCTAATTTGTTCAGTAGTCTTTCATGTGCAAATTTTCCTTTCAAAAACTTTCCTGAAATCCAAATATATGATATCAATATTATTATTTTTCATCCAGTTCCATTGTGACCACATCATAGTATCCAATCAAATTGGTCAGAGAAGACTGTCCCTTAACAAACCCATGCAGTGTCTGAATTATTACTGCAGTCTTGTATAGATGATCCTGCAATTCTTCTTTAACCAGTGACTCCATTATTTTCCCCAAAAGAGAAGTTAAACTAACAGATGGGTAATTACTTATGTTTCCCTTTGTGCATTGGAGATACATTTGCACATCTCCAGTCTGTGGGGACCTCCCCCGAGTCCAACGGTGCTCTCATAATAATGGCTAAGGGTTTGATTACTTTCTTTCCCCCCCTCCTTTAATATAACTGGATAGATCCCATCCATTCCAGGTGGCTTTCTTATGTTTAACTTCACTAATTTCTCCTCCGTTTTGCTCTCAGTTATTAAAAATTCAAAGACCTTTCCATCACGTTGGAAGCATGCTAACCGGAGGCTCTTACCTAAGGATCCCACAGGTACCTCCAAGGCATATCGCCCGATTGCGCTGCTTCCCATTCTCGGCAAGGTTTTTGAGAGACTGCTGCTCTCCCGCTTCCAACCCCGATATGAAGCCAGTAGTTTGGCATCCTCGCTTCAATTTGGATTCAAACAGGGGTGCTCCACAATTGATGCTCTATCTAAAACCCTCAAAGTTGCAGAACAGTCAGATGCAACTTATGTACTGGCAATCTTCATTGACTTCAAAGGAGCTTTTGACACAGTGTGGTAGCCGGGCATTCTTCAGAGGGCCAACTGTACCTGGAATTTCTACTACTGCCTCAAAAGCTAATTCTCTAACCACAAGGTCAGCATCAAAACAAAATATCACTGCATCACCCGACATCTAACCCGAGGCTTTCCCCAGGGCTCCATGCTGGGGCCAGCTGTCTGGAATATAATACTCGACGACTGGCCCCTGAGGGACTACCCACACACTACTCAGCTTTCTTACGCCGATGACATGGTTACCATAATCGAGGGTAACCATGCCCCCCACCCGTGCCACCATAGAAACCCAGGCTACAGTTGTTCTCTCTGCTCTGTCCGTATGGGCTATGGAAAATAAACTGTCTCCACTAAAAAGAGCAAAACCTCCTATTAAAAGGCAAACTAGACTTCTCTAGACCTCCTACCATGTGTTTTAATAGCTGCCCACTGAAAAACTACCGATCGGTGAAGTACCTAGCAATAATTTTGGATGACAGGAGAACTTTCAACCCCCATATCCAAGCTATCAAAGAAAAGATAAAAAATTACATCACTATGTTAGCACGCTTTACCTGCAAGGACTGGGGTCTTAAAGCACCAACTCAACGCCTTTTATACTCAGTAGTATTTATACCAATTGTCACATATGGAGCTGCAATATGGTACCACCGAATGACTTTAGTGCATGCTCAACGTAAAATTCACCAAATTCAACAACTTATGCTACTACAAATGACCCACGCATGTAGAACGACAACAACTGCCGCCCTGCAGTTACTAACAGGCCGCCTCCCCTTGGACCTCTACGTCGCTTTTATCGGACTCTCTCATGCCATTAAGAAGAATAAGGAAGCTGAATTCCTAACTATTCAAACCCGTACCGATACTGACATCAAACAGGAACATAAACGTGTGTGGCTAGAATTGATAAACCTATGGCAAACCCGCTGAAATAACTCCACAACTGGTGCAACTACTAAACTTTTCCTTCCTGAAGTAACCTACATCAACAAACAACGTTCCACTTGGTTCTTCCCTAGCGTCTGTGCTTCCTTCTTATTAACTGGCCACGGTTCCTTCAAGAGACGCCTTCTAGAGTTCGGCCTAGTCGAGGATGCCCTCTGTACCTGCGGAGAACCTGAAGACTGGGATAACGTGATGCACTCATGCAACGTATACTTAGATCTAAGAATCCAACTACTCGTAGACCTCCACACTACATCACTTCGGCCAGAAACCAAGTTATTGGAATCTAATGATGCCTTCCGTGCACTGACCAGTTATGCCAATGAGGTCTTTCGTCATCGCTGGCATCACCTATACTCCCGAACACTACTCCTGGATAACCTCCTCTAGACAGCAACTGATACCCAGCACCGGAAACTTCCAGACATGAAACTGCAAATTGTGGCCAGCCCTGTCGCCGCCACGCCGTGATTCTACATTGTGACAATCCTGGACTCTTTAATTTGAACTTTACCTATTCTCTTCTTCTTACCCACAGTCCTTCTCCAGGACTCCCACAACTGCACCTAGCACTCTTCCTGCTCCTTTTCGCCTGGAAGGATGCCTACGCTCTGTCATCCTCGCTATCTTGTCTGTCTTCCACTTTCCTGTCTCTTCTCTGCTCTTTCCTTGGCCCTCCCCACTCTCGCTCCTGCAGGAGTGTAGACGACTCGCCAGATGTCTTTTACTCCCTGGTCCGGCTCCTCATGCCAGTGGACGGATGCTGGGAGGCTCCTTCCTGGTGATCGTGCCTCCCAGTAACGAAGAGGCCAGTCAAACAACACACAACTCACACATAACCCACACTGACTGGCTTTTCTATGTTAACAGAGTATTTAACGCGGGTTTGTGGGAAAAATCACGGGAACCACATAACAATAACACTATGTAAACTATATGTCCACTTATCTGGGACAAGTTATTAGCTGTAATAATGATAAATGGCTGGAAGTCAAGAGAAGAATAAATTTTTGATAGATAGCATTCGGGAAATATAGTCACAGACTGAGGAGCCAATATCCCAATTTGTCTGAAATGTAAAATAAAGAACCAATGTATACTCCCCGCCATGGCTTATGGAAGTGAAACTTGGGCACTCACCAAAAGAATGGAAGAGAAGCTGAGAACTAGACAGCGAAGAATGGAAAGAATTATATTGGGAACCAGACTGTTAGGTAAGAAAAGAAACATACGGATTAGGCAGCAAACTCAGGTAAAGGACATTGTTATCAAAACAAAAGAACTAAAATGACATTTATGTCTTCGAGCTATGTGTCCTGACCAAGGGGCAGGACACATAGCTCGAAGACATAATGACAGATGGACTAAGAAAATAACAGAATGGTACCCAAGGCCTCCGTAGCCAAGTGGTCAGGAGTGGGATTGCAGTAGCACACGCTCTTTAAGTAGACCGGGGTTCAAGCCCCTAACTGCTGAATACGGTCGATTTGCCAACCCGCACTGGACCAGTGTGGCAGATTATGGTCCATTTCCCTCAGCATGAATTGTTGTTGAGGAGGCTTCCATTCTGCAGTGGGTTGATGATGGCTGCACTTTACCTTTTTTTTACCCAAGAGGAGCTATAAGAAAACCTGGAAGACAATGGCAGACATGTATAGATGAAATTCATGAGATTGTGGGTAGTAAATAGATAGCCATTGCACAAAATGAGAAGAACTGGAAAGTTGCTGGACAGGCTTTCATCCTATAGTGGATTGAAAATGGCCGATGATGAACTACAGTGTGGGTAATTACACACAGATAAATACAGATCTGTTAGTTTAACTTCTGTTCCAGAGAAATTAATGGAAGCACTGGTTAAAGAAGCATTGCAGAATCATCTAGACAAATAGGATTTACTCAAAGAAGTAACTACCATCTGGGGTAAAGGGAAGGGTTTTTGCTTTTGTAAAGGTGACTACGGTGGTCTGAAACAATATGGCTCAACTGTTGATGATCCTGCTCAGGTAGCTAAAAAACTAAATGAATATTTTGCCTCTACATTCACACATGAGGAGTTATTCAGGGAGAGGAATGCCAGAGGTGTATTAAACTCTGGCAGTAAGCAAGCTAATCTTGTAATAACTGAGAGTAAAGTGGAGAAGAAATTGTTGAAGATAAACAAAAGAAAGGCATCTGAGGTGGATGGAATCTATCCAGTTATATTAAAGAAGGCAGCAAAGGAAGTAAGCAAATCCTTAGCCATAATTATGAGAGCTTCCTTGGACTCAGCGGAGAGGTACCCATGGATTGGAAATGTGCAAATGTGATCCCAATCCGCAAAGGAGGATCAAAGGGAAACACAGGCAATTACAGACCTGTTAGTTTAACTTCTGTTCCATGGAAATTAATGGAGGCACTGGTTAAAGAAGCATTGCAGGATCATCTAGACAAGACTTCAGTTATAGCTCGGACACAGCATGGGTTTGTTAAGGGGAAGTCTTGTCTGACCAATTTTTTTGGATACTATGATGTAGTCACAAAGGAATTGGATGCAAAGAAAAATTTTGATATCATATATTTGGATCCTAGAAAGGCTTTTGATACTTTTACACTTGGAAGACTGCTGCACAAATTGGAGCAGTGCGGCATTGGAGACAAATTGCTGCTGTGAATAAAGGGATGGTTTAGGGGTAGAAGACAGAGAGTTGTAATCAATGGAAACTACTCTTCATGGACTAATGTTATTAGTGGAGTCCTCCAGGATTCAGTGTTGGGTCCATTGTTGTATTCTGTATTTATATATGATATTGATGATGGTATATCAGGCTTAATGCCGAAGTTTGCAGACGATACAAAGGTCGGCAGGGTTCTTAATGACACTAATGACAGTATGCTGCTGCAACAGGATCTAGAAAAGTTGAGCAGATGGGTAGAGTAGTGGCAACTGAAGTTTAACATTGACAAATGTAAATTACTGCATATGGAAGCAGTAACCCCCGACAGGAGCAGGAGTGCAGTAGCACACGTTCTTTGAGTAGACCGGGGTTCAAGCCCCTGACTGCTAAATACGGTCGATCTGCTAATCCGCACGGGACCAGCCAGATTATGGTCCATTTCTCTCAGCATGAATTGTTGAGGAGGCTTCCATCCTGCAGTGGGTTGATAATGGCTGCAGTTAACTTTTTTTAACCCCCAAGTAACGTAACAACTGTATGGTACTACACTGACAGTGGTAGAGAGTGAAAAGGACCTGGGGATAATTGTGCAAGCAGATATGAAGTTTTCTGAGCAGTGCAGATGGTCTGCAAGAGTAGCTCATGGTGTCTTGTCCTGCAACAGGATCAGCAATGATATTTTTATTTATTTATTATTTTTTTTTTGGTAGTTGTTGGCGCATCGGCTTCTGTGGCCATAATGCACCTCCCAAGGTTTTTGCAACACTTTGATCCAAGCCCGAGGCGAGATTTTAATCCACAACCTTTGGGTTGCTAGGCAGCCACTTAACCCACCCGGCTAGCCTGGTCGGCTCAGCAATGATATACTGGAATTTTTCTAGCAGGGATAAGGAGGTGATTATCCCCTTGTATAAGGCAATGGTCAGGCAACACTTTGAGTACTGTATACAGGTCTGGAGGTCTCATTTTAAGAAGGATGTAGAGCTGTTGGAACGAGTACAGAGAAGGGCAACAAGATTAGTGAATGGAACAAAGGGTTGCTCTTACGAAGAAAGGCTTAAGTTATGCAAATTACAGTGTGTGGATACTAGGCATCTGCGAGATGATCTGATTGAGGTGTATAAAGCCTAGAATGGTTTGGGCATGACCAATGCTGATGGGATTCTTCCTGTGCTCAGAATAATCGCCTGAGAGCGCATAAATTCAAATTGAGGAAAGACAGTTGTAGGATAAATGTGCGGAAGTTTGCCTTTAGGCAGTGGGTGGTTGATTGCTGGAACAAACTTCCATCTGTCGTTGTAGAAATTGAAAGCTTAAACAGATTCAAGGCAAAACTAGACAAACATTTGGAGCGAATGGTTGGGTGAAATGGAAAGGGTCTGTGTGTTTTTTTTTTTTGGCTGATGCTATATAAGCATGCTTTCTTGCATTATGTCCCCTTGCTAATGCTAATGAGTCGCTGCTGTTAAGCAGTTCAAAAATATTGCTTCCTCTTGTTGCTCTTCTAACAGACTGCTGTAGAAAGTAGTCGTCAAATGAACCTATAAATGTCTTGTCTAGTGTGTGAGTATCTAACACACAAGTTCCAATAACATAACTGCTGATTTAATCAAATATGGATGCTCTATTCTCGAGCAATATCATCATATTGTCATATTTTTGAAAAAATCAGAAATTTTTAGCTGAGTAGAGGTCCTGTTGTGTTTCAGTTTTATAATGTCTTTCTTCATTTCTTTTAGAGCTTAAAAATATTTTTTGAATTCTTTGTCAGTATTCGGAAATTTAATAAATGTCTAATAAAATTTTAATAAAACTACAGGTCACTGCTGAAAAAAAGCTGTGAATTAGGGTTGAATTTGAAAGTGTCTGCAACTCTGCCCAGACATGATAGGAGGGGTGGGTCTTGTCGATCACTTCAGCCGTGGAAAGATTGTGCAAGGCTCAAAGGGTAGAATTTTTTTCAGCCTGGTCTGTATTTGTGAGCAGGAGAGACTGCTTCTACAGGGATGGGATACACTGAAATAAAAAGGATGCAAGAATATTTGCTGATGCTATCGAGGGAGTGTTAGATGGGTCAGAAAACTGCTATCTTCGGGGGATACAGGGACTAATAGATTAACAGTAGCCACTGGCAGAGGTGAAAGTGATTCTTGCACTGCTTCTATTGGAATGAGCAGCAGCCTGGAAAACAAGATGCAGGATATTTCAGAGACTGCTGGTTGTCATTGCAGTACAAGTAAACACGTGGGTTGTGTTAGGGTAGCTAAGAATAGGAACAGGTACATGTATACCTACATATACACCAATGCTAGAAGTTTGGTAAATAAATTTGATGAATTTGAGGTGTTGCTCAAAACATTAAAGGCAGATATTGTTGGGATATCAGAGACGTGGTGTCACACAGATATAAGGAATGCGGAACTGGAATTTGGGGAATACAATGTGTATAGAAAGGATAGACAGGACAGGAGGGGAAGAGGAGTTATGCTATTAGTTAAGAAACACATAAAGTCCAAGGAAGTGAAGCCAGTCGACATCGATGGACAGGGCAGTGTCGAGTCAGTTTGGTGTGACATAAGCATAGGGAAATCAAAATTGAGAGTAGGAGTGTGCTATAGGCCTAAATGACACTGATGAATATAATAAGAAACTGCACAGGGAAATAGAGTGGGCCAGTAAATCAGAGAGTCTTATAATGGGGGATTTTAATTTCCCAGATATTGACTGGAATTTGTGGGTTGGTCACTCACACACTAGCAAGGCTTTTGTGGATTTATTGGATGATTCTTTTCTACATTAGCATGTTCGGGAGGCAACTTGAGGGAGTAATACTCTTGATCTGATTATCAGTAGTGATACTTCATGCATTAAGGATCTGCAGATAAAGGAACTACTAGGTTCCTTTATCTGCAGATCCTGCAGAACTACTACAGTGATCATAGTGTGCTGAAGTGGGATTAACTCAAAGAGGTAACTACCATCAGGGGTAAAGCAAAGGGTTTTTGCTTTCGTAAAAGTGACTACGGTGATCTGGGACAGTATTTAAATAATATACAGTTGGACCAACTGATGATGTTACCAACAGAAAATTCATAATGGGAGGCATTCAAAGAATTTATCTTGATAGCTACTAGAGAGTAGGAGGCTTTACATATTAATTAAGAAATATTGTTCAAGGTTTAGGTCTAAATGGATGTCAGATGAACTAATGAGATGTATGGTAGAGAAGAAAAATGCATGGGATACATATAAATTAATGGGTGACATATAAGCCTATGATAGATATAAGCTGCTCTGTAACAAGTCACAAAGGAGATTAGGCAGGCAAAGGCAGATTATGAGAAATCTTTGGCAAAGGATGCAAAGAAAAACAGCAAAGAGTTCTTTACCTATGTAAACTGTAGAAAGAAAGGGATGAATCAGATTGGTCCACTGGACAGTTGATGGTTCAACTATTGATGATCGTGCTCAGGTGGCTAACAAACTGAATTTGAGTATTTTGCATTTACATTCACTGATGAGGATTTATTCAGGTAGGGGAATGCCAGATGTGAATTAAGCTATGGCAGTGGGCTGGATGATTTTGTAATAACTGAGAGGAAAGTGGAGAAGAAATTGTTGAGGATAAACATAAAAAATGCACCTGGGGTGGATGGTATCTATCCAGTTAAATTAAAGGAGGCAGCAAAGGAAGTAAGCAAACCCTTAGCTATAATTATGAGAGCTTCCTTGGACTCAGGAGAGGTACCCACGGACTTGAGATTTGCAAATGTGACACCAATTCACAAAGGAGAACAAAGGGCGACACAAGTAATTATAGACCTGTTAGTTTAACTTCTGTTCCAGGGAAATTAATGGAGGCAATGGTTAAAGAAGCACTGCAGGTTCATCTAAACAAGACTTCAGTTATAGCTCAGACACAGCATGGTTTTGTTATGGGAAGTCTTGTCTGACCAATTTGATTGGATACTATGATGTAGTCACAAAGGAACTGGATGCAGTGAATAAATTTGATATCATATATTTGGATCTTAGAAAGGGTTTGGATACTGTTGCACATGGAAGATTGCTGCATAAATTGGAGCAGTGTGGCATTGGAGGCAAATTGCTGCTATGGAGAAAGGGATGGTTGAGGGAGAGAAGACAGAGAGTGGTATCAATGGACAGTGCTCATCGTGGACTAATGTTATTAGTGGAGGCCCTCAGGGTTCAGTGTTGGGTCCGTTGTTGTTTTCTGTATTTATAAATGATATTGATGATCGTATAGCAAGCTTAATGTCCAAGTTTGCAGTGGATTCGAAGGTGGCCAGGATTGTTAAAGACCCTAATGACAGTATGCTGCTGCAACAGGATCTAGAAAAGTTCAGCAGATGGGCTGAGAGGTGGCAAATGAAGTTTAACATTGACAAATATAAAGTATTACATATGGGAAGCAGTAATCCCAGAGCAACATATCAACTCTGTTGTACTACACTGACAGTGGTAGAGAATGAAAGGGACCTGGGGGTAATTGTGCAGGCAAATATGAAATTTTCTGAGCAGTGCAGACAGTCTGCAAGAGTAGCTCATGGTGCGTTGTCAATGATATACAGGAATTTTTCTAGAAGGGATAAGGAGGTGATTATCCCTTTATATAAGGCAATAGTCAGGCCACGCCTTGAGTACTGTATACAAGTCTGGAGGCCTCATTTAAGAAGGATGTAGAGCTGTTGGAACGAGTACAGAGAAGGGCAACAAGATTAGTGAAATGAACGAAGGGTTGCTCTTACGAAGAAAGGCTTAAGTTTTGCAGATTACAGGGTCTGGAGACTAGGCACCTGCGAGGTCATCTGATTTAGGTGTATAAAGCCTTGAATGGTTTGATTATGCTCAATGCCGATGGGATTCTCCCTCTTGCTCAGAACAATTGCCTGAGAGGTCATAAATTCAAATTGAGGAAAAAAAGTTGTAGGATAGATGTGCAGAAGTTTGCCTTTAGCCAGCGGGTAGTTGGTTGGTGGAACCGACTTCCATCTTTTGTTGTGGAAGTTGATAGCCTAAATAACCTAATTTGGAACGAACGGAGGGGTGAAATGGGAGCTGTTTTTTTTTTTTTTTTTTTTTGGCTGATGCTGCTTAAGCTTGCTTTCTTGCATCATATGCCTCTACTAATGCCAATGCCAATGCTAAAAAATATTGAGGCATCTTCTACTTCAAATAATTTAACTTTCTTCTTTTCTTGCTTTGACTATAGAACTTCTTTCATGAACAGTTGCTGCTCTTTCTTCTATTACAATATTTACGATTTGATACCGATCGTCAACTTTATCTAATTTGGCTCTTACATCTTCAAAATTAATATTTTTTCTAACATTGTGCAACACATTTTGACATGTTTAGCTTTTATTTCATCTAAATGAATGAGAAAATATAGTTGTTGTTTAATAGTTTTTTTCATGCACTTTCTATTCTGTGCAGCTTTATTTCATTTCATCATGCCTGCCACTTGTACTTAACACTTTTTTATGTCATAATTTTTATCACGAGTTACCAACTTTTCTCTTCTTGTGCTCTTGTCTCTACCAGAATCATTAAAAAAAAAAAAAAAAAAACACTAAGTGTTTCATATGATGCAAACATGTACAATTGAGTACTATTCCTTCATTCATAGATTCCATGAGAGCTGTGAGATTTGAAGTTAAGAAAAGGCACATGAAAAGGCTAGTATCAGTTGATAAAATTTCAGCAGAAATGCTGGTGCATTATCTAACAATAAAAGTGTCAATGTTTTCATATGTGATTCATTTTCTTTCTTCTTTTGGCTTGATTTACTTCTTTTGCAAGGTGATTCTGAAATAATTGTTAAACGAAATTCAGGATTTCATTTAGATATTTTTATTCTTTTTTTTTTTTTTTTTTTTTTTTCTTGTTAGCTGTTGGCTCATCAGCTTCTATGGCCATAATGCACCTCCCAAAGTTTTTGCATTTTACTGTGATCCAAGCCCGATGCGGGAATCGAATCCGCGACCTTTGGGTTGCCAGGCATGCACTTTACTTACCTGGTTAGCCCGGTCGGCATTTTTATTATCAGAAACAATACTGCACTGCATATATCAAGTACATACATATTAAAAAGGCTGTCCAAATTATAGATGGTCTGAATTACTGAGGTTTTACTGATTCCATTTTGCGTGGCTTTAATAGAATTTCATTGCTGTTATGAAATCATATTTCTAATTTTTTTTTTCCAGTCTTATTCTCTTTGGATGTTAAAACACTTAGCCTAAATAATTCACTGTTCAACAAAAAAATTCTTTGAATTTGTTTCCTTTCTTAAAATATGCAAACTTTACTAATTTTGGGTTGAGAAAAACGAATATGACTTCAGAAATTTTTTATTAGCTCTAGTTTTTGAGATACAGTACTTTTGCTATTGTCTAAGAATATAGTAATTTCAGTAGTAGTCAGAGTGAAAAGTAATATTAAAACAATATCATTTTTACATTTTTCTTGATACAACATAAATCAGAAATGTTTTTAATTAAAACGTAAAAAAACAAGAACACAATAAAACTGCACAGGAACCGAAAGTACTTTCTCAAAATGTGGCCTATTCATGACAGTGTCTTCTTTTTCACTTGTCACTTGTATTCCACTTCCGGGGCATCTCTTGTTACTTGTCTAACAGTAGTCAGCAAGCATGGAAGCATTCCACCTACCCTGATATCTTCTTTGCATTGCTGAAATGTCTTGGTGGAATCGCTCGCTGTGCTCATCACTCACTGCATCTTAGTTGTCAGAGAAGAAAACCTGATGAGAGTCGAGAAAGTGGATTTTCAGTGACATATTGCAGCCTAATTGATGATACTTTTCTAGAAGGTTGTTCACAGTCTCAACGTAGTTTCCAGCTCTTCAGTTTCCCAGGAAGTCATGCACAACACTTTTAATGTCTTCCCCCGCTGCATTCTCATTACCCTGGAGGACTCGCTCAAAGTTTTCATCCTTTAAAATTTCACAAATTTGCAGACCAAGAAAGATTCCTTCATTAACCTTAGCATCACTCAACAGTGTAAATTGTCCTCTCAGGTACTTAAAAGCTTCTCCATCCTGGTTCATCCTCTTAACAAAATTCTTCACGAGTCCCAGTTTTGTGTGTAAAGGGGGCAGAAGAATTTTGCTTCGATCAACCAGAGGATTGTGCTGGACATTTTTTTTCCCCTGGGGTGCAGATTTTTCCCTAGAGGCCAGACTTTTCTCTTGTAGTGTGAGGACCCACCTAGGTCTACTGTGCCACTCACACAGGAAACAGCAGTATTTCTGCGTATCCCAACTGCATGCCCAGTAGTATTGCAATCACCTTCAGGTCTCCACAGATCTGCCATTGGTGGTCTTTGTACTTCGTTGCTTCCAGAATTAATTTCATATTTTCATATGTCTCCTTCATGTGGACATATGTATAATCTTGTTGTCTGTGACACCCAGGCTTACGCCTATCTCCACCTGTGTTCACTCTATACAAAAACAAAAGAATATTCTCAACCGTATTGGCCTGGCCTATAAGGGTATTAGGCCTCTCTACCACCAGGGAATAGCCATCAAATACACAAATACAACCTGGCTCCCATCTCTGGTCCAAGGAGCCGGGCCTGGGTTAAGTTAAACACAGTCATCCTGTAGTGCAAGACTGGTGGATGCCAGCACTCCTGTTCCCAGGCTGCCCCAACCTGGGAGGCCTCAAACAAAAAAAAAAACAAAAAACACCACACAAACATAACAGAAAAAAAGAAAAGAAAAAAACACACATGGAAACATACACATACACATACAAATATAAAAAAATAAAAAATAAAAATGCACTATAGACACACTTATAATATAACATAAAAAAAAGAAAGAAATATATATATATATATAATAATATATATATAAAAAAATATATATATTATTTTTATATATATATAAATATATATATATATAAAAAGTTAGGGACAAATAATACTAGTGACACTAGATTATTTGTCCCCAGTGTCACTGTAAGACATCAGTTGATACATCCTTCCTGGTTGTGGTGCGTGTTAGATCACAAGTAACGTTCATGAACGAGAGAGTCGCACCATTCTTAATAAAATAACAATAAGCCCGATAAACTATATACAAATTAGCATCAGCCAAAAATAAAAACCCACTTCCACTTCACCCCTCCGTTCGTTCGAAATACCTGTCCAGCTGAGCCTTAAATTTATTTAGGCTATCAACTTCCACGACAAGGGATGGAAGTCTGTTCCACCAACCAACTACCCGCTGGCTAAAGGCAAACTTCCGCACATCTATCCTACATCTGTCTGTCCTCAATTTGAATTTATACCCTCTCAGGTGATTGTTCTGAGCAAGAGGAAGAATCCCATCAGCATTGAGCATGCTCAAATCATTTAAGGCTTTATACACCTGCATAGCATTGGTTGAAACTGTTCTACTTACATTCACTATAGCATAAACCTCTGAACTGACCATAATTTCTGCTTAATCTTCACGATAATTACGCTGTGATACCACACAGATGCTCCATATATTACAATTGGTAAAAAATCAGCTATGTAGTATAAATTGTAATTGTAAATTGTTATAGCAGAGGTGAACCTTTTAATTTTATTATTATTATTATTATTAATAGCCAGTTTGGCTATTAATTATTAGCCAAGCTAATTATTATTAATAGTCAGTTTGGTGTGACATAAGCATTGGGAGATCAAAATTGAGAGTAGGAGTGTGCTATAGGCCTAATGACTCTGATGAGTATAATAAGAAACTGTTCGGAGAAATAGAGTGGGCCAGTAAATCAGAGAGTCTTATAATGGGGGATTTTAATTTCCCAGATATTGACTGGAATTTGGGGGCTGGTCACTCACACAGTAGCAAGGCTTTTGTGGATTTATTGGATGATTGTTTTCTACATCAGCATGTTCGGGAGGCAACTAGAGGGAGTAATACTCTTGATTTGATTATCAGTAGTGATTCTTCATGCATTAAGAATCTGCAGATAAATGAACCACTTGGTGGCAGTGATCACAGTGTGCTGAAGTGGGAGTTACTCAAAGAGGTAACTACCATTAGGGGTAAAGGGAAGGGGTATTGCTTTCGTAAAGGCGACTACAATGGACTCAGACAGTATTTAAATTCTATACAGTGGGATCAACTGATGATATTGCCAACAGCAAATTCAAAATGGGAAGCATTCAAAGAACTTATCGTGGAAGCTACTAGGCTTTACATACCAACTAAGAAATATTGTTCAAGGTTTAGGCCTAAATGGTTGTCAGATGAACTAATGAGGCATATGACAGAGAAGAAAAATGCATGGGATACATACAAATTAACACGTGACACGGACGCCTATGATAGATACAAGTTGATCTGTAACCAAGTTACAAAGGAGGTTAGGCAGGCGAAGGCAGATTACGAGAGATCCTTGGCAAGGGATGCGAAGAAAAACAGCAAAGAGTTCTTTACTTATGTAAACTCTAGAAGGAAGGGGATGAATCAGATTGGTCCACTTGAGATCGATGGGTCAACTGTTGATGACCCTGCTCGGGTAGCTAACAAACTAAATGAATATTTTGCATCGACATTCACACATGAGGAGTTATTCAGCGAGGGGAATGCCAGAGGTGTATTCAACTCTAGCAGTAAGCTAGAGAATCTTGTAATAACTGAGAGCAAAGTGGAGGAGAAATTGTTGAAGATAAACACAAGAAAGGCACCTGGGGTGGATGGGATCTATCCAGTTATATTAAAGGAGGCAGCAAAGGAGGTAAGCAAACCCTTAGCCATAATTATGAGAGCTTCCTTGGACTCAGGGGAGGTACCCATTGACTGGAGATGTGCAAATGTGACCCCAATTCACAAAGGGGGATCAAAGGCTGACACAAGTAATTATAGACCTGTGAGTTTAACTTCTGTTCCCAGAAAATTAATGGAGGCACTGGTGAAAGAAGCACTGCAGGATCATCTAGACAAGACCGGGGGCTCACATCTGGTGAGTATGGGCTTGGCACACCCAGGGTCCTGAGCTGGATATCATCATTCTTCTCTTTCATGGTGATTCCCTTCTACTCTTCTTGATCTCTCTCTCTCTCTCTCTCTCTCTCTCTCTCTCTCTCACAGGGTAATTCGGGATTTTTTTTTTTTTTTTTTGGCTGGTGCAGCATAAGCCTCAGGCTTCCTTGCGACATATAGCTAATAATAATAATAATAATAATAATAAAGACTTCAGTTATAGCTAGGACACAGCATGGTTTTGTTAAGGGGAAGTCTTGCCTGACCAATTTGATTGGATACTATGATGCAGTCACAAAAGAACTGGATGCAGGGAATAACTTTGATATTATATACTTGAATCTTAGAAAGGCTTCTGAAACTGTTGCACATGGAAGACTGCTGCACAAATTGGAGCAGTGTGGCATTGGAGGCAAGTTGCTGCTATGGATAAAGGGGTGGTTGAGGGGGAGAAGACAGAGAGTGGTAATCAATGGACACTGCTCATCGTGGACTAATGTTATTAGTGGAGTCCCTCAGGGTTCAGTATTGGGGCCTTTATTGTTTTCTGTATTTATAAATGATATTGATGATGGTATATCAGGCTTAATGTCCAAGTTTGCAGACGATACGAAGGTTGGCAGGGTTGTCAAGGACACTACTGACACTATGCTGCTGCAACAGGATTTGGAAAGGTTGAGCAGATGGGCTTCGAGGTGGCAAATGAAGTTTAACATTGACAAATGTAAAGTACTACATATGGGAAACAGCAACCCCAGAGCAACGTATCAACTCTGTGGTACTACACTGACAGTGGTAGAGAATGAAAGGGACCTGGGGGTGGTGGTGCAGGCAGATATGAAGTTCTCTGAGCAGTGCAGACGAGCTGCAAGAGTAGCTCATGGTGTATTGTCAATGATATATAGGAATTTTTCTAGCAGGGATAAGGAGGTGATTATTCCCTTGTATAAGGCAATGGTCAGGCCACACCTAGAGTACTGTATACAGGCCTGGAGGCCTCATTTCAGGAAGGATGTAGAGCTGCTGGAACGAGTACAGAGAAGGGCAACTAGATTGGTGAATGGGACAAAGGGGTTCTCTTACGAAGAAAGGCTTAAGTTTTGCAAATTACAGTGTCTGGAAACTAGGCACCAGCGGGGTGATCTGATAGAGGTGTACAAAGCCTTGAATGGTTTGAGCATGCTCAATGCTGATGGGATTCTTCCTCTAGCTCAGAAAAATCACCTGAGAGGGCATAAATTCAAATTGAGGAAAGACAGATGTAGGATAGATGTGCGGAAATTTGCCTTTAGCCAGCGGGTGGTTGGTGGGTGGAACAGACTTCCATCCCTTGTCGTGGAAGTTGATAGCCTAAATAAGTTTAAGACTCAGCTGGACAGGTATTTCGAACGAACAGAGGGGTGAAGTGGAAGTGGTTATTTTTATTTATTTATGTTACTTTTTTTTTTTTTTTTGGCTGATGCTGCATAAGCTTGCTTTCTTGCATCAAATGCCTCTACTAATGCTAATGCTAATATGCTGCAAGGAAGCCTGAGGCTTATGTTGCACCAGTAAAAAAAAAAAAGTTTCCGAGTTACCCTGAGAGAGAGAGAGAGAGAGAGAGAGAGAGAGAGAGAGAGTCAAAAGTAGAAGGGAATCGCCAAGAAAGAGAAGAATGATGATATCCAGCTCGGGATCCTGGGTGTGCCAATCCCATACTCACCATATGTGAGCCCCTGGGGTTCATGTAAATGATTTAAGTGTAGCAAAAATGAAAGCCTGTCATCTTTACTTAAACCCAAGTACTTAACCTCTGCTACCAAGGGAACCTGCATCCCATTAATTAATGCCTTGGGGGGGGGGGGAGAAACACTGATAATTTAACTTCCCTTTAAGAAGCATCATTACTGTATCAGTTCTGTAAATTACTTGTTTATGCAAATTAGCCCACTTGGGTACTGTATAATCCTTGAAACAAACTGTTCTCTAACATTGACCTAGAATTACCATTAACATCGTAATTGGCTTGTTTCTATTTCTACAGTTTCATTTTCTGCCTACACCAAAGCTCGCAACAATTGTATAGCAGTTATTAATCAGTCCAAACTAGAGTTTGAACAGGCTAAGAGTAGAAAACTTGCTTTTTGCCCTGATGGTAGCCGAGCATTCTGGTCTCTTGCCAAAGCTATTGGCCGCAACTTTTGCCCATCTCTCTTCCCACCTCTGTCTAAACAAGATGGTTCTGTTGTCACTTCAGCCAAGTATAAAGCTGACCTGCTACCATTATAGCAGGTCAGCTTTAATAGCCATATGAATTCCATTCAATGCCACCTGTGGTCTTCCATCAAAAGGATATCAGAAGGATTTTGATGAATCTTGAGGCTAAGAAAGGTCCAGGTCCTGATGGTATTTCTCCACTTGTTCTCAAAACCTGTGCTCCTGTACTTACTCCTATTCTTTGCCGCCTTTTTTCACTTTCTTATTCCAAAGGTGTTTTTCCTTCTGCTTGGAAATTTGCTCATATCTAGCCAGTTCCTAAAAAGGGTGACAAATCCCTCCCATCCAATTATCATCCCATTGCAATTACTTCTACTCTTTCTAAAGTAATGGAGAAATCAATTTTTCTAGGAGAAATCAATTTTTCTGATTTTATTAACCGCCAACTCTTAAACTACCTAGAAACCTTCCATCTGATCAACGATCGCCAGTATGGATTCCGTCAATGTCGACCCACTGGTCATATACTCTGGCTTATGTTACCCATTTATGGACTAATTCAATGGAAAGGTTTGGTGAAACCCAAGTAGTTGCTCTTGACATCTCAAAGGCTTTCGACCGTGTTTGGCATAAAGGTCTTCTAAACAAGCTTCCATCTTATGGTTTGCCAACTGTTTTTAGTAATTGGTTATCCAGTTTTCTCTCTGATCGCTCACTGAGGGTGATGGTAGATGGCTCTCTGTCTTCTAACTTCTCCACTAATTCCGGTGTCCCCCAAGGTTCAGTTCTTTCCCCCACTCTTTTCCTCTTGTATATCAATGACCTTCTTCCATTGACTGGAAATCCTATCCGTAGTTCTACCGATGATAGCACATTGCATTCAACTTTCCATTTTGAGAAACCTTGTCCTGCTCAATCAGCTTCAACTTCTCGAAAATCTGCTACCAATTCCTTAAATACCGATCTTCAGGTAATTCTTCAGTGGGGCAAAGACAACTTAGTTGATTTCAGCCCTTCTAAAACTCAGTCTTGTCTTATATCTCGCAAAAAGGATTCTTCTGCTCCTATGTTTATCTTTAGCGACACTCCGATTTCTAGGCAAAATGATATATCTCTTTTGGGGATTACCCTGACTTCTAATCTCTCTTGGCACAAGCACATTACAAATATTGCTTCCTCTGCATCTAAAATACTTGATTTTCTCTTTCGCTCTCTGCGTTACTTTTCTTCCAAACAGCTGCTCACTCTGTATAAATCGCAAATCTGCCCTGCCATGGAATATTGTTCCCACATCTGGGGTGGTGCCCCCAAAACCTCTCTCAGGCTTCTTGATTCCATTCCGAAGAGGGCAGTTAAGGTTAATTAATGATTCATCTCTAACAGAGTCTCTCGACTCGCTTTCTCATAGATGTACTGTTTCTGATGCATGCCTCTTCTACAGATACTTCCATTGGCACTGTTCTTCTGAATTGGCTTCTATAATTCCCGCACTCTCTTTCAAAACAGTCTGAACATGTGCCACCACCAGCCAACATCCATTTACTGTCCAACTTCAAACCCACAGAACCAACTTTTCATCTTCCTCATTTATTCATTCAACTGCCGTTTTCTGAAACAACCTTCCTTCATACGTATTTCCTGAAAATTACAATCTACAGAAGTTCAAGTGCAGTGTTAACAAATATCTTCTTTCGTCTTCTCAACCTCCAACCCAAGCACAGTGCTAAATACTATAGGTTCTAATACCTCTCGTGTTTGGTGTTCACATAAAAAAAAAAAAAAATTAACACATAACACCAAACCATCAGCATATGCAATTTTATATACATTTGGAACCATATCTGTAACCATAGGTTAAGCACCAGGTTCCAAAATAGTGGTCCCAATACAGATCCCTGTGGGCAGCCTGTCCCTAGACTTCTCTCATATTTTAAGTGTTTTGCCTTGAGTGTAATTTTCCTTCCAGTTAAATAGCTTTGTATAGTTTGGTACAATAGTATTGGACATTGCATTTCTCTGAGTGCCATTAGAATACTGTCATGCCAGACAGTATTCTAATGGCACCAGTAAAATCTACAAATACAGCCAGAACATTATTTTTCTGTAGCCTCCATAGTAAAAGACATTAAAGCATCCTCAGCAGAGTGTGCTTTCTTAAAACCATATTGATAATAATGCAAACTTTTAACTCCCTTGCATTCATTACCTGATTAATCCTTAAAAACAACAATCTTTCAAATACTTTGCCAAGATTAGGCAAAAGAGAACTAGGCCTATAGCCCCTTGGATCGTTCAGTGCCTTGCCTAGTTTCTGCAAAAGCTTTACCTGTCCCACCTTCCAGATTCCAGGAAATGTACCCTGGAGCAAGCATTTATTATATAAATTAACTAAGATACCAGGGTAAACCTTTGCCATTTTAAGAATTGCAACTTTCTCCACTAGATATACCCCTGGGGCTTTTGCAATGTTTACCTTTTTAAGCACATTTTGTAATTCAGGTTAGGTAAACAAGTCAATTGATTCCTCTCCACTATATGATGCATTACGTATTATAATAATGCTGCTCATCATTTCCCTCCTCTGTTTCCTCACTTGGAAACAATTCAGAAGTAATAGCCTGAACAGTAGTAAACCAATCTGTGGTAACCCTCCCATTAACAATCACTGTGTTAAGTATATCACCCGATTTAATTTTATTTTGACTTAACTTATAAATCAACCCCTAGGGATCTGTATTGCCGACTGTATTAACCAAATTTCTCCTTGCATGTAGTTTACTTTCATATAAGGCCTTAAAATAAGCTTTCCTTTTACTTCTATATAATGCTAGGTAATGAATTGCCTCATCTAGCCCCCACTGCCTAAACTTGTGATACAATTTCCTACTTGCAAAAACTTGCTTCCTCAACCTGGTCAGTTCTGGTGACCACCAATTTACAAAACACGCCTGTTAAGTTGCTTCCTTTTTGTAGCACAACACAAAGTCCTAAGGATAGCATTTTGAACATAAAAAGCATATTCACTATCATTTAAATCATTCAGAGGCAGTGTTTCATGAAATCTAAATTGATTAATCTTGATAAATTGATAAATTAATCTTGATTTAGATTTATGAAAAATCTAAATCAAGTGACCTTACAAAACTTAACCAGTTAACCTTCCTGTATAGAAACCTAATTAAATGTGTGTATTTTCACTGTTTATAAAAGTATTGAAAACTTCTAAATTTATATTAAAGACCAATGATCCATGATCACTGTTTAGTCAGTTCGTACACTCCAGTGATAGATTCTTCAATATAACCCATGAGTCACCAATGTCAAGTCTATGTTGGACTTACCATGTAAATTTTGAAAAGTATATATGGCTGACCTGGTATGTTCACTACACATAAATTATTCTGTAATATGAAGTCCTCTAATATACATCCTCTTTATTCATGAAATCCACTGTGCCACAAGTTAGACTTTGCATTTGAGTCCATAGTTATCACTTAATTACTATTACCTATTACATTAAAGTGCCTCCGTAGCCAGGTGGGCAGGAGCAGCAGTGTGTAGCACATGCTTCTTGATTAGACCGGGGTTCGAGCCCGTGGCCACCAAACATGGAGGATGCGGAAAGGTTAGGGAATGACCACGGCATATCCCTGGAGCAATATGGCCTTAGTTGCTAATGCTCCTAATAACAATAACAACCTATTACGTTAAACAATGATTCTAAATATTGAATGGAAAACGACATATCTTGACTAGGGGCACAATAAAAGGAAAGCATTGGAGTACTCAAATTAACACATGAATACTGATTAGAAAGACCCGAAATTACTGTGCCCTGCATAAACTCATTAAAAAGAACAATGGCTGTTTTTGTCTTCTCCTTCAAATCACAAATTACATGGGCCTCTACAGGAAAGCTCACAATCTTATTCTGTTTTGCAAAAGCATTGACATATGGTTCCTGCATGCACAAAATATCAGTACCTTTATCCTCAACCACTTTCCTGATTTCATCAGTAACTGACCTACACTTTTGAGCATTGAGCTGACCAATTTAATTAAGTTATAATCCTCATTTTGGTTAACACTCATGTTAGAATTACTCATTCTAGAACGATCCATCTTATATCCTCATACTTGCTATTTCCTATGTCTTTTTAAACTCAGAGCAGCTAGAACTTCTCAATGAGTGATCATGTGGTCTACCCCTATGCTTACAGTTTACACAACTCTGGTCTTTATCTTTGTTTGGACAATCTACAAATAGATGACCGCCCTGCACACAGTGACTGCACGACACAGTTTTGTGTGCAATACTGTGCAGAGTGGCCATAACCCAGACACCTGAAGCATTTAGATACTACTGTAAGTCGCTTGGACTTCATACCCTCAGTACAATTTGTCATTCCACATTAAATCCTTTAAAAAATTTGGGGGCAACCCCTATTACCCAGTTATTATATTTAGCCTTGGGTGGCAGTACTGAATCTAAACATAATCCCTTCTCTAATTTCTTTCTCCTCATACCCATAATCTTTTAAATTTTTCTTATAAAGATCACTGATTATATCATCCTGGGTCAAGTCTTTAGCCACGTCATAGACCAGGATGGTAGGATTCAACATCTTGACTTTGTCACGTTTTAAGCCCTTATGAGAAAAGGCCTCAGACTTAAATAATTTGTCCAATTCTTTGTCATTACAAATTTCTACTAATGCACTCTTGTTCTGAATCATTCTCAAATTTCTAATTTTAATTTCTTGAAAATCTTCATTTAATGTATTAACAATCACATCCCTAACATCCTGACTAGTTTTGTACTGATAACTAGTTTCCTCTGCCCTGAATATAATCTTGTTATTCTGTTTTTCAACACCTTTCGTTTGCCTGTGACTTTCAACCCTTAAATTATCATTCATTACCTCTTGCTCACCGTAATGATACTGACTTGCTCTACCCCTGACCTTATCTGCATAAGTTCCCTGCTGCTCCACCATATTAGATAAAACAGGTTGCCATCTAACAATGTCCTCAAAAAGTGTAACATGTACTTCCATTTCTTCTACTTTTGTTTTCAATCTTTCATTGTCAATAACCAGTGCAGTTGTTGTTTGGTTTTTATGAGCATTAGCAACTAAGGCCATAATGCTCCGAGGTATGTGGTGGTCATTCCCTGACCTTTCCGCATCCTCCGTATTTGGTGGTGACGGGCTCGAACCCCGGTCTAATCTAGAAGCATGTGCTACGCACTGCTGCTTCTTCCCACCTGGCTACGGAGGTGCCTCAGTGCCGTAGATATTGTCTCCATATCCACTCATACATCTAGTAAAAAGTAGGTCGCCACCTTAGTAACCTTATTATTTTCACCAGTCATGTAATTATTAATTTTTTCTTCAATTTGGTCATAAGCTTATATATTGTAGATACATCAGGATACTTCTGTCTCTGCTCATGTATGCTTGCCGTGATAATCTCGCTCTCTCTCACATGTTAGTGCCTGTGCTTCTCCTCCCTGATTCCAAGAAAAAACTGTCAATATCAGTTGTGGTATCTTCTGACTGAATATCCAGAAAATCCGTAATCCTAACATTTAATAAAACACTTGACAGACCAGAGACTACATCCACATCCTATTCCTCAAACTGCACCCCTTGTTCAGTAGTGCGAATTACATTAACTACATTTTCAACACTACCACCACCCCCTGTCTGTGTTTTTTTTTTTTTTTTTTGATTTGGTAGTTGTTGGCGCATCGGCTTCTGTGGCCATATTGCACCTCCCAAGGTTTTTGCAGTACTTTGATCCAAGCCCGAGGCGGGAATCGAACCCGCGACCTTTGGGTTGCCGGGCAGGTACTTTACCCACTCGGCTAGCCCGGTCGGCTCCTGTCTGTGTAAGAGCCAGTATTTCCAGCAACAGTAGAATGCATATTCTCACTGGAAACACTTTCCACCTCCACTACTTCCTGTATTACCTGTCTTGACAATTTTACCCTTGACTGTTTTATCACTAACCTTTTTTACAGGCTAGTGTTATACAGCCTAGAAACTTTTGAAGGAAGAGGGTGGGAAGCACCAATCTCCTCTTCCTTCCCCCTGCCTCTACTAACTTTCTTACTGTAAGATCTACCTTCCATGCCTTTTAACAATCAGTACAGAAGAACACATAAATTACTCATAAATAAGTTGTAATTCAGAACAAAACCAACCTTGTATTCAACGATCCTCGTTTCACTCAATAAACCTTAAACACTTCCAAAAAATCACCATTACCATCGATAATCCATAGAATAAACTGTTAATCCAAATTATTCACACAAAACAGCTATATCTAGCTCTAAACGTCACTAGAACAAAAACAGAACTTTACACAAACTTTTCACACAGTTTAGCACTATTCCTATCAAAATCGATAAACCAGTTCAATGTAGCCGATAATGTACTATTTAGTTAACAAGAATGCAATTAAACTATTAATACAGTAACTTATTAAAGACTGTAAACAGAATTAGAACTCACAATAAAGGAAAGAAATACTATTAAATTCTTCAGAAAATGTTGCTGGAAAAATACACCCGATTAAACAATAATACAATCACTAATTCGAGGAGCACAAATGAACATGTCTGCACTGTCCCTCCATGTGGATAGCATAGCCTAGAGAAATTGAAGGAAGAGTGTTGCCATTATGGAGCAAAACTGCTTTTAAATTTAGCTTTGATGAGTCTGTGAATAGCCTCCAGTCCTGTGGGTTGTGTGCTCCACATTCAAAGCTGTCATCAAACCATTGACATCATAGTAGGCAACAAGGTTGTTTTCACATTTAAAATATGGAGTGAAAGCATTCTGCTTGCTCCTGCACATGGACACCTTGACATTTGGTTGCAGAAAATTCCACTGTTGGAGCCTTGATCCGAGAAGCTCTGCTTTATCTTTTGATAGATCTAGGTCTCGAATTAGATCACTTAATTCACCTTGAGTGATTCTGTATGACTCTGGTTCTGTGATCTTGTTCAGGATCCTGTGATGTTGAAGGCCCAGATTGACCACCATTCCTCACACTGTCCCCATCTTCATCAGACTCCAAAGTGTACTCTTCTGGAAGGTTGAGGTACAGGCTAACCATCCCCATGTACCACTGGTCGGATAGCTGGCAGGATGTTGGGGTATTCCACAGTTCACTTCCTTTTTTTTTGACAGCCATGCTGAAGAGGAGGCGCCATGCAGAAATAACAGTCATTTATATGATTTGAAGGCTCCCTCCAAATCAATGTGATGGCAAAAAGCATTGAATGTCCTTTGTTATTCAACCATCCATGGAGATTTACAGCATGTGTTGCAGAAAATATGAGGTGCCCAGGGTTTGTCTTCATCCTCCACCTTACAGCCAAAATAATGTTAGTAGGTTGTCTTCACAAGTGGAGTCAATTGGCATTTCTGAGTAGAAAATGTCACATCACCACACACATTACAAGAATTGTCAACACTGTTAATGCATTTACATGGCATCCTGGCTTTTTACGTAATTTTTGCCATAAACCTGAAAAAAAAAAAAGGAAAAAGAAAAGAAATGAACATCACTTGCAAGGTAAATGATACACAGAAAAAAAAATATAAAAAAATAAATAAAAACATGCCGTATCGGTTCCTGTTTCAGTGTTGTTACCAACCTATCTATTCTCTAGACTCCAAAATTCCGTAGCATTCACCACTATTCCCCTAAATCATAAGAGGAGCTATATCGTGGAACTGAGAACTAACTAAGAGTTTTAAATTTATATTCATTTTTCTCATGCTAAAATTGAGAATTGACTATTTTCAAGCCAGAAACATTTTTGGTTTTGACCAGTGTAATTTCTTATTCTAAATAGTAATCTATCCCCCTCCCCCAAGAGTGATTACTTTTCATTTCTATTTGCCCTTGTTATGAATTTTTGAAATCTGGAAGTTTGTTTTGAAACATATTTGAATCTGGATTCTGGATTATGGCTTTAAATTCACATAAACTGAATATAAATTTTAGTATTTCTTATATCCTTTGCTCCTTTCCATTTTAAATTAGATATTGATTGGCTTTAAACAGAAAAAAGAAATGATCTAAGCACAAGGAATCCCTTGTGCTTAGATCATTTAAATTAATTAACGGAACAAATGATAGTACATTACATATTTTATCTGAAGTTTTGTAATATGATTACAAGATCACATTAAAATGATACATGATTAGAATTATAAAAAAAAGGCTGTTTAAACATGTAAATGCATTTTGAAATCTGGCTCCTCAAATGGAAATGTTATATTTACAGTGGAATATAAGCTTATAAAATATTAGCATTTTTCTATTGGCACACTGAGTTATGTTTATGTTTCAGATTGGGCATGCTATATTTGAAGAAGCTCTTCTGCGATCTAATCGGCACAATTTTGTGGAGCTGTTTCTTGATCGTGGTTTTCAAATTCATGAGTATCTTTCATCAAGACGTCTGCTGTTACTGTTTCGAAAAACTCAGTTTCAAGAATTCTTTCGTACTGTATGTTGGGAGGGTGCCTTAGGCCATGGCTTGGTAATATTATGATAGTATTAATTAAAATTCATAACATTTTTGCTAAAACTTTATTTGTTTAAATTTTGTTTCTCTATAACATAGTAGATTTCATTTTTCTCTCTCTCTCTTTCATATTCTGCTGTAGAAAAGTCTTGCTTGTGTGTGAGTGATGAACTCACCAATTCCAGTCAATATTTAGAAAGTTAAAATCCCCATTACAAGACATCTTATTTACTGACCCACACTGTTTCTCTGTAAAGTTATTATACTCATCACATTCATTAAGCCTATTAATAGTAGTGGCATGTGATGAAAGAAAGCAAGCTTATACAGCATCAGCCTACAAAAAAAAGAATAACTTTGATATCATATATTTGTATCTTAGAAAGGCTTTTGATACTGTGGCACATGGAAGGCTGCTGCACAGATTGGAGCAGTGTGGCACTGGAGGAAAATTTATGCTATGGATAAAGGGATGGATGATTGAGTGGGAGAAGACAGAGAGTGATAATCAATGGACATTGCTCTTTTTGAACTAATGTTATTAGTGGAATTCCCCAGGGTTCAGTGTTGGGTCCATTGTTGTTTTCTGTATTCATTAATGATATCGATGATGGTATATTAGGCTTAATGTCCAAGTTTGCAGACGGTACGAAGGTTGGCAGGGTTGTTAAGGACACTAGTGACAGTACGCTACAGGAGCTAGAAAAGTTGAGCAGATGGGCTGAGAGGTGGCAAATGAAGTTTAAAATTGAAAAATGTAAAGTACTGCATATGGGAAGCATTAACCCCAGAGTAACGTATTAACTGTGTGGTACTACGCTGACAGTGGTAGAGAATGAAAAGGACCTGGGGGGTAATTGTGGTGGCAGATATGAAGTTTTCTGAGCAGTTCAGATGGTCTGCAAGAGTAGCTCATGGTGTCTTGTCAATGATATACAGGAATTTTTCTAGCAGGGATAAGGAGGTGATTATCCCCTTGTATAAGTCAATGGTTTGTTTGTTTGTTTGTTATTTGGAGCATTAGCAACTAAGGCCATATTGCTCGGGGATATGCGGTGGTCATTCCCGACCTTTCCACATCCTCCGTATTTGGTGGTGACAGGCTCGAACGCCGGTCTAATCAAGAAGCGTGTGCTATGCACTGCTGCTCTTTCCCACCTGGCTACGGAGGCGCCTAAAGTCAATGGTCAGGCCACACCTTGAGTTCTATATACAGGTCTGGAGGCCTCATTTTAAGAAGGATGTGCTGTTGGCACGAGTACAGTGAAGGGCACGAGATTATTGAATGGAACAAAGTGGTGCTCTTATGAAGAAAGGCTTAAGTTTTGCAAATTAGTGTCTGGAGACTAGGTGCCTGCGAGTTGATCTGATTGATGTGTATAAAGCTTTGAATGATTTGAGCATGCTCAATGCTGATGGATTCTTCCGCTTGCTCAGAATAATCGCCTTAGAGGGCATAAATTGAAATTGAGGAAAGACATTTGTAGGACAGATGTGCAGAAGTTTGTCTTTAGCCATTGGTGGTTGATTGCTGGAACAAACTATCATCTGTCGTTGTAGAAGTTGATTGCTTAAATAGATTCAGGGCACAACTAGACAAACATTTGGAGAGAGTGGATGGGTAAAATGAGAAGAGTTTTTATTTTTGGCTGATGCTATATAAGCTTGATGTGCCTTGCATCATGTGCCTTTACTAATTTTTTACTAATGCTAACTGTACAGACATATAGTATGGGCCAGTAAATCAAATATCTTATAATGGAGAACTTGATAACTTTCTGATATTGACCCAAAGCTTATGAGTTGGTCACTCATGCAGTAGCAAGACTTTTGTGGATTTATTGGATGATTGTTTCCTGTACCAGCGTGTTAGCAAGACAAAGAGAAAGCATCACTCTTCATCTGATTATTAGCAGTTATCTTTCATTCAGTAATACAGAAAGACAAATGATGCTGATGAGGAATAGTGATGGTGAACTTATAAATAGCAGAGAAGACATAATTCAAATAGCAGAAGACTAATAAAAAAGGATTATACAGGGTGTTTCAAAAATGGTTGTCAACAATTTAAAGGTGAAAAGTGCAAACTAAAATAAGCAAAAAAGTCCCAGTGAACATCGGGCCACAAATGAACCATTTTCGGGATAATGCAAATTTTCTGTTAAGATCTGCCACTGACTATGGGAACACTAGTTTAGCAAAAAGTTGTGAGTCCTTTGCTAAGGGTGGTTTTATGAAACATAAGGGGCTCACATCTGGTGAGTATGGGCTTGGCACACCCAGGGTCCTGAGCTGGATATCATCATTCTTCTCTTTCTTGGTGATTCCTTCTACTTCTCTCTCTCTCTCTCTCTCTCACACAGGGTAACTCGGGAATTTTTTTTGGCTGGTGCAGCATAAGCCTCAGGCTTCCTTGCACCATATAGCTAATAATAATAATAATAAGGTAATACATTTTTAATTTTTGGTTTCAACGCCACAGGATTTTACAGATGTTACGTGTTACAGGATGTTCTTTCTAATACCCTTTTCTCAATATCAGGTGTTATGCTTCTGGGCCTACCTGCTCATACTCCATGTGTGAAGTGCCCATTTTCCCTAAGCTGTTGATGTACCCTGATGAATGTGCGCCTGTTGGGCTGCTTTTGGCAGGGAAATGCTTCTTGGTACAAACGTGCAGCCTCGACTGCACTGCCATTGCTTTACCATACATTAAGTGCATGTCCACATCCTCTACATTGCTGTAACCTCTTTCAAAGTTGACTATACTTTGACAAGTACTAGTATGCTCTTCTACATCTCAGAGCATTGAGAGAGGGGAAAGGGAGAGAATGAGCATAACCTAACGTAAACAAACAAGTCAGTGGTGGATCCCATCTCTGTACAGTTCACCTTGTCAGTGGTGGATCCATGGACCCATGTTTATTAGGCTTCTTTTTTTTTTTTTTTTTTGCATATTGTAGTCTGTACAGTTCACCTTTAAAATATTGACCATCACTTTTGAAATACCCTGTATAAAGAGCAAGGGAATGATATTAGCAGTTTGGAAGATGGATCTCAAATTTGCAACACATGCGATATATCTGATATCCTTCCTGATAAGATAGAATATGTATTGAAGAAAATTAAGAATCGATAAGCCCCAAATAAATATGAAGTTACTGCACAGAGTTGCCAAACTTAGGAGGAAGAGACATGATACAGAAACTTGCAAGACTCTTCATAAAATGCATTAGAATGGCGTGACCCCTAAGAAGTGTAATAATGCAATCATAATTTTGCTGCATAAGAAAGGAGACTAATCAGAAATTGAAAATTATAGACCAATTAACTTGTTCTCCCACATCTACAAGTTGTTCACGAGGATAATCACTAAGATTAGAAATAATACTTTCAGGAATGATTTTTGAACCTGATCATTTACGTGTTGCCAAAATTGTTTGAGCAGTTCATTTTTTTTCTTTAGGATGTCGCTTACCTGCGTCTTCCCAATTTTGAATTTTACAGCGAGATTGCGAACACTATTTTTTTGCCAATCATACGCATTAATGAGTTTAACTATCTTTTAAAGTTAAATGTTTACGAGAAGACATTGTGCACTTCACACGACACTGAACAAAACTGAAAACTGAAACTGAAAAGACGAAAGGCCGACCATATTCCCTCCCCCTCCCTGCACACACAAAATTAATCAAAAGTTTTACACGTGCCTTAAAATTCTTGAAAAAGGGTTTAGAACCGCGACGTAAACCTTGATAAAATTCAGAGAATCGGAAATAGAAAATAAACACACGATTGAGGCAATACGTGGAAGAAACTTTCCTAGAAAAAGGGCCATGAGCTCGTCCGCTGTCCATTATGGGGAGATCAAATTAAGTGCTAATCTAAACGAAACAGTGCAGATTGCCTGTCCTCATCCGTTACAGAGAATGTCCGCTAGACAGAAGCTGCAAACACGTTAAAACCAATAGAGGTGAGTTGGGGAATTTGAAAACGTCCGTTAACGAGAGGTGTCCGTTAGGAGAAGTTTCACTGTATATAAAAATGGGGGGGGGGTTAAACGCTTGAATCTAATTAGGCCGAAAGAGGTTGCAAGTGTGTCGAGTTTGGCATTTAAAATTTTTACGTTGTGTGGGGCATTCGCTTTTCGCTGGCGATATAGGTAGAGTGGGGGGAGAGACGGAAGGCTGGGGAAAAAGACAGAAATATGAGGTCAATAGGGAAGATGACCCCAGGTATATCAGTGGGGCATGCCCTTGCCCCACCAGAGGGAAAAGAGGGGGGGTGGGGAGGCAGAAAGACCTTCCCCTAACCCCACCAGGGATAGGGAGAGAAAGTGGGCTGGGCAAGGGAACCCTGCCCAGTTTGCCATAGCGTCAATTTGCAGTGCCCTCCAGCAAGTGCAGTCTGATGATGACTCATTATTATTATTATTATTATTATTATTAGCCATATGGTGCAAGGAAGCCTGAGGCTTATACTGCCCCAGGAAAAAAAAAAAGTTCCCGAGTTACCCTGAGAGAGAGAGAGAGAGAGAGAGAGAGAGAGAGAGAGAGAGAGAGAGAGGGGGGGAGGGAGGGAGGGAGAGTCAAAAGTAGAAGGGAATCACCAAGAAAGAGAAGAATGATGACATCCAGCTCAGGACCCTGGGTGTGCCAAGCCCATACTCACCAGATGTGAGCCCCCGGGGTTAATTGGGGGGCTTGGTCCTTTTATAGGTGTGTGGGTTCATCCTGGGAGCGACGACATCCTGGCTAGAGACACTCCCATTGGTTCCTAGGTCGATGCTGTTTCAGAGCTGCCTGGAGAGAGTGGCAAAGGGAGTAGTCACTGTAATCCTTCTGTCATCCAAGTATGATCTAAGGCAGCAGAACAGGTTGCCTGGAATTTGGGCACGCCAAAGTCTGGCCAGGATTCTGGGCCACCAGAGAGAATCAAAAGCGCCAGCAAAGTCTATTGATATGAGGAGAAAATACTTCATGTCGCAGTTTTTTGCTGCCTCAATTATGTTTTCCAAAGCATCTGCCGCTGAGTGTCCTCTTCTGAAGCTGAACTGGTTCGGTGACATCATGTTCGCTTCCTGGAAGTGAGTCTCTAATCTATGGTATAGAAGCTGCTCAAAAAGTTTGCTCAAAGTAGAAAACAAAGCTATGGGTCTGTATGATGTTGGCTTATCCTGGGGTTTGGTTTTCTTAAGTATAAGTCTTATTCTTGCTGTTTTCCACTTATTAGGGTAATAGCCTTCTGAAAGACAGCGATTGAAGAGATTTAGAATGATGTCTGGTATCTTTTCTACTGCCTGTTTGGTTCTCTGGTTCAATCCTGTCGTCACCAGGGGCTTTCCTGGTTTTGATGTTTGCTGCTGCTATGCTCAGCCCCATGATTGTAAAGGGGAGCTCAACTGCCATGGTACAATAAGAGGAGTTTTCTTCATAGAGTTTTCTCTGTTCCTCAGTCTTGGGTTCAGTTTGAGGTAGGAAGATGTGGTCTAATATGTTGTTAATTGATGATTTCCAGGTTCTGGTATAACTTCCCGGTGCAGTTTCGGTAGCTTTAACCACTTCCCCTCTTGGGAGCTTGTTAGTGACAACTCTATAAACAATTCCCCATGGGTCAGCATTGCCATTTGCACTGACCAGAGTTTCCCATAATCTTGGCCTTGTAGTTATTTCTTGCCTTGCGATACCTCTACCTTAGCTCGTCCACCCCCGCCTGTGGCCAGGTTCTGCGTGCTTGTTGGAATGCTTTGCGGGCTCTGTTTGCTCTGTGTCTGAGGTCAGTTAGTTCTGGTGACTACCAGGGAACAGCTCTGGGGGCCGGGTGTTTCTTTTGTATGGCTATGTCCACTGTGTCCGTGATTAATTTTGTCACCTGCTGCTGGAGGTCATTTAAGTTTTGGCCTTCAGTACGGATGTTTTCTGCTTCCATCATCAGTGTCCGTTGGAAAAGATCCCAGTTGGCTTTGGGAATGGCATACCTTTGCGAGAGAAGTCTGACGATCTGTCTTGGAATTAGGGTTCGGTGCAGACTGAAGGTTATAACCCTATGATCAGATGTGGTCCAATGGTCCTGTACCTCCCAGGGGGCAAGGTATCCTGCTATTGTGTGGGCAAGGGTAAGATCAATGTTTGCTTCCCACATTGTACTTGAAAACGTTGGAAGTTGATTTGGTAGGTTCAGGATAGTAAAGTTACTGCTTGCTATGCACTCCTCCAGTCACTGTCCATTGTGTGTACCTCTCCTATCTGAGGTCTCACTATGCCAGGCCGGGGACCTGCAATTTGCATCCATTCCAATAATAATTTTGGCACTCGGAAGCTGGCGCTGTAGGGTTTGCAGATACGTTATGATGGGGAGAATGTCCTCTCCCAGTCTGTCATAGACCAAAGAGATGTAAAATTTCCCCAGTGATGAAGCAATGTGGGCACATACTGCCCAGTTTGTGCAAAGGTCGGTTATTTTTGTAACTGTGAGGTCTGGGGTTATAAACTACGACAGCCACCCAAGGAGTGCCTCCTTCCACTTGGACAATCTTGAACTTTAGGGGGTAACCTCTCACTCCTTTATTATGTGTATACAGCTCCTGGAGTATGAGCACATACATGTTTTTTTCATTAGATTTTTTAACTAGCTGAGCAGCAACTGGCTTAGAACGTTGTGCAATTTTTATCCCGAAGTGATTGTATTGTTTTGGATTAGTCCCCATAATTTATCCGTAACTGTTGTGTACTCCTAGCTTTATTGTATCTTGGGCAGGCGCTATCCCTTATAGAGTGGTAATGTGGCAGCTTCAGGGCCTTGCAGTTGATGCAGACCAGGGCTTCAGCTTTGTTTGGACAGTCTCTATATTCATGGCCATCTTTGGCACAGTGGCCACATGTAGAGTGATTTGCTTGCAGGTGTGTGTCGTGTGGCCAAAGCGACAACATCTGAAGCATTTGGGGACAGCCACATACTCCCTGTAGTGGTGGCTGCCCCAATTTACATATACCCTTGTCTGTTGCTTTATGGATTTCCAGGCAGCTGTGGACAGCTCCAAGACCCAGTTGACAGCACTCCCTGTCCTGGCCCTGGTCTTGAACCTCGGTGTGATATGTTGCCCCGGCATTCCGTCCCGTTGCAATTCATTGAGATTTTTCCTGTAGATTTCTTGGACTAACTCTTCAGTGGTGATATCATTTTCTAGGTCATGTATCATTATGCAGGGCCCTTTTTCCCTAGGCAGTTCGGCAAGCAGCCCCAGCGAGGATATTTTGGAGTTTTTTAGTATCCCCTGTATGTCTTGTTCCGTTTCAGTTTGAATGATCACGCCAACATTTCTCGTTTTCCTGATGGATCTTATTTATTTTTGTCTGTTTAAAGTCGTCCTTCAGATTGTCCATGACGGTCTGTTTAACTGCTTCACTGGACATATGTGTTTCTGGTGCTGCTGGTTTCAAAACTACAAGGTGAGGTCTGGTTAGCAGGGTTTTCTTCTGCCCCGTTTTGGGGCATCCTGTGTTCGTATTCACACTTGTGATATTTATGTTGTTCCTCAGCGCCTGTGAGTATGTGGGAACGCGCTGTGGCATTTGGTTCGTTCCACTGATTTGGAGGACCTCTAGCTTGGCTTGGGCAATCTCCTTTTCAAGTTGCGTCTGGACTAATATCGTCTCCATCTTCATCCAGATGGAGACTATCTCTGCCCTAAGGACCGCTGAAACCCTGTTTGTTTGTTCCTTGAACAAGCTCTTTAGTGCCATTCGCAGGGCAAGGGACTGTTCCAGGGCTGTGCCCGGCGGTAGCGCCGGGTCGGGTCGCAGGGCACCTTGTTAGACCCGACACTGCCGGCGGTAGTGTTGGGTCTAACAAGGTGCCCTGCGATTTGTCCGGGGGGGGGGGTTCTCCCCGATGTTGTCTGCCTATATCACAGGTTGTTCAGCAGGATCCTTATTCTCGCTTTTAGAGCGAGTCACTCTTTTCCATTTTTGGTGTCATATTTTTTGTGTTTTCCTTTGGCTGTAGTGGAGCCAGATTGTGGGTAGTCAATGTCCTCACTTTCTATAATTTCAAAGTTTTCGTTGTTTGCCATCTGTGGCTGCGATGCTCTTGATTTTCCTGCTTTGTCATCCGTTTCCATTTTCTTTAGTCTAAATGTAACGGTAGTCTTAATTTATTTTAATTTCTTTAATGTGGCAGCCAGAATAAGTGGAGCCGCACTATAGCTTTGCTGTCTGGAGGATTTTACTTTCTATTTTTCAGACGGAAGGTGGGTCGTTTCCTATTTTGCCACAGGTCAAGCTCCGGGCAGGAATTAACTCGGAGAGTGCCTGAACTTTTGACTGAGCGAGCACTTCCAGGAAAGCGTTGAGGGTGGGGAGATTACCCACAACTTAGTGTCCTCTGGCAATGAATGGCATTGTTCGTTCAAGTGGGAAATGTGGGCATTTTAGTTCTGTGCATAATTATTACCAGAATAGCAAAATCAAAAGTCATAGAACACGATCAGTACCTTGAGTAGAAACACACAGGGTCACTCTCCCTAGTCAAGAGTACATGTAGGAAAAACTGCCACAGCACCTACCATACGGTCAGTTTTCGATCCATCAGTATATGGTAGGCCGCCATAGCCTAGTGGTCAGGTGCGCGGGTGCCTAAGTACACATGCCTTGAGTGACTGGGGTTCAAGCCCATGACTACTGAATACGGTGCTGTTTCTTGTATTGAATCTATCATGCGAACTCCTCTGACCGTTTGGTCGTCCCGGAGTATAAACAGAAAATTTATTTATATTTTACAACCATAGGAGTTCAGAATGGTGTGAGCTGAGTGCAACTATCTGAAATTGCAGGGAGGTATGATATTTTTCCCAACTGGATAAAATGTGTATCATGGGAGGCAGAAACATATGTCCAAGGTGGAACAGGTGCAGGTGTTCTGAAAAATATTACTTAAATCGACATTCCAACTCTGAACAAGCTTTTTGATCCTGAGTGAGGGAGGTCAATTTTCATGTGGCTCCTTCTCATAGAAGGAATCCCACCGAGTATTATAAAGATTCTCTTGACTGGAATGTGATGGAAGATTGGATCTTAGCAGCATAGAGAAGCTATAACGTTTTTCTGTGAAGATGTAATTGGGGGATCGTGCTCGTCAATATAAGGGTTTTGGATTGGAGAAGTTCTGCAAGCTCCCAGCACAATCCTCAGAGCATGGATGACATTTTACATTAATGTATAATGTATACATTATACATTAATGTATAATGTATATCAGTCTCATCCATGACATGGATGAGACTGATCGAAGTATATTCAAATCTTGCCAAGTGTATACCATATCCAAAAATTTTATTACTTCATACAAGTCCTCCCTACTTTTTCTTACTACTGAATACATCATGAATAGTAGTAATAGTAGTAGTAATGGCAAATTATGCAAGGAAGCAAGCTTATATAGCTTCACCAAAAAAAAAAAAAAAAAACTGCACAGTTCACCCATCCATACCCTGCAAGAATTTGTCTAGTTCTTCCTTGAATTTATACAACTCATTCACTTCCGCAATAACAGTTGGAGGCCTGTTACTGTAATTATGAGAGCATCGTTGGACTCGGGGGAGGTTCCCACGGACTGGAGATGTGCAAATGTATCCCCAATTCACAAAGGGGGATCGAAGGGTGACACGAGTAATTACAGACCAGTTAGTTTAACTTCTGTTCCAGGTAAATTAATGGAGTCACTGGTTAAAGATGCATTGCAGGATCATCTAGACAAGACTGCAGCAATAATTCAGACACAGCATGGGTTTGTTAAGGGAAAGTCTTGTCTGACAAATTTGATAGGATATTATGATGTGGTCACAAAGGAACTGGATGCAAAAAATAATTTTGATATCATATATTTGGATTTCAGGAAAGCTTTTGACACTGTTGCACATGGAAGACTATTGTACAAATTGGAGCAGAATGGAAATCTAGTTCACGATTAAACAGACGAGAAGAGCTTGTCCTTGCAAGGACACTCATTGGGCATTCCCATCTCACTCACTTCCATTTGTTGACAGTTGATGGACCTCCTCACTGTCGTCATTGTTCTTCCCTACTTACAATGAAACACATTCTCCTCGAGTTTCCCTACAATCACGCTGCTCGATTAACAAATTTTAGATCGGTTTTAACCCAAAACAATTCATTAGAGATGAACCGTATTCTCAGTGATGACGCAAATTTATTTGACTTATTTAATTTTTTAAAACAAATTCATTTATATGAACTTATCTGACATATGACTGGAAAAAAGAAGGAAAAAAAATTCATTTGCAGAATTACTGTGACGGGCACAATTTGGCCTTAGTTGCCCTTGTGCCAGTAAACTTCCATTTAAACCAACCATCTTCACAGGAAAGTGGATTAGCATTAGCATTAATGCTAATGGTATTAAGGGTAAGTTGCTACAGTGGATAAAAGGATGGTTAAGTGGGAGAAGACAGAGGGTGGTAATCAATGGGTGCTGCTCTTCTTGGACTAATGTTATTAGTGGAGTGCCACAGGATTCAGCCCCTCGACGTGGGCACCTGTACGTGGTGAGGGGACCTCCCAGTGACGCTGCTGGACTTCCAGACTAGCATCACTGGGATCCAACGCCCACAGCCCAGGTTCCAGGCTTACATCAATGGAATCTGGCGTGTTTGCCGTGCGCTGCGACCCGTGGAAATTCGGAAAGGGGGACCTGGTGGTTGAGGGGCCCAGCTTCAATACACCACTTTGGCCCCTGCTTCGACAAGACGGGTGGTCCTGGAAGGCCCGGCTAGGATCAATCGGCTAGTAGGCTCGCCTGCGAGGGTCAACCGTGTCAATGTCACGCCCCTACCCTCATGGTCCGAGGGACAGGATTCAGGCTGGCGGCGGTGCGGGTATAGTGTCTGGGTAGCCCTGGCATTCCACTCCCGAGCGCATTTATTGCAAGCCGGGTAGTGGGCGTCCCTTTGGGCTCCGTGGTGGGTGGGGAGCCCGGGCACTGAACAATTTAAAAAACTTCATGAATCCCGATAAACATATTCCTTCAGGGGCCCCAACCCGGTCCCTATCTGAAAATAATGACGGAGAGGCAGATAGCATTATTGCTACAAAGAGGCAGCGAACCGAACTACCATCAGGGCCTGTCCCAGGTTCTTAATAATGCATTCCTCCAATGAAACACCGATCGGTAAAATGTCACCCTTTTTTATATAAAAAGGGTTGGATGGGTTAGCAGGTACACCCAAGTCAGTTAAGAGGCTCCATTCTGGGGACCTCTTGATTGAAACAAAAAATGACAGGCAGTCTGAACATCTACTCCGAGTAACATCAATCAGAGGTATACCCATAACAGTGACACCACACAGAACACTAAATTCATCGAGAGGTGTCATTTCGGAGTGGGACCTTCTCGACATCACTGAGGAGGAAATCTGCTCCGAATTAAAACCACAGGGAGTTACTGCCGTCAAGAGAATCACTGCGCGAAGGGATGGAAAAATTGTTAAAACCAGAAGTGTTATCCTGACTTTTAACTCTCCCAAACCTCCTGATGAGATTAAAGCTGGATACATCAACTGTCCAGTACGTCCATACATTCCGAACCCTTTACGGTGTTTTAAATGTCAGAAGTATGGACATTCTCAAATGGCCTGCCGTGGAGTCCTTGCATTCGCCCGGTGCGGTGCAAAGGACTACGAAACAACAGCATGTTCAGCCACTAAACCCACCTGCATTAACTGTGAGGGAGAACATCCGGCCTATTCAAGGGCATGCCAAAGGTGGAAAGAAGAAAAAGAAATTCAACGGCTGAAGGCAGAGCTAAACATATCGTACCAGGAGGCAAGAAAAGCAGTGAAACCTCTTAACATCAAAAAACCTACCTACGCCCGGAAGGTAGCAGGGAGGTGTTCGATTGGGACTCAGACGGACATGTCCATCCCTCTAAAAGAATCATTTACTCCCATTGCACGTTATCTTTTAAGCTCCCAAAAACCTGCACAGAAGGACCAATCAGCTGCCACTCCTATATCGGTACCTCCTAATGCTCCACAAGTAACAAAAGCAAAAGAAAAGAATAAGAAAGGGGAAGTAACACCTAGTACCCAGGAAAACATGGATGTCGAGCAGAAAGAGGTACATGATGAGTCAGTTTTGGAACTCTTCGCTGAGGAAGAAATGGACACAGGACAGCGTCCATACTTCCCCAGGAAAGATAAATCCAAGACTGACAAAATTAAGCCCTCAGCACCTCGGAAGCCACCTGATGGACCCACCAAGTCCAAATAATGGCTAAATTCCTACAGTGGAATTGTCGTGGATTCCGGCAAAATACTGACGACATCAAGGCACTCCTGCAAAAGCACAAACCAGTTTGCTTTTGCATACAGGAGACTTATTTAAAGGCAAATGATGACCCCACCATGCATAACATTACCATCATTCGTAAGGATAGAATTGTGGATGGTCCTGCCCACGGAGGAGTCGCAATCCTCATTGGCAACCAGATCCCATTTCATCCTTTGCAGCTTACAACTAGCATTGAAGCTGTAGCAATTCGCCTTACAGTGGGGTTCTTATTAACTGTCTGCTCTGTTTATTTGCCACCTGGGATTGACATCCCCAAGAAAGACCTTGATGATCTTATCATGCAATTGCCTTCCCCTTGTTTAATTCTTGGGGATTTCAATGGACATAACACTCTGTGGGGTAGTGCTGACATCAATGGAAGGGGACGAGTCATAGAGCATATGCTCACTGACAATGATCTCTCCCTCCTAAATGTGGGAACAAACACCTTCTTCCACATGCCTACCCGTACTTTCTCTGCCATTGATCTTTCTATCTGCTCCCCTTCTCTTCTTCCTTCACTTGCTTGGGAGGTAGAGGAGAACCCATATGGAAGCGATCACTTCCCCGTGATAATCACCCTAACTAGTGGTAGACCGTGTCTTCCATTTAGTTTACCGCGGTGGAAGCTTGATCAGGCTGACTGGAATGCCTTTCAACATCTGGCAAATCTTGACATCGCTACAGTCAGTCAGGTGCCAATCAGTGATGCAGTCGTGTACATCACAGAAACAATTGTCCAAGCAGCTGCAATTGCAATCCCAAAATCATCTAGCCGGTTCCCACTATTTCCGAAACCTTGGTGGAATTCCGAATGCACAGCAGCAAAAAAAGCACAAAACAAAGCCTGGGGGATATTCCGCCTATATCCCACAACTGAAAATTTAATAACATTTAAACGTGCACGTGCGAAAGCGCATTATGTACGACGTCAGAGCCAAAGGAAATCTTGGATTCATTTTACATCTTCCATAACTCAGGCTGCTAGCTCAAAAGTAGTCTGGGATAAGATCCGGAAAATATCCACCATACCCTTCTGTGATCCTCGAGCATAACGGATGTCCAATTGCAGATCGAACTGCAGTTGCAAATACTCTAGGGGGAACATTTGCAAAAATCTCTGCAGTAACATCTTTTCCCGCAGAGTTTTTGGCCCTGAAAGAGAAAAATGAGAAAAACCCCCTGAACTTCTATTCAAAAGGGCTTGAATCGTATAACAAGCCCTTTTCACAGGAGGAGTTAAATGCTGCACTCTTTCTCATGCACGTAAGTGCTGTAGGGCCTGATGACATCCACTACGAAATGGTAAAACACCTCACACCACAATGTAAGGATCACCTTTTAATTCTGTTTAACAGAATTTTTCTTAATAAACAATTTCCGGACTCCTGGCAGAAGGCAATCGTTTTTCCCTTCCCAAAACCAGGAAAGGATCCTAGAAATCCAAGTAACTACCGTCCTATTGCTCTGACAAGCTGTTTGTGCAAGATCCTGGAAAGAATGGTAAATTCTCGCCTGGTATGGTATTTAGAAACAAATGGTCTGCTTTCCAGGACACAGTGCGGCTTCCGAAGAAATAGATCCACTCTGGATCATTTAATCCGATTGGAAACGTCCATTCGTGATGCTTTTATTAAATCCGAGCATTTGGTAGCAGTTTTCTTTGATATTGAAAAAGCATACGACACAGCCTGGCGATTTGGGATTTTAAAAGACCTCTATAACTTTGGTCTTAGAGGTAACCTTCCTCTTTTTATTAAAAACTTTCTTTCGAATTGCCAGTTTCAAATCCGTTTAGGATCCACCCTCTCTCGAGTTTTCTCTCAGGAAGAGGGAGTCCCACAAGGATCCGTTCTAAGTGTCACGCTTTTCGCAATCAAAATAAACTCTATCGCAGAACAACTTCCACCCACTGTAAACAATGCCCTCTACGTTGATGACTTTGCTATATTTTGTCATTCATGCAATATGAGGGTCATTGAAAGGCAACTGCAGAAAACCATTGACCATCTTACAGCTTGGTCTTTGGCTAATGGGTTCAGATTTTCATCACAGAAGACTGTTTATGTACACTTCTGTCGCAAACGTAATCTTCATCCTGACCCAGAATTAAGGCTTGGGCAAAATAACATCCCAGTTGTAGCAGAATTCAAATTCCTTGGACTTATTTTCGACAAAAAGCTGACATTCTTACAACATATTCGTCAGCTGAGGACAAGATGTGTCAAAGGGCTTAACATCCTTCGTGCCCTTTCGTCAACCTCATGGGGCACAGATCGTGCTACCCTTCTTCGTCTCTACCGGGCACTTGTCCGTTCCAAACTCGACTATGGGTCTCAGGTCTATGGTTCTGCTAGAGATAGTGCACTTCGGTGGTTAGATCCAATCCACCATCAAGCCATCCGGACAGCCACTGGAGCATTTCGCACATCTCCTGTCCAAAGCCTTTACGTTGAAGCAAATGAACCATCTCTGTCTCTTCGACGTAAGCAGTTGTCCTTATAGTACGCCTTCAAATTAAAATCCCTGCCCGATCATCCCACGTGGCCATCCGTTTTTGAGCCGCGCTGGGAAAATCTCTACAACACCCGTCGGACTGCCAACAAACCTTTTGGTATTCGCATTCGCTGCTGAATGAGCTGAACTTGACGGTAGACAACGTTGCCCAGTCACCAAGGCAATTCTTTCCACCCTGGCATGCTCATTTTCCAACTTTCGACTTCTCCCTTAAGATCTGGGAGAAGGCTACTACACCGCCATCTGTCTACCAGCAACTCTTTGCATTACATCGACAGCAGTATTCTGACTTTCTGCCAATCTATACAGATGGCTCAAAGTTAGAATGTCATGTGGGATCTGCTGTTGTGTTCCCTCACAAAACATTATCCTATAAGATCCCACAAGAAACTAGCATTTATACTGCAGAGTTGCATGCAATACAAACATCCCTAGATCACATTAAAAATCGCGTCTACCAGAGGTATATGATTTACTGCAATTCATCGAGCGTGTTACAGTCTCTGGCATCGGTGGGTTGTAACCCTCATCCGATCCTGTCCAGGATCCAGCAGATCCTTTTTTCTCTCAAGAAATTAGAATTTGATATTCGCTTTTGCTGGAACCCAAGCCACATTGGGATCCAGGGAAATGAATCGGCTGATGCTGCTGCCAAATCAGCCATTTCCCTGGATAATCATTGCCTGTCAGTCCCCTATACAGACTACAAGCAAATAATACGTTCTAAACTGCTTTCCCAATGGCAAGATTCTTGGCACGGACAGACCACAAATAAATTACATCACATCAAGCCTGTAATTTCGCAATGGCAGTCCAGTCTACGCAGGGTCCGAAGAGAGGAAGTTGTTCTTGCTCGGCTCCGCATAGGTCATAGTCATCTAACCCATTCCTACTTGCTGAGGGCGGATGACCCACCTATGTGCGAGATGTGTAATGTTATTTTAACCGTCCGTCATATTTTTATAGAATGTCCTGTTTTTATAGAAGCACGACGCTTGTATTTTACCGCTTTTAATAATTTGACTGAGCCATTTACACTCAGTCAGATTATAGGTGACAGACACAATGTCTGACGTTTTTAACTTTTTACAATTTATTAATTTTTATACAAAGATCTAAGTTTTATGCTTTTACTTTTATACCTTTTTAACACAATAATTGTTTGACGTGGTAGCCTTGGCTACCAAAATGTTTAATAGCATTTTAAAATTTGACTTGGCGCATTATGGCCTTAGCTCCCAATGCACCATAAAAAACCAAATCAAACCAAACCAAGCCACAGGGTTCGGTGTTAGGTCCACTGTTGTTTTGTATATTTATCAATGATATTGATGAAGGTATATCAGGCTTAATGTCGAAGTTTGCAGATGATACAAAGGTTGGCAGGGTTGTTAATGACAGTAATGGCAGTGTGCTACTGCAACAGGATCTAGATAATTTGGTCAGATGGGCTAAGAAGTGGCAACTGAAGTTTAACCTTGACAAATGCAAAGTACTGCATATGGGTAGAAGTAACCCCAGAGAAATGTACCAACTGTGTGGTACTACACTTAAGGTGGTAGAAAATAAAGAGACCTGGGAGTAATTGTGCAGTCAGATATGAAGTTTTCTGAGCGATGCAGACAGGCTGCCAGGGCAGGTCATGGGGTTTTGTCAATGATATATAGGAATTTTGCTAGCAAGGAAAAGGAGGTGATTATCCCTCTGTATAAGGCAATGGTCAGGCCATGCCTTGAGTACTGCATACAGGCCTAGAGGCCTCATTTTAGGAAGGATGTAGATTTACTTGAGCGTGTACAGAGAAGGGCAACAAGATTGGTGAGGGGAATGAAGGGATTCTCTTACCAAGAGAGGCTTAATTTCTGCAAATTGCAGTGGCTGGAGACTAGGCACCTGTGCGGTGATCTGATTGAGGGGTGTAAGGCCTTGAATGGGTTGAGCACGCTGAATTCTGATGGGATCCTTCCACTTGTTCAGATTACGAACCTAAGGGGGCATAAATTCAAATTAAGAAAAGACAGATGTAGATTAGATGTGCAGAAATTTGCCTTTAGCCAGCGGGTGGTTAATTGCTGGAACAAACTTCCATCTGTCATTGTGGAAGTTGATAGGTTGAATAAATTTAAGGAGGAACTGGACAGGCATTTGGAGGCAATGGTGTGATTTTTTTTTTTTTTTTTTTTTGGCTGATGCTGCATAAGCTCATACACTTGCTTTCTTGCATCAAATGCTGCTACTACTACTACTACTACTATTCCAACAATCAACCACATGCTCACCGAAGGCAAACTTCCGCACATCTATCTGCAACCATCCTTCCTTGACTTGAATTTATACCCCCTCGTGTGTAGTCTCAGCAAGTAGAAGAATGTCATTAACATTCAGCTTACTCAATCCATTGAAGGCTTTAAACATCTCAGTCAGATCTCCTGAGAGCACCTTGAGGCTAGGCACCTGCAGGTGCCTAGCCTCAAGCTGCAGTTTGCAGAACTGAAGCATTTCTAGGTAAGTCCCTGCCAAGTGAGTGACTATAGTGATTTCTGAGTGATTTCCAAGCGATTTTCTTAAAAGCGGCTGATAATTATAGTGTTATTCTTCATTTTTTCCAGAGTTATTTAATTTTGCTCTTCTAAAATAAAGAAGTTAGCCTACCTAACAGAAAGGAAAAACACCTTTCTTCTTCATAGATAAAAAAAAAAAAAAAAACAACTTACTAATGCACTAACAAACAACCCTACTTCATCGCTTGGTCATTGGTGGCAACGCTCCTGCTTCCACGTGGTAGTGCTGGAAACTTGGGAGAAGAAAACCACTCTCCAGGGCTAAAAGGAGCAGTGATGGTTAAAAATAGTCCTCGTGTGGCTCTCTTGATCCAAATTAAGATAAACATAATCCAGATCATGATGACACAAATATATCCCATGCTAAGAGACAAAAAAAGAAGGAACGGATAATACGACTCCTCTATTTTTAATACTACACTCCTCCACAGACCAACCATTTAGTAAACTGTCCCCATTTTTGATACAGAAATGTCTCAAAAATGTGGCTGGTTCTCCAAAAATGATTCGGCGATTAAGATCCAGAGATTTATTAGTTGAAATTACCGAACATAGACATGCTGAGAGATTATTGAAAGTATCTGCTTTTGGTGGAATTCCCACGAAGGTTACCCCACATGCCACCTTAAATTCCTTCAAAGGGATAATATCAGAATGGGATCTTTAAATGTATCGCAGGATGAACTTGTGCATGAATTAAGAGATCAAAATGTGGTACAAGCCAAAAGGATTGTCATTAAAAAAGATGGAGCCTGCCCCTACCCGGACAGTGATACTAAGATTTAATTAAGAAAACACCAAATCTACCTACTTCCATTAAAGCTGGTTATCTTAGATGCCAAGTAAGACCGTACATTCAAAATCCAGTCCGGTGTTTAAGTGCCAAAAATTTGGCCATTACCAAGCTGTCTGCAGAAGTGTAGCCACTTGTGCTACCTGTGGTTCAAAAGAGCATACACACACAATCTGTAACACTGAAATGCAAAATTCCTAACTGCCATGGTAACAATTCTGCCATCTCTAAGGAATGCCCTCAATGGAAAAGAGAAAAGAATACAGTAGACTCTCGATTTTCTGGGATAGATGGTAAAAAACAAATTCCGGATAATCGATTTCCCGGTTAATCCAAAAATACAAGAAACCCCGACATACGTAAGAGATATGTTCCAGGACTTCTTACGTAAGTCGAGTTTTACGTAACTCCGGGAATCACTAATAACATATTGCTACTATATTATTATTGACAAATCTGAATTCCGCACGATACTTGTAATGTTTGGCCATTTTCATACATCCTTATTAGTTTAATTTTCTGATCCAAATCGATGGCTTTCCTTTTGTTGGTAGATTTACTAGTAGCGCTGTCACTTATTCTCTTAGTCGGCACCATGATAACAGTCAAAATAAAATTTTCTGAAAAGAACTTCACAGGATTAAGGGGGAAACACACTATTATCAGCTGACGCGAACTCACATTTTACTAAATCACATTTCTGGAGGTCACTGCCATTAAACAATTTGCACCTTCCAGGTTACTGGGCTTTTCTGTTCATGCATCTAATTATAAACGGATAGTAAACTCTATCTTATTTCATTTAGATAGCTGGAATTGTGTGGGTTCTTACATTATTATGGTGAAATGTCTCCCATTCACTGAAATCTTCAGTCATATATATATATATATATATATATATATATATATATATATATATATATATATATATATATATATTAAAAAAAAAACCATAAATAAATTATAAGAATCTTATCTTCTTTCCTATTTTTTGCTTGTTACTCCGTATTTCACTTGTGCAATTTGTACGTGCTGTGATCGTCGTTATTGATTGCTTAATTTATTTATTTATTATTTTTGTTTGTTTTAAATTTTAAAATCCTAAAAAAAAAAAAAATGAAGGAAAAAAATTTATGTAAATCCGTAGTCGCATAAGTTGGGGACTTGTTGTATCGAAAAATGTTCAGCAACCTGCGTAAAAAATATGGCGATAGATAAAAATCGAAAAAAAAACTTACCATGCACTACTCGCGTGTCCAGTTACGATGCTTCCCTTTATTTTTTGCAATGTCGATTTTAAGTCTAATAGCTTTCCTTTATTTTTACAATGTTGCCTATGGTTTGGTCACCAACATTATAATGGTTCCTCAGAAATTTAACAGATGCACTTTTTTGAAACTTTTGAATAATTTCAAGTTTTTGTTTAACTAAAAACACAACTCTTGTGTTTACCGATCATTTTCGCGATTTCTAAACAAACAAAAAAAATACTATAAAAAAAATTCTGACATGCCTGACATAAATAACGAAACAAAATTTGGCCTTTTGTGGTGCAACGGAACACAACAAATAAAAGTGACGCAGTAAAACAAACTAAACATTTGGTTTTTTTTTTTCTTCTTTTTTTTTTTTGAGCAGCGGTGTGAAGACAGTGGGGTGTTTCAATATAATAGGTACACCAATCTCCCAATGACAGCTTATAATGCCACTTGTCGCTTATTTACGACTTTCAAAATATCTGTTTATACCTATTCTAGGTATTACTTGAATTTTTTGATTTCTGGTTGATTTTTTTTTTTTTTTTTTTTATAATTTGGAGTATTGGTTAATCTGCTTCCTGGTTAATCAAGAGTCTGCTGTATTCAAAAATATAAGATTGAACAGAAAGTATCATATCAAGAAGCTAAGAAACATTTTGCAGTACCTGCTAAGTCACTTACATATGCCTCAGTTACCCAACTGCTATGCTCAGTAGCAACTCAGACTGACTGCTCAGTCCCTTCAAATATCTCAATACCTGGTTGGGCTAAATCACTCCTCTCCTCATCAAAGGAACAATTTACTCCCAAATATGCTACTCGAGAAGCAAATACTCCTGTAACAATACCTCCAGATAGGAAACCTAATGAGCAACCAAAAGAACGAGCCAAGAGCCCTGAAAGAAGCAACGCAACTAAATTTATATCCGATACCATGGATATTGATGAAAAGGTAGATAAAAATGATTCAGTTCTTGAGATTCATCCAGAGGATGACATTGACATGGGTAGTCTTCTTCCTAAAAAAGGAAAAAGCAAAAGTAGACAGGCGCAAACAAAAATATCTGCCACAAGTAACCAAACCCACCAGTTAAAACCAAACAATGCACACAGTGATTCAGTGAAATTGTCGCGGACTTCGTGCTAAATTAGATGACCTGTATGATCTCCTAAGTGAATATGGCTGTTGCAGCATGCATACAAGAAACAAACCTGATGAATGCAGTATCTATAACAATCAAACACTTCACCATATATAGAAGAGGTAGAGACTGCTCTAATGCAGCACACGGAGGAATAGCACTGTTAGTAAACTCTTTAATTTCCTCCAGATCTGTTCCCTTGCAAACACCATTGGAGGCAATTGCAGCCCGTATCACCATTGGCATAACGATAACATTAGTCTCATTGTATCTGTCACCAAACCACGCTTACACCCTTGCTGATTTAGATGACCTAGTAAGACAAATACCCACTCCTTTCTGTATTCTGGGTGTCTGGAATGGCCATAACCCACTATGGGATTCTCAAAATCTTGACTGCAGAGGACAAATAATTGAGAAATTCTTGGATAAAGACAATCTAACTATTTTAAACACTGGTGATCACACATATGTGCATATGCCATCTGGTTCAAGCTCTGCCAATGATCTATCAGTATGTTCTCCAACAATATTTCCTCTCATAGACTGGACAGTTACTGACAACCCTCTTGGTAGTGACCACTTTCCGATCATCTGTAATTTCTGTACAAGTTCTCCACAGAGTAGCATTAGAACAATTTGGAAATTTGACAAGGCCAACTGGACTAACTATCAAGAAATAGCTCATTTAGATTCCACTATCATTGCAACTGACAAGATTGATTCTGCAGTAAGTTATATTACACAACAAATAATGACAGCAGCTGAATCTGCTATCCCAAAATCATCATTTAAAATCCGACTCCATCCAAAAATGTGGTTGCTAAAAGAGAAAGAAATAAATACTGGAAATCAGAAAACTGATTTCTGACCACAGCCAACCTCCTACAGTTTAAGAGAGCAAGGGCTAAGGCTCATCATGTAAGACGAATGAGTAAAAAAGAAGCATGGGCACATTATGCTGCCACCGTAAACAGATTCACAGATACTGCTAGTCAGGAAAAAAATCAAACATATCAATGGAAAATACCCACTTGCTACTTCTCCAATTCTATTTCTGAAAGGGAAGGAAATTTCAGAACCTGTGGAAATTACTAATGCATTTGGCTCGTCCTTAGAAACACTCTCTGCTATTTCTGCCCATTCAGTCACTAAATGCAGTACAGAAAAGTATAAACTGAATTTTAATACTGCTCTCCAACATTCATACAATCTGCCACTGACCATGACAATTGCTTAATATGCTCACAAAAGTGAAGGCGCCTCTGTAGCCAGGTGGGAAGGAGCAGCAGTGCGTAGCACACACTTCTTGATTAGACCGGGGTTCGAGCCCATCACCACCAAATACGGAGGATGCGGAAAGGTCAGGGAATGACCACCACATATTCCCGGAGCAATATGGCCTTAGTTGCTAATGCTCCTAAAAACCAAACAACAACAATAACATCACAAAAGTGAAAAGCAGTGCTCCAGGTCCTGATGGAATTTAATGTGCAATGGTTTCCCATTTAAGTGAAAGGTCATTAAATGCCCTCTTATGACTCTATAATAGAATTTTCTTAGAGGAATATTACCCCACTAGCTGGTGCCGTTCTTATGTGCTAGCCTTCCCGAAACCAGGAAAAGACCACACAGATCCAACAAACTATCAACCTATCTCCCTAACAAGTTGCTTGGGAAAAACAATGGGAAAAATAGTTAACGTCCAACTAACATGGTATTTAGAGACTCAGAACATTCTAAGTCCAAGCCAGTATGGTTTTCGGAGAAGCAGATCAACACTTGATCTCATTATCAAAGCAGAAGCAAATATTTGGAAAGCCATTCTGAGAAATGAGCACTTTGTTATGATATGCGTTGACATCGAAAAAGCATTTGATACAACTTGGTGTTATGGGATTCTACATGACTTACATAAATCTAGTCTTCGGGGTCATCTCCAGAAATTTATTCAGAACTTTCTATCTAACAGATCCTTCCACTCGTTCCTTTCTGGAACATATGTACAAGAAGAGGGAGTTCCCTAGGGCTCAGTGCTGAGCACAACACTTTTTTGCCATCCAGATCGATTCTATAACCAAGTGTATACCTAACACAGTTGATGCAAACCTGTATGCTGATGACCTTGCTATCTCATGTCATTCTCAAAATATGCGACTTATTGAGAGACAACTACAAGGCACCATTAATAGAATAGTCTCTTGGGCCAAAAACAGTGGTTACAGAATTTGTAAATCGAAAACAACTGCAGTACACTTCTGTTGTAACTCCAGTTAGACTCTCATTGTATTACATTTCAGCCAAGTACTCATTTTCTTTGTATAATACTTGATAAAAAAACTAAACTTCCTTGAACATATAAAATATAATCGTACCAGCTGTCTTAAGAAACTAAATATTCTCAGAGTAATCTTCTCTGTGTCATTGGGTGCAGATCGTTACATATTGCTACATTTATACTGCTCATTAATTAGATCCTGCTTAGACTATGCATCTCCCTGCATATATGCCTCAGCCAGGCCAAGTGTACAGAAATGGCCTGATCCCATTCATCATAGTGCACTTGAGTAGCACTGGGGGCCTTTCATACATCTCCAATTTTAAGTCTATATATGGAAGCCCATGAATCGCCCCTAGACCTTCGATTTCTGAGATTTGGAATATCCTCTTTCTGATCTTCTCGAGCTTAAAATCTTTCTGCCACATTCTGTAAAATTCATCTGCCTCTGTCGTTGTCCCAGAGACAACGACAGAGGTGAAAGGATTCATTCAGATTGTTCATTTACTTACCAGGATACAAGACAATCCCAACCACACAGCAACATGCTTGATATTTTTCTCACAAACAACCCTTCTAAATACACGTTTGAGGTGAGTGGTCCTCTAGGAATCTGAGATCACAACTTTGTGATTGTCTCTTCATCAATGGATCCTTTCTCTTGTGGTCATTCTCAATCTCATGTTGTTTAGCATTACAAGTATGCAAAATTTGATGGATCTCAATGAGTTCTATTCTTCATTTCCATGGTTGGATTCCTGTTTTAAGTCTTCTGATGTCAGTGTTTGCTATGGTCATGCCAGTGAAATTATTGTAGGAATGAATTCCTGGACCAAAAAAAAAGGTTTTTTCAATGTTGTTTGCTACGGCTGTTCTAGATAAAAATGTTGCATATCAGATTTGCTTGCATGAAAATCTCCAGGTTTATTTTCTCTACAACAAAGCCCACAACAATTATAAAGCAGTTATCAATCAGTCAAAACTAGATTTTGAACAGGTAATAGTCGAAAAATTGCTTCTTGCCCAAATGGCAGTTAAGTATTCTGGCCTCCTATTAAGCTGTTGGCCGCAACTTTTGCCCATCCCTATTTCCTCCTCTGTCAAAACAAGATGGTTGCATTGTCAACTCACCTAAAAATAAAGCTGACTTGCTTGCATCCTAATTTTCATCCTACGATCTTGGTAAATCACCTCCTACCATTCCCATTACACTCTATTCAGTGCCTCCTGTTGTCTTCCATTAAAAGGATGTTAGGAGAATTTTGAACAGCCTTGATGTCAAGGAAGCACCAGGTCCTGATGGTATATTTCCACTTGTTCTCAAAACCTGTGCCTCTGTTGCATTGGTACACTTTCTTGTTTCACTGGTGGTTGCTTGGAAATTTACCTAAAAAGGGTGACAAATCCCTTCCATTCAATTATCATCCCATTGCATTTACTTCAATTTCTTTCTAAAGTAATGGAGAAACCCATTAATTTCCAGTTCCTAATCTATCTAGAAACCTTCCATCTGATCAATGATCACTAGTATGAATTCCATCAGTGTCGATCCTGTGGTGATATACTGGCTTACATTATCTGTGTATGGGACAAATTCAATAAAAAAGTTTGGAGACACTCAAGCAGTTGCCCCTGGCATTTCAAAGGCTTTTGATTGTGTTTGGCATAAAGGTCTTCTAAATAAGCTTCCATCTAATGGTTTTCCAACTGTTTTCTGTAATTGGATATCCAGTTTTCTCTCGCTGCTGGTGATGGTAAACTTCTCTCTCTGTCTTCTAATTTCTCCACTAATGCTGGTGTTCCCCAAGGTTCATTTCTTTCTTTGACTCTGTTCCTCTTGTATATTAATGACATTCTTCCATTGACCTGAAATCCTACCTATAGTTTTGTTGATGATAGCACATTGCATTCCGCCTTCCAGTTTGAAAAACCTTACCTTGCACAAGCAGTTTCAACTTTTTGAATATCTACTACCAATTCTTTAAATGCTGATCTCCAGTAATTCACCAGTATGGCAGAGATAATTTGGTTGATTTAAATCCTAAAACTCAGTCCTCTCTTATATTTTACAAAAAAGACTTCTGCTCCTATACTTATCTTTGATGACACTCAGATTTCATGACAAGGTCACATTTCTCTATTATGGATTACTCTGACTTCTAATCTTTCTTGGCATAAGTACATCACACAAATATTTCTTTCTCTGAATGTAAAAAACTGGGTTTTTCTCTTTCTTTCTTGGCATTACTTTTCCTCCAAACAGCTGCCCAACTCAGTAGAAATCTCAAATCCACCCTACTATTGAATATTGTTCCCACATCTGGGCTGTGCCCCCAAAGCCTCTCTCTGACTTTTAGACCCCATTAAAAAAGAGGGCAGATAGGCTAATTAATGACTGCACTGCTTATATCTGTGTGACACCCCGTCTCTGAGATCCCAACAATATTTGAAGTACTAGTCAAGCCTTTGATGGCTTGACTAGTACTTCAAGCTCATTGAATTTATTAACTGTATTCCTAGCATTGGTGTACATGCAAGTGTACATGCACCTTTTTCTACTCTTAGTTACTCTATTTACCTGTTCCACTATGACTCCCAGCAGTCCTGGAAATCCCCATTGCCTTGCTTTCCAGGCTGCTGCTCAATTGCATTTTAATAGAAGCAGTGCAAGAATCCCTTTCACCTCTGCCAACAGCTACTGTTAATCTTTTAGTCCATGTATCCTCCCAAGGTAGCAGTTTTCTGACCCACCTAACTCTGCCTCGATATCATCAGCAAATATTGTTGTACTCTTTATATTTAAGTGTATCCCATCCCTGTAGAAGCATTCTCTCCTGATAACAAGCACAGTCCAGACTGAGAAAAATTCTACACTTTGAGCCTTTCACAATCTCTCCAGGGCCAAATTGATTGAGAAGGCCCTCATCATCTACTCCTTTCTATCGTGTCTGGGCAGAATAACCCCAGGGGCTCACATCTGGTGAGTATGGGCTTGGCATACCCAGGATCCTGAGTTGGATATCATCATTTTTCACTTTCTTGGTGATTCCCTTCTACTTCTCTCTCTCTCTCTCTCTCTCTCTCACTCTCTCAGGGTAATTCAGAAATTTTTTTTGGCTTGGTGCAGCATATGCCTCAGGCTTCATTGCACCAAATGATAGCTAATAATAATAATAATAATACTTAAAAAGTGTTTTTTTGTTTTAATATGGAAGGTATTGGAATCTATAGTAGCTAGTACCATATATAGGTTGAAGGCAGAGAGTACTTGTTGACATTATGTTGACATTAGACTTTAATTTCTGTAGATTGTAGTTCTCAGGAAATACATGTGAAAGAAGATTCTTCCAGAAAAACAGAAGTAGAAGGGAGAGGAAGAGAAAATGTTTGCTCTGTGAGTTTGGAATTGGACTGTTTGTGGCAAATGTTCAGACTGCTTTGGAAGAGTTGCATAATTACAGATGACGATTCAGAAGAACATTGCCTGTGTAAGTATCTATAGAAAAGAACATGCAGCAGAAACAGAATGTTTATGACAGAGTGAAAAGACTTTGTAAGAGACAGGGCATTGATTAATCTGGCTGCCATTTTTTTAATAGAGAATCTTGAGGGAGGTTTTGGGAAACCACACTAAATGTGAGAATGATATTCTTAGGCAGACAGATTTGAGATTTGTACAGAGTGAGTTATTGTTTAGAAGAAGAATAATGCTTAACGCTAAAGAGAAAACCTATGGTTGTTGATACAGGGGAATAATTATTTGTGATATGCTTATGCCAAGAGAAAGATTAGATATCGGGGTAATCCCTAATAGAATTATGTGATCTTGGCTAGAAATCTGAGTGTCATGGAAGATGAGTGTAGAAGCAGTGTAGCCTTTTATTTCTTTCAAAAAAAAAAAAAAAAAAAAAGACGGGACTAAGTTTTAGAAGGATTGAGTTTTCTTTGTCCCATTGGAGGATTACCTGGAGATCACCATTTAAGTGATTGTGATGGATGTTTGAAAAGTTGAAGCTGTTTGTCCAGAACAAGATTTCTCAAACTGGAAGGTGGAATGCAGTGTGCTAGCATCAGCAAAACTCTGGTTAGAATTTCCAGCCAGTCGAAAAAAGTCATTAATATACAAGTGGAAAAGAATGGAGGAAAAAACTGAACCTTGTGGCACACAGCATTAGTTGAGAAGTTAGAAGACAGAGAGAGACCTGTCTGTCATCACTTGCAGTGTGACTGTTGGAAAAAACACTAGCCAGGCCATAAGATGGGAGCTTATTTGAAAGACCACATCAGGCTTAATGGTGAAGTTTGCAGATGATACAAAGGTTGGCAGGGTTGTTAATGACAGTAAAGATAGTATGCTACTGAAACAGGATCTATAAAAGTTAGGCAAATGGGCTGAGAAGTGGCAACTGAAGTTTAACATTGACAAATGCAAAGTACTGCATATGGGTAGCAGTAACCCACGAGAAACGTACCAACTGTATGGTACTACACTCAGGGAGGTGGAGAATGAAAAATCCTGGGGGTAATTGTGCAGTCAGATATGAAGTTGTCTGAGCAGTGCAGATGGGCTGCCATATCACGTCATGGAATTTTGTCAATGATATATAGGAATTTTGCTAGCAGAGACAAGGAGGTAATTATCCCTTTGTATAAGGTAATAATAAAATAATCAGGGGACACCTTGAATACTGCATACAGGTCTAGAGGCCTCATTTTAGGAAGGATGTAGAGTTGCTGAACAAGTACAGAGAAGGGCAACAAGATTGGTGAGAGGAATAAATGGGTGCGCTTATGAAGAAAGGCTTAAGTTCTGCATGTTGCCGCATCTGGAGACTAGGCACCTGTGAGGTGATCCGATTGAAGTGTACAAGGCCTTGAATAGTTTGAGCAGGCTCATATGACTAATACTTCCACTTGCTCAGATTAAGAACCTGAGAGGGCATAGATTCAAATTGAGGAAAGACAGTTGTAGAATAGATGTGAGGAAGTTTGCCTTTAGCCAGCAGGTAGTTGATTGCTGGAACAGACTTTCATCTGTTATTGTGGAAATTGATAACTTAAATAAATTTAAGGCTGAACTAGACAAACATTTGGAGTGACTGTATGGGTGAAATGGGAAGGTTTTTTTTTTTTTTTTTGGCTGATGGTATATAAGCTTGCTTTCTTGCATCATATGCCTGAACTAATGATAATGATAAAAAGACTGCTGCAGAAATTTGAGCAGTATAGCATTAGTGGCAAGTTACTGCTATGAATAAAGGGACAGCTGAGTGTGAGAAGACAAAAGGTGGTTATCAATGGGCACTGCTTGTTTTGGACTACTGTATCAGTGGAGTTCCTCAAGGTTTTGTGCTGGGCCCAGTGTTGTGTTCTATATTTATTAATGATAGTGATGAAGGCATATCAGGCTTAATGGCCAAGTTTGCAGATGATATAAAGGTTGGCAAGGTAGTTAATGACAGTGATCAGAGTATGCAACTGCAATAAGATCCATAAAAATTAGCATTGACAAATGGAAGGTACTGCAGACTCATGTCTGGCATTGTAGTGTTGGGCTGTTTGAATAAATTCAAAGAAAAACCAGATAAACTGGTATAGGGATGTACAGATGAAATGGAAAGTGTTCCCCCCCCCCCTAATACTGTATGAGCTTGCTGTCTTGCATCATTTTCTACTACTAATGATAATGATATATGCAAGTGCATATAATCTAATGTTTTATCATCAGTATTCATATATATTAAAATCCCAAATTTGATGTTTTATAACAATGTTGTGGCTGAGTTGTTTGAGTGATCCAGTTGTGCAAAGTAATCATTCACTATATTACACAATTCATTGCAAGATAGTAAAATATGTATTATGAAGTTAATTTTCGAATTGGCATTCTGTTTTAACCTAGTAAGAAATTCTAAAAATGGCTCACACTCTTGCCTCTTTTGTGTTTTATTATTAGGTTTTTATTCAATGTAAACCCTTTTCTACCTTGTCTGTGCTGGAACAGTTATTTCCCCTACATCTTTTGGTTGGCAATTATAAATCAATGTCTGTATTTTTTCTATTTTTTGAAAACACAAGATTATTTAAAAGACCTTTATGCCAAACATAAATGTCAAGAGCAATGCCTTGAGTTTCACCAAACTTTTCCATTGAATTTGTTCGTAGACGGATGACATAAATCAGAATATCACCCGTGGAACGACGCTGATGGAATCCATACTGGCAATCTTTGATCAGATGAAAGATTTCCAGATAGTTTAAGAGTTGGCGGTTAATTGATTTCCCCATTACTTTGGAAGGAGTAGAAGGTATCGCAATGGAACGATAATTAGATGGAAGGGATTTGTCACCCTTTTTAGGAATTGGCTGGATATGAGCAAATTTCTAAGCAGAAGGAAAAACACATTTGGAATAAGAAAGTGAAAAAAGACTGTACAAATCAGGAGTAAGTTCAGCACAGGTTTTGAGAACAAGTTGAGAAATACCATCAGGACCTGGAGCTTTCTTAGCATCAGATTCATCAAAATCCTTGTGACATCCTTTTGACTGAAGACCACAGGAGGCATTGAATGGAGTGTACTGGAAATGGTTTGAAGTGATTTACCAAGATAATCAATGCATGGGTTATAAGGAAAATAGGATGCTAGCAGGTTAGCTTTATCTTTAGCTGATGTGGTAATAGAACCATCTGGTTTTGACAGAGGTGGTCAAAAATTGCAGTCAATAGCTTTGGCAAGAGACCAGAATGCTCGGCTATCTTTTGGACAAGAAACAAGTTTTCTACTCTTAGCATGTTTGAAATCTAGTTTAGACTGATTAATAACCGCTTTACAAAGTGTAAATAATACTTAATAATAATTTTTATTATTACGCAATGTTGCTTATAAAAATGTAGTACTGGAAATATTTTATAATAAAAATTCAGAAATATATGATTTCAGAGAATATAGGCTTAGTGGTTCGCAATAAAAATATTATGTTGAAAGGAGTTCGCGATAAAAGTCTTTACATTGAAGGGGTTTGCAAGTCAAAAAAGGTTGGGAACAGATTCTAGTGTTACTCAGGTTTTAGTAAGAATCACAAAATATTGATTGTTTCTCAGTATCTTGCTGAGTACCTAGTTCGTTCTTCAGACCCTGTATATTTTTTGTAACTTGCTCTAAAAGAGTTCCTTCTAAAAAACAGTAACTTTTCTCTATCCTGGATATATATACGAGGGGATTTGTTCCTTCACCTAGATAAAACATCAATAGGAAGATGCCGTTTTTAATATAAGTTGTCTACATATTGAATAACTAACATGTGAAATTTCATTCCCGTTGATCATACACTGGAGGTGGAGCCCGGAATCTGAGGAAGGACGTTATGGTTGACAAAGTGGAGTATCAAGTAGTGATCAAGTTCCTGCATTTGCAGGACAAGAAAGCTCAGGATTGATGAAGAAATGAAAGCCGTGTATGGACAAAATTGTCCATCCTACAACACTGCAAAAAAGGGGGAAATGGGAGTTCCAGTGCAGTTGTACAAGTGTCTTTGATGAGCCAAGAGAAGGAAGGCCATCAACATCCACAGACAGTGAAATGGTTGCAAAGGTTGAGCAGCTGGTGCTGAGCGACAGATGTGTGACAATTCGTTTCATCACAAATGCAGTGGGAATTAGTTTTGGGTCTGCCCACAGCATTTTACATGACCATCTGCACATGTCTGAGGTCTCTGCACGATGGGTTCCAAGGTTACTGATGCCTTTGCAGAAGCAATATCGAATGCAATGTTCTCGCCAACAGTTGGATTTGTGTAATGTGGATGTTGAGAACTTTTCTGATCAGTTGGTGACAAATAACGAATGCTGGGTGGTGTACCAGTATGATCCGGTGGTGGAGGGAAGTCTTCTTAGGAAGTCACAAATGAAGTGGAATCGTGGTTCCAGGCAAAAAGTGTGGACTTCTATGCTGGACACATTAAACAACTGATTCATAGATAGCAGAAATGTGTTGCTAAAAATGGAAAGCACATAGAAAAGGATTCAAGTTCCTATGAAGTTTCACCTTTCTAGGTAAGGGTACGAACGTTTTTGATACTTCATCGTATATACTGGCTCCTTGTGTGCTATAATGGATCTTGACCGAAAAAAACTCCATTTTACATCAAATAAGTTGTCAGAAATGAAAATCAAAGAATTACATGAGCTAAGTCCAAGTATAATGATATATTGGACCCCTCATTAGTAAGAAAGCTGATCAAGCTGCAGAAACCCCAGTTGAAGAGGAAATAGAGAATTTTCAGTTTCTTCCCTTTCACAAATATCAGATCAACCTTAAGAAAAAGGAGAAGACAAGTATGGGTGAATTTTTACAGAGACCAGGTGTGTAATAAACTGCATAATGTGGAATTCCTATTGACAACAGTATTGACAAGAAGAGATTGTTTTAGCAAGGTTAAGGACTGGGCATAAATTCATTACCAACAGATACTTCCTAGTAGGAGGTGAGCTTCCTAAATGCCTAGACTGTAAAACTCAGTTTACAGTACAGCACTTCCTAGTTGCCGACCGGGCTAGCCAAGTGGGTAAAGTACCTGCCCGGCAACCCAAAGGTCGTGGGTTCGATTCCCGCCTCGGGCTTGGATCAATGTACTGCAAAAACCTTGTGAGGTGCAATATGGCCACAGAAGCCGATGCGCCAACAACTACCAAATCAAAAAAAAAAAAAACTTCCTAGTCGTCTATATCTTGAATCCATCAGAAATGTCTTTTCCATCAATCTTTGGCACACTGCATTCATTAACACTACCTTGAGTATTTGGAGATAAAGCTAGTATGAATGAGCTTTACAGTTATCTTAAGAAAATTGGACTCTGTCAAATATAAAATCATCTTTTACATACTTCACTTTTAAAATAAAATACGAATGACACATCTTGGCCATAGTTGCTCCTGTGTCATAAAACCATCACCACCACAATAATAACATGCTTCCCACATTTTTTCCATACATCTGGATTTGCATTTGACTACATATGAAAAATTCGAGATTACATTCAGTACTTTGCATTTCAATTAACGAAGGGTGCATATTATATACTTTATGCAATATGTAGATTTAGCTAAATTAGCTTAAAAATAAACAGTATCAATAATAAACTTCATTGATATGATTATATATTTTGAATTGATGACAAGAAAATATTTCAGTTATCACAAAATAGACTCCAATATCACTGGAATGAACATTAGAACTTAATGAAGGATTAAGTATTATTTTTTAGCAATTAATTTTACTGATTTATTTATTTGGGATTAAACTAGTTTAATATGGATTATTTCCCTGATTTATCTTTCAGACTATGAAACTTTCAATGAACTTTATATCATCAGATCTCAACTGGCTTATTGCTGATCTAACAAACATCCCTAACTTTGTGAATGCTACAGCATTGGCTGTGGCTGCAAACCCTAAAAATGACCAGATTGATCATGCAGCAGCTGAAAGAAAAGCACTAGCAGTTCTAACATTGTGGGCTGTATTTACAAACAGGGTTAGCCTTGCCAAATCACTCTGGAAATATTCTGATCAACCAGTTCATCTAGCTTTAATTATATCAATGATATATGCAAGGCTTATTCCTTTCGTATATGAAAGCAATCTAAGAGTAGAAATGGAATCATTAAGCAGGTATTAATTTTAATATAGTAATAATACCAAATAGTTATATCATTAATTATATAGAATGGAAAAATGTTTTCTTTTTTCATATTTGTTGTCAATAGTTGAATAATAAAGTTCTGTCAAGGTCTGTTTTAGTTATCAAAATTTGTTTCCTTAGCATGTATTTTTGAAGAAGAAATATTTTCAGCTTTTTAAAAATATATATTAAACAAGTATTGATGCTGTTAAATATCATTTGTTTTATTTATTGCGAAAAAATAATTTCTGAATATTAGAGGCAGTTTTGGTTGAGACATTCAGAATTAAAAAAAAACATTTAAATAAATGGCTGTTAAAAAGTTTTTTCATTGAAGGCTGATTGAATTAATTTATCTTTAGTAGGACTGAACTCTGCATTGAGATAAATTCAATACCTGACAACACTTTCAGTTTTCCTGAGAGATTTCTGTAAAGCACTGTGTTTTTGGTTTTATGAAATATTTACTTTTCCTCTAGATTTCAGTACAAGTAACAGTTGTATTATCCATATGGTGCAAGGAAGCCCTAAGCTTTTGCTGTACTGCGAAAAATATTAAAAAAATAAAAATAACAAACCAACCAACTCTTTGACTCCCACCTCACATAGGTATATCTGTTTAGCTGAGCATTGAATTTTCCTAAGCTGTCAGTTTCAACCACCCATGGTAGCAACTTATTCCAATAATTAATCTCACTGACTAAAACAAGACTTCCTGCAATCCAGTCTAAACCTCTTCCCCCCATAATTTGAATTTATGGCCCTACTTCTGGAATCATTTATAACTGAAAATTTCTCCCTTTTGTTTTACTTTCACATCTCAGAGTTGTAAACCTCAATCAGATCTCTTCTAAGGTGTCTAGTTTCCAAGCTCTGCACCTGCATATTCAGTCTTTCTTCATAGGCCACCCTTTCGCATTCTCACTAAGCATGTTTTCACATTCTCACTAAGATGCAAGAAATGCTTTCAACAATGTTGAAATCATTTCCTGCATCCAACTTTTGAGTAACTCTGTCAAAATAGCTAACCAAGTTGGTTATGCATGATTTTTTCTTTAAAAAACCATGCTGTTTCCTTAGAATTAATTTCTATCCAAGTGATCTTGTAATGCACTCTTTAGGTATTGCCTCCACGATTTTCTGTAGCACTAAAATCCAACTGACCAATCAGTAGTTACCCACTTCAGTTTTATAGCCAGCTTTGTATATATTGATGTGTTGGCACTTCTCCAATCCAAGGAATAACTTCCAAGTCTAGTGACGACCTCATAATCAATCTTAGTAGTTCACTCTCTTGCCGCCTGCCTCAGAATTACTGGGGATATGCCATAAACTCCAGGATTTTATTGTATTATGTTTTACAAATATGGACCTAGTGAGCTTATCATTATTGGCTTGTTACCTGGCTCTGCTTATCTTTAGTACAGAATGCAACATGTGCTGAGCATGTGATCTGTGGTTTCAGTTTTATTCTAGTCTAGAACAGGAACAGTGTTACTCAACTTTGGTTAGTGCTTTCCTAAATTAACAAGAAATTTCCTGTTCGTGTACTGTTCTTTAAATTTTTCAGATACTTTTACATTTTTGTAGCAGAAATAATTTTAATTTAATATTATAAGACAGTAAATGCAGAACTTATGACAGTGAATGTAAAGAAGGAGACTATGAAATATTCACCAGTGAACTGCTTTTCCACTACTGCCAGCTTCCCATTATGCTTGCTAAATGGAAAACTTATTAGATTTTTTGTTGATAAGGTTTCCCTCTAGGTATTTGATTGGCAGTGTCCCAGTACTCGAGATAGCAAAATGCAAAGATGGGAACTAAGAATACCAGCACTGAAATAGGTGTAACATCACCTGCCAGCAAACATAAGCAACTTTCACATGTAAAATAGCTCCAATCAAATTTAGAAAGTCATGTACCTCTTTGAAATTTATTTAAATAGGGATCTTTAGTACAGAGTACAGCATGTGATCTGTGGTTTTAGTTTTACTCTAGTCTGTAGAATAAAAACTAAAGAAAGGAAGAAAGTTAAAAACTAGATATCCTCTTATGCTGTTGGTAGATGCTTTATAGTACAGGTTGACCCTCACTAATCCGGCAGCGTTGGGACCTGCGGAGTGCCAGATTAGTGAGTTTGCTGGATCACCGGTGGTTATATTAGCACATACAGTTTACCAACAGCTAACACCTCATCCTACCTTTAATTAACATGCTGACTGCCAAGCTAGTTTAAGAAAAAAATTCCCCAGGAGCTAAAAAATATTTAGCAAATAATTTGATTAGTAATTCTAAAATAAATATTGTAATGTCAGTGTTGTCGTTTTTTTCATTTAAAATATCAAAAAAAGTTTGTGTGTGTGTGTGTGTGTGTGTGTGTGTGTGTGTGTGTGTGTGTGTGTGTGTGTGTGTGTGTGTGTGTGTGTCGTATATATGTGGCCGACGTGGCCCAGTAGGTTACTTTATTTCTTGAGAAGCCGTGTCGACCACATAAGTGTGACGCTATTACGACATACATGTGAAGGTCGTTTGTGATTAGTTTATTGCATGTGCGGCGAGCGCTGCTATAAAACTAATTGCAATAAAATAAACTCTCAAACGTCGCAATAACTTTGTCAGTATTGTTTGTAAAAACAAGTTTGTCAGCGCACTGTATTATCCATCATATTTTGTTGTGTTTTTCAAGTTTGTACAAATATTTAGCAAATAATTTGATTAGTAATTCTAAAATAAATATTGTAATGTCAGTGTTGTCGTTTTTTTCATTTAAAATATCAAAAAAAGTTTTTTTGCATGTTGCAAGTACAAGTGTTGCCTGTACAAGTGTGTTGTAAAAAAAAAAAAAAAAAAAAAAAACAAACCTAAAAAGGGATGGCTAAAAGAAAATTACTAAAATAAGAACTGAGAGAAATTGAGAAACTGAGACACACCGCTGTTGAGTTTTTTCAGAAGTTCAACTTTATCTGTTGTGGCCAATGTACGGTGTTTGCGCTTTACACCACGAGAAGCACTTCCTTTATGCATTGAAATCATGGTTGGGATTAAATGTGAGCAGGTTATAATAATAAATGCACAAAAACAAGAAAGCCTCCATAGCCCGGTGGGCAGGAGCAGCAGTGCATAGCACACGCTCCTTGATTAGACCGGGGTTGGAGCCTGTGCCCACCAAATACGGAGGATGCGGAAAGGTCAGGGCACCACCGCATATCCCCGGAGCAATATGGCCTTAGTTGCTAATGCTCCTAAAAACCAAATAACAAACAACAACAAAACCAAGTATGAATAGCTTGCCAGTGTTTACGAGTTTGTGCCAACAGCTGATGCTGCAACCAACACCACCAACCAACAAACAGTAGCGGCAGGTCGGTGCGCCGACCAGAGAAATTTGAAATTAATTTCGCAGAAATTATGTCCGAATTAGCGGTGGAGCCGGATTAGTAATGGTCAACCTGTATTATACTTGACTTTAGCACATAAAGCACCTCCAATGGAAAATAGAAATCATGTACCTGATTTGGATTTATTTTTTTAAAAATGGTATAATATCCTGCGTAAAGGAACAAAAGTTAAAACTGAAGTATAAAATAAATGACCTGTGCTCAACTAATCATGTCTAAATAAAAAAAGTCCACCTAATAGATGTATAAAAAATTGGTCAAATGGTGGGTGTCAGGGATTCACTGATATCACATTTAGTACTTATAACAGATATATTGTTATAACTTTCTCCAGTTCTATATGTTATTGTGCTTCCCCATTTTGCCCTTGTACAAAAGTCAGGAACACGTTTCAGTTTACATAACTGATACTATTAAGTGAACTACGGTTCCCGACTTTTAACACAAGGGCAAAAGCTTTTGTTGTTTGTTGAGACCTCATCAGTACAGCATCTGACACAGAGTGAAAGTTTAACTTGCACGATGAGAGATTCTGAAAGGTGTGAATGGTGTTTTCAGAATTATGCTATGAAATGCTCTCAGCCTACATGCAAACAATAAAGCTCAGCCATGGCAGTCCCCACTCTACAATACAGGGGAAAAGAAAAAAAAAAAAATGATGTCAAGTGCCACAGAAGGCATTGATCCTTCAAATCCTAAAATCACTACTACAAGTTGCTCCTATTACTTATCTTTCATGTTTATCAGTAGTGCAGTTTAGGAAAACTCTCAAGGCTTTTTCAATCAATATTATGGTTTTTGTAGCAAAAGAGAATTCTATTAAAGAACTCCTTCCATAAATAATGCTCTCATTGTAGATGATTTTACCATTGTGTATCACTCTTTTAACATTAAAATTAATAACACTTGTAATAAACTGGTGTGTAGCTTAGCTCTTCAGCCACTAGTCAGTATATCAAAGTTTTCTGCTAAAAGTTTATTGGTTTGAATTTTCATTACAAATAGAATCTTTATTCATTTACCTGGATGTTAGGCCTGGACAAAATGCTATTCTATTGGTAATGGAAACAAAATTTCTGGGGCTTGATTTTTGATTAGAAAATGACCTTTCTCCAGTAGATAACTCTGATATCTTCATTAGTTTAGAATAAATTGTATGAGTGGCTTAAATGTACTATACATTTTCTCTTCCATTTCTTGAGGGAGCAAGTAGAAGCGATTTATTATGTATTTGCTAGACACTTGTCTGATCTTAGCATAACTATAATTCTGAAGTATATTCTTATGTTAGAAATTTCATGATTTGATGGCTTGATCCAATCCATCACTGGGTTATTTGTATTGCCATTGGAGCATTTCATACATCTGTTGTCCAAAGCCTTTATGTGGAAGCCTCAACTGCCATTGAAACTCTGAAACCAGCAGTTGTTGCAATATGCCATAAAAAATAAATACATTATAAAAATAAAGAAAAGAAAAAGAAAACCAGTTGACATCTGTTTTCATATCACAATGGGAAAATCTATATAATGGGAAACAGCAACCCCAGAGCAACGTATCAACTCTGTGGTACAACACTGACAGTGGTAGAGAATGAAAGGGACTTGGGGGTGGTTGTGCAGGCAGATATGAAGTTCTCTGAGCAGTGCAGACGGGCTGCAAGAGTAGCTCATGGAGTATTGTCAATGATATACAGGAATTTTTCCAGCAGGGATAAGGAGGTGATTATTCCATTGTATAAGGCGATGGTCAGGCCACACCTAGAGTACTGTATACAGGTCTGGAGGCCTCATTTCAAGAAGGATGTAGAGCTGCTGGAACGAGTACAGAGAAGGGCAACAAGATTAGTGAATGGAACAAAGGGGTGCTCTTACGAAGAAAGGCTCAAGTTTTGCAAATTACAGTGTCTGGAGACTAGGCACCAGCGAGGTGATCTGATAGAGGTGTATAAAGCCTTGAATGGTTTAAGCATGCTCAATGCTGATGGGATTCTTCCTCTAGCTCAGAAAAATCACCTGAGAGGGCATAAATTCAAATTGAGGAAAGACAGATGTAGGATAGACGTGCGGAAATTTGCCTTTAGCCAGCGGGTGGTTGGTTGGTGGAACAGACTTCCATCCCTTGTGGTGGAGGTTGATAGCCTAAATAAGTTTAAGGCTCAGCTGGACAGGTATTTTGAACGAACAGAGGGGTGAAGTGGAAGTGGTTTATTTTTTTTATTTATTTTTTTTTTTTTTGGCTGATGCTGCATAAGCTTGCTTTGTTGCATCAAATGCCTCTACTAATGCTAATACTAATGCTAATATGCAGAACTGCTCCTCAGTATCTGGACCTAAGAGCTAGCCCAAGATCTAAGCTTTATGATGGATAATGCATCCATGTTTTACTCCTCAGAATTTGCTAGACATTCCCTTTTATAATCAGCAGCTCTTTGCAGCATGCAGAATTTGAATATCTGACTCCTTGCCAGTATAGGAGTCTCCTGATTATTTGGGTGGTTGGGAAATAAATTTCTCTGGATAATCCGCAGAATGAAAGAAAAACATAAAAATGTAATAGAAATGTAAAATTATTTATATACTAATTGTATTCATATTTTTCTTGTCAGATAGCTCTTTTGTTGTTTGTTGAGACCTCATCAGTACAGCATCTGATACTGAGTGAAGGTTTAACACTTGCACATGAGAGATTCTGAAAGGTGTGAATGGTATTTTCAAAAAATATGCCATGAAATGTTCTCAGCCTTCCTGCAAACAATACAGCTCAGCTATGGCAGGCCCCAAATCCCACTATACAACACAGGGGAAAAGAAATGTCAAGTCCCACAGAAGGCATTGATCCTTCAAATCCTCAAGTCACTGCTACAAGTTGCTCCACTTACTTATTAGTAGTGCAGTATAGGGAAACTCCCAAGGCTTTGCCCTCAATATTATGCTCTTTGTAGCCAAAGAGAATTCTATTAAAGAATTCCTTCCTCCATAAATAGTGTGAGAAGATTTTTGCATTATATGTATCTCTCTTTCTCTCAGGGGTAACTCAAAAAATTTTTTTTTTTTTTTTGGGTGGTGCAGCAAAAGCCTCAGGCTTCCTTGCACCATATGGCTAATTATAATAATAATAATAATAATAATTTGAATCCATGGGAAAAAAATATATTGTACACTTAATTATGTGAAGTTATTATTTCTTTATTTTTTTAATTTCTTATGTGAAGATGGTCCTGAGCCAGACTGTGGCAACCCCAGTCTAATGTGAAGATACTGTACAAAAAATCCAGTCAACATAGCGATGAATATGTTTAGTAATGTTGAGTTATGATTTTTTGTGTTGAGTAATTGGCCGCCTATCTAGTGAGGAGCAGAATATTCACCTCTCCAAATATTTAATACTGATAAAATAATTCTATCTTGTGTTTCACAGTGACAGGGTCAGCAAAAAAAAAAAAAAAAGCAACCAAGCAAGCACCAAACTCATTCTTTTATTAAACACAGTTCATCTTCCTGAATCAACCAGAATTGAAGATGTAATACCAATCTAGATCCATTCCAAATAGGCTAAGTGCACAGGTCAAAATTCAACTTTGCCCCTTAATATTTTAAAGTCTTTTTAGCCTCCATTTTTGCATATTCCATAGCCTTAGCATATGTTGGACATGATGTGCTTCATATTGAGTGAGAAGAAGGATGTTTCATGGTGAGACAGTTAAGACAGACTGATTTGTCATTCTGGACTTTCGTGGTAAGAATGACCACCACCACCAGCTGTGCAGCGAGAGCACATATTTCCTGTTTTTGGCACTACTCTGCATTTGCCCATAACAGAAATTATCTGTAACACATTGTAATTAAATAATACTGTTTAAATCTGTGTCTGACTTGAATTTTATAATATATTAAATGACACTTCCACGGTCCAGTTTTGCCCTGTACCATTGCTATTAAGTTCATTTTACACCCATTAAAGAATTCATCCTTCAGAATCCTCCAGTCAGTAAAGTTCCTTCATGAAATCTCTTTCAAATCTTCATCCACATCTTAAATTATGATACTAGGCTGTAGTAAACAACCAGAATCTTTAAGTTTGATATTATCAATTTGAACTGTTATTGCCTATTCTAAGTTTCCTTGATGTTCCTAACCTTAAGCTAGTGCAACTTAGAACTCGTCTCGTCAATAAGCATATTTTTAATCTCCCAACTATTAGAACAGCAAGACTTAGTGCCTGCTTTAATAATCAATTTAGACTCCCCCCCCCAAAGTTAATGAATGTCGGAAATGCTTGTTAACTTTGGGACCCAATGTAGGAATCTTCACTACATCATTAAAAAGCCTAGTTGATTTAAAACTATTTCTAGCTGGAGTAGGTAAGATATTACCCATCTTATCCCCATCAGTATCAGCACTCAAGAAGGATCCATTGAACTGATTGCTATAATACACAACTTTTTCAAGATAAACCTTGTTTGTCAGTTTTATAATAGTTTCATTTGATTTTTCAAACATAATGAGCCTTTTATCAATTCATGTGTTTAAAATAACCAATTGCTCTCTCTTTCTAAATGAGCTTACTTTTTTCTGAGAAAGTGAAGCCTGAGAAGATAACTGCTTAGTCACATTGACAGGAGATAAACATGATCATGTGTATCTTTTTTTTTTTTTTTTTTTCCTGTGAATAGGATTATCTTATCCCCACTCTGTGTTTTCAGTTCATGGGTTCATCTTTCCAGTTTCTTATTGTCTTCCAATAGCTGAATATTTTGTCACATGAGACATCTAATTCTGTCTAGTTCATTAACCAACCTTACTAAGAATACCCTATTGGTTAGAAATTGCCTCATATATTTAAGAGTTCAGTTCCAACATAGAGTCACACATGTGATGAATTATACTGATGTGATTCAGAACCTTTCAAATGACAAATGTACTAAGTCTTTTGATCCTAACTAGTCCATCCTATTGGAGTCAGAATCATCATAACCCACGTTTCTATTGATCTCATATCACTGTCTCCCAATCTGATAGAGAACCTATCCTTGCTTCTAATAATATTTCAGTTTTAAGTATAGGGCCCCTATTATTTCCCTTTTTATCCTCAACATTAGCAGCACCTTTTGAAATTACTATTTTCAGTTCTCCAACAGAACAGAATCCTGACATAACTCATTTGAGTTGTGATTTGGTAGAAGTTCCTCTACAACTGCCAGTTCATGCTTATCACTTTTCTTTTAACTGTTTCTATCCCTCCCACATTTAAAGAGTTGAATTGTTACTTTGAATTATCCTTTGCCTCAATTCATAATTAACCCTGTCACTTAAATATAGTGTTCATAGTCCAAAACCATGATGACTAAACACTGAGTTTCACCCAGTTCTTCATTGTTACTTAAAGTAAAAAAAGTAAAGTGCAGCCATTATCAACCCACTGCAGGATGGAAGCTTCCTCAACAATTCATGCTGAGGGAAATGGACCATAATCTGCCACACTGGTCCAGTGCGGGTTGGCAGATCGACCGTATTCAGCAGTCAGGGGCTTGAACCCCGGTCTACTCAAAGAGCGTGTGCTACTGCACTCCCGCTCCTGCCCACTCGGCTATGGAGGCCTCATTGTTACTTACCTGTGATTTATTACCACTCAGTATTTTGTCACGATTCATTATTAATACTGTTGGATATACTGATACAATAATTATGTCCTGTTTGCTTTATTTAAAAAGAAACATGGTTTACTGTCATTAAATATAACACTGTGGGGGGGTATGATGACTTTTTTAATCCAACCATTAAATAACTATGGTTTTCTCAATAATATAACATCAAATGGGCCAGGTGAGCAGCACCATATGGTGAAAAAGCAATAATATACTCAGAAAGACAAGATGGCCACTATAATGCTACCATATGAAGAATTTTAAAATCAAATAACTTTCGTATTTTTCACTACAAAACTTAAGTCACAACATTACCTAGTGGGAATCAATCCCTGTTTCCGATGAGCAATCTAAAACTTATATACAAGAAGTAGTTTAGTTAAGAAAGGGAGGAATTACCTCTAGGATGTCTTGTAGAACTCTTTTTGTAGAGCCATTGCAGCTCTGACATCTGTTAAATACAAGAAGTATAGTATTTTTTGAGCTAGTATAGCTTTTCTGATATTTATCTGAACTTTATTCTGCATGCACCATGTAGCTACATATATTATATATGTAAACCATAACTATCATAGATATTAAATGTTTGGAATTTTTCATATTACCCAAACATTTAAAGTCATGAAAGGACAAAGTGGCAGATTTAGTGCAATTTTCTGACCTTGCAAACCATCAAAATTAAACCACTTCCTTTTAGTTTAACCTCACCCAGTATAAAAAACTCCCATTTAATCCCAAAACTTTAGGGATCTTCAGACACTAACAGTATATCCTTATCTCACTAAAATTTTCCCCACAACTGTCACTGTCATTGAATTTTCTTATGATTCAACTAGCCCAACTACAGTCATAGCATATGGGTAGCCATTATGGATCAAGTAATGCAAAGAAGACAGTTTCACACTTTTAATAAATTAACCTGAAGGAGCCCATCTACAACTCCAAAAACTGAAATCACCACACCTTAATGCCTTTGCTGTAACATAAAACTAGTCACATAAAACTAAGTCACATAAAACTACTTCTATGAATCTAAGTTTGAAGAGCACAAAATCATCCAGACATTACATTAAACTCAATAGGCAGTCACTTATATGAAGTTAGAAGAACTAACTTGGCCTTTTAACTATTTTGCAGCCAGCGCAATTCCAACCTGCGTAGGTTAATGCAGTGGTCTTATTTCTTACAGCAGAACAAACTTTGTCTTCTCAGTGAATTTCACAGCATCGCAATACTTTCAACAACAAATAGCATTGCCAAAAGATTAATCTTTTTATTTAAATGATGAGTGACACTGCTGTGATGGCATCCTGTTTTTAATTTAAGGGGAGAAAAATCTCAAAGTCTTCTGATAGAGAATAGAATGCAGCAAAAAGTTTGCAGACAGAAAAGAAAAAAACAGACAAGAGATAGCTGCCTGAAATGAAATGCATTGCTGGTATTGCATCAATTTCAAAGATCTTTTAAGTAAATGGAAGAGTAACATTTTGGCATTGTCAAAATGTTAATTTGTCCCTTAAAAGATTTATTTGAAATTAGTGCAGCACCAGGGCAACTCATTGTTTAGGCAGTGTTTGTTTCTACTGTGAGAAATAAGACCACTGCATTATAGCGCAATAAGACCACTGCACACACACATGAAAGGAGAAGTCACTTCTAACTTCATGTAATTTCAATTAAGACCAAATGTGTTAGCTGTTTTATAATTTTCAAATGCTTTTAAAAAATCTAGGTTTAAATTTTTGTGCTATATAGATCAATAAAAGTACAATAACACAAAAAGCAACAGGTCTGACTTTACAAATGGACTAACTTTTATTACATGTAGTGCATATGATTACATATGATAGTGCATTCAAAAATGATGAAAACAAACATGCACATAATCAAAAATATCTATGTGCATATGTTGTGAGAAAGACCCCTAGCTATTTCAATTAACAAACACAACTTTTACCCTAATAGAAATTTTAACAAAAAAAAATCAGAAAACTTGAGGGAAAATATACATAGGAATTATAGGAAAATAAATGGTATTGAAATAAAACATTGTAAATAGTTGTAAGTAAATGCCAATAACATAAATACAAAATATAAACAGTTTCACTGTTTATATTTTGTAAAATAAATAAATAAATAATAGTCAAGAAACCATTTTATATAATAATTTAAACATAAAATGAACTATATCTAGTTTCCCATAGCAATAGCATCACCCATCCTGTGAGAATAAAATTATACCTGTTTACACAAAGCCAAAAATAAAAATGGTGACACAATGGTAATTATGTGGTGAAGGGAGTCTGTCAGATCCCTTTCATGTATAGTTAGGATAAAACAACATGTTGTTACCATAACTACCTAAGTAAATCTCTATCTGTGATTAATAAGGTAAGAGTTACAGCCATTAATCTCAAACTGGTGATTAAATTACAACAGATATTTTGCTAAGTGGCCTTCAGGTGACACCATTGCCAAGTTAAAAGCCAATAATTGGGATTTAATGACTATGCTTGGTGTACCTGATCTGTGCTGTTGCTTCTGGTATACTGTAATGCCTTTATAGGTATTTTCTGATTTTTGAAAAAGCAAATTTTTTATAAATCCAGCACTTTGAAAAATTTACATAAAGTACATCAAATACCAAAACAGAAAAAGGAAACCTACGTGGTATACTTAACCAATAATATACAATTTGATTAAATTAATGACTGTTGAACCATGAAATTAATATTGCTGAAACTACAGTAATTACCTAAATGACCTATTTAGGTAATTACTACTGTTACTGTGTAGTTTCAGCATTATTAATTTCACATAGTTCAAGAGTGATTAATTTAATTTAATTGCATATTATTGAATAAAAAAAGCAACCAAAACTTCCTTATAATCTAAAAACAAAAAAAAAAAAAAAAAAATATATATATATACTCTTTATTCATATATCAATATCAGTTGTTTAAACAATAAATTCAAGGAACAAGATCCAGAGAGTAGGGTACCAGCTGAACACTTGTGCTTTTTATAAAGCATCTACAATGGCTGTTTCTAATATGTTATATTAGTAAAACTTGATTCAGCCTTTTCTTTTGTGAAGTTGTTCATTTGCAAAAAATTGCGTAGCAAATTATATGCCCTTGTTAAACAGCTTTGCACACGTAACTATTACAACATGGAATAGTATATGATGTGTAAACTCTGTAAACGTATACTTTATTGCCACTTAGCTGGAAAACTTCATATCATCACCGCTACCATTGTTACATGGATTCTCATAACTTTTGGCTAATACTTTATATATTTCTCACTGCTTGCTCTAATCATGACTGACTACTATCATTTAAACCTTTAAAGTAGTTTGTAATTTTGTAATGTGATGCTTTGGAATTCACCAATGTCAAATCCACCAACATTGTGGAAACGTTTTGCAAGCAATTACAATACATTGCACTGCACTGTAATTGTTTGCTGAACCTGCAGTTGAGAATCATGTACAGAAATGTGCCAGAGTGATCATTAGCATGCATTCTAAACTTTAAGTTAAAACTTGTAGTGGATTGTTCAAATTATTGACCATTGAAAAGTTCTGTTCATTGTTTTTGTGAATTCTGTTGTGTAAATAACCATTCCAGTGAAATCATTTTATAAGGAACAACCTCTTCCAGCAAAGGACTTTGTCAAGGTTTCTCAGCAAGTTATGTTTGTCATCTAAAGATATCTATTTTGATAAACAAATCTCTCTAAGTGTTCAGATTGTCCTAAAATTTAATGTCTGTGAATGGAAAGTTTGCTGTTCAAGGAAATCTGGATTTGATTTAATGTGTTGGCAGAAAGAAGTGAGGTCCTTAAACTCTGGTTCCAGATAAAAGACTGCCCTACATTTTAGCCTAGTATTAGAGAAGAATAGAGTACTACTAATTCAAAATCCATCATAAATATTTGAGCAAGTAGAGGGAAGGAGAGGTTTGAGGCTAGTCTCCTAGTTAAAGGAATCACCACAAGACATCAGTGTCTAATGTGTTAAATCTGTAAGATGGAGCATATAATCCTGGGAAAATGGTTAAGAATGATTGCCCTTTCATTAGCAAGTTTAACAAAAGTGTATGGGCTTTTGAGAGTGAGTTTGTAAACGTCTGTGGGCTTTGGATAGTGAGTTTCCTCCTGTGTCTGGCTCTACGCAGTGAGTTCCTTTGGAATTTGAAAAATTGAAAACTTTGTACATAAGTGCCTTTTAAATATTGATTTGTATTCTGACTTGGTTGCTCAATGTTAGAGTGAAATTATTATCAATAGAATAAAAAATTAAAAAAAAAAAAACATTAAAAAGTATCTCATTGTTACTGCTTTCTTTTATGCATTAATATACTCTACTTATATTTATATATCACTAATTCAGTTTTGTTATATTCTCAATCTGAATTCCAGAGGATTTTGATTTTGCAAGTCCAAAATAAAAATGACTGATAGAGGACACACATGAAAAATGTATATATTTGTACATACTGCAGAGAGCCTACACATGATAATAATGTTAATGAGACTTGATTTAGCATCTGGCAGAGGATATTGGAAAAATCATTTAGGTGATAAAGATAAATTATATCCAGAAGACATGCCTTTTACTGTTACATTTTATACTGACTAGTTTTTTTTTTTTTTTTTTTTATTCCATCTTCATTAATTTCTTTCTTTTACTTATTTTCTTTGTAACAGCATATTTTCTTATGTTTTCATATTTAAGTTCTTCCTTCCTTTAGTTTTAACTTCCAGTTAATAATATTAATGTATAGTGCAGTATATTTCTATAAATCTTTTATGATTGGGACTGCCGTAAAAGAAAAATAAATGGTTGAGTTTATCTTACCTTAATTATAATAAAAAAAAAAATAATAAATAAATTACCACTTTTTTTATTTTTCATTTTTATGAGAACATGTGTGACAGTTTCTAATTTATTACATGTAAAGGATATTACTTCTTGTTGAATGTGTGTTATAACTAATGCCAGTTTTAACTAAACAAAAACCTGCATTTTGTTCATACATATTAGGGAATTTGAAGAAATGGCAACTGGAGTTCTTGATGCCTGTTATCGTGAAGCACCCTGTAGGGCATATGATGTATTGTATGAAGAAAGTCCAGACTGGTCCTATAAAACTGCAGTGGATATTGCTGCTGATGCTAAAAACAGAACTTTTCTAGCACACCCTTGCTGTCAAAAATGGTTAACAAGTGTATTCCAAGGCAATATTAGAGTTAGAGATCTTACCTGGGGTGTATTTACATTTCCTTTATGGTTAAAGGTAAAAAAGAATTGCACTGCTTAAAACTTCATGTTATTAAAATACAAGTTAAAAAATATAAAATCCTTTTGATTGTCTCTGGAAACTTGTAGTATATTAGACTTTTTTGCAGGGTGATTTGAAGGGCAATACTTATTTTTAAAAAGGTATGTTGGTGTACTAAAAGACATAAGATTTAATTATGCAGTCTTTATTAGGCAATTTTATACATTTACATTTTCATACATTCAAATTCAGCATAGGCCCCACCGTCATCATCAGTAACTTTTCAATCTGACTGCCACATTTTCCATTTGAATGTTCACAAGAATATGCTGATATGTCCACAGGAACTTTCTCATAATTTCCTCCAGTTTGTCACCATTGGTTTTTTTCTTGCAGATGTTTTCCTATGGCCAAGCAGCAAAGAAAATATCCATCAGAGTCAAATCAGAGCTCCTTGCAGATTTCTCTGTTAGCCCATGTCTGCCAATTAATCTGTTAAGAAAATTAATGTGGCCACTTTTCTACAGGAATACTGAAGTATGGCTGAGTGCTGACCTACATAAAGATCATTTAGTGCATATTTTGGCAAACATGCCTTAAGAAAAAAGATTTTTAAGCATAGTAAAGGATAGTTCTGAATTCATCACAGCTTATAAAATGCATGGGTTGAAAATTATTTAATACATCATCCCATACCAATATGTTGTTATTTTGGGAAGACTGTCTCTACCATTTCCGGTAGATTGCTGTGGTTCCAGTAATTGCTGTTGTATTTGTTTATGAAGTCTTTACCAGGGAAAATGGTGCCTCCGTAGGCAGGAGCAGCAGGGTGCCTCCGTAGCCAGGTGGGAAGGAGCAGCAGTGCGTAGCACACGCTTCTTGATTAGACCGGGGTTCGAGCCCGTCACCACCAAATACGGAGGATGTGGAAAGGTCAAGGGAATGACCACCGCATATCCCGGAGCAATATGGCCTTAGTTGCTAATGCTCCTAAAAAAAACTAAATAACATAACAGGCAGGAGCAGCAGTGCATAGCACTCGCTTCTTGATTAGACAGGGGTTTGAGCCCGTGACCACCAAATACGGAGGATGCGGAAAGGTCAGGGAATGACTGCTGCATATCCCCGGAGCAATATGGCCTTAGTTGCTAATGTTCCAGGGATATGCAGTAGTCATTATAACAAATAACAAACAAACAACAAACCATGAAAAATGGCATCATCTGGCCAAATAATGTTATTAAAAAAGGTTTTCAAGCATGAATTCAACAAACTCCATTCTTCAGTCACAGTTCTGCAAATAAAGCTCTGTAAATTGTACAGTTAATGTTATTAAACTGTAGTTCCCACTTTAGTTCTATTTTCAAAATTTTTTTTTACAGATTGGTAGGTCAGCACAGGTTCCATATCTGCAAACCCTTTGGAAGTACAATAGAGAATTCATGTTTTGACTCATTCTCCATCTTTTTCACAAAAAAAAAAAAAAAAAAAGAAGAAGAAAAAAAGAAAAAGAAAAATTATGGCTTAAGCCTTAATTTTGCAATTTAAAAAAAAAAAAAAAGAGTAATTTCTGTTTATTTGTTAAATTGTCTGCCAGTTTAATCTATTTTGCATGAACTATGTGAGAAGCTAGAATGTGGGTAATGCAGTGCTTGGTAGTGGAATTGCAGTGTTTTAATTGTGGTAGTCATGTCAGTTGGCATATATACTTTTTGTTTTTATGTAAGTTTAAAATTTTATTTCTACTAAGGCTATAACTAAAATTCTACGAACATAACAGTATAGTGTATTACATTACATATAATGTAAACTTGATAGTGTATTATGTACTATTGCCTTATAACTTGTGAATAGGGAAAGGCTATTATTGCATTTAGGTATCTATTAGTTTAGTGTAGTATTCTCAAATTAAATCGAATTTAAACAGAAATCATGCCTCACACTAAGTAGCAAAGCAACAGGCTCAAAATAGCTGGAGTACTGTGGCTTTGGGGAGAACTGAAGGAGTGGTTCTCCTATGAATCAGAGCCTTACAAAATGTGCAATGTTTGCATTCCATTCTGGAATGAGATAGGATGCAGCCAAGGGGGGGATGTCTTTGCATGTTCAGTGCAAAGAGTGTGAGGAAATTAGATGTGAACTCAGCATTCTGATGAGTGTTTATGAGAGCTTGAAGAATAAAGTGGATGCCCTGGAAGAAATTAAAATGGGGGGGGAGAGTGGCCTAAAGCTCTCATCTGCCCATCTAATGCTAAAGTTTAAACTTGCACATCAGGCAAAAAAGTGGCAACTCCCAAGACAGAATACAATGATCCCATGGGAGTTAGTAATTGTTGGTGACTCTATAGTCAAGGAAATGGGAAATATATTGGGCAAAAAGAATAGGTGGAATAGGTCCATTGTATGTCTGCCAAGAGCAAACATAGTGCAGATATCATCTTTTGAGGGCACAAAATATTGTATTAAGAGTAGGTGATCTGAACATTTATTTAACAGTTACAGAGCAATATTGGGAAAAAGTCACAAGTTAAGATTAAATTTTAGTATCTACAATTCTGTCAACATATGATAGGATGGAGTACATGTTGAGAACCTTGTCAATAAGTTCAACCCAGAGAGCATGCAGGGCTGATGGGATAGAATTATCTCAGCATGTATTGTCTCTTCTGTTAACAATCTGTGCTTGTTAACAGAAAAGAGTGCTTTTACAGGGATAGATTGCATTTAAATAATTATTTGCACAATATATATCTCATTTCCATAATTATGTAGTAGATCAACTGAAAACCAATTTGAAAAATGCTAGCTTCAGAGCAGGTGGATACTTGGACCAATAGAATAAACAGAGCCACAAGGTAAAGGTGAAAGTGATTCTTACACTGCTTCTGTTGGAACATGCAGCAGCCTGGAAAGCAAGGTGTTAGGGATTTAAAGCCCCAATGTGGAAACCATCATAGTCTATGATGGTTCCTTGATTATTTGGGAGCAGGGTAGATGCCCTCAACGAAATTAATATGAGGGGCCCATCAAGCTCTCAGCTGCCCAACTCAACGCCAGAGCTCACTCCTGGGCATCAGGCAACACAGCAGCAATCGCCAAGGCAGAATGCACTGGTCCCAAATGAACTAGTTATTGTTGGTGACTCTATTGTCAGGGAGACAAGGAATATATTTGGTAAAAAGGATAGATGAAATAGGACCAGGGTATGTCTGCCAGTGGCAAATGTTGATGACGTTGTGAAGCATATAGCATCTTTTAAGGGCACAAAGGGTGATATTGTTTTATTCGTTGGCACGAATTACACTAAGAGTAGGAGATCTGCAGATTTACTTAACAAGTACAGGTCAATGTTGCAAAAAAGGCGAGTTAGGGTTAAATTTGAAAGTGTCTGCAATTCTGCCCAGACACAATAGGAGGGAGTACATGATGAGAGCCTTGTCAATCAATTCAGCCCTGGAGTGAATGTGCAAGGCTCAAGGGGTAGAATTTTTTTTAAGCGTGGTCTGCTTGTTAACAGGAGAGACTGCTTCTACTGGGACGGATGGGATACACTTAAATAGAAAGGGTGCAAGAATATTTGCTGATGCTATTGAGGCAGTGTTATGTGGGTCGGAAAACTGCTAGCTTGGGGAGATTCACAGACTAAAACATTAAAAGTAGCCGCAGGCAGAGGTGAAGGTGATTCTTGCTGTACTTCTATTAGAATAAGCAGCGGCCTGGAGCGAATAGTGTTGGGAGTTTCAGGGACTGATGGCAGTCATCGTGAAACAGGTAGGTATATGGGATGTGTTAGGGTAACTAAGAATAAGAATAGTTGCATGTATACTTATGCTAGAAGTATAGTAAATAAATTTGATGATTTTGAAGTGTTGGTCAAGACATCAAAGGTGGATATTGTTGGGATATCAGAGACGTGGCATCACACAGATATTAGGAATGCAGAATTTGAATTTTGGGAGTGCAATGTGTACAGAAAGGATAGGAAGGGAGGAGGGGTTATGCAGTTAATTAAGAAAAACATAAAATCAAACGAAGTGCATCCAGTTGATATAGATGGACAATGCACTGTTCAGTCAGTTTGGTGTAACATAAGCACTGACTAAGAATCTGCAGATAAAGGAACCACTAGGTGGCAGTGATCACAGTGTGCTGAAGTGGAATTTACTCAAAGAGGTAACTACCATCAGGGGTAAAGGGAAGGGTTTTTGCTTTCGTGAAGATCACTACGGTGGTCTGAGACAGTATTTAAATTCTATACGTGGGACCAACTGATGATGTTACCATTCAAAATGGGAAGCATTCAAAGAATTTATCTTGGAAGCTACTAAGCTTTACATACCAACATACCAACTTAAACAATTGTTCAAGGCCTAAATGGATGTTAGATGAACTAATGAAACTTGTGGCAGAGAAGAAAAATGTATGGGATACATATAAATTAATGAGTTACATGGAAGCCTATGATAGAAATAAGCTGGTCTGTCACAAAGGAGATTAGGCAGGCAAAGGCAGATTATGAGAAATCCTTGGCAAAGGATGTAAAGAAAAACAACAAAGAGTTCTTTACCTATGTAAACTCTAGAGAAAGGGATGAATCAGATTGGTCCACTGGATATTGATGGTTCAACTGTTGATGATCCTGCTCAGGTGGCTAACAAACTAAATGAGTATTTTGCATCTACATATACCCATGAGGAGTTATTCAGGGAAGGGAATGCCAGAGGTGAGTTAAACTCTGTCAGTGAGCTGGACGATTTTGTAATAACTGAAAGGAAAGTGGAGGAGGAATTGTTGAAGATAAACATAAAAAAGGCACCCGGAGTGGGCAGGATCTATCCAGTTATATTAAACATGGCAGCAAAGGAAGTAAGCAAACCCTTAGCCATAATTATGAGAGCTTCTTTGAACTCAGAGGGGGTACCCATGGACTGGATATATGAAAATGTGACCTCAGTTCTCAAAGATGGATCAAAGGGCAACACAAGTAATTATAGGCCTGTTAGAACAGCAAATTTCTGTTCCAGGAAAATTAATGGAAGCACTGGTTAAAGAAGCACTGCAGGATCATCTAGACAAGACTTCAGTTATAGCTCGGACACAGCATGGTTTTGTTAAGGGAAAGTCTTGCCTGACCAATTTTATTGGATACTATGATGTTGTCACAAAGGAACTGGATGCAAGGAATAACTTTGATGTCATATATTTGGATCTTAGAAAGGCTTTTGATAAGGTTTTCTGTTGCACATGGAAGACTGCTGCAAATATTGGAGCAGTGTGGGATTGGAGGCAAATTGCTGCTATGGATAAAGGGATGGTTGACTGGGAGAAGACATAGAGTGGTAATCAATGGACACTGCTCATCGGGGACTAATTTATTAGTGGGGTCCCTCAAGGTTCAGTATTGGGTTCATTGTTGTTTTCTGTATTTATAAATGATATGGATGATGGTGGTTAAGGACACTAATGACAGGACGCTGCTGCAACAGGATCTAGAAAAGTTGAGCAGATGGTCTGAGAGGTAGCAAACGAAGTTTGACAATTACAAATGTAAAGTACTACATATGGGAAGCAGCAATCCCAGAGTGATGTATCAACTCTGTGGTACTACACTGACAGTGATAGAGAACGAAAAGGACCTGGGGTAATTGTGCAGGCAGATATGGAGTTTTCTGAGCAGTGCAGACGGTCTGCAAGAGTAGCTCATAGTGCTGTTTGTTATTTGTTATTTGGTTTTTAGGAGCATTAGCAACTAAGGCCATATTGTTCCGGAATATGCGGTGGTCATTCCCTGACCTTTCCGCATCCTCCGTATTTGGTGGTGACGGGCTCGAACCCCGGTCTAATCAAAAAGCGTGTGCTATGCACTGCTGCTCCTTCCCACCTGGCTGCGGAGGTGCCAGCTCATAGTGCCTTGTCAATGATATACAGGAATATTTCTAACACGGATAAAGAGGTGATTATTCCCTTGTATAAGGCATTGGTCAGGCCACACCTTGAGTAATACAGGTCTGGAGGCCTCATTTCAAGAAGGATGTAGAGCTGCTGGAACGAGTACAGAGAAGGGCAACGAGATTAGTGAATGGAACAAAGGGTTGCTCTTACAAAGAAAGGCTTAAGTTTTGCAACTTACAGAGTCTGGAGACTAGGCATCGGCGAGGTGATCTGATAGAGGTGTATAAGGCTTTGAATGGCTTGAGCATGTTCAATGCTCAATGGGATTCTTCCTCTTGCTCAGAATAATCACCTGAGTGGGCATAAATTCAAATTGAGGAAGGACGGATGTCGGATAGATGTGCGGAAATTTGCCTTTAGCCAGCGGGCAGTTGGTTTGTGGAATAGACTTCCATCACTTGTTGTTGAAGTTGATAGCCTAAACAAATTTAAGGCTCAGCTGGATAGGTATTTCGAACGAACGGAGGGATGAAATGGGAGTAGTGGTTGTGTTTTTTTTTTTTTTTCCTTTTTGTCTGATGCTGAATAAGCTTGCTTTCTTGCATCATATGCCTCTACTAATGCTAATGCTAACTATGAATTAAAACCATAGCTTAGCATTAGTAGAGGCATATGATGCAAGGAAGCAAGCTTATGAGCATCAGCCAAAAAAAAAACATTTTACACATCCATTCATTTCATTCTTTCCGTCTAAACATTTCACTCCCTCTAAACATTTGTCCAGTTCCTCCTTGAATTTATTTAAGCTTTCCACAATGACAGATGTAAGTTTCTTACAGCAATCAACAACCCACTGGCTAAAGGAAAATTTCTGCACAAGTATTCTTGTGTCAGGCCACACCTTGAGTATGGTATACAGGTCTGGAGGCTCATTTGAAGAAGGATGTAGAGCTGTTGGAACAAGAAGGGCAACAAGATTATTGTCTGGAGACTAGGCGTCTGAGCGGTGATCTGATTGAGGTATATAAAGCCTTGAATGGTTTGAGCATGCTCAATCCTGATGGAATTCTTCTTGCTCAGATTAATCAATTGAGAGGGCATAAATTCAAATTGAGGAAAGACAGATGTAGGATAGATGGTCGGAAATTTGCCTTTAGCCAGCAGGTGGTTGATTGGTGGAAAAGACTTCCATCCTTTGTTGTGGAAGTTGATAGCCTAAATAAATTTAAGGCTGAGTTGGACAGGTACTTGGAACGAATGGAGGGGTGAAATGGGAGCATGTTTTTTTTTTTTTTTTTTTTTTTATTGGCTGATGCTTCATAAGCTTGCTTTCTTGCATCATATTTCTCTACTAATGCTAATGCTAAACAAAAATAAGAGTAGGAGTGGGTTATAGGCCTAATGACTCGAATGAGTACAATGAATAATTGTACAGAGAAATAGTGTTGGTTGGCTAGTAAATCAGTATTGGCTTATAATGGGGGATTTTGACTTCCTAGATATTGACTGGAACTTGTGGGTTGGTCATTTACACACTAGTAAGACTTTTGTTTATTGATTGGATGATTGCTTTCTGCAGCAGCATGTTCGAGAGGCAAACAGAGAGGGTAATACTCTTGAGCTAGTTATCAGCAGTGATCATTCATGTATTAAGAATTTGCAGATAAAGGAGCTACTAGGTGGCAGTGATCACTGTGTACTGCTGTGGGATTTATTTAAAGATATAATTACCATTGGGGTAAAGGAAAGGGTTTTTTGCTATCGTAAAGGTGACTACATAGATCTCAGACAGTTTTTAAATTCTGTACAGTGGGTGCAACTGATGATGTTACCAACAGGAAATTCTAAGTGAGAAGGATTCAAGGAATTAATCGTGGAAGGTACTAAAAGTTTCATACCTATTATGAAATTTTGTTCAAGGTTTAGGCCTAAGTGGTTGTCAAATGAACTAATGAGACTCGTGGCAGAGGAAAAAAATGCATGGGATGCATATAAATTATCAGACGACACAGAAGCCTAAGGCAAATATAAGCTAGTCTGTAATCAAGTCACAAAGGAGGTTAGGCAGGCGAAGGCTGATTACAAGAAATCTTTGGCAAAAGAAAAATCTTTGGCTAAGAAAAACAGCAAGGATTTCTTTATTTATATAAACTCTGAAAGAAAGGGGATGAATCACGTTGGTCTACTTGATATCGATGGTTCGACTGTTGATGATCCTGCTTGGATAGCAAACAAACTGAATGAGTATTTTGAATCTACATTCACACATGAAGAGTTATTAAGGATTGAAAATGCTAGAAGGTTATCAAATTGTAGCAGGGTGCTTAATGATTTTTTAATAACTGACAGCAAAGTGGAGGAGAAATTGTTGCAGCTAAACATAAGAAAGGCACCTGGGGTGGATGAAATCTATCCATTTATATTAAAGGAGGTGGCAAAGGAAGTAAGCAAACTCTTAGCCATAATTATCAGAGCATCCTTGGACTCAAGACTGGAGATGTGCAAATCTATACCAAATTCACAAGGGGAGGGGATCAAAGGGTGATACAGGTAATTACAGACCAGTTAGTTTAACATTTGTTCTGGGTAAAATAATGGAGTCACTGGTTAAAGATGCATTGCAGGATTGTCTAGACAAGGCTGCAGCAGTAATTCAGACAGCATGGGTTTGTTAAGGGAAAGTCTTGTCTGAAAAAATTTGATTGGATATTATGATGTGGTTACAAAGGAACTGGATACAAAAAATAATTTTGACATGATATACTTGGATTTCAGGTAAGTTTTTGACACTGTTGCGCATGGAAGACTACTGTACAAATTGGAGCAAAATGGTATTAAGGGTAAGTTGCCCACATGCCCCTATTAATACTACTACAATGGATAAACGGATGGTTGAGTGGGAGAAGACAGAGGGTAGAAATGAATGGACGCTGCTCTTCATGGAGTAATGTTATTAGTGTAGTCCCACAGGGTTCGGTGTTGGATCCACTGTTATTTTATATATTTATCAATGATATTGATGAAGGTATACCAGGCTTAGTGTCGAAGTTTGCAAATGATACAAAGGTTGGCAGGGTTGTTAATGACAGTAAAGGCAGTGTGCTACTGCAACAGGATCTAGAAAATTTGGGAAGATGGGCTGAGAAGTGGTAACTGAAGTTTAACATTCACAAATGCAAAGTACTGCATATGGGTAGAAGTAACCCCAGAGGACTGTACCAGATGTGTGGTACTACACTTAAGGTGTTAGAAAATGAAAAAGACCTAGGAGTAATTGTGCAGTTAGATGTGAAGTTTTCTGAGCAATGCAGACAGGCTGCCAGGGCAGGTCATGGCATTTTGTCAATGATATACAGGAATTTTGCTAGCAGGAGAAAGGAGTTGATTGTCCCTCTGTATAAGGCAATGGTTAGGCCATGCCTTGAGTACTGCGTACAGGTCTGGAGGCCTCATTTTAGGAAGGATATAGATTTGCTTGAGCATGCACAGAGAAAGGCAACAAGATTGGTGACAGGAATGACAGGAAAGAACTTAAGCCTCTCTTGCCAAGAGAGGCTTAAGTTCTGCTAATTGCAGCGGCTGTGGACTAGGCGAGGTGATCTGATTGAGGTGTATAAGGCCTTGAATGGGTTGAGCATGCTGAATTCTGATGGAATTCTTCCACTTGTTTAGATTACAAACCTAAGGGGGCTTAAGTTCAAATTGAGGAAAGACAGATATAGAATAGATGTGCGGAAATTTGCCTTCAGCCAGCGGGTGGTTAACTGCTGGAACAAACTTCCATTTGTCATTGTAGAAATTGATAAGTTTAATAAATTTAAGGAGGAACTGGACAAACAGTTAGAGAGAATGGGTGTGTGAATTTTTTTTTTTTTTGGCTGATGCTGCATAAGCTCATACGCTTGCTTTCTTGCATCACATGCCCCTATTAATACTACTACTACAAGTAAATACAAGGGCTGTGTTAGGGTAACTAGGAGTAAGAACAAGTACCTGTATACTTTCATGTACACTAAGGCTAAGGAGATAGTAAATAAATTTGATGAATTTGAAGTACTGATTAAGTCATCAAATGTAGAAATTATAGGGATGGCGGAAATTTGATGTCATTCAGCCATGAGAGATGTGGAATTTGAATATGGGGGGTACAATGTGTACAAGCAGGAGAGTAAGGGGATTATTTTCTTAGTTAAGAAGCATAGGAAATGAAAGGCAGTGCATCCAGTCAATATGTGGCCAGTGCAGTGTTTGAGTTAGTTTTATGTAACAAAAGCACTGGGAAAACTGAAATTAGAGTAATAGTTAGAGTTAGTATAAAAAAGTATAAAAAACAACTGTACAGAGAAATAAGTGGACCAGTAAATCAGAATGTCTTTAAATGGGGAATTTTTAACTTTCCAGTTATTAAGGAAACAGTACTCTTGATCTAATTAGCAGCAGTACACTCTATGTGCATTAATAATCTGCACATAAAAGACCCACTAAGTGGTAGTGATCACAGTGCACTGATGTGGCTAAAGGCTGTACTTCTTGGAACTTTCATAAAGCAGACTGGAAAAACTATTCAACTTGTGTCCTACTTGACAACCTATATGTAAAACAAAAACATATTGATGACATAACTGATCATATTACAAGCCATATATTATCTGCAGGAGAAATTTCCATTCCAAAATCTGATCAGCTCAAGCGTGTACACCAAAATCAGTGGTGGAATGAAGAATGCTCGAAAGCGAGAAAAAAACCATGTCTGGAACCAGTTTTCCAAATTTCCAACTACCACCAACCTAATTATGTACAAAAAACTCAGAGCCAAAGCAAGACGAATTAGGAAGACAGAAAATGTGACTCCTGGATTAAATTTGCCTCAACTATTAACAAAAATACCAACACTCAAATCATTTGGAAAAAAATTCAAGCCCTCAGTGAGAAATTTCTACCACTGCAATCTCCGATAATACAATGCAATGGGCAGGACTTATCCTCTCCTACTGACATTGCAAAATCTTTAGCAAAATCTTTTTATAACATTTCTGCTTAATCTTCTTATGTGACCTCCTTTCAATGCACTAAAATTGATGCAGAACATCATAAATTTAATTTCTCAACTAGACTTTCACTTCCATATAAGCAGCTGTTTACTCGCTCTGAGCTGAGAGAATCTTTGAGCAAATCTCTGAACAGTGCAGCAGGACCTGACAACATTCACTACAGTATGCCGAGGCATCTGTATGAAGCTGATCTCTACATACTATTACTCTTTTATAACCGGATCTTCTCAGAAAATACATATCCTCTGCCGTGGCATCATTCCTATATTTGTGATATTCCAAAACCAGGCGGCCCCGGGTGCCAAGCGTTTCCGTGGCCAAGCGATTCTCGTGCGATTGAAAAGCATTTTTCTTAAGCGACTAGGTTCTCTTTTGTTTTTTCCCTTGATTATTAAACTTTTTCATTAAGTAGCCCTTTTTCTTAAAAGCACTAAGAAGAGAGCCCAGAGGAAGGAAAGAACCTTTTTCTTTAATTAAATTAGTCTTACTAATTGTACTAACCTAATACGCTTGGCCACAAGCAACACTGCTCCTGCCTCCCCGTGGCGGGGCCGGTAATCTGGGTGGTAAAAATATACCCCCAGGGCCAAAAGGAGCTAACATGGATACGAGTAATTATCCACCTTTAGAGCCATCAAGCTCAAGGTCAGAAATTCCTGATAATGACCGTGACACCAACCAGCCCAAAAGGTTTAGAAGGGAACCTGAATGCCATGAAGAATTACCAAATTTCTTGGTGATTCATTCCTTATCCTCCCAACCTGTAGGCAAATTGTCACCATTTTTGATTCAAAAATATTTGGAATCAATTACTGGATCACCAAAAATGGTGAAAAGACTACAATCCGGAGATCTCCTCATTGAAACTGCCACCGCTAAACATTCTGAGCGGCTCTTAAACACAACATCATTTTGTGGGCTCACAGTATCAATAACTCCACACAGAACCTTAAATGCATCAAAGGGTGTAATCAGTGAGTGGGACCTAATTACAGTCTCCGAAGAAGAGCAACTTCAAGAACTAAGTAGTCAAAAAGTTACAAATGTGAAACGGATTATGACTAAAAAAGATGGAAACCTCACTCCAACGAGATCCATCATTTTAACATTCAGTACGCCAGACTTACCATCCTCAATTAAAGCTGGCTATTTGAATTGTCGTATAAGACCATTTATCCCGAATCCCGTTCGCTGCTTCAAATGCCAGAAATACGGGCATTCGCAGCAGGCATGTAGAGGTGAGGCTATATGTCCCATCTGCGGTTCTAAAGATCACACTCAAGCGGATTGCTCTGTCAAAACCCCTGTTTGTCCAAATTGCAAAGAAAGCCACCCAGCTTTTTCCAAAACATGTGAGCTATGGATTACAGGAAAGAAAATTCAAAAGTACAAAATAGAAAATAAAGTCACGTTTCCTGAGGCACGTAGACAAGTTATGTCGACCCTGCCTAGTAGTCGTTCCTATGCAGTTCGCACTTGGAACTTCGTTTCTACCGCAGCTCAAACAGATGTATCAGTTCCACCTAACACCTCTCTAGCGAGCTGGCTCAAATCTACGCTTTCAACCTCAAAGAAAGATAATCCTCCAAAAAGAACTACCGAAGCCACAAACACTCCAATCAGCATTCCTACTCATACCCCATTAGTCCCAGTTGGAAAAGAACAATTAAAATCTGAATCAGTCTCTAAAAAAACGGAATCTCCCTCCAAAAGCATGGATGTAAATGAGCTGCTAGACAACTCCATGCAGATGACACCATGGATACTGGACGCCCCACATTCTCAAAAAAGGACCGGAAAAAATGTCCCACGTACAGAAAACAGTCAGATGAATCTCCCTCAGGTAAACCTAAATAATGAACAATATCATACAGTGGAATTGCAGAGGACTAAGCACTCATTCTGATGACGTAAGAGATTTAATAGCTCAATTTAATCCCATAGGTGTATGCTTACAGGAAACATTCTTGTCACCCCAAGTTTTGCCAAAATTTTCAGGTTATACCATTTACAGACGAGATAGGAACTCGGTATCACCTGCACGTGGAGGAGTTGCTATTCTTGTTAACGCTAACGTACCATCCAAGCCGATTCAATTGAGAACTACCCTAGAAGCTGTGGCAGCTCGCCTTGCAGCTGGTACGTCATTTACCATTGTTTCTATTTATATTCCGCCATCTGCACCACTTCTGCTTTCAGAACTTGACAACCTAATTGCACAACTGCCAACTCCAATTTGTCTTTTTGGTGACTTTAATGGACACCATCCAATGTGGGGATCGGCCACAATGGATATAAGAGGCAAATTGATGGAGGAATTCATGCCTAATAATGATCTTAATTTATTTAATTCTGGATCTGCTACCTACATCCACTTACCAACCGGATCTGCTTCCGCAATAGACTTGTCAATTTGTTCGCCATCCATATTTCCAATCATGACATGGTCAGTATTAACCGATCCCTTCAACAGTGATCACTTTCCAATTATTTGCTCGCTACAAACGGGGGTAACTTCAAATCCTGACCAACGATCCACTTGGCAGTTTAAAAAGGCAAACTGGGATGGCTATTCTGCCCAGATACGTTTAGACAGATTTTATGTTCAAAGTCAACATATTGATGATGTCAACACTTACATAACCAATCAAATTATGACTGCAGCTAAGGCTTCCATTCCAAAATCCACACCATATCGAAAACACAGAAATCACTGGTGGAATACAGATTGTTTAATTGCCAAACAGGAAAAAAACCGCACCTGGAATCATTTCCCCAAGTATCCCACCACTAGTAACCTAATTGCTTTTAAAAGACTAAAAGCAAAAGCTAGACAAGTTAGGCGGAAAGTGAAACGGGATTCATGGATTGCTTTTGCCTCCACCATTACCAAAGACATGGACCCACAAGTCATCTGGAAAAGAATACAGGCACTAAATGGCAAATTTGCTCGGCTGCCCTCTCCGATACTTCATTGGAAAGGGAAAGACATTTCTACTCCCGAAAAAGTTGCAAATGCATTTGCAGAATCATTTGCAAAAATATCAGCTTCTGCCACCTATGCCTCCACCTTCCAGAAAATCAAAGCAGGTGCAGAACGGTATAAAATTAACTTCTCCACGCGCCGTTCATTCCCGTACAACCAACCGTTTACGTTAATAGAACTTCAAGAATCATTAAACAGATCTTCCAATAGTGCTGCAGGTCCAGATGGAGTTTATTATATTATGTTAAAGCATTTACTTGGAGAAGACTTGAGAACCCTATTAATTTTTTACAATTGGATCTACTCTGAAAATGCCTATCCGTCTTCATGGCGCCATTCGTTCATTATCGCTTAAACCAGGAAAAAATCCTTCCTGTGTTGAAAACTACAGGCCAATATCTCTTACGAGCTGCATGGGAAAAATTTTCGAAAGAATGGTTCACACTAGACTCACTCACATCCTGGAGTCAGAGAATCTCCTTCCAGATCACCAGTATGGCTTTCGAAAAAATAGATCAACCCTAGATGTGCTCATTAAAGCCGAGTCTCATATCCGAAATGCCTTTATCATGAAACAACATCTGGTCATGGTCAATTTAGATCTTGAAAAGGCATTTGACACTACATGGCGGCATGGTATTATTATGGACCTTTACCATCTGAAGCTTAGGGGTCATTTGCCAGAAATAATTCAGAATTTCCTGCAACTGCGCTCTTTTCAAGTCCGATACAAAAACGTCCTCTCTACATCTCACATCCAGGAAGAGGGAGTCCCGCAGGGATCAATACTCAGTCCAACACTGTTTTCAATCCGAGTTAGTAGCATGACACGAGATATCCCAAAAACTGTTCAAACTTATATGTATGCAGATGATCTTACTTACCATTTCTTGTCAATCTCAAAGTATGAATACCATTGAACGGCAGCTACAACTTGCCATAACCAAAATAGAATCCTGGACTTCACAGAACGGTTACAGACTGTCAGAAAAGAAATGCACTGTCACTCACTTTTGCAAGAAGCGAGCTCTCCATCCTGAACCTGAATTACAGATAAACAATACTCCAATCCCTCTCGTTAATACCGTTAAATTTCTTGGACTACTATTAGACTGCAAACTAAATTTCCAAGCTCACATCACTTATTTGAGAACTTCTTGTTTAAAGTATTTGAATATACTTCGTTCGGTATCATCTATGTCATGGGGAGCTGATCGGTGTACTTTGCTGCATCTTTACAGAAGTTTAATCCGTTCACAGCTAGATTATGGTTGTCCAGTGTATGACTCTGCCAGGAGCACTACTTCAAAACAGCTAAATATGATCCATCACAGTGCTCTGAGGACTGCGCTGGGAGCTTTCAGGACTTCTCCGATCCAAAGTCTATATATTGAAGCGCATGATCCTCCATTACACCTGCGTAGAAAAACACTACTGCTTCACTACGCTGCTAAGATCCAGAGTCTACCATCGCACCCAAGTTGGGAATATCTCTATAATACTCATTGGGATGTCTTCTATGAGAGCAAGCCAAATGAAAATAGACCCGCCTCTCTCAGGATCAAAGAGCTTGTTCAGACTTGGAATGTCGATTTAAATGAAATCTTCCAAGACACAACTACACCTGTTGCTCCTTGGACATACGTGTCTGTCTGTCTCTCAAGATACATACTTCCTCCAGTGGGGGAAAAATATACCTTTCTGCAATATCAGACAGTTACATTCAGCTCATGATATGAACAACCATGCCTGTAAAATCGATACGGATGGTTCAAAAACTGAGAGTATGGTAGGTGCTGCGGCAGTTTTTCCTTTATGTACAATTTCAGCCACTACCGCTTGCTTGCAGTGTCTTCACATCTGAATTATATGCCATTAAGTTAGCGCTTAGTAAGATAATTGAGCTTTCCATCTCATCTGCCATAATTTACACAGATTCTCTTAGTGCTGTCTCTGCCATAAGGAAGAATTCCTCCATTTCTCACCCTACATTGAAACAGATTCATTCCCAGCTATTCGCTTGCAGTGTGTCCAATCAGTCAATCAGTTTTTGCTGGATCCCTGGCCATTCAGGCATTCCAGGAAATGAAAGTGCCGACTTTGCCGCTAAACATCCTCAACCCGCCCTCTCACAACATCCTCAGGTTCCATTCTCTGATTTTAAGGCTGTCATACGCAAAGCCTGCTACAATAAATGGTCACAGACCTGGAAAAGTGACCCTAACAATAAACTTTACCAGATAAAAGAAGATCCAAAGCTGTGGCCGTCTGGCTTCCGAAGGAACAGACGAGAGGAAGTGGTACTGGCAAGACTCAGAATTGGACACACTCACCATACTCATCTCTTTCTGTTATTGGGTGAAAGCCCACCACAGTGCCCATCCTGTCAGACGCAGCTTACAGTCCGTCATTTCCTGGTTGATTGCCCCTTACATTCAACCATCCGGTCAAAGACTTTTCAGTCTCTCTCTAAATTGAATATATCACCTGATTTATCTCGTATCTTAGGAAATGAAGAAAATATTGAAGAACTTTTATTATATATAAAACATATTGGTTTGTACAGAAGTATATAATGTAATCTCTCTAACAATATGCTTTTTGTCAATTAACGATGAAGAGACACAATTTGGCCTTAGTAGCCCTTGTGTCGTTAAACCAAACAACAACAACAACAACAACCAAAACCAGGCAAAGATCCTTCTCTAGTTCAGAATTACAGACCAATATCATTGACAAGCTGTTTGGGCAAAATCTTTGAAAGGATGGTGCATAAGAGGCTCACCTGTATTCTAGACTCCAAAAATCTCCTTTCTGATCACCAATATGGCTTCCATAAAAACAGGTCCACAATAGGTTTACTAGTAAAAATTGAATCCAACATTCGTAATGCCTTCGTCAGGAGACATCTAGTGATGGTCAACCTGGATATTCATAAAGCATTTGACACCACATGGCATCATGGTGTTTAAGATATGCATCAGTTGGGGCTGAGAGGCTATCTCCCTTTAATAATTCAGAACTTTTTTAAAATTGCGTACATTTCAAGTCCGATATAAAAACATACTGTCAACATCTCACATTCAAGAAGAGGGTGTCCCACAGGGTTCCATTTTGAGTCCAACCCTATTTGTAATTAGGGTCAACAATATTTTGGAAGATCTTCCAAAAAGGATTGAAGTAAACATGTATGCTGATGATCTCACCATATCCTGCCAATTGCAAAGTAGGAATACTATCGAAAGACAGCTACAAATTGCTTTAATGAGAATTCAGTGCTGGACCTTACGCAATGGATATCATCTTGCTGAACAGAAAAACACTACCACTCATTTCTACAAACTTTGGTCACTTCATCCTGATCCAGAGCTAAAGATAAATAATGTGCCAGTTCCTCTTGCTCACACTGTCCGTTTTCTTGGCCTGATACTAGACAGGAAACTGAACTTTCAAGCACATGTTGCCTATCTTTGAACCATCTGCTTGAAGAAATTAAACATCCTCCGATGTGTGTCATCCATGTCATGGGGTGCTGATCGTCATACACTCATCCATCTTTATAGAGCTCTCATCAGGCCTTGCCTGGACTATGGCTCTCCAGTATATGATTCTGCAAGGAAAAGTACTTTAGAATGATTAAACACCATCCAGTACAGTGCTTTGAGAGGCACCTCCGTAGCCAGGTGGGCAGGAGCAGCAGTGCGTAGCACACGCGTCTTGATTAGACCAGGGTTCGAAATTACGGGGTCCTTGATTAGATCACGGGCCCGTGATCACCAAATACGGAGGATGCGGAAAGGTCAGGGAGTGACCACCACATATCCCCGGAGCAATATGGCTTTAGTTGCTACTGCTCCTAAAAACCAAACAAACAAACAAACAAACAACAGTGCTTTGAGAGTCGCTCTAGGGTCTTTCAGAACCTCCCCAGTTCAGAGCCTTTACATCGAAGCCCATGAACCTCCCTTACATCTTCGCAAAAAGCATTACTTCTGATGTATGCCGGAAAAATCCGCAGTCTTCCCTCTTACCCTTGTTGGAGATGTCTGTACAATACTGAATACGAGCCATTTTACAACAGTAAACCCAATGAAAACTGACCCGTTCCACTTAGATTTAAGGAACTGGCTCAATCATGGAATATAGAAATCGTTAATATATTTCAGGACATGACACCACCAGATCCAACGTGGACAAATATCTGTGCAATATATGATGACTACTTTCAACAATGGGAAAAGAACACCCTGTCTCCTTCCAGTATCACACAATTACATGCAACTTACACTCTTTCTAATTCAAACGCATGTGAAATCTATACCGAAGGATCAAAAACTGAGACCTAAGTAGGTGCTGCAGCAATCTTACTGTCATTCAACACTTCTGTCTCATTGCCAGTAAAATGCAGTATCTTCGCTTCTGAGCTATATGCTGTAAACTTAGCTCTGGATCACATTATTGAACATCTAATTCCGTCTGCTTTAATATGCACAGACTCACTCAGTGCTGTCTCTGCCATAAATACTAATACCAACTCCTCTCATCCTATAATAAAACATATCCATTCTAAATTACTTGTGTGTAATGAGTCAAACCAAACTGTGACATTCTGCTGGATCCCAGGGCATTCTGGGATAGCAGGAAATGAAAAAGCAGATCTTGCAGCCAAACAACCAGATACTTCTATTTTACAGAATTGTCAAGTTCCATATACCGATTTCAAACCCATCATCCGTAAAGCATGCTAAAATGTGTGGTCAGTAATCTGGAGAGGTTATCCAGGAAACAAACTTTACCGAATAAAACCAGAACCAAAGCTATGGCTCTCCAGCTTTCGGAAAAGCAGACGAGAAGAAACAATTTTAGGAAGGCTAAGGATTGGGCAATGCACTTCACTCACCTGTATCTATTAACTAATGATAGCGCTCCCCAATATACATCATGTCAAGTACAACTGACCATTCGCCATTTGTTAGTGGACTGTCCCCACTTTCAAAACATCCACTTAAACACCTTTAAATCAATTGCTAATACACAGTCATCAATAAATTTATGTGCAGATTCTTGGAGATGATCCTAATAAAGAAGAACTGTTTACTTTCCTAAATCATAATATATCATAAAATATAATTATATTAATGAAGCTGATATTTCATATTCACCATCAGAAAGACACACAATATGGCCCTGGTAGCCTATGGCCAGCCCACCTCTGTCGATAACGAAAAAATATGAAATTGTTTAACGCTTTGAGCGAAATGAAAGACCATGTGATATTGCACGTGCTACAGACCCAAATGAGGCAACACCGAGAATTACAAAGAATGCAGAGAAAATAAAAACAACTTTCATAGCTGGAACAACTCAAAGTGTAATTAAAATCCATTAGATTAAGACACAAAGAAATGGAAGAGATGGAACGGCTGTCATCCGTTTGGATAGAAAATCAAACAAAAAACAAGTTTGCTTACGATAGAAGCAAAAGCATTAGCAATATTTTATTACGTAATAGTCGTAATAAAATACTTACGTATTTTATTACGTAACCAAAATTACCAAAACATTACCAAACACAATAAATAATCGTAATAAAATACGTAAGTATACAATATATACAATAAATAATCGTAATAAAATACGTAAGTATTTTATTATGATTATTTATTGTGTTTGGTAATGTTTTGGTTACAAATGTGTGTTCAATCTTGGGTGGTCGGCACCTAACCCTATTTTTCCCATAGGGCCTGTTGTTCATATTGCACGATTTTGCATTGCACGAGGGTTTCTAGGAACACAACTATCGTGCTATACGAGGACTGACTGAATTAACACTGCATTCACCTTTGTATAGTCAGAAAACTTACACAATCAGTATCATTAATAAATTAAAAACAATAAGGAGCCCAATGCTGACCCATGTGATATCCCGCTCATCACTTAGTCCATGAAGAGCACTGGTCATTTATGAACCATTCCTTTATCCATAGTAGTAAAGGCCCCTAATAACATTCTGGGGAGATCCCTGCAGACTGAATGTGTGCAAATGTACTCTCAATTCACAAAGGGTGCCACGAGTAATTACAGATCTGTTAGTTTAATTACTGTTCCAAGAAAAATGATCGGGTCATTGGTTAAAGAAGCAATACATGATCATCTAAACAAGACTGCAGGTATACTTCAGACACAGCATGGGTTTGTTAAGAGGAAATCATCTAAACAAGAGTGCAGGTATACTTCAGACACAGCAAGGGTTTGTACAGGATCATCTGAACAGTTATACCATTCACATTCAATGGAAATGTGATGCGTCCCTTTTAGTTTCTTTGTTAATGCATGCAAAGAATTCTTTGCTGCTTTTTTTGCATTCTTAGCCAAATACTTTTCATAATCTGCCTTAGATTATGACTAACTAACTGACCACCTGACTAACTTGATTACACACTAGTTTATTATAGGACAGTTTATTGTCTGTATCCCCTAACAAATTATAATCATCCCATGCATTTTTCTTCTCTATTACTAAGCTCATCAGTTCATCGGTGACATCATGATGTTTTATGTTTTTTATGAAACACCTTCAAAGCTAGCCTTTATGATATCATTAGAGATATCATTAATTGTAAACAGTGTATAATAGTTTGCTTTCAGCCAGAAAGCAAACTAGCACCCCATTATAATTAGTGTTTCAATTTTACACTTAATTATCTGATTTATTTAACAAGATTTAATCTTTTCCATATCCTGCATAATTCCTTTATCCTGAATTTTCTTCAATAATTTTAACTTTACATCCTCGTTCAATGTGCACGGTGTGGTTTTCTTTTATCATGACAGTGTGTGTGGTGTTTCAGTTGAAAGTGCTGCACAGAATGCACATGCAATCTGTGCAGCAGCAGCAGCTCACATTGCATGTGCATAAGGAAGTACATGTGTAATTGACGGCTAGGATGTTAAAGCAGACTAGTCGACCTCCAGACATGCCTTTAAGGATTTGTTTTCAAATATTCATTTGGGAATATCTGATAATTCAGTGAGTAAAGGCACAGAGTTAATCTAGAATGGTATCTCCAAAAACTTATAGGGGTATAGCAGCCAGAGAAGGAGGGTTATCTCAGGCAGAGGAATCAGTAATCAGAATTAAGGACATAACTTTGAATTGAAAAAGGATGGTTGCAGGACAAGGAGGATGAAAATTTGCTTTCAGCTAGAGCATAATCTCTTGGAACAAACTCAATCTGATGTATCTTGGAATTGTGCAGGTTCAATAAATTTAAGGGAAAATTAGTCAAATTCCAGGAAGGGATGAACAAAAGAGGTGAGGGTTTTTTTTTTTTTTTTTTTGTAATGATGATTAAGATTGATTCCTTGCCTTATTTAGAATTAGCATTAGCAAGGGCACATGATGCAAGAAAGTAAGCTTATATAGCTTCAGCCAAAAAAAAAAAAAAAACCCACACCTTCTCATTTTACTCATCCATCTACATCAAATGTTTGTCTAGTTCTGCATTGAATCTGTTTAATGTTATCCACTTCTACAAAGACAGATGGAGGTTTGTTCCAGCAACCAACCACCACCTGCTGGCTAAAGGCAAACATGTATCCTACAACTGTCTTTCCTCAATTTGAATTTATGCCCTCTCAGGCGATTATTCTGAGGAAGGGGAAGAATCCCATCAGCATTGAGCATGCTCAAACCATTCAAAGCTTTATACACCTCAATCAATACCTTAACAAACCTGTGCTGTGTCCGAGTTGTAACTCAAGTCTTGTCTAGATGATTCTGAAATGCTTCTTTAACCAGTGCCTCCATTAATTTCCCTGGACACAGTAATTTTCAAAACTTAAGCCTTTCTTTGTAAGAGCAACCCTTTGTTCCATTACTAATTTTGTTACCCTTCTCTGTACTCATTCCAACAGCTCCACATCCTTCTTAAAATGAGGCCTCCAGACCTGTACACAGTGCTCAAGGTGTGGTCTGACCACTGCCTTATACAAGGGTATAATCACCTCCTTATCCCAGCATAACATTGACAAGACACCATGAGCTACTCTTGCATTCCATCTGCACTGCTCAGAAAACTTCATATCTGCTTGCACAATTACCACCAGATCCTTTACATTCTCTACCATTGTCAATGTTGTAACACACAGTTGATACGTTACTCTGGGGTTACTGCTTCCCATAGGCAGTACTTTACATTTGTTAATGTTAAACTTCAGTTGCAACCTCAAGCCCAACTACTCAACTTTTGCAGCAGCGTACTGCCATTAGTGTCATTAACAACCATGCCGACTTTCGTATGGTCTGCAAAGTTGGACATTAAGCCTCAAATACCATTATCAATATCATTAATGAATACAGAAAACAACAATGGACCAAACAGTGAACCCTGAGGGACTCCACTAATAACATTAGTCCATGAAGAGTCCATTGATTACCACTTTCTGTCTTCTCCCACTCAACCATCCCTTTATCCATAGCTGCATTTTGCCTCCAATGCCACATTGTTACAATTTGTGCAGCAGTCTTCTAGGTGTAATATCAAAAGCCTTTCTAAGATCCAAATATATGATATCAAAATTATTCTTTGCATCCAGTTCCTTTGTGACTACACCATAGTATCCAATCAAATTGGTCAGACAAGGCTTTCCCTTAACAAATTTCCCATGCTGTGTCCGAGTTATAACTGAAGTCTTGTCTAGGTGATTCTGAAATGCTTCTTTCACCAGTGCCTCCATTAATTTCCCTGGAACAGAAATTAAAATAACAGGTCTGTAATTATCTGTCTCCCTCTTTGATCCTCCTTTGTGGATTGGGGTCACATTTGCACATTCCCAGCCCATGGGTACCTCCCCTGAATCCAAGGAAGCTGTCATAATTATGGCTAAGGGTTTGCTTACTTCCTTTGCTGCCTCCTTTCACATAACTGGATAGATTCCATCCATTCCAGGTGCCTTTCTTATGTTTATCTTCAACAATTTCTCCTCCACTTTACTCTCAGTTATTACAAGATTATGTAGTTTAATGCTAGAGTTTAATACACCTCTGGCATGCTCCTCTCTGAATAACTTCTCATGTGTGAATGTAGATGCAAAACATTCATTTAGTGTGTTAGCTACCTGAGCAGGATCATCAACAGTTGAACCATCGATATCAAGTGGACCAATCTGATTCATTCCCTTCCATCTAGAGTTTACACAAGTAAAGAACTGTTTGCTGTTTTTCTTTGAATCCTTTGCCAGAGATTTCTCATAATTTGCATTTGCCTGCCTAACCTCCTTTGTGAATTGCTTACAGACCAGCTTATATGTATCATAGACTTGTGTCATCTGTTAATTTATATGTATCCCATGCATTTGTCTTCTCTGCCACACATCTAATTAGTTCATCTAACATCCATTTAGGTCAAAATCTCGAACAATATTTCTTAGGTGGTATGAAAAGCCTAGTAGCTTCGAAGATTAATTCTTTGAATGCTTCCCATTTTGAATTTGTTGTTGGTAATATCATCAGTTGGTTCCACTGTATAGAATTTAAATACTGTCTCAGACCAGCGTAGGCATCTTTACGAAAGCAAAAACCCTTCCCTTTCCCGCTGATGGTGGTTACCTAATGAGACTCGTGACAGAGAAGAAAAATGCATTGGATGCACATAAATTATCAAGCGACTCAGAAGCCTATGGCAGATATAAGCTAGTCTGTAATCAGGTCACAAAGGAGGTAAGGTAGACGAAGGCAGATTACAAGAAATCTTTCGCAAAAGATGTTAAGAAAAACAGCAAGGATTTGCAAGGATTTCTTTACTTATATAAACTCTAAAAGAAAGGGGATGAATCTGATTGGTCCACTTGATATCGATGGTTCGACTGTTGATGACCCTGCTCAGATAGCAAGCAAACAAACTGAATGAGTATTTTGCGTCTACATTCACACATGAGGAGTTATAAAGGTTTGAAAATGGCAAAAGGTTATCAAATTATAGCAGGATGCTTAATGATTTTGTAATAACTGAGAGCAAAGTGGAGGAGAAATTGTTGAAGTTAAACATAAGAAAGGCACCTGGGGTGGATGTGATCTATCCAGTTATATTAAAGGAGGCGGCAGAGCAACTAAGCAAAATCTTAGCCATAATTATGAGAGCATCCTTGGATTCAGTGGAGGTCCCCATGTACTGTAAATGTGCAAATGTGACCCCAGTCCACAAAGGAGGATCAAAAGGGAGACACCGGTAATTACAGACCTGTTAGTTTAATTTCTGTTCCAGGGAAATTAATAGAGGCACTGGTTAGAGAAGTATTTCAGAATCATCTAGACAAGACTTCAGTTATAACTTGGACACAGCATGGGTTTGTTAAGGGAAAGCCTTGTCTGACCAATTTGATTGGATACTATGGTGTAGTCACAAAGGAACTGGATGCAAAGAATAATTTTGATGTCATATATTTGGATCTTAGATAGGCTTCTGGTACTGTTGCACATGGAAGACTATTTTACAAATTGGAGAAGAATGGTATTAAGGGTAAGTTGATACAATGGATAAAAGGATGGTTGAGTGGGAGAAGACAGAGGGTGGTAATTAATGGGTGCTGCTCTTCGTGGATTAATGTTATTAGTGGAATACAACAGGGTTCGGTGTTGGATCCCTATTGTTTTGTATATTTATCAATGATAGTGATGAAGGTATATCAGGCTTAGTGTCGAAGTTTGCAGATGATACAAAGGTTGGCAGGGTTGTTAATGACAGTAATGGCAGTATGCTACTGCAACAGGATCTAGATAATTTGGGCAGATGGGCTAGGAAGTGGCAACTGAAGTTTAACCTTGACAAATGCAAAGTACTGCATACGGGTAGAAGTAACCCCAGAGAAACGTACCAACTGTGTGGTACTACACTTAAGGTGGGAGAAAATGAAAAAGACCTGGAAGTAATTGTGCAGTCAGATATGAAATTTTTTGGGCAATGCAGACAGGCTGCCAGGCAGGTCATAGGGTTTTGTCAATGATATATAGGAATTTTCTAGCAGGGAAAAGCAGGTGATTGCCCCTCTGTATAAGGCAATGGTCAGGCCAATGCCTTGAGTACTGCGTACAGGTCTGGAGGCCTCATTTTAGGAAGGATGTAGATTTGCATGAACGTGTATAGAGCAGGGCAACAAGATTGTTGAGGGGAAATGAAGGGATACTCTTACCAAGAGAGGCTTAAGTTCTGCAAATTGCAGTGGTGAAAGACTAGGTACCTGTGTGGTGATCTGATTGAGGTGTATAAGGCCTTGAATGGAATGAGCACGCTGAATTCTGATGGGATCCTTCCACTTGTTCAGATTACAAACCTAAGGGGACATAAATTCAAATTAAGAAAAGACAGATATAGAATAGATGTGCAGAAATTTGCCTTTAGCCAGCGTGTGGTTAATTGCTGGAACAAACTTCCATCTGTCTTTGTGGAAGTTGATAGGTTAAATAAATTTAAGGAGGAACTGGACAGGCATTTGGAGGAAATGGTGTGATTTTTTTTTTTTTTTTTTTTGGCTGATGCTGCAAAAAAAAAAAAAAAAAAAGCACACCAATCATACTTGAATGATTGGTGTGCTGTGTCTGAAGTATACCTGCAGTCTTGTTTAGATGATCATGTATTGCTTCTTTAACCAATGACCCGATCATTTTTCTTGGAACAGTAATTAAACTAACAGATCTGTAATTACTCGTGGCACCCTTTGACTACCCTTTGTGAATTGAGAGTACATTTGCACACATTCAGTCTGCAGGGATCTCCCCAGAATGTTATTAGGGGCCTTTACTACTATGGATAAAGGAATGGTTCATAAATGACCAGTGCTCTTCATGGACTAAGTGATGAGCGGGATGTCACATGGGTCAGCATTGGGCTCCTTATTGTTTTTAATTTATTAATGATACTGATGTGTAAGTTTTCTGACTATACAAAGGTGAATGCAGTGTTAATTCAGTCAGTCCTCGTATAGCACGATAGTTGTGTTCCTAGAAACCCTCGTGCAATGCAAAATCGTGCAATATGAACAACAGGCCCTATGGGAAAAATAGGGTTAGGTGCCGACCACCCAAGATTGAACACACATTTGTAACCAAAACATTACCAAACACAATAAATAATCGTAATAAAATACTTACGTATTTTATTACGACTATTACGTAATAAAATATTGCTAATGCTTTTGCTTATATTGTAAGCAAACTTGTTTTTTGTTTGATTTTCTATCCAAACGGATGAGAGCCGTTCCATCTCTTCCATTTCTTTGTGTCTTAATCTAATGGATTTTAATTACACTTTGAGTTGTTCCAGCTATGAAAGTTGTTTATTTTCTCTGCATTCTTTGTAATTCTCGGCGTTGCCTCATTTAGGTCTGTAGCACGTGCAATATCACATGGTCTTTCATTTCGCTCAAAGCGTTAAACAATTTCATATTTTTTCGTTATTGACAGAGGCGGGCTGGCCATAAGCCTTACCAGGGAAACCCCGGTGGGCCGGAAGCCGGTGTGATTTTGGCATAAACGCTAGTATGAGGCCACTATAAATTTTCCTGGGTAAGAATTTTTGATCCAGTCCGCCTCTGTTTATCGATATTGCTTTTCTTTTTCTCTCGGAATCTGTAGTGTCTTCACCAGGACACTTCCTTTTCACACCTTTTAAGTATTTTACTCATTTTTAGGGAATTAAGCACAATTACAAAACGAGGAGGCACGCTTGATACACATAAACAAAGCTGCGCGTGTGTAGCAACTGAATAAACAACACCGTAAAGGCAGAGATACACTATTAACACCTCACATTTTACTAAAGCACATTTCTAGGGGTTACTACCATAAAACAATAAAAATTATTTCCAACTGCGTTTCTGCTAGTGAGTGGAATCTGTTATAAACTGGTAGTAAACTCGATCTAATTGCATTTGCGATAATACCGATAGCTGGAATTGTGTGGGTTTTTCCGTTATTATGGTGAAATGTGTTCCCCTTCACTGATATAAAAAACATAAATACATTTTCAGAATCTTCTCTTCATTCCTAACGTGTTGCATTCGGTTGGGGTGATTCTGCATGAGACTGCCATTTCTCGTAAACACAAAGGCGAATCGTGCATAAGTGAATTCGGTTCGTGTTATATAAGATATCGTTCCCCTATTTATAAATCGTGTATGATCGAATTCGTGTAATGCAAACACTTGTTATACGAGGACTGACTGCATAGGAATAGGAATTGAGGTTTAACAGTGATAAATGTGAAGTACCCATTTGGGTAGCAGTAATCCCAGAATAACCTACCATCTGGTAATGTATATACAAAACTTAAGTTAGTGAAGTACGAAAAAAGATCTAGAGGTAATTGTACAGTCTGATATGAAATTGTCTGAACAGTGTAAGTATGCTACTAGAACAGCTCACAGCATTCTCCAAATGGTATATGGAAATTTTGCTAGCAGGGATAAAGAGATTTTTTGAAAAACTATGTTATAGCCTGAAATAAAATTTACCTAGTTTTTTCTAATTTTTAATATGAATATGCAATGGCCTAAACAAGTATTTTTATTATAAGCAATTTTATTTTATCATGTATGTGCGTGTGGGGGGGGGGATTAATTTCCATATTCAAAGATGCACCCCCCCTCTCTCTCTCTCTCTCTCTCTCTCTCTCTCTCTCTCTCTCTCTCTCTCTCTCTCTGTGTGTGTGTGTGTGTGTGTGTGTGTGTGTGTGTAGGGTTGCTAAATGGGAGCAATGAGTACGTATTGGTTTATTGAATAAATTTATATTTATCTCTTGTTTTCTCCACTAAAAACAAAAGATAAATTTCTTTTTTATTTTCATGGAACAAAGTTAATAAATTTTATTATCTGTATTCATGGCACAGGCCAGCTTTTGCTATATCATGACTACATCTTAATATCACACAGCAGCCTTTTAACTGCCAACACGCCAAGGGATCTCTCAATAAAACAGTTAATTTGTATACTCATGGAGCTTAAACAAGAGATAAATTCTGTAGGGCTACTTCATTAGTCCCACACACAGAAACTTTAAAGTTCAAGATTGCAATTAACACCTTTCAGCCACTGAAGCAATTAAGTGATCTTGGCTATTGGTCAAGAACATTCCTCTGATGGAGAAAGCTAACATATCCTGTTGTACACTTTGATCCATATAGGTGCCCACATCAGTAGCATACAATTTTGTTATTGTTCATTAAATGTTTGGAGAAATGAGAGATTTGGCTCTCCTGTATTTTGTCTAGAAAAAGGAAACTTTAAAAAAAAAAAAAAATCAAAATGGAGCAAACATCAGTTACTCTAAAGGACTCAGTTATCCTATGAGAATTCGTTGCATGAATTAAGTGAACCAGTAGATTGGCACTTCGTGCATTTGAACAAAAATAGATATCCATTATTGTTATCTTTGATATCTCCATTAATAATAATAATAATAATAATAATAAAGAAAAAAGCTGTGGGAATGAGAAAGGCCATTTTGAATTCCAGATGTTAACTTCAAATTGAGATATTGGGATACTTAGCTACAGGAAGAGGCTATGAAGACTATGTTTTTGCCAATAATCGCTTCCCAGGTATTTTTGACATGTCACTCACTATATTCCATTCCAGTTCCACGCAAACTGGTATCAAAAAACTCATCGCCTTGATTTGGTGATTGTTGGCTGCTTATAAACAATAAAATTGATATTGTTATTTGGAAATGCTTTCTCAATCCAATACTAGAGACTGTAATTAGCATTAGTAGAGACATACAATGCAAGAAAGCAAGCTTATGCAGCATCAGCCAAAAAAACCTCTCACATTTCACCACTCTATTCATTCCAAATGCCTGTCCAGCTCAGCCTTAAATATATTTAGGCTATCAACTACCCGCTGGCTAAAGGCAAATTTCCACACATCTGTTATAAAACTTTCTTCAATTTGAATCTATGCCCCCCCCTCAGGTTCTTAATCCGGGCAAGAGGAAGAATCCCATCAGCATTCAGCTTGCTCAACCCATTCAAGGCATTATACACCTCAATCAGATCACTTCGCATGTGCCTACTCTCCAGACACTGCAGTTTGCAGAACTTAAGGCTCTCTTGCTAAGAGCACAACTTTGTTCCCCTCACCAATCTTGTCGCCCTTTTTTGCACTTCATTCTAGCAACTCTACATCCCTCCTAAAATGAGGCCTCCAGACCTGTACACAGTACTCTAGGTGTGACCTGACCATTGCCTTGTACAATGAGATAATCACCTCCCTGTCCCTACTAGCAAAATTATTCCTATATATCATTGACAAGACTCCATGACCTACCCTGGCAGCCCATCTGCGCTGCTCAGCAAACTTCATATCTGACTGTACAGTTACCCCAGGTCTTTTTCACTTTCCACTTCCCTGAGTGGAATACCACATAGTTCGTATGTTTGTCTTGAGTTATTGCTACCCACATGCAGTACTTTGCATTTGCCTATGCTAAACTTCAGTTGCCAAGTCTCAGTCCATTTGCCCAACATATCTAGATCCAGTTGGAGTAGCATACTATCTTTACTGTCGTTAACAATGGTGCCAACCTTTGTATTATCTGCAAACTTGAACATTAAGCCTTCATCAGTATCATTGATCAATGCACAAAACAACCATGGGTCCAATATTGTTGTTTTGTGTATCAAAATCCTGGGGAACTCCACTAATAACTCATCCACGAAGAGCAGAATCCATTGATTACCACTCTGTTGTCTTCCACTCAACCATCCCCCATTGTAGCAACCTACCTTTAATGCCATACCACTCCAATTTCTACAGCAGTCTTCCATGGGCAACAGTATCAAAAGCTTTTCTGAAATCCAAGTATATGATATCAAAATTATTTTTGCATCCAGTTCCTTTGTGACCACATCATAGTATTCAATCAAATTGGTCAGACAAGACCTCCCTTTAACAAACCCATGCTGTGTCTTAACTGTTACTGCAGTCTTTTCTAGATGATCCTGCAATGCTTCTTTAACTGGTGACTCAATTATTTTCCCCAAAACAGAAATTAAACTAACAGGTGTATTAAACTAACAAGTAACTTGTGTCACTTGTTAGTTTAACTTTGAACCCCCTTTGTGAATTTTTATATATTTGCACACCTCCAGTCCATGTGGACCCCCCCCTTCCGAGTCCAAGGAAGCTCTCATAATTATGGCTAAGTGTTTCCCTTACTTCCTTTGCTGCCTCCTTTAATGTAACTGGATAGATCCCTTCCACCCCAGGTGCCTTATGTTTAACGTCAAAAATTTCTCCTCCACTTTGCTCTCAGTTATTACAGAATCACTTTTTTTTTTTTTTTCTTTTTTTTTTATGAAAACCCCAAACATGAGAGGTATTAGAATCCATAGTACTTAGTATCGTGCTTGGGTTGGAGGCTGAGAAGATGAAAGAAAATATCTGTCGACATTAGACTTGGACTTCTGAAGACTAATTTTCAGGAAATACGTACGAAGGAAGGTTGTTCCAGAAAATGGCAACTGAATGAATAAATGAAGTAGGTGAAAAATTGGTTCTGTGAGTTCGAAGTTGGACAGTAAATGGATGTGGGCTAGTGGTGGCATGTGTTCGGACTGTGTTGAAAGAGAGAGCGGGAATTATAGGAGGCCAATTCAGAAGAAGAGTGCCCATGGAAGTATCTGTAGAAAAGGTATGCAGCAGAAACAGTACGTCTATGAGACATCAAGTAGAGATGAGTCATTAATTAACCTAATTAATGTAATTAATTAAGTAACTCTCTAGAAACCTGAGAGAGGTTTTGGGGGCACCACTCCAGATGTGGAAACAATATTTCATGCTAGGGCGATTTTGCGATTTCTGCAGAGTGAACAACTGTTTTGGAAAAGTATCGCTGAGAGCGAAAGAGAAAACCAAATTTTTTAGATGCAGAGGAACAAATATTTATAATGTGCTTGTGCCAAGAGAGATTAGAAGTCAGAGTAATCCCCAAAAGAGTTATATCATCTTGCCTAGAAATCAGAGTGTCACCAAAGATAAGCATAGGAGCAGAAGAATCCCTTTTGCGAGATATAAGACAAGACTGAGTTTTAGAAGGATTGAAACCAACTAATTTGTCTTTGCCCCACTGGAGAATTACCTGAAGATTGGCATTTAAGGAATTGGTAGCAGATTTTTGAGAAGTTGAAGCTGATTGAGCAGGGTAAGTTTTTTCAAACTGGAAAGTGGAATGCAATGTGCTATCATCGGCAAAACTATGGATAGGATTTCCAGTCAATGGAAGGTCATTAATATACAAGAGGAAAAGAGTGGGGGAAAGAACTGAACCTTACGGTACACCAGCATTAGTGGAGAAGTTAGAATACAGAGAGCTATCTACTGTTACCCTCAGTTAGCAATCAGAGAGAAAACTGGATAACCAATTACAAAAAAAAGCAGTTGGCAAACCATAAGATGTAAGCTTGTTTAGAAGACCTTTATGCCAAACACAATTGAAAGCCTTTGAGATCTCAAGAGCAACTGCTTATGTTTCACCAAACTTTGCCATTGAATTTGTCCATAAATGGGTAACATAAGCCAGAATATCACCAGTGTTCGGCACTGACAGAATCTATACTGGCAATCGACTGAAGGTTTCTAGGTAGTTTAAGAGTTGGCGGTTAATTGATTTCTCCATAACTTTAGAAAGAGTAGAAGTAATTGCAATGGGACAATAATTGGATGGGAGGGATTTGTCACCCTTTTTAGGAACTGGCTGGATATGAGCAAATTTCCAAGCAGAAGGAAAAAGACCTTTGGAATAAGAAAGTGAAAAAAGGTGGCAAAGAAGAGGAGTAAGTTCAGGAGCACAGGTGGAGCACACTTTGAGAACAAGTGGAGAAATAGCATCGGGACCTGGAGCTTTCTGAGCATCAAGTTTTGTCAAAATCCTTCTGACATCCTTTTTATGGGAGACCACAGGAGGCATTTAATGTAGCATGTTGGGAATGGTGGGATGTGTTTTACCAAGATCATTAATACATGAGTTGGGGAAAAAAATGGAATGCTAGTAGGTCAGCTTTATCCTTGACTGAAGTGACAACGGGACATTTGGTTTTCACAGAGATGGGAGCAGACATGGGCAAAAGTTGTGGCCAATGGCTTTGGAAAGAGACCAGAATGCTTGGCTACCATTAGGGCAAGAATCAAGTTTTCTACTCTTAGCCTGTTCAAAATCTAATTTGGACTGATTAATAACCGCGAAACAATTGTTGTGGGCTTTGTTGCAGGATATACAATATTCTTATATGAATAGCCTTAGCACATTTATTGAAAACCAAGGTTTAGATAAAGGACGAGATTTTAAGTGGAGTGTGGAATAAAGGATTCCATTCCTACAAGAATAATTTCAATGACACGATCCGAGCAAACCTTGACATCAGAAGTTTTGAAACAGTAATCTAACCAAGGAAAAGAAGAAAAGAAATCTCACAGGTCATCCCATTTTGCCTCCTTTTAATGACAGACAACATGAGGTTGGGAATAGCTATGAGATAAAGGCTCCATTGGAGAAGAGACAATCACCAAGTTGTGATCTGTGCCTAAATGACCGCTCACTTTGACCGTGTACTTAGAAGGGTTGTTTGTGAGGAAAAGGTCACGCGTGTTGGCTGTATGGTTAGGATTGTCCGGTATTCTTGTAATTAAATGAACAATCTGTGCGAGGTCATTAGTAATTGCAAAATCCTCAGCATCTCGACCAGTTGGGTCAGTGTAACTAGAAAACAGAAGCCAGCTGGAGTTGTGCACATTAAAATCACCAAGGAAAATTACCTCAAGTTTCGTCAAAATCCTTCTGACATCCTTTTGATGGGAGACCACAGGAGAGACCATCTCATTGTTGGGAAAGTTGGACTGGAGAAAGTTAAGTTGCAAAGAGAGGAAGTCAAAGAGCTCTAAATGATTAGTGGAGTTGGGGGAACGGTAGAGACGATGGATGAATTTGACAGAATGAGGTAGAGAGATTTTAAGCCAGAGGAGATTCCAAATTACCAAGTCTTTGACAAGGAATATCAGAACAGACATAAGCACAAGTAGCACCTTTGAGGCAAAAAGAATCGTACAGCGAATTAATTTGGGTAACTGAAATTAGCAGTAGTTGAATCAATCGATAACTGAGATTTTTTCAGAAAAAGTACATGGGGGTTGGGCAGACTTCAAGTGGAAATGGACATTGTTGAGAAATGTTTTGTGAAATGAACTAGGAAGTGTTTGGGAGGTTTAGATCTTTTCGCAGATATGCTTACTCTGTTAGTTTGACAATTTATGGTGTATTCAATAGTAAGAAAAAGGAGGGGGGGGACATGCTGTATGAAGTAATGAGAACTTTGGATATGCCGTACACATAGTAAAAATGTACACAGAACTTTGACATAACCTGGCCTTGACAATGCCCCCCCTCCCTTGCATACATACTACTCAGACTCCCTCCAGTCACTATCTAGCAGAGTAGAGGTAGCAAGATTTTACACTAGCTGATCCGGAAGCCTCCTAGAGAGTTACCAATAGGTTCGGTCCGGTGTACTAACTAGCAGCCTGCAAACACCATTTTAGAGCTGTACCCTTGAAATGTAAGGAAGATTGGATCTCGCCATGATGTCCATCATAACCTCAATGAAGGGAAGGGTTGACTGGAACTTAGCTCTGGAGACTAAACATGGGTTCCACCACTTCAAGCCTCCAATAAGCAAAGTGGTGGTATTGCACTGGTTGATGAGAGTCATCTACCACCTAGTATTGCCTGGTAACACAGAGGAGTGGTATATTGATATATTCTGTGTGGGTGGCACACAGAATATACCCCTGCTTACGTTGTTTCACACCTGGGTAGTCACCCACAGTGTGCTTGTATCTGGAAGTTATACCCAGGATTACTAACAGTCCCACCATCGTGAAGGTGCAAGCAGAAGATTTGGCTGGCACAGACCATCCGGACTTCACTAAAATTGGGTCCATTTGACTTTAGTGTCACCTGAATATCAGCATTTTAGACTCCCAGATAGCAAGTACAGCTTGTCTGGCATATCTGAGAGAATGTCTGCGGCAACCTCAAGGACTTAGCTCCCTGTTAGAGTTTGATAAACTTCTGGCATTCCTCTCCTTGCTGCAATTTTCAACTTCAACATTACTAATCCCCCCTTCCCCCTCTCCTCCCAGTTTGGTACTGATAATGACATGATGGAAAAATTTCAGTCTCTGTTGATCTAAATGGACTTCTTTTGCAAGATATTAATTTTGATTTTTACAATGACAGTTTTAAGCATCAAAAGGTACATTAGTCAAATACATTTTGGACGAGATTTTGGATTCTACTGTATTTAATTGTTCACTTGGTACAATTTACAATAGGATAACAAATAATTGTTTTAGTATATTGATATATTCTGCATTAAAGATTATTTTATTAGCAACAGTATATCTCTAAAATCGATCTGTGGATGTGGATACATGATATAAATGAAATTCGTATACTTTTTATCATCACCCACCGAAGTACTACTAATACAATTTGGACAGCAGAATAAATTTTCAATCTGTCAATATTTTGGTTGTGATATATTGCTAATATTGATGTATTATTTTATTTATTTATTTATTTTATTTTTATTATTTTTTTTTTTTTTTGCCATCCCCACTTTCCAATCGCTGCAGAATCAGCATTGGTTGGTGTATTCAGCTTGGCAAAATTTAACCTGTGTAGTCTCTTTTGGGAGGCATCAACTGCAAAGTGATTACCAAGATAGCAAAGATATGATTTTATTACTTGTTCTTGAGAACTAATAATAAATCCTGACCGCAAGTTTGTAGACCATATTTGTCAAAATTTCAGAATGTCTTAATATTTATTTAATGCCACTTACACCAGGAAATTTTCAACAAAAGTGACCATTTGAGCAGTTTCCATTAATATTCTGCCTATATCACAGTCTATACCAAGTTCATGCTTGCTGTCATAATTAACTCATATTAATGAGTTCATTGTAGTAGCAGACACGAACTTAAAGTTTATGATTGTTAGGCCTGCTGTAAGATTCATTTTCAGTTGTTTGAAATGAACTATCTGTTTGCATGTGTTGACATAGTTGGTCCAATTTCTCCCTTCATGAGGGTGTGGGGAAGGAAGTAATTACTGTATGACGTCATAGCTGTTGACAGCAATTGTTCTGTTGTTTTTTTTTTTTTATGTAAACCCCAAACACAAGAGGTATTAGAACCTATAGTACTTAGTACCGTGCTTGGGTCGGAGGCTGAGAAGACGAAAGAAGATATTTGTTGACATTGGACTTGAACTTCTATAGACTGTAATTTTCAGGAAATACGTATGAAAGAAGGTTGTTCCAGAAAATGGCAGTTGAATGAATAAACAAGGAAGATGAAAAGTTGGTTCTGTGAGTTTGAAGTTGGACAGTAAATGGAAGTTGGACAGTAAATGGATGTTGGCTGGTGGCGGCACATGTTCGGACTGTTTTGAAAGAGAGAGAGCGGGAATTATAGAAGCCAATTCAGAAGAACAGTGCCCGTGGAAGTATCTGTAGAAGAGGCATGCAGCAGAAACAGTACGTCTATGAGACAGCGAGTGGAGAGACTCTGTCAGAGATGAATCATTAATTAACCTAACTGCCCTCTTCTGAATGGAATCAAGAAGCCTGAGAGAGGTTTTGGGGGCACCACCCCAGATGTGGGAACAATATTCCATGGCAGGGCGGATTTGCGATTTATACAGATTGAGCAGCTGTTTGGAAGAAAAGTAACGCTGAGAGCGAAAGAGAAAACCAAGTTTTTTAGATGCAGAGGAAGCAATATTTGAAATGTGCTGTGCCAAGAGAGATTAGAAGTCAGGGTAATCCCCAAAAGAGATATATCATTTTGCCTAGAAATCGGGGTGTCACTAAAGGTAAGCGTAGGAGCAGAAGAATCATTTTTTGCTAGATATAAGACAAGACTGAGTTTTAGAAGGGTTGAAATCAACCAACTTGTCTTTGCCGTACTGGAGAATTACCTGAAGATTGGCATTTAAGGAATTGGTAGCAGATTTTCGAGAAGTTGAAGCTGATTGAACAGGGCAAGGTTTCTCAAAATGGAAAGTGGAATGCAATATGCTATCATCGGCAAAACTATGGATAGGATTTCCAGTCAATGGAAGAAGGTCATTAATATACAAGAGGAAAAGTGTGGGGGAAAGAACTGAACCTTGGGGGACACCGGCATTAGTGGAAAAGTTAGAAGACAGAGAACCATCTACCATCACCCTAGGCGCCTCCGTAGCCAGGTGGGAAGGAGCAGCAGTGCGTAGCACACGCTTCTTGATTAGACCGGGGTTCGAGCCTGTCACTACCAAATATGGAGGATGCGGAAAGGTCAGTGAATGACCACCGCATATCCCGGAGCAATATGGCCATAGTTGCTAATGCTCCTAAAAAAAAAACAAACAAACCATCACCCTCAGTGAGTGATCAGAGAGAAAACTGGATAACCAATTACTAAAAACAGTTGGCAAACCATAAGATGGAAGCTTGTTTAGAAGACCTTTATGCCAAACACGATCAAAAGCCTTTGAGGTGTCAAGAGTAACTACTTGTGTTTCACTGAACCTTTCCATTGAATTAGTCCATAAATGAGTAACATAAGCCAGAACATCACTAGTAGATCGACGCTGACGGAATCCATACTGGCAATCGTTGATCAGACGGAAGGTTTCTAGGTAGCTTAAGAGGTGGCAATTAATTGATTTCTCCATTACTTTAGAAAGAGTAGAAGTAATTGCAATGGGACGATAATTGGATGGGAGGGATTTGTCACCCTTTTTAGGAACTGGCTGGATATGAGCAAATTTCTAAGCAGAAGAAAAAACACCTTTGGAATAAGAAAGTGAAAAAAGGCGGCAAAGAACTGGAGTAAGTTCAGGAGCACAGGTTTTGAGAACAAGTGGAGAAATACCATCGGGACCTGGAGCTTTCTTAGCATCAAGATTCATCAAAATCCTTCTGACATCCTTTTGACGGAAGACCACAGGATGCATTGAATGGAGCGTGTTGGGAATGGTGGGAGGTGTTTTACCAAGATCATTAATATATGAGTTGGAAGTAAAATGGGATGCTAGCAGGTCAGCTTTATCCTTGGCTGAAGTGACAACAGAACCAGCAGGAAACAAGTGGTAGGACCACTTGTTTCCTGATTTATCTTTATGTCTATTGGGTGTGGGGGTTGCAATAGCCAAAATACATACTGGACTTTTTTTTTTATGATGGTTACTTATAATTCTTACTTACCTATGTTGTAGTGAGTTAATTTCATTTAAATAGGGAACACAAATAAACTTGTCTCTCTTTTTGATCTCCGTTTGTAAAGTAACAACATAAAGTAACAAAGCTTAGTTATAGAATAAAATGTATTGACATTCAATATTGTAATTCTTTTCAGCAAAATGTAATTGTTATAAGCTTCTTTCAATAAACAAATGATATGACATTTTAATACTAAACAGAGTTGGGTGTCAGCTCTCTTAATTGAAACCGTGTTATAGTGAAACCTGTGCTGTTTGATGCCATGCTAAGCGAGGTATTGCTGTGTATGTATATATATATATATATATATATATATAGTTTGATTATTTAAACTACTTCAAATTTTCTGGTATTTATTTTCTATATTGGTATTAAGGTGTAAACGCAACAAGAGAATCAGTTAGAATGTGTAGTCTAACCTATTCCTGGGGGTCTGTAATGGTATTAAAAATATAATTAATACTTAATGAAGTTAAAGTTATAATTATTTTAACAATCTTTAAATGGCATTAATTAATCATCAAATCAATATCAACTAACATTCCTTTACCTGGTCATCTACCCGCTACTTCATCGGGGGCTTTGAGCGGATCGATAGCCAGATTAAAGCAATGTCTCATAATTACCCATTTCTGTTAACTCCTTATCGGTTTTGCCATTGTATTGAGACTATTTTTGCTCTTATAAATTATTTAATTAATTGAATATAGATAGATATAATTTAATTTGTCTTTCAGATTAACTTTAATTTTTAGAAAAATTTTTAATCTTAGCATCATAATCAGCAAACTGGTGGAGGATAAACAAAGCCCAACGGGTAATTATCGGAATAAGGGAGAAGAGTTATACTCACGGTATCTGTCCGGTGGTGGTCTGTCGGAAAAAGAGGGGTTAGTCCTGCTCTCTGTTTGTTATATAACAGGATTGGTTTTGAGTGCGCAGCCACGCCTATTGTTAATTGATATTGTTGTAGGGTGATGTATTAACAATAAGCACGGCTGCACACTCAAAACCAATCTTGTTATATAACAAACAGAGAGCGGGACTAACCCCTCTTTTTCCGACCGACCACCACCGGACAGATACCGTAAGTATAACTCTTCTCCCTTATTCCGATAATTACACGTTGGGCTTTGTTTCTCCTCCACCAGTTTTCTGATTACAGTGCTAAGATTAAAAGTTTTTCTAAAAATTAAAGTTAATCTGAAAGACAAATTAAATTATATCTATTTATATTCAATTAATTAAATAATTTATAAGAGCAAAAATAGTCTCAATACAATGGCAAAACTGATAAGGAGTTAACAGAAATGGGTAATTATGAGACATTCCTTTAATCTGGCTATCGATCCGCTCAAAGCCCCCGATGAAGTAGCAGGTAGATGACCAGGTAAAGGAATGCCAGTTGATATTGATTTGATGATTAATTAATGCCATTTACAGATTGTTAAAATAATTATAACTTTAACTTCGTTAATAGTAATTATATTTTTAATACCATTACAGACCCCCAGGAATAGGTTAGACTACACATTCTAACTGATTCTCCTGTTGCGTTTACACCTTAATACCTATATAGAAAATAAATACCAGAAAATTTGAAGTAGTTTAAATAATCAAACTATAATATATTAAGCATGTGTAATGTCCAATTGCCACATGACAATAGCATTAACATTGCAAGTGATAAATTAAAAATAATCATTTGGACATTTATAATAATAATTTAAAAACACAATATATATATATATATAAAAAGATAGGAGGCACCGCCATAGCCAGGTGGGCAGGCGCAACAGTGTGCAGCACATGCTTCTTGATTAGATCGGGGTTCAAGTCCCTGACCACCAAATATGGAGGATGCAGAAACGTCAGGGAATGACCACCGCATATTCGTGGAGCAATATGGCCTTAGTTGCTAATGCTCCTAAAAAAAATAATAAATAAATAAATAAGATAGGATAGGAGGTTATGCTTTTAGTGTGGAGAGAGAACAGCAGGTAGTGTAATCAACATGGAAGGGCAGTCATAAAATAACACAATTCAAACCTGGAACACAGAAAGTCAAAAATATTATATTATAAGTACTTAGAGCTGTACTTCAGATGATTTCAACATCGTTAACGAGGGCCAGCCATCAAAATGCAGCAAAAAGTAAGGCCTCTGTTTTCAACATGAATTCCTTCATATATTCCTCTTATTACAGCTCTCGTACCTATCACTTCGATTCTATATATATATCTTTGTTTTTTTTTTTTTTGTCCTCACTTTTTTCCCATTATATATGGGGGTCAGCATTTTTATTGTTTTGGCATGCAATTTTTTTCAACCGGATGCTCTTCCTGATGCCAACCCTTACCCTTTATCCGGGCTGAGGGTATGCGGTAGTCATTCCCTGACCTTCCGCATCCTCCATATTTGGTGGTCACGGGCTCGAACCCCGGTCTAATCAAGAAGCATATGCTACACCGCTCCTGCCCACCTGGCTACAGAGGTGCCTCATATATATATATATATTTGTATTGTATCTCTGATACACAGTTTTTCACATACTTTATTTTCAGGCAAGGTATGTGAAAAACTGAATATCTACAGTAATTATTCTAGGATAAACCTTGTTATTTATAAAAATTTAATCCTAATTGAATAATATATTACACAAGAGCATACAGTAACTCAGTGGACCACATTTAGAAACCATTGCATTAGTTGGTTCTTCCTCTGTGAAGTATGGAGTTTGCTTTTGTCAGTGTCTATTGTGAAATTTGTGTTTGCCAAAAACTGCTTTATTTTTTATATTCCTATTCAGGGACATGATCACGCTAGCATTATATCCCAAACTGTAGTATAATGAGGCACAGTATATCAAGGTTGCATTGTGTTTAATAGGGATGTTATTTATCATAAAATTTGTCTCCCACATTTTCTAGTTGTCACCAGAAAAGAATTTTAAAAATAATTTTTTAATTCATTGAGGAATAAAAATATATGGATTATCCAGTAATTTTTCGTTTATTTGTATGCGTTTCACTGGTTTATTTATTATGTTTTTTAATAGCTGGGGATAGTTTATCAAAATTTATCACTGGGACAGTTTGGGTAGTTGGTCAGAATTCAACTCTGGTACAGTGTGGTATCAGTCGTGGAAAGTGTAGCTGACTATTTAAGTCTGATAATGATAAAAAGGGTATGTTCTATGGATCAGAACAACAAAAAAATAAACTTTTTTTTTTGTTTATGTAACATTTTTTTTAAATTTTTTACCCTTCTAACCCACGTTAGGAGTATAAAATGGTCTGTAAATGCTTCATTCCCAACAGCTATTTGAAAATTTCAGTAATGTTCATCTGCATCAAATGTTCATAATGTGCTTCATCTATGGTCTACCATAGATGAAGGGTAAGCACTACTGGTCACATCAGTCAGTTGTGTGAAATGTTCATGGTTTCAGTAGTCTGTGTTGAGGATACCACTCCACATGGAACCATACACCTGCAGTACCATGGTCTTTAAGAATTAGATACTTATTTTCATGAGTTCGGAAGGTGTTGTTGCCTCTTAACTGCAGACATACAAATCATCTATGACATTGAAAGAACAGAACTTACTGTATGCAGTATAAACTGGAAGTGAATACCTGCTTAACGTGGATGGTATCACATGCTAATAATGCTCAAGGTTAAGTGGTTAAGTCACTGTCACTGTAAACATGATGTGTTTTGCTGTTGAAGAGGATAGGTGGTAATGATGGCAGTTAGTCTGATAATGATAAAAAGCAATTAGTCATTCATATTAGCATAATGCTGTTAGTTGCTATTACTGGTTTACATCTTGCCACACACTGCACATTTAAAATTCTTGTAATTTTCTAACCATTCCTTGTATATAAAGTGTCCTTAAAATAAGTGCCATTCATAAATTGCAGGGTGTGTTCTACGGACAATAAAAAAAGTTTTGTTTTTTTTTTGCTTACATAACATTTTTCATTCCAGGAAAAAAATGTAATGTAAGTTGAATAGAATGATGATATTATTATTTTGTTACTATTATTATTACTTTATAACTAAGTTAACCTTTTCACCAGTGAAGTTCACAGATGTATGACTCCCTGTGGTCAGTTTTCTTAGGAGTAAGTTCTGTGGGGTTATTTTCTTCATGAAAATTTGAATTTTTTCCAAAATTTAAAACTTTGTACATAAATGCTTTTAAATATTAATTTATTCATATTTTGACTTGATCTCTAGCATTAGAATAAATTATTATCAGAAATCAAACCAAAAATTAAGGAAAAAGATGTAAAAAAATTTAAAAAAAAATTGTAAAATGATAAACTCATTATTACATTTTTTATGCAATAATATCCTCAGTATATATTTTTGTATCACTTAATTTGATTTCTTCACCTCCTAGATTGCAGTTTCACAGAATTTCTTCAGTTTCAGCTTTTGAAAGTCAAAATTGGGCAAAATGTCTTACAAGTGTGGTGTGGATTGGAGGTGTGCAGGTTTTGCAGTAACATCTTTGCAAGAATGGAAAGGAATGTCTGATTGGCGGCTGTGGCATAGCAGCAGGGGAACTTTATGCAGATATTGGTTTTGGTATCATATATTTGGATTTTGGTGGACCTTTTGTATTGTTCTGCATGAACAACTTGCTGTGCAGGTTGGAGCAGTGTGGCATTGATTGGAGGTGCGTTGCCACTGTAGATGCGGAGAGCAGTTGGGTGGTTGTTTATTGTATTTATTGATGGCATTGATGAAGGCATATCATGCTTATTGTCTGGATGGTGGAGCAGCTAGTGACAGGGAATGGGGGGTATTGCTGCAGTGAGACCTGGATGGGGTGGGTAGATGGGCTGATAAGTGGCAGTTGAGGTTTTAACATAGGTAAATATTAAACCTTAATTATCATGGGATTATTCGTGGCCCATATGCAACAGTAAATCCCAGAATGTTATTCTGGGATTGCTACATTAAATTATTAGTCTGCATATCCCCCTAAACTAACAGCTTTTCCACCCATCTAACACTGCCTCGGTAACATCAGCAAATATTCTTGCACTCCTGTTTAAATGTACCTTAAATGTACATGCTGAGAAAAATTGTGTGCGGCCATGAGCCTTTCACATTTTCTCTTGGATCAAATTGATTGATTTGACAAGACCTTATCACTCCCACTTCTGTGTAGTAGCAAACTTCCAGACACTTTCAAAAATTAGCCAAGCTCATGGCTTTTTCTCAGCCTTATACTTAAGTAAAGTCTCAGAATGCCTATGCCTATAATATCAATATGTTTTTACAAGATTGTCTTCTTTTTAAACCTTAGTATGTTGGTTCTATTCCACTTTTTTTGGTGCAATAATAGTAGTAGTAGTAGTAGTAATGGAGGCATGTGATGCAAGAAAGCAAATGTATGAGCTTACGCAACATTAGCCCCAAAAAAAAAAAAAAAAAAAAAAATTTCACACATTAATTCCCTCTAAAAGTTTGTCTAGTTCCTCCTTGAATTTATTTAAGCTATAAACTTCCACAACAACAGATGTAAGTTTGTTCCAGCAATTAACCCCCACTGGCCAAAGGCAAAGAACCAATAGAACCAACATAGTTTGGTTCTGTTCCACCTATCCTCATTGCATAAAATACAGTCAGACCTCTCTTTAATGAACTTCCATATAGGGAATATTTCTATGTAGTGAACCTTTTTGATTTCCTCTTGGTCATTACATTGAAAATAGTTTCCGCATAATGAAGAAAATTTCCATATAGCAAACTGATTTCGAGAGACCTGGGTATGCAATATTCACACCTTTGGCCTTTAGGCAATAAAGCTGATGCTGTAAAAAGCACAAATTAAGAGCTAAAACATTGTACAATTTAATAATGCCTGTAAAACCCTGCAGGAGGAAATTGGCTAACCACGGCGTGGGATAGAAAAATATGGAAGTGTGGGAGAGGCTTTTGCCCAACAATGGGTCAGCAATAGCTAAAAAGAAGCAAAACCTATACAACTTATACACTGCTATGCCAAGAAGTCCCGCTGGTCAACCTATTTTCTACCGTAAGCATCCTATTAGAGAATTAGGAGAGAGTGATTTTCCTTTACCTCGGAAATTCATCAGTTGTTTCAAAGAAATGAGTCATCGATACTTTCACTAAATTTACATGGTAGCTACAAGTGTTCCCTAATTTCAGCTTTGTTTTAACTGCTGTGCAAGTAATCTTACAGTGTCTAAGAGGAAATCCTTGAGTGTAGTGTGAAAAAGTGGAAGTGCTTAATAGTGTAAATCACGGCGTTAAAAAGAAATCACTTTAAAATCTGATGTGCCTGCCAGTAGTGTTTTAACCATTCTGAAAAACCCTGTTTCGATTCTCAAACTGTTTGACGAAACGGGACCCAGTCGGAAGCGTGCAAAATTATGCCTTTGGGAAGATGTAGAAGAAGCGGATTTTAAGTGGATGAAGTTGATTCAAGACCAAAACATGCCGATATCAGGGCTATTAATAAAAGAAAAGACTAGGTAGTATGCATTTTTTCTGGGGCACAAAACATTCCAAGCTAGTTCTGGTTGGCTGGACAATTTTAAAAAGTGCCATGGCTTGAAAAAGTTATATCAGATGAAAGTGGAGTTGCAATCGAAGAAGACTATACCTATTGGAAAGAAACAGTTTCGAAAAATATTATGGAGGACTACGAGTCCAAAGACATATTCAACATTGATGAAACATGTCTATTTTTTAAATGTGTGCCGAACAAGACACTGACTTTTAAAGCTGATAAATGGTAAAATTTAGATGGTAAAAATAGTAAGGAGAGAATTACACTCTTGATTGCAAATATGGCTGGTAATGAAAAACTGAAGCTTTTGGTAATAGGCAAAAGTAAATAACCCTGATGTTTCAAAGAAGTAAAGTCTTTAAATTTGGACTACAACTACAACAAAAAACCTTGAATGACAAGCAAAATTTTTGAGCAGTGGATTTTAAATTTCGATAGAAATATGACAAAAGTAAACAGAAAAATCGCGTTGTTTTCGACAACTTCCCTGCCCACTTTCACCTAGTAATTTTGAAACTGACAAGTGTGAAGCTTGTTTTCTTCCTTCTGAATAATTCGTCTTAACTGCAACCAATGTACCAAGGCATTATCAAGAATTTTAAAATGCACTACCCAAGGCCCATACTGAAAAAAATGATACTAAGAATAGAAACCAACCAACCTATAGATTCTGTTATAGATTTGTAGATGTGCATATCAGAGTTGGAAAAGGTGTGGAGTCAAGATGTGATGGAAACAATGATTAAGAATTGTTTTACAAAAGCAGGTTTTGCTAAAATGCTAATTAACAGAGATGAGAGGGATGAACTACTAGAAGACATTCAGCAATCTTGGGAAGAGTTCCAAGCGAAGTTTGATCAGTGGAGAAATTGTTCTTGATGAATTTTTAGGAGTTGATAATGATGCCATAGTAGCTGAATATTCCAGTGACTAATATTTTGGATCGTCTTTAAAGAACTAGTGACAATATTGGCGATGAGTTGGACGAAAATGAGGGCAATATTAAACCTTCCAACATTGGCAGCATTTGAAACTTTGCATCGAGGCCTTGTGGGAAGAAATTATAACAGAAAATATCTGAATGTTTAAAGTTTAAACAAATGCGAACATTTTTATGAGCAGTGTACAGTAAAATGCAGTGTACAACAAAAAATAACCAAATATTTTATGACATAATTCTTAAAAGTGTACTAATAAATCATGGGCATCACGAAAGTAGTCATTTAATATGTATGTATTAATAAATTGTTTTAAATGTTAGAAAATTTATTCATTCCCACTTATTACTGATTTATTTCCCATCTTTTACTATATTTCTGAATTTACAGTATTTTTCATTGTTGAAAAGGTCATATTTCTTTAACAAATTTTTTCAAAGGAACGATCGATTTCCTTATAACTTGGACTATGAAAAGGTGGTTAAGGTGCTAAAAGAAGTTTTCAAGTAAACAGCTGCGGGCCTCTGCTCGCGGTGGGCAACAACTTACAGAAACCCCAGCGATACCTGCTCTATTTTATGACATTCACACCGGTCTCTTGTTTCTGCTCCTTCTGTGATTAATGATTTGCCCTAGTGTAGTGAGGGCAAGGAAATTTGCTGATAGTAAGGACATTGATGAGTTCACTGTTCTATTAAAACCATTCAATGGGAAGATGCCAAAGGTAATCAAGCCAGGAGGACTGTCATTGGATGGCCAATGGTACTTGTATAACAACATCAGAAGCCTAGTAACAGATTTTCCAAAGCAGATGAAGTGGCCCCATAACCAAATAAAGAATTGAAGGAGAGTTGTTGTTGTTGTTATTATTTGGTTTTCAGGAGCATTAGCAACTAAGGCCATATTGCTCCTGGAATATGCGGTGGTCATTCCCTGACCTTTCCGCATTCTCCGTATTTGGTGGTGATGGGCTCGAACCCCGGTCTAATTAAGAAGCATGTGCTATGCACTGCTGCTCCTTCCCACCTGGCTATGGAGGCGCCTTGAAGGAGAGGAAGAGAGGTGAATGTCCAGTGTGAATATGTGCTATTTGTTCTTAAACTTGATAATTTTGTATGAGTATTTCTGTATATCTACCTTTTTTTACAGTAAAAACTAAGTGTGTTCAATTTTTCATTTCTTAAGTTTTCCAGTTTTTATTCCCTATTATTAGGTACAAATTGAGCTAGAGACCTGGAATTGGTTTCATTGGAAAGAACATACTTTTTTCTACGAAAATCACCTAAAACCTCATATTCGATATCTTGACACATTAACAACCTTTTCGTAGTCCAGGTCAAATATAGAGGTCTGACTGTATTCTCCATTTCTTGGGCAGTTGAGTTACCAAGAATAACTACCTCTTGTGGGAACAGAGCTTCCTGCTCATGGTAATCCTGCTGTGCAACTAACATGTGAGAGTAGGCTGGCTCAAACCTTCAGGTTGGCAGCTGAGTGCTTGACGAGCCTCATGATTTAATAATTCCTTTGAGGGTAATAACTGTTTTCTCCAAGCTCAAATTTGTCCAACAAAACATTCGTGCTTAATTTTCTCACTCTTTCTGCACCTAGTGCACACAAAAGCATTTCCTATGCCATTATGTCCTGCTACAGTTTGCATATCCTACACACACACACACACACACAGTACATGCAATAAAACCTTGATTTATAGGAGAATTGTCACCGACAATCCTCTTCCCCTCCTTGAGTGAGCCGTCTCTGAAATCATTGGGTATGTTATTTGTTGGAAGATGCAAATAAGAGTTAGCAGTGCAGATGGAAAAAAATTTAAAGACAGTTTTGTCTGTAAATAGATGCATTAACATAATAATCACACATAGATGTAAACACTAAGAACAACATAGATATTCACATCTGTTTGCATTTAAGAGCATTATGCAGAACTTTTAATAAATAAGTAAATTTATTATTTTATTATTCTTTATATTTGATTTAAAAATTTTTCAAAAAAAATTGAAATTTAATTTTTAAATTTAAAAAACAGTTCAGATTGATCATATGAATCCCTTTTCAAATACTCTGCAAACATTGCCTTCTACCATTTACCTTTGTTTCTTTTTCCATAGTCTTGATATCATGGTGAAACCTTCTGTCCGTTTCACTCACTCACTGCATTAGGGTTCTGTGGAGTGTACTCAAAAAATCAACTCACACGCCTATGTTGCATTTCATAAGTACTGAAATCCATGAATTGATATATTCCAGCAAAATTCAAAAAATTTAATGAAAAGGAAACTGTGGTTGTCAATCAGACCAGGTGTCAGCATTTTAAAACTGTTGGATTAATAATGGCTGCTTTTCCTGTTTTAAAAATGTCACCACATGTTGCTGATTTGATTTACTATATTATTGATTACGATTATTAAATATTATTCATCTATAAATTTTTCACTTCCTACCTAACTTTTTTTTTCAACAATTTTTCCAAAAATAGTTGAAGAGGTGAGTATAAAATAGTTGGGTGCACTGTGGTAGCTTAGATTTAAATTTGGCACATTTATATCTGCTATAATTACTTATCTCTTATTTATTGTTGGTTCTTGTTGGTTATTTTGGTTGTTAGTCTTAGTTGGCGACTCTATTGTCAGGGAGACAGGAAATATACTATGCAAGAAGGATTGGTGGAACAGGACCAAGGTGTCTCCCAGAGAAAAAAGTTTGATGTTGTAGAGCAGATATCTTTTAAGGGCACAAAAGGTGATATTGTTCTACCTGTTGGAACTAATGACATTAAGAGTAAGTGATCTGCAGATTTACTCAACAAGTTGAGCAGATTTACTCAACAAGTTGAGCAGATTTACTCAAAAGTCACGAGTTAGGGTTGAAGGTGAAAGTGTCGGCAATTCTGCCCAGACACAATAGGAGGGAGTATATGATGAGAGCCTTGTAGATCAATTCAGCCCTGAGAAATTGCGCAAGACTCGATGGGTAGAATTTTTTTTAGCCTTTTTTGGTTTGTGCTTGTTCACAGGAGAGACTGCTTCTACAGGAATGGGGTACACATAAATAAAAAGAGTGCAAGAATATTTGCTGATACTATCGAGGCAGTGTTAAGTGGATCGGAAAACTGCTAGTTTGGGGGGGGGGATACACAGACTAAAAGGTTTTGTCTCAGGCAGAGACAAAAGTGATTCTTGCACTGTTTCTATTGGAATGAGCAGCAGCATGGAAAGCAAGGCAATGGAGAGTTTCAGAATGGCTGGGAGTCATAGTGGAACAAGTAAGTACATGGGCTGTGTTAGGGTAACTAAGAGTAGAAACAGGTGCATATATACTTGCATGTACACCAATACTAGAAGTATAGTTAATAAATTTGATAAGCTTGAAGTGCTAGTCAAGACATCAAAGGCAGATATTGTTGGGATATCAGAGACATAGTGTCACACAGATATAAACAGGGCAGAAATGGAATTTGGGGAGTACAATGTGTACTGAAAGGATAGACAGGACAGGAAGGGAGAAGGGTTACACTGCTAGTTAAGAGACACACAAAATCTAAGGAAGTGCATCCAATTGATGTTGAGTCTGTTTGGTGTGACATAAGCACTGGGAAAGGAAAAATAAGAGTAGGAATGTGTTATAGGTATAATGAATCTGATGAGTATAATGAGCAATTGTAGAAAGAAATAGAATGGGCTAGTAAATCAGAATGTCTTATAATGGGGGATTTTCACTTTCCAGATATTTACTGGAACTTGTGGGTTGGTCACTCGCACATTAGCAAGACTTTTGTGGATTAATTGGATGACTGTTTATTTTCTAAAGCAACATGTTCGAGAGGCAACCAGAGGGAGTAATACACTTGATCTGATTATCAGTAGTGGTTATTCATGCATTAAGAATTATCAGATAGAAAACCACTGGGTGACAGTGATGGCAATGTACTGATGTGGGAATTACTTAAAGATGTAACTATCATCACGGCTAAAGGGAAGGGCTGTTGCTTTCATAAAGGTGACTACAGGGGTCTCAGACAGTTTCTAATTTCTGTACAGTGGGATCATGTTGCCAACGTTGAATTCTAAATGGGAAGCCTTCAGGGACTTAATTTTAAAGGCTACTAGGCTTTTCATTCCAACTAAGAAATATTGTTTAAGGTTTAGGCCTAAATCAATGTCAGATGAATTAAGGATGCTTGTGGAAGAGAAGAAAAATGGATGGAATGTATATAAAGTATCAGGTGACACAGAAGACTATGGCAGATATAAGCTAGTCTGTAATCGAGCCACAAAGGAGGTCAGGCAGGCGAAGGCAGATTACGAGAAATTTCTGGCAAAGGATGCAAAGAAAAACAGCAAAGAGTTCTTTACTCATGTAAACTCTAGAAGGAAAGGGATGAATCAGATTGGGCCACTTAACATAGATGGGTTAACTGTTGATGATCATGCTCAGGTAGCTGATAAACTGAATGAGTATTTTGCATCTACATTCACACATGAGGAGTTATTCAATGAGGGGAGTGCCAGAAGTTTATCAAACTCTAAAGGGAGCTAAGTGATTTTTTAATAACTGAGAGCAAAGTGGAGGAGAAATTGTTGAAGTTAAACATAAAAAAGATGCCTGGGGTGGATGGGATCTATCCAGTTATATTAAAGGAAGTAAGCAAACCCTTAGCCATAATTATGAGAGCTTCCTTGGACTCAGGGGAGGTCCCCATTGACTGGAGTGTACAAATGTATCACCAATTCACAACAGGGTTCAAAAGGTTGTTTCTGTTGTTATTTGGTTTTTAGGAGCATTAGCATCTAAGGCTATATTGCTCCAGGGATATACATTCCCTGACCTTTCCACATCATCCGTATTTGGTGGCCACAGGCTTGAACCCCGATCTAATCAAGAAGCATGTGCTACGCACTGCTGCTCCTGCCAACCAGTTTACAGAGACGCCGTTCAAAAGGTGACACAAGTAACTATAGACCTGTTAGTTTAATTTGTGTTCCTTGGAAAATAATGGAATCACTGGTTAAAGAAGCATTGCAGGATCATCTAGACAAATCTGCAGTGATAGTTAAGATACAGTATGGGTTTGTTAAAGGTATGTCTTGTCTGACGAATTTAATTGGATAATATGATGTGGTCACAAAAGAACTGAATCTCGAAAATAATTTTGATATCATATACTTGGATTTCAGGAAAGCCTTTGATACTGTTGATCATGGAAGACTGCTATACAAATTGGAGAGGTATGGCATTAACGGTAAGTTGTTATGGATAAAGGGATGGTTGAGTTGGAGATGATAGAGAGTGGTAATCAATGGACACTGCTTTTCGTGGACAAATGTTATTAGTGAAATTCCTCAGAGTTCAGTGCTAGGCCCATTGTTGTTTTGTATATTTTTGATGAAGGTATATCAGGTTCAGTGTCCAAGTTAGCAGATGATACAAGGGTTTGCAGGGTTGTTAACGACAGTAAAGACAGTATGATATTCCAACTGGATCTAGATAAGTTGGGCAAATGGCTGAGAAGTGGCAACTGAAGTTTAACATTGACAAATGCAGAGTACTGCATATGGGTAGTAATAACCCAAGAGAAACATACCAACTGTGCAGTCAAATATGGTTTGCTGAGCAGTGCATATGGGTTGCCAGGGCAGGTCATGGAGTCTTGTAAATGATATATAGGAAATTTTCTAGCAGGCACAGGGAGGTGATTATCCCATTATAGAAGGCAATGGTCAGATCACACCTAGATTACTGTGTACAGTAATCTAGGTGTGGCGTGACCATTAGTGTGGTCCAGAGGCCTCATTTTAGGAAGGATGTAGAGTTGCTAGAACAAGTACAAAGGAGGGCAACCAAGAAAGGCTTAAATTTCGCAAATTGCAGCACGTGGAGAGTAGGCACATGCGAAGTGATCTGATTGAGGTGTATAAATCCTTGAATGGGATGATAAAGCTGAATGCTGATGGGATTCTTCCTCAGATTAAGAACCTGAGGGGGCACAGATTCAAATTGAGGAAAGACAATTTGTAGAATAGATGTGCAGAAATTTGCCTTTATTCTACAGTTAGTTGATTGGTGGAACAGACTTCCCTTTTTTTTGTGGAAGTTGATAGCCTAAATAAATTTAAGGCTCAACTGGACAGGCATTTGGAATGAATAGAGAGGTGAAATTGATGGATTTTTTTGGCTGATGCTGCATGAGCTTGCTTTCTTGCATCGTATGCCTCTACTAATGCTAATGCTCTTTAATAGCATTAGCATTAGCAGAGGCATTTGATGCAAGAAAGCAAGCTTATGCAGCATCAGCCAAAAAAAAAAAAAAAAAAACCACTTCCACTTCACCCCTCTGTTCGTTCAAAATACCTGTCCAGCTGAGCCTTAAACTTATTTAGGCTATCAACCTCCACGACAAGGGATGGAAGTCTGTTCCACCAACCAACCACCCGCTGGCTAAAGGCAAATTTCCGCACGTCTATCCTACATCTGTCTTTCCTCAATTTGAATTTATGCCCTCTCAGGTGATTATTCTGAGCTAGAGGAAGAATCCCATCAGCATTGAGCATGCTCAAACCATTCAAGGCTTTATACACCTCTATCAGATCACCTCGCTGGTGCCTAGTCTCCAGACACTGTAATTTGCAAAACTTAAGCCTTTCTTCGTAAGAGCACCCCTTTGTTCCATTCACTAATCTCGTTGCCCTTCTCTGTACTCGTTAAAGCAGCTCTACATCCTTCTTGAAATGAGGCCTCCAGACCTGTATACAGTACTCTAGGTGTGGCCTAACCATTGCCTTATACAAGGGAATAATAACCTCCTTATCCCTGCTGGAAAAATTCCTGTATATCATTGACAATACTCCATGAGCTACTCTTGCAGCCCGTCTGCACTGCTCAGAGAACTTCATATCTGCCTGCACAACCACCCCCAAGTCCCTTTCATTCTCTACCACTGTCAGTGTAGTACCACAGAGTTGACACGTTGCTCTGGGGTTGCTGTTTTCCATGTGTAGTACTTTACATTTGTCAATGTTAAACTTGATTTGCCACCTCTCAGCCCATCTGCTCAACCTTTCCAGATCCTGTTGCAGCAGCATAGTGTCAGTAGTGTCATTGACAACCCTGCCAACCTTGAATTTGCTGTTGGTAACATCATCAGTTGATCCCACTGTATAAAATTTAAATACTGTCTCAGTCCATCGTAGTCGCCTTTACGAAAAAAATACCCCTTCCCTTTACTCCTAATGGTAGTTACCTCTTTGAGTAACTCCCACTTCAGAACACTGTGATCACTGACACCTAGTGGTTCATTTATCTGCAGATTCTTAATGCATGAAGAATCACTACTGATAATCAAATCAAGAGTATTACTCCCTATAGTTGCCTCCTGAACATGCTGATGTAGAAAACAATCATCCAATAAATCCACAAAAGCCTTGCTAGTGTGTGAGTGACCAGCCCCCAAATTCCAGTCAATATCTGGGAAATTAAAATCCCCCATTATAAGACTCTCTGATTTACTGGCCCACTCTAGTTCTCTGTACAGTTTCTTATTATACTCATCAGAGTCATTAGGCCTATAGCACACTCCTACTCTCAATTTTGATCTCCCAATGCTTATGTCACACCAAACTGACTCGACACTGCACTGTCCAGTGATGTCGACTGGTTTCACTTCCTTGGATTTTATGTGTTTCTTAACTAATAGCATAACCCCTCCTCCCTTCCTATCCTGTCTATCCTTTCTGTAGACATTGTACTCCCCAAATTCCAGTTCTGCATTCCTTATATCTGTGTGACACCACGTCTCTGATATCCCAACAATATCTGCCTTTGATGTTTTGAGCAACACCTCAAATTCATCAAATTTATTTACCAAACTTCTAGCATTGGTGTATATGCAGGTATACATGTACCTGTTCCTATTCTTAGCTACCCTAACACAACCCACGTGTTTACTTGTACCGCAATGGCTCAACACTGCACTGTCCAGCGATGTCGATTGGCTTCACTTCCTTGGATTTTATGTGTTTCTTAACTAATAGCATAACCCCTCCCCCCTTCCTATCCTGTCTATCCTTAGGGGGGAGGGGTTATGCTATTAGTTAAGAAACACATAAAAACCAAGGAAGTGAAGCCAATCGACATCGCTGGACAGTGCAGTGTTGAGTCAGTTTGGTGTGACATAAGCATTGGGAGATCAAAATTGAGAGTAGGAGTGTGCTATAGGCCTAATGACTCTGATGAGTATAATAAGAAACTGTACAGGGAAATAGAGTGGGCCAGTAAATCAGAGAGTCTTATAATGGGAGATTTTAATTTCCCAGATATTGACTGGAATTTGGGGGCTGGTCACTCACACACTAGCAGGGCTTTTGTGGATTTATTGGATGATTAACAAGTACACGTCACTGATGAAAAATAGCCGTGAATTAGGGTTGAATTTGAAAGCGTCTGCAATTCTGCCCAGACACGATAGGAGGGAGTATATGATGAGAGCCCTGTTGATCCTGTCTATCCTTTCTGTAGACGTTGTACTCCCCAAATTCCAGTTCTGCATCCCTTATATCTGTGTGACACCACGTCTCTGATATCCCAACAATATCTGCCTTTGATGTTTTGAACAATACCTCATATTCATCAAATTTGTTTACTAAACTCCTAGCATTGGTGTAAACGCAAGTATACCTGCACCTGTTTCTATTCTTAGCTACTCTAACACAATCCGTGTGTTTACTTGTACCACAATGACTCCCAGCAGTCTCTGAAATATCCTGCACCTTGTTTTTCAGGCTTCTGCTCATTCCAATAGAAGCAGTGCAAGAATCTCTTTCACCTCTGCCAGTGGCTACTGTTAATCTATTAGTCTTTGTATCCCCCCGCAAGCTAGCAGTTTTGTGACCCACCTAACACTGCCTCGATAGCATCAGCAAATATTCTTGCCCTCTTTCTATTTAAGTGTATCCCATCCCTGTAGAAGCAATCTCTCCTGTTAACAAGTACAGTCCAGGCTGAAAAAAATTCTACTCCTTGAGCCTTGCACAATCTTTCCAGGGCCGAATTGATCGACAAGGCTCTCATCGTATACTCCCTCCTATCGTGTCTGGGGAGAATTGCAGACGCTTTCAAATTCAACCCTAATTCTCGGCTTTTGTTCAACAGTGTCCTGTACTTGTTAAGTAATTCTGCCAGTCTCCTACTCTTAATATCATTAGTGCCAACGTGTACAACTATATCACCTTTTGTGCCCTTAAAAGATGATATTTGCTCTACAACATCATCAACCTTTGCCCCTAGCAGACATACCCTGGTCCTGTTCCACCTATCCTTTTTACAAAGCATGTTCCCCGTTTCCCTGACAATAGAGTCACAACAACTACTAGTTCCTTCAGGACCAGCGCATTCTGCCTTGGGGTTTGCCTCTGTGTCACGTGATGCCCAAGTGCAAGCTCTGAGAGATTGATGGGCCCTCAATTAAGTTTCTTCGAGGGCATCCACCCTGTCCTTCAAGCTCTCATATAGGCCCACAAGAACGCTGAGTTGTTACCTGATATCGATACACTCCTTGCATCGCGCACACACAAAGACATCCCCCATGGCAGTATCATGTCCCGTACCCGTTTGCTCTGCAAACATCAAGCAAACAGTGCATTTTATAAGGCTGTGAGTCAAAGGACAACTGCCCCCCTCAGTTCTACTCTGAGCCACAGCACTTCCATTAGCTTGAGCCTTTTGCTTTGCTGCTCTGGTCTGAGTCATGATTCTATTAATTTATTAATTAATTATAATTAATTATGTTATGTTATTAATTATGTTAAATATAATTAATTATATTACGTTTGTAATCTAAGTCGTTATATGTATTTATTTAAAAGTACAATTTAACTGCTAACGAAGTTCAACTAACGCTATCTAGTATGGTATATAACTATCGTATCACAAAGGCGGGAAAGTTACGAACGGTTAATCTACGGACACTTAAGTATTAATTAACTTTCAAATCTCGCTGTCTCAATTCAGAATAAACTAACGATCCTTACTAGGTCTATAAGCTACTTACAGATATAATTCGATGTAAAAAATATTCAATCAAGCGGCTAAATATGGCTAAAGAACTTCTCGTTCAGCGGAGTTGCAAACACGTGGATACCCTTACCGATACTTTTATGCAATTACAAGGCCGAGTAAAGAATAAATACACCAAATTAATCAGAAAATCACAAAATAATGTTATACTACTAATTTTAAATCAAAAGTTTTATAAAAACAATAATTTCAAATCAATAAATAAGAAAAATCGACTTAGCGGCTTTGAACACGACCGTCTCCTAGTAGCCTCATAAATAGAGAAATAAATAGAGAAAAATTTTAATTTGTTGCTTAACGTATTTAGCATTGTAAATAATATAGCTCAATAAGCTGTGGAGTGTTTTTTTTGATGCATTTTATATAAATATTATACAAATAATTTTAAATTTTTTCAGGTATGTCTGTCTGCTTTTCTTATCTTTCCAATGTATATCTGGGTAAGATTTAAGACTGATGATCAGCAAAGTTGGGATGAATATCAAGATTTAGCAGGTAAGTTGCAAGTATTGAATTTATGCTCTTATGAAAATTAAAAATACGTCACAACTGGCATACATAAAAAAATAAACTGCTTTTTTGTTCTGCCCTGCCAGTTTTTTTACACAAATTATAAAAATTAGAATTTACTACCTGCATCATATTTCAAATATACATCAAGCCGTTTTTAGTGCAAAATTTTAAGATCAAATGGTAATGCACAGAAATATTCAGTCATCTCACTAAACATATAAGTTGTTTTCTGATTTTACATTGTTTCCATAGGAACGAGTTAGCATTAGCATTATCATTAGTAGAGGCATATGATGCAAGAAAGCAAGCTTATTCAGCATCAGCCGAAAAAAAAAAAAAAAAAAAAAAAAACACATCACTCCCATATCACCCCTCCGTTCGTTCGAAATACCTGTCCAGTTGAGCTTTAAATTTGTTTAGGCTATCAACTTCAACAACAAGTGATGGAAGTCGGTTCCACCAACCAACCACCCGCTGGCCAAAGGCAAATTTCCGCACATCTATCCGACATCCGTCCTTCCTCAATTCGAATTTATGCCTTCTGAGCAAGATGAAAAATCCCACTGGCATTGAGCATGCTCAAACCATTCAAAGCCTTATACACCTCTATCAGATCACCTCGCTGGTGCCTAGTCTCCAGACTCTGTAATTTGCAAACTTAAGCCTTTCTTCGTAAGAGCAACCCTTCATTCCGTTCACTAACCTTGTTGCCCTTCTCTGTACACGTTCCAGCAGCTCTAGATCCTTCTTGAAATGAGGCCTCCAGACCTGTATACAGTACTCAAGATGTGGCCTAACCATTGCCTTATACAAGGGAATAATCACCTCCTTATCCCTGCTAGAAAAATTCCTGTATATCATTGACAAGACACCATGAGCTACTGTTGCAGCTCGTCTGCACTGCTCAGAGAACTTCATATCTGCCTGCACAATTACCCCCAGGTCCTTTTCATTCTCCACCACTGTCAGTGTAGTACAGCAGAGTTGATACGTTGCTCTGGGGTTACTGTTTTCCATATGTAGTACTTTACATTTGTCAATGTTAAACTTCATTTGCCACCTCTCAGCCCATCTGTTCAACCTTTCCAGATCCTGTTGCAGCAGCATAGCGTCAGTAGTAACCTTAACAACCCTGCCAACCTTTGTATCATCTGAAAACTTGGACATTAAACTTGATATCCCATCATCAATATCATTCATAAACACCGAAAACAACAATGGACCCAACACTGAACCCTGAGGAACTCCTCTAATAACATTAGTCCACGTTGAGCAGTGTCCATTGATTACCACTCTCTGGCTTCTGCCACTCAACCATCCCCTTATCCATAGCAGCAATTTGCCTCCAGTGCCACACTGCTCCAATTTGTGCAGCAGTCTTCCATGTGCAACAGTATCAAAAGCCTTTCTAAGATCCAAATATATAATATCAAAGTTGTTCCCTGCATCCAGTTCTTTTGTGACTACATCATAGTATCCAATCAAATTGGTCAGGCAAGACCTGCCCTTAACAAAACCATGCTGCGTCTGAGCTATAACTGAATTCTTGTCTAGATGATCCTGCAGTGCTTCTTTAACCAGTGCCTCCATTAATTTACCTGGAACAGAAGTTAAACTAACAGGTCTATAATTACTTGTGTCAGCCTTTGATCCTCCTTTGTGAATTGGGGTTACATTTGCACATCTCCAGTCTATGGGTACCTCCCCTGAGTCCAAAGAAGCTCTCATAATTATGGCTAGGGGTTTGCTTACTTCCTTTGCTGCCTCCTTTAATATAACTGGATAGATCCCATCCACCCCAGGTGCCTTTTTTATGTTTATCCTCAACAATCTCTCCTCCACTTTCCTCTCAGTTATTAGAAAATCATCCAGCTCACTGCCAGTGTTTACTTTACCTACATCATTCTCCTTCCTGAATAACTCCTCATGCGTGAATGTAGATGCAAAATACTCGTTTAGATTTTTAGCCACCTGAGCAGGATCCTCAACTGAGTTTGTGCTTCTTTGAAAACTATTACATGATCATCACATAAATACCTTTTCAAACACCAGTGTTAATGTACTATCTTTGCTTTGTAGTACTTAGCTCAGTATTTTTTTTTTTTTTTTTCATAGTCTGGATACATTAAGGTTCTGTGGAAAGTACTGAAGGTGGCTTTGTATTAAATTGAACCATCACTGTTATGGTTGCAGTTTAGTTTTTTGAAAGTAGTAAGCATGTTGTGGCAGTCTTTTCATAGTTGATTTACAAATGCTTACATTTTTTCACAATCTTGAATGCTAAACAAGCTTCTGCTTCTTCTTGAGGCTTAAGTTGTGAAATTATTATATTGCAACAATTCTCCAATTTGTGGTCTTTCAAAAACACGAGTATGGAGTTATCACTTATCTCAGGAAATTTTGAAATGAATGCTCAGTCTCCTTCTTTGTTTATTAATTAATAAACAAAGACTAGAGAGGCAAATTGGCTCACTGATGATATTTTTGCTTACAGGCTTGATATTAGTCCTTTTTGGTCACTTTCTAATTCAATGCTCATCTTTAGCTCTGCTGTTTCATTTTCACAGAATGCAGGGGAATCTATTAAACTTGACTGTTGTTCATGAAGTAGAATGTGGTGATTTGAAGGTGATAGTTCATGGTGATTTCAAATCATCACAAACTATCCAATTATGATATTAATAATTACACAGTAATGATAAATTAATAATACTAGAAAATATTGTTTGTGGCATATTCTGTATGTCACTTTGATGTTTGGGTGCACTGTGGTAAATTTTTAATGCCATTTTTTGAAAACTCTGTGTTGGAGTATAAAATGACAGTGGCTGTGTTTGGTAGTCCCATCAGAAAAGGAATAATACTCTTGTCACAGATTTCAGTTGGAAAAAATCATGTATGCCAGTGTAATCGATATTTCATTAGCTAATCATTGTTTATAATGTAGGCTAAATATAGAACGAATTTTATTATTCAGTGAATTTCTGATTTCACTGGAGATGTTACTAGGTAATGAAAATTGGTGATTAAGGATTTGAAATTTATGAGGTTAACTGTAGACCTAGTGGAAAGGGTATGCTTTAAAAAAGAGTGGCATAAAACTGTACTTTTCTGTACCTGTTTTGGAAATTTGAGTTTTGAAAAGAAAAAAGGTGACTTTTTGCACAGACCTATTTCTTTCTTACAGAAAACTTACCTTTTCTAACTTTTCTATACATGTCTTGGTATTATGCTCCTTTCAGTTAGACAAAAGACTTCCCAGGAGTTATGCCAGGTTTTTCCACTTACACAACATGCCAATCGGTCTGTGAAGATATATTTGTAGAGACATAACACACAATAAAAAGATCACATGAACAGACATGTGAACTGGTGCACTATGACCAAAGTAGTGGATAAACTAAAACCCACAAAGAAATCAATCCAAAAGATCCATGGTTCTTGAGCTTTGACTAGTCGCCTTGACAGCTAATTTCCAGAATTCTCAATTATGTGCAAGCTCTCTCTCCAATTCACCTCTCATCCAAAAATTACACTAATAATTTTTCTTTATACCATCTTCCCATTTCATGGGTGATCTGCCAGATTTCCTTTTCCCAGTAGGGATTCCTGTGAGGATTTTATTAGCATTAGCAGAGGTACATGATGCAAGAAAGCAAGCTTATATAGCATCCACAAAAAAAAAAAAAAAAAAAAAAAAAACCCTTATTTCACCCATCCATTCGCTCCAAATGTTTGTCAAGTTCTGCCTTGAATCTATTTAGGCTATGAACTTCGACAGATGGAAGTTTGTTCCACCAATCAACCACCCTGCCGGCTAAAGGCAAACTTCCGAACATCTATCTTACAACCGTCTTTCCTCAATTTCAATTTATGCCCTCTCAGGCAATTATTCTGAGCAAGAGGAAGAATCCCATCTGCATTGAGCATGCTCAAACCATTCAAGGCTTTATACACCTCAATCAGACCACCTTGAAGGTGCCTAGTCTCCAGACACTAATTTGCAAAATTTAAGCCTTATTTTATAAGAGAAACCCTTTGTTCCATTCACTAATCTTGTTGCCCTTCTCTGTACTCATTCCAACAGCTCTACATCCTTTTTAAAATGAGGCCTCCAGACCTATACACAGTACTCAAGGTGTGGCCTGACTATTGCCTTATACAAGGGGATAATCACCTCCTTATCCCTGCTAGAAAAATTTCTGTATATCATTGACAAAACACCATGAGCTACCCTTGCAGACCGTCTGCACTGCTCAGAAAACTTCATATCTGCCTGCACAATTACAACCAGGTCCTTTTCGTTCTCTACCACTGTCAGTGTGGTAACACAGAGTCGATACATTATGCTGGGATTACTGTTTGTTTGTTATTTGGTTTTTAGGAGCATTAGTAACTAAGGTCATATAGCTCTGTGAATATGCGGTGGTCATTCCCTGACCTTTCCGCATCCTTTGTATTTGGTGGTGATGGGCTCGAACCCCGGTCTAATCAAGAAGCGTGTGCTACGCACTGCTGCTCCTTCCCACCTGGCTATGGAGGCGCCTGCTGGGATTACTGCTTCCTATATGTAGTATTTTACATTTGTCAATGTTAAACTTCATTTGCCACCTCTCAGCCCATATGCTCAACTTTCTAGATCCTGTTGCAGCAGTGTACTGTCATTAGTGCCATTAAAAACCCTGCCAACCTTTGTATCGTCTGAAAACTTGAACATTAAACCCAATGTACCATCATCAATATCATTTGGTTGGTTGGTTGGTTGGTGTCGTGTCCATTTGAAGTCAAATTGAACCATGCGCTGATATCACTGCTTTAGCTAAGTCCACGATCTTTTCGTTGTAGAGTTCTCCCTGAAAAGGGGATTCATCCATGGTTTGCAAAGTCGCCTGAATTGCAGGACAGCTGAAGATGTGTTCCGGAGTAAGCTGTTCGTTCGGACAGTTTCTGCAAAGTTTATAAGTTCTGGTACCATCCGCACTAATTTTCATACCTGCCATGTGTTGAGTTCTCAGTCTGGCAATGGTCTTAGTGATGTTCCTATTTGCATTAATCTCGCAGACTTGATCAGTTTCTATATGTTTCTGTCTGAGTCTGTATCTGGCGATGGCATTAGCATCGTCTAGAGTTATGGTTTTTGAGGTGTTGTGATTCAAGTTTCTTGCTTCTTTTGCCAGTTTATCGGCCGCCTCATTTCCTTCTATACCCACATGCGCGGGCATCCACTGTAGTTTGCAGCTCTTTCCCAATTGATGAACTGTCTCCAAGTGTCGGTGAATGTCCTGTGTGAGTCCTGTTCGTCCATGTTTTATTGCCAGCAGGGCCGCTCTTGAGTCGCAGAAGATTACAAGCCCTCTGGCTCTGTCTATGTCTCTTAGTGAAATATAACTATTTAGGGCCTCAAGGATTGCCCTTAGCTCACATGTAAAGTTAGAGGCGATGCTGCCTGCACCTATGCTTTGTTGCATTTTTGTAGTATTTGTCAGGGTGATGTGTATGCCTGGCCCGCCCTTGAGGATAGTCTCGTCAGAGGATCCATCGGTATACATCTGTACTAGGTCACGTCTCGAATAAGTCTCAATTGTTTTGATTCCTATAGCTTTGACAATGGTCTTGATTTCTTTTTTTGTACAGTGTTCCACGAGATCCAAATTTATTGTGGTATTTTGGGGGATGCAAGATGGTGAGGTAGGCTCTTGAAGTATGTCATATTTTGTGAGTTCAAGATCAAGACTTTCTCTGATTTCCTTATCGTATTTCATGGTAGATGACCTTTTGAGTCTTGACCTGCAGTTCCAATTTTTAAAGGTCCTACGGGAGATATGATCAATGTCTCTGCTGTTAGCCTTATTAGTGAATTTAATTGTGTGATATCTTCTTCTTTGATTGAGTGTCTGAAGGCCGCATTCCCGCTCTGCTTTGGTGTTGTTTGTAGACGAAACAGCCCCGATGATTATTTTGGCTGCTCTTGCTTGGATCCTGTCCAGTTTTCCAAGTGCAGACTCAGAAGCATGTGCCCATATTGGTGCTGCATATTCCAAATTAGCCCTGATAAGTGTGGTATAAGTTGTTTTGAGTGTTTTCGGATTTGCTCCCCAGTTCGTACCACATAAGCTTTTTAAGATGTTTAACTTCTTCAGTGCTCTATTGTAGCTGTTTTCAATGTGTTTGGTGAAACGTAGTTCTGTGTCGAGGGTTATACCCAGATATTTTGGGTTATCCTTTTTTGAAGTGGGCACGCCGTCTATAGCGATAGCTGGGTTAAAGTTCTTTCTGCGGCTTCTGTCTGTGGTAAAAACAGTGTGGTTAGTTTTATGGGGATTTATCTGTAATTTCAGTTCTCTTGCCCAGTCCACAATTCCTTTTAGTGATCTGTTTATGGATATTTCTGATTTTGCCATGTCTCTGCTGGTATGCCATATTGCTATGTCATCTGCATAGCATGCAATCTTGGTGTCTTCGTCTATATGTTGATGGACGTTATTGGTGTATAGCAGGAAGAGCAGGGGACTGAGAACAGAGCCTTGTAGGACTCCCTGCCATGTTCTTCTGTCCCTGGAGTAGGCTCCATTATATCTTACTCTGATCTTTCTGTCTCTTAGAAAGTCTGCAATCCATATTAGGGCGTTGCCCTTTATACCATGTTTGTGTGCTATTTCAATTAATTTCTTTCTCCAGACTGTGTCAAAGGCCGATGTCATGTCGAGGAAGACAGCAATAGTCTTTTTTGAGGGGTTTTCTTGCAAGCCGTCTATGATTGACTGACATAGATAAAAGAGTTGGTCTTCTGTGGCATGTTGTTTCTTGTACGCTGTTTGGTGGAAATTTAATATTTTCGTTTTTGTGAGTTCATTCATGATTCTAGAATGTATTATACGTTCCGTGATTTTGCAGAGAATACTAGTGAGTGCAATGGGTCTGTAATGTTTACACTCGTTGGGCGATTTCCCCGGCTTAAATAGGGGGACAATGATTGAGGTTTTCCATGTCTTGGGGAGTTTTCCCTTTTGCCAAGTTATGTTTATTATTTCCAGTAAGCATTTTGTAGCGGTTTCTCCAAAGCGCTTGACCATCTCCCCAAAAATTAGATCACTGCCTGGAGATTTTCTTGCATCAATATTCCTGATCGCTGTCTTAAGTTCTTGGTAAGTTATGGCCTGAGTAAAGATATCATCATTTTTGTATCCTCTTGCTTCTGTCAGAAGTCTTCTAACTCTTCTATTCAATTTCTTGTCTTCCCTATTGAAGGATAATTTACTGATGTTGGAGTAGTGTGTTGCTAGCATATTTGCTGCCGCTTTGTTTGTATCTGCATCAGAACCAGAAGAGTTAATGATGTTTGAATTCTGATCTGTTGTACTAGAAGAGCATTTATTTAGGGCTCCGACGACTTTCCAATACTTTGCATCTTTCCTTGGGTCCAAGCTGTTGCAAAATTCTGCCCATTTTTTACTCTTACCCTTTGCTATCTCTTCCTCTACCTTTCTTGTAGCTTCAGCAAGCCTGTTTCTGTTTAGGCTTGTGTTGTTGGTCTTTACTAGTTCATTTAAATGGTCCCTTTCTTTAATCAAAGAATCAATGTTGAGATCTTTCCAATAAGGGACCCACTGTTTTTTTCCTTTTACCTCTGGGTATGAACCTCTTGGCCGCAATTGTGATGTTCTTTGTAAAGTTTGAAGTCTTTTCTTCAAGATAATCAGTTCGAGGCTCATTTAAGCATAGTTTGTCCAGTAACTGTGTAAAGCCTGTCCAATCTGCTTTTCTGAAGTTCCATGATCTCTTTTTCTGGTCAACTTCCTCCACTTGAAATTTAAGTGTGGTTATAATAGGGCGATGATCACTCATGGCACTGTTTAAGATTCTCCAGCTGCAAAGGCTTGAGATGTGATAGCTGACTGCTGTGAGATCAAGGGCAGATTCCGTGCCGGTAGTTCTTGATAAGTAGGTATTTTGCTTGTTGTTTAATATGATCAGACCTAGATCAATTGGGATATCTTCTACCTGCTGTCCCTTTTCATCCAGGACAGGTGATCCCCAAGTGGGACTTTTTGCATTAAAGTCTCCTACCATAATAACAGAGTCTATTGGAATGTTGCTAATTTCATTGAATGAATTGGGGCTGATGGAGGAGTTATCAGGATGATACACATTGACCAAGATGAAGGAGTGCTCTGGAGAGATGATCTCCAGTGCCTGGACTTCTGTGTTGCCAGTATCTTGCCCTGCGGTGATAACTTTATACTTGACAGCAGAGTCTTTAATTAGGAACGCTAATCCACCTCCACGTTTATTCTCTCTATTCTTTCGAATCGTAGTGTAACCTTTAATGTTGAGCTGTATTTTGTCGTTCAGCCATGTCTCCTGAAGACAGGCAATGTGAACATCATTTTCAAGTAAAAGACTCTGTAATTCGTCTCTTTTCCTCTGTGTTCCATTAATATTTAGCTGTAGGATATTGATTGTCCTCGTAGCACATTTCCCATCAAGTTCCCGGACTGCGGAGCTTGACGCGTCGGCTACCCCGTACGCGGTAGCATGGTTTAAATCTGTGGATTGACTTCTCATGGAAAAAGGGTTGCCATTGCCGTAGAGAGGTTGGACTTCTACCTGTTGGTCCGCGGAAAGTATTTGATTTCCCTTCTACCACCCAATGGGAGGCATTCCCCGATCCGCCACCTGGGGACGCGCCCTCTAGGGGTTACAGGCTCCCCTGAGGGATCAATATCATTTATAAATACAGAAAACAACAATGGACCCAGCACTGAACCCTGAGGGACTCCACTAATAACATTAGTCCACAAAGAGAACAAAACATTAGTCCACAAAGAGAATACAACATTAGTCCACAATTGATTACCATTCTCTGTCTTCTCCCACTCAACCATCCCTTTATCCATAGCAGCAATTTGCCTCCAGTGCCACACTGCTCCAATTTGTGCAGCAGTCTTCCATGTGCAACAGTATCAAAAGCTTTTCTCAGATCCAAATATATGATATCAAAGTTATTCTTTGCATCCAGTTCCTTTGTGACTACATCACATCATAGTATCCAATCAAATTAGTCAGACAAGACTTCCCCTTATGAAACCCAGCTGTGTCCGAACTACAGCTGAAGTCTTGTCTAGATGATCCTGCAATGCTTCTTTAACCAGTGCCTCCATTAATTTCCCTGGAACAGAAGTTGAACTAACAGGTCTGCAATTACCTGTGTCTCCCTTTGATGCTCCCTTGTGGATTGGGATCACATTTGCACTTCTCCAGACAATGGGTACGTCCCCTGAGTACAGGGAAGCTCTCATAATTATGGCTAAGGGTTTGCTTACTTCCTTTGCTGCCTCCTTTAATATAACTGGATAGATTCAATCCACCACAGGTGCCTTTCTTGTGTTTATCTTCAACAATTTCTCCTCCACTTTACTCTTAGTTATTACAAGATTATCTAGCTTACTGCCAGAGTTGAATACATCTCTGACATTCTCCTCTTTAGGAGCATTAGCAACTAAGGCCATATTGCTCCGTGAATATGCGGTGGTCATTCCCTGACCTTTTCGCATCCTCCGTATTTGGTGGTGACAGGCTCGAACCTCGGTCTAATCAAGAAGCGTGTGCTACGCACTGCTGCTCCTTCTGACCTGGCTACGGAGGCGCCTCTCTTTTGGGAGTAGCCAGGTTTCACATCCATAGGTTAATTTTAGACAGGAATACAGTATTAAAATGGTAGGGAAAATGCAACATAATCTGATATATCTACTTTGAAATGCCTGAAATGAATGTATAATTTATAAATAAAAAACTTCATGGGCATCATTATGGTGAGGGACTAAATAAAATGAGGAATTATGAAAATGAGAATAAATGTAAGCCAACATATATTTATTTTGTATTAAGTTCATTACTGCATTTCTGTTACTGCAATTCCTTTACAGTATAAAAATATCAAAATGCAAGTATAAAACACATTAAAAAAAAATTTGTATGACCTAAAATATTATACAAAATATTAGGAAGAAAAAAGGTAGAGTAAAAAAAAAAAATCAAATTTAATTTCAGTATATTGTACAAATGAAAAATGAATATTGTAATGGATAAATAAATGCAATTTCATTATTGAAGTTTGTTTACATCTCCTGGATAACGTATTTGTTATACAGGGTGATTCACTACCAGTGCGACAAACTTGCAGGAGGTGTAGGGAGCACAAAGACGAATTGGAATCACATAGCATTGCAGGGTCCGAAATGCCTTTGTCATGCGGGAGGCCGCGTGAACAAAGAAGCAAAGAAAAAGAACAGAAACAGCAACTCGTTAGAAATTATTTTAATGACAAGTTTTACATTGGCAAAAAGCCATGCTACAGAAGGTGTTCGAAAGTTCAACCAGAAGCAGTCACACAAGCTTCACAGTGCCGCCGCATGGAATCCCTAACGTTCTGGAAGATTCCTAGCATGTCTCGAATCTCCCCGGCAGCTACAGAGATGCGAGTGATGAGATCTTCAACTGAATCAACGGGGGTCTCGTACACCAATGTCTTCATTTGACCCCAGCAGAAGTAGTCCAGGCATGATAGATCCGGCGATCTAGCAGGCCAATGAACCGGACCACCACGACCTATCCAATGTTGTACAAATGTAATGTTTAGGTGTTGGTGGACATCATTGGTGTAATGTGGGGGAGCCCCATCATGCTGGAACCACATTGAGTGGTACAACGACTGAGGAACGTGTGCTTCTTCAATAAGTTCGGGCAGGACTTGCTGTAGAAAGATCAAGTATGCCCTACCGTCCAGACTAGGTGGGGCAGAAGGTACGGTCCATTGAGGTGGTCTCCAACAATGCCGGCCCAAACATTGACAGAGAAACGGCGTTGAGTTGCACGTGTTCGCATACCATGGGGGTTCTCCAAAGTCCACAAATGGGAGTTATGTTGATTGAAGGTTCCCTCTCTTGTGAAACTTGCCTCATCCGTGAACAATACGGATGCAGCAAATGCGCTGTCTGCCACACTCTGTTGAAGAAACCAAGTAGCAAAAGTCCTCCGGAGTGGATAATCTGCAGGCTCCAAAGATTGGACGCGTTGCAGATGGTATGAACTCATTTGGTTTGTTGACAGTATCCTCCATACAGTGGATTGGGAAATACCCAATCGTTGGCCTATTGCTCGAGTACTCTTACTCGGATTGCCTTCTGCAAGAAGTAGGACATTCTCCTCATTGTCTGGCGTCCTCATTGTTCGCTCTCAATTTATAGTAGCTCTTGTGAAACAACCAGTCTCATGTAACCTTCTGTGCACACGTGCGAAAATCATATGATGAGGAGCATGCCTGTGCGGGAAACGTTCCTGGTACAAGTGCAGAGCGGTGCGCCCGTTATAGTCCGCAGCTCCATACGCGAGGTGCATGTCACCAGTTCAATGTTTGAATAGTCGTCCATCCTACTGCCTGGGGAACTGGTTCGCAAATGCTGACTTCCACCGGGATCGCTGTTCACGCGCCCTCCCATTCAACGTCCTCTACGACATGACAAAGGCATTTCAGACCCTGCAATGCTATGTGATTCCGATTCATCTTTGTGCCCCCTACACCTCCTGCAAGTTTGTCGCACTGGTAGCGAATCACCCTGTATATGGCTAAATACTATGTTAAATAATCTAGTATTTAACCATATATATTTTACTGAATTTAAAATGATTAAATACTATGTTATTTAAGATAAAGTATAATATCATTTTCAGAAATAATTACATATATTTGTAAACTTACTGAAAGGTTTTAAAGATTGCCAAAATGACAGTAATTGAATTTTTAAAGGTTTACTTGAAATCCAAATTAAAAAAAAAAAAAAAACTACCATAAACATGTCCCTAATTCACAGAGTAATATTAAATGAGTGCTGTTAACTTGAGAGGAACCTAATGATTTTATTTAGCATATTTACTAACTATCAGTCCTCACTTTAATCTTAAGAAAAAAATAATGCACCTTGCTGCACTTTCTCTTACACCACTCTGCCTTTATTCTTTGTTTGAAGAAAGTTTGTTTTATGGTCTGTCATCTGATTATAGGTGTGAATATTGTTAAGTATAATTTTTTTAATTGTATACAAAATTATGCAGTAACAAAGTTCTCATTAGAAACTTTCAAGCATTGTTACCATTTTTTAATATCAGTAAAAACTATTTGCTAACTTTAATCAGCTTTTTTTTTTTTCTGTGACTTAGGAAAATTGTTATAATTTTATAAAAAAAAACAGTGCGTTATTTTTGCTTTTTTTTTTTTTTTGTTTGTCTGACCCAAATTTGAAATTTCTCCACATAATTTTGATAGTGTTTTTTTTTGTTTTTTTCTTTTTTGACAAATTAATTAGAATTACTAGAAATGTACCCCACCAAGGGACTCTTTATCTTCTCTCTTTTTTTTTTTTTTTTTTTTTTCAGCCATTATCTACCTATTTATAGAGATAATATTGAAAACCTTCTAATTTTTTTTTTTTTTTTTTTTTTTATCTCTCATTTGTGTAATTTGCTTGTTCCATCTGCTTTTGGTGGTGAGTTTTCTAATCACATAATGCTTTTACTAATTTGTTGTCTGATTTTGATCACTTATTTTGCCTCTTCTGGGTTTTTTTTTTTTTTTTGAACTCTAATAAATTTAATGTCGTTGAACCTTTCTATTTGTGTAGGTTATATATCTAAAGATTTCTGTGAACTGGAAATTCATGTTAGTGTGATGAAGGGCTTATTGGAAATGGGAAATTAGGGTCTTGGCTCATGAGATATTTTTCTGTAAAATATATTTATATTTTTTAATATATTTAATATAATATATTTTAGTAGTGTATTGATATATTTTATACATAGTGATTTGTTATCTTGATGACACATCTGGAAGGTAGAAGTTATCTAATTGTAGAGTTTATGTATAGATTAATTTGCACCCTAAAACTGTTTGTTGGATATCACACTTGCTTCAGAAATACTAACATTGTGTTTTTCACAATGCATAATGCACTGCCCAGGCTGTATTATCCCACTCACCTTTACCTCATTTACAATGGCACACCAAGGATAATCAAATTAAAAGAACAAACAAACTTGTCTGAGAAACTTCTTAATTAATTTCACAAATATCTCTGTTCTAATCTCAGTGATTTTTCCCATCTGCAGTTTTCTGTGCCCTTTTACTTTCTGACTAAATTTCAGTTATCATTTGCTTTAACAAATGCTCATCTCATTTGTCCCAATTATTTGTTTTACGATTCCTTCATCTAAAGTGGAAGGAATCATCAAACAAATGATTCCTTCTTTTATATGTCTGTTCTGATATTCCTTATCAGAGACTTCCTACTCTAGAATATCCTCATTTTGAGATTCTTTGACTCAAAATCTTTTTACCCATTTACTACCAAATTTATTTGTTGCTTCTTTAGTCGTTCTCCAATCTACAAATCATGCAGAAACTCTTGCATTTATTTCTTTAAAACTGCTTTTCCTGTCTAACTTTTCTGACAGTAGTGAAGTAATTTTTTGGGTTGATTTTAATGTTCACAACTCCAACAATCATCGTGACTTAAATTATATCTGAATAGAAAGCATCATAGAAACCAAGAAGCTGAATTCAGGTGTGCTGCAGCCAGAAAATTCTGAATTAATCTATTCTGTAAGTAAAATAATTTTATTTTGAAGGTAGGGTACAGTGGTAGATTTCATAACTACCGTATTTCCCCATGTATAAGACGCACCTTAATTTTGGGGCCTGAAATTTGAAAAAAAATGTATTACATAAAGTTATTGAACTTAAGTTTTATTCATCATAAAATTCATACAACTCCTCATCACTGTGAAAACTCCCATCCATTTATCTTGTCCTCATCTGTGTCTGATGACGAATCACTGTCTTCATATATTGCCTCGTCCTCAGTTCCATCTATGGCATTTGAAATGCCACACTTCTTAAATGACTTGACAACGATCTCAATCTTGATATTATCCCAGGATCTTTTCACCCAGGTAGAAACTTCTCCTATAGTTGGTTTCTTCACTGTTCCTGCTGGTGTCAAATTGTCCCCAGAAGACTTCATCCATTGGTTCCATTCGTCTCTCATGACAGCTTTGAAGGGTTTGTTAATGCTGACATCAAGTGGTTGGAGCTGGGATGTCAAGCCTCCAGGTATGACGGCAAGTTTTGTTTTTTGCTCTGCAGCAATCTTCTTTGTATTTTTTGTTATATGTGCCCTGAACTAATCAAGCATCAATAGGGCAGGTTTGCATAAGAGCCCACCTGGTCTCCTGCTCCAAACTTTCTCAAACCAGATCTTCATCCCATCCTGATCCATCCAACCCTTGTCATGAATGTGGACAATCACTCCTCGAGGAATGTCTTCTTTTGGCATTGTTTTGCATTTGAAAATCAGCATAGGAGGCAGCTTAGTTCCGTTGGCACAACAAGCTAGAACAACTGTATAATGGTTCTTTTCATGTCCACTTGTCTTCAGTTACAGTTTTCACCCCCTTCTTATCAACAGTTCTGTTATTTGGGACATCAAATTGAAGGGGGACTTTGTCCATATTTGCAATCTGTCCCAACTCAAACTGATGTGTCTTCCGACATTGAATGACAAAACGATGAAATTCAAGGACCTTCTGCTCATAGCTTTCAGGCATCTTTTGGGCAAGTCTGGTGTGTGTATGCATGCTTAGTCCATTCCGTTTCATGAACCTAAAGCACCAATTGTGTCCTCCTTTTGAAATCAGTAACTTCTTTTTCATCAGCAATTCTTCTTCTTCTTCTTGCCTCATGCTGAACCATCTTTGTGGACACAGGAATTCCAATTGCCCTTTGCTCTTCAATCCATATCTTCAATTCCCTCTCTAAATCAGGCCATTTTGCTGACTTGCCTCTCATGGCCTTCTTCTTCCCGTAGCCAGTCTCGGATTGTTTTCTCAGTTGGAGGAGGACAAAACTTACGTTCAGCAGCACGATTTCCATTCACTTTTGGAAACTGGGTCACTTTTAACTTGAATTCAGCACTCTACGAAAATCTTTTCTGAGCCATTTCCGGGCAGAACGTGGCAAAACGTAACCTAATATACCGGTAACAAGTGCGAAACAATGAGCGCAAAGACAACAAGCGTGAAAAAGCGGGAAATGCAAGTAAAAAAATCTACAACCACTGTATAAGATGCACCCAGTTTTTAGACCCCAATTTTTTCGAAAAAAGGTGCGTTTTATACATGGGGAAATACGGTAGTTTGAAAGATGTGTAATTGGTTGTAATAAAACATTCTTGATCGTACACTGAGTGTCTATCTTGTTTTGAAAAGGTTAAAAATAAATGAAAAATAATGAAAACTGTTAATTAGTTATAAAAAATATTATTAATAAAACAGATAAAAATTGAAAATTTCTGCCATTTTAACAGATATAAAAGTTAAAAGTTATTAAATCTGGAGTTGCCAAAAAGTTAAATGGCATTCAGGATATCAAACATGAAGAATGCAAAAATTTAAAATAACTTCAGTGAAAATTCAGCAAAAATTTTATTTATTATTTATTTTTTTATCACTAATGTATTTCTCCCCGCCCCATTATCTGTAATGCTCATATTGTGAACACCATGCTTACATGACAGTTTCTCGTACTATCCAAAGTCAGTCAAGCTCATTTGTCGCAAATCAGTACTGAAATTGTCTGGATGACTAGAAGCAAATGACTGAATATATAATTTTATTATTATCAATAACTAAAACATTATATTTTATTAAGTAAAACCATGCTATCTCAGTCTAACATACCTGATGTGGGGGAAAAAAATAAAAAATAACCATGATTGTTTCCTTTTGTTTTCTAACAGATATACTAGGAATTTCTCAAATTTCCTCCTTTTTAAAATCTTCAGAGATAAACTGTAGAAATGATCACAAAAATATCACAATACAATAGACTTGTGAATTTATAGTTTTCTATACCATCACTATAAGTTAAAAGTAGTTTAAGTTTGTTGTGATATTAATTATTTCATTTATATATGTAGTTTTCTTTCTTTCTTATCAATACATTTTATAATTTATTAAAAAAGCTTTCACTTTTTTTTTCTTTTGTAATACACCTTATTAATCCTCCTTCATAATGTATTACAAGAACAAGAGTCTGAAGAGGAACATGATTATATGGTGCCTGGTCTAGGGCATGGTGGAACAATTGTGTAGGTATAAAATTATGAAACTCTTTTACTAAATTTAATTGAAATAAGTTTCATGCTAACCATTGAACTTTGTGTTCAGACATTTTATTAAACTATTTTTTTTTATTACATAAACCACCACAGTAATGTGAAACAACATTTTATTAAAACTCCTGCATTATTGAGAACATTCTGTCGTGCAGCTAGTTCTCTTACAAGGACATCAATGCAATGGCAACTAGCAGTTTTTATCCTAAAAACTGCTAGTTACCATTAACTTTAAAATTTATTTGTCTCATGACTAGTTAGGCAACTGATTTATAATTGTAATTTGATAATTTGCTCTTGCCTGAAAATGCTGAGCTTTCTAAAGCTTTGCATATTAATTAACAACCCATTGTTGAATCTGTTGCTTCTTTTTGTGGGGAGGATGTTTACTCCATATTCCATTATGTGCATTATACCCCAGGCATTTTGTGTAGTGTGGGGAGGAAGCTGATACAAATATTCTTTTTCCTATCTCATTATTCTTGTCTATGTGGAAACAGACAAGCCTTGTACTTGCATTCTACTTTTACTGATGTTGGGGTTTTCTTTTGTCAACAACTGATGGGTTCCATTTGTAATTTCCGTAAGACCTCTATATCTAATCGAGTTATATCACCCCATCATGGATCCACCGCTGCTTTGTACAAGGAGGATGCTCACCCCCCAAACAATCCATTGTGTGTGGGGGAGGATGCTCACCCCCCCACACACAATGCGTAGGACATTCAGTTGCTTAGGTTTTCTCAAAGGTTCTTTTGCAGTTTTGATCTGTGGTGAGTACAGATGTGTGCTCAAATTCCCAGATTACCACAATGGAAGGCATGGTAGGCTGTATCTGATTTGTCAAACCTACTACCTACAGCCAACTGCCTACTGATACTTCCTACCATTCCTTCCATTGTGACAATCTCTGAAAATCAGGGCATCTGTACCCACCACAAATTAAAACTACAAAAGAAGAACCTTTAAGGAAGCCTTTTTATTAAACTCTTCTGTAACTTTTCCATTGACAAAAATCAAGGATCAAATTCTGATAGTCTATGTTTCAACATTTCAAAACAACAATAGAAAAGAAAATGAAGAATGGTGAACAGCAGAACACCATTGGATCCTTTGAGACGGTATGCCATACAGATACCAGAACTCCAACAGAATCCCTTGCTGAAGTCTTTAGCCTGGAACCAGCTCGCCATATTCAACATTCATCCATCCATTCATTTGGCCTTGATCACCTCAAACCGTATCTTATCTGGTTCTCTTTACATAGTCCTGCACAAGCAAATTTTTGTTGTTTGTATTCCAGTTCCTCCAAAGTGTATTTACATATAATTTTCATGTTTCTATTTAATATTTAACTTATGGTTTAACTTGACTATAGAACTCTAAGTCATCCATATTCTGAACATCATGTTAATGCAGACATATACGTTCTTTAGCTTAACATTAGACATAATTTCTTAATTAGTTCAGTAGGTTTTATTAAACTCATACATAATGAGTTTAATAAAACCTATTTGTTAAGAATTTTCACATGGTATAATAGTGTTATTTTATTATTATATATGTATATTAATATACATAGTATAAATTTTACCCTATCGACAGAAACCATGTAACATTCTTTCCCAATTATATTATAATGTTCAATTAGCTGATGAGAATTTAGTTGAAACCCATGAAATGGAAATCTCTGTGGCTAAGACCAAGATGGTTTATTGAAAAGGACTTTAAGTTCTGGGGAACACCTCACACAATCCAGATTTTTGGGAGTCCAGTATCATATCAGGTCGTATCAAGTCATTGAAAAAGACGCAAGTTAGGGTTAAATTTAAAAGTGTCTGCAATTCTGCCCACACACGATAGGAGGCAGTATATGATGAGAGCCTTGTCAATCAATTCAGCCCTGGGGAGATTGTGCAAGGCTCACAGGGTAGAATTTGTTTCAGCGTGGTTGGTGCTTGCTAACAGGAGAGATTGTTATCGAGGCAGTGTTATCGAGGCTACAGTATCGAGGCAATGTTAGGTGGGTCGGAAAACTGCTAGATTGGGGGGGATTCACAGACTAAAAGATTAACGGTAGCCACAGACAGAGGCAAAAGTGATTCTTGCATTGCTTCTACTGTAATGAGCAGCAGCCTAGAGAGCAAGTTGCTGGGGACTTAAAGAGCTGCTGGGAGTCATCATGGAACAAGTAAATACATGGGCTGTGTTAGGGTAACTAAGAGAACAAGTTTGTTTGTTATTTGGTTTTTAGGAGCATTAGCAATTAAGGCCATATTGCTCCAGGGATATGCGGTGGTCATTCCCTTACCTTTCCACATCTTCCGTATTTGGTGGTCACGGGCTCGAATCCCGGTCTAATCAAGAAGCGTGTGCTTCGCACTGCTGCCCCTGCCCACCTGGGTATGGAGGTGCCGTAAGAACAAGTGCATGTATACTTGCATGTATAGTAATGTTAAAAGTATAGTAAATAAAATTGATGAATTTAAAGTGCAGATCAAGGCATCAAAGGCAGATATTGTTGGGATATCAGAGACATGGGGTCACACAGATATAAGCAGTGCAGAATTGGACTTAGGGGAGTACAATGTGTACAGTTGTTGTTATTTGGGTTTTTAGGAGCATTAGCAACTAAGGCCATATTGCTCTGGATATGCAGTGGTCATTCCATGACCTTTCCACATCCTCCGTATTTGGTGGTAACAGGCTCGAACCCCGGTCTAATCAAGAAGCGTGTGCTACGCACTGCTACTCCTTCCCACCTGGCTACGGAGGCGCCTCAATGTGTACAGAAAGGACAAACAGGGTAGGAAGGGAGGAGGGGTTATGCTATTAGTTAAGAAACATAACATCTAAGGAAGTGAATCCAGTTAACATGGGTGGACAGTTCAATGTTCAGTCTGTTTGGTGTGACATAAACACTGGGAAAGGGAAAATGAGAGTAGAAGTATGTTATAGGCAGTGGTCAGTTGAATATTTTAACAATGGGGTCGCACTTTTGCCGACTTTTTGATGTGAAACATCCTTTGGGGGGATACCTGCTGAGTCGGTCATGGAAATGACGTCACCTGGGGCATCTGCCACAGGCGCTTCCCACGCTCAGATCACTAGTCTGTGTGTAGCACTCACTAGTAGTATGATTAGAGTGACGCATTTTTCGTGACCAGTACGATATCTCGAGTTCTAAGTTTTTGGAATTTTTGAATAGCCTGACGTCACAATCATACTTCCTGCAGTTACTACTGCAGTAAGTATGATTGCAATTATTTGTCATATGACTGCAACAATACAGAGATTTGTCAACAAATTCTTATTTCGTCTCGCATTTTCTCATCCGCAGATGTTCGGGGCACCAAACATTCCATTGTTAGGTGCTCTGACATTTAGATACATTGCAGTAGCAAGTATACGTCTCTTACTTTTGTTATCATAAATCCATTTTATATTGTCTTCCAGAAATTATGGAAATTTGCGAATGATCAATAAAATATTTATAATTCAAAAGCTCTTTTATTTCGTAATCAGTATATACAAATCAAAATATCTAAAAGAAATGCGAAGGATGTTTCACATAAAACCATCTACCACAAGTGCTCGGCAGACGCGTGACTTTTTTATTCTTTTTTTTTACAACTAGGGAAATATAATGGATAAAATTTTTAATATTGCGAAAAAAAATTACAAAAATATTTCCCATATTACAAATAACGAATTATCACAAAACATTCTAGAATATAAAAACAAATATTACATAAAAAAACTGCTCTAGAAAAGGTTGTTGGGATTTCCGGTAGCATATGTTTAAAATTTCTTTCAGTGGTATTATTATTTTCTTTATTTAATTTAAAATCACTCTGTTGAATTAATAACTTATCCTTTAAGGATAAAACAATGCATTTAATTACTTGTCATGAGGTAATTTTACTGTTTTTAGTTTCGATTTTGATTCCTTCAAATTCTTTCCACTTCAAAATACTCTCAATTTTAGCCTCAGAATTTTTCAAATTAGCAATAGTATTGATAGTTCGAATAATTAATTTATCTGCTTTTACCATAGTGAATCTGTAAAACTTCTGAAAGGTAAGAGAGCTCCTGCAGGATGTAGATGATTAGTGCTAAATGGTTAAGAAATTCCATATTTAAAAGTCGATTTAACAATCTGGAATATTTAACTTCTGATTCAAAATGTTTGCACAATGCAGGATAATTCCCTTAAACCACAATTACCATCTGCAAGCTTCAAGTTGCTTCTCGTAGCCAGAACACACGACTGATCTTTGTAGTTTCCACATCAAGTTTTCACTGCAATCATCTTTAATTCACGCTGGTTTTTTGGAGATCGGTGATATAATGCATACAGTTTTTTTTTTTTTTTTAATTATTGCCCCTATGCCATTATATTTTAGAACATTTTCTACGCAGTGAAAGCCTTGACGAAATTTCAAAATCTGTCAACATTTCATCTTCGTAAAATTTATATAATATCTTAGTTGCCCCAATCCCCCCCCCACGTTGCTACTGGCACCAGTTCTTTGAATATTGTGCAAAATGTCGGAATCACACGGATATTAAGCTACTGTGACCATGTAAACATAGACAGGAGAAATTTACTGGAAGACTTGGATCACTCACTTCTCCGAAAAATATACGCCCGTTTGTCAGAGTAAATGGGAACCAGAGCACAGCTTTGACCAAAGGCTATTATCCATGTTGGGAAACTTCTTAATCCTCTGACTGGCTATGGAAAGCATATTGACTAGCGCGACTTCTCAGTATGCGACTGCATAGATTTTACATACACCACTAACATTGTGAAACGTAATCATTTTCACTCTTCATTCGTGCTTTCTAATTACCTAAAGGCCAGAGGTGAGAACAATGCATACAAAGTTGTCTCTCCTGATCCAATCATTACATAGAAATTATTTTTGTTCAGCAGAAACTACTGTATTTTAAATGTAATTACCAAGAGGAATATAAAAAAATTCGGTATAAAGAAGTTGGTTAAACAGAGGTCCGACTGTAATTAAATCAAAAATGAAGCAATTTTAAAATACATAACTGATCGATTGCACCATTAAAATGCTGGGAATAGAGCCCCGCTCGCCCCACCATAGTTTCAGCTCTGGATACTCAATAATTGCATCCAGGATTTCAATTGTAAAATAAATGATCGTCTCAACAATGGGTTGGCAGATGTTCAAAAAAATATATATAATAATAACAATGGGCTCTCACGAGCCCATGCGAGCTCACTATAGCTCACCACTGGTTATAGGCCTAATGACTCTGATGAGTACAATGAACAGTTGTGCAGAGAAATAGAATGGTCCAGTAAATCATAATGTCTTGTAAAAGTCTGAGACCACAGTAGTGGTCTCAGACTTTTTAAATTCTATACAGTGGAATCAACTGATGATGTTACCAATGTTGAATTCTAAATGGAGAGCCTTCAGGGACTTGATTTTGGAGGCTACTAGGCTTTTCATTCCAACTAAGAAATACTGTTCAAGGTTTGGCCCTAAATGGATATCAGATGAATTACTGAAGCTCGTGGCAGAGAAGAAAAATGTATGAGATGCATATAAAGTATCAGATGACACAGAAGCCTATGGCAGGTATAAACTAGTCTGTAATCAAGTCACAAAGGAGGTTAGGCAGGCGAAAGCAGATTACTAGAAATCTTTGGCAAAGGAAAGGGACGAATCAGATTGGTCCACTTAACATAGATGGTTCGACTACTGATGATTATGCTCAAGTAGCTGATAAATTGAATGGGTATTTTGCATCTACATTCGCTCATGAGGAGTTATTCAAGGAGGGGAATGCCAGAAGTTTATCAAACTTTAACAGGGAGCTAAGTGATTTTGTTATAACTGAGAGCAAAGTGGAGGAGAAATTTTTGAAGTTAAAGATAAAGAAGGCACCTGGAATCTATCCTGTTATATTAAAGGAGGCAGCAAACCCTTAGCCATAATTATGAGAGCTTCGTTGGACTCAGGGGAGGTCCCCAATGCAAATGAACCCCAATTCACAAAGGAGGTTCAAAGGGTGACACAAATAATTATAGACCTGTTAGTTTAACTTCTGTTCTGGGGAAAATAATGGAGTTACTGGTTAAGGAGGTGATACAGGATCATCTAGATAATGAGAAGTCTTGTCTGACCAATTTGATTGGATAAAACGATGTGGTCACAAAGAAACTGGATGCAAAAAATTATTTTGATATTGTTGGTATACTTGGATTTCAGGAAAGCTTTTGATACTGTTGCACATGGAAGACTGCTGTAGAAATTGGAGCGGTATGGCATTAAGGAAAGTTACTGCAATGGATAAAGGGATGGTTGAGTGGGAGATGGAAGAGAGTGGTAATAAATGGACACTAATATATGTAAACTAATGTTATTAGTGGAGTGCCCCAAGGTTCGTGCTAGGCGTATCATTGTTTGGTTTATTGATCTATTATATCGTTGAAGGTATATTAGGCTTAATGTCCAAGTTTGCAGACAATACAAAAGTTGGCAAGGTTGTTAATGAAAGTAAAGACAGTATGCTACTGCTACAGGATCTACAAAAGTTACGCAGACAGGCTGAGAAGTGGCAACTGAAGTTGAACATTGACAAATTCAAAGTACTTCATATGGGTAGTAGTAACCCAAGGGAAATGTACCAACTGTGTGGTACTACACTCACGGAGGTGGAGAATGAATAACACCTGGGGGTAATTGTGCAGTCAGATATGAAGTTCTCTGAGCAGTGCAAATGGGAATTTATAGGAATTATAGGAAGTTTGCTAGCAGAGAAGGAGGTAATTATCCCTTTGTTTGTTCGTTTGTTATTTGGTTTTTAGGAGCATTAGCAACTAAGGCCATATTGCTCCTAAAAATGTGGTGGTCATTCCTTGACCTTTCCGCATCCTCCGTATTTGGTGGTGACGGGCTTGAACCCCGGTCTAATCAAGAAGCGTGTACTACGCACTGCTGCTGCTCCTTCCCACCTGGCTACGGAGGCACCTAATTATCCCTTTGTATAAGGCAATAGTCAGGCCACACCTTGTGTACTGTATACTGGTCTAGAGGCCTCATTTTAGGAAGGCCCCGAGTGCCAAGCGATAGTGTCCAAGCGATTTTCCTAAGTGATATATAGTGCTCTTTCTAAGTGATTTCGTTATATTTTCTTTCCAGTGCTTTTCTCATCCTTATTTCTTTATAAGTGGTTCTGTACTTAACAGATCCTAAGTAAGAACCCAGAAAGGAAAATTACCTTTCTTTTCCTAGTATATTTATTAATTTTCGCACCAACAAACTAACCTCTCCAACCGCTTGGCCACTAGGTGGCACTGCTCCTGCCTCCACGTGGCGGGGCTGGAAGTCTGGGAGAAGAAATCCACTCTCCCAGGGCTAAAAGGAGCAACGATGGACAAAAATAAACAGTCCTCGTGTGGATCTTATGATTCAGAACTGGACAAACATAATCCAGATCATGACGACACAAATGTATCCCATGCTAAGAGACAAAAAAAAGAAGGAATGGATAAGACCACACCACTCTTTCTAATACTACACTCCTCCACAGACCAACCATTGAGTAAGCTGTCCCCATTTTTGATACAGAAATGTCTCGAAAATGTGGCTGGCCCTCCAAAAATGGTTCGGCGATTAAGATCCGGAGATTTATTGATCAAAATGACCGAACATAGACATGCTGAGAGGCTATTGAAAATATCTACTTTCGGTGGAATTCCCACGAAGGTTACCCCACATGCCACCTTAAACTCCTCTAAAGGGGTAATATCAGAGTGGGATCTATTAAACGTATCAGAGGATGAACTTGTGCATGAACTAAGAGATCAAAATGTGGTACAAGCCAAAAGAATTGTTATTAAAAGAGATGGAGAACCTGCTCCCACACGGACGGTGATTCTAACATTCGAAACACCAAATCTACCTACTTATATTAAAGCTGGTTATCTTAGATGCCAAGTAAGACCATACATTCCAAATCCAGTCCGGTGCTTTAAGTGCCAAAAATTTGGTCATTCCCAAGCTGTCTGCAGAAGTGTAGCCACTTGTGCTAACTGTGGATCAAAAGAGCATACACACACAAACTGTAACACTGAAGTGCAAATTTGTCCTAACTGCCATGGTAACCACTCTGCCTTCTCTAAGGAATGCCCTCAATGGAAAAGAGAAAAGAATATTCAAAAATATAAGATTGAGCAGAAAGTATCCTATCAAGAAGCTAAAAAACATTTTGCAGTACCTGCTAAGTCACCTACATATGCTTCAGTTACCCAACGGCTACGCTCAGTAGAAACTCAGACAGACTGCTCAGTCCCTCCAAATATCTCAATATCTGGTTGGGCTAAATCGCTCCTCTCCTCATCAAAGGAAAAACCTATTCCTAAATATGCTACTCGAGAAGCAAATACTCCTGTAACAATACCTCCGGATAAAAAGCCTATTGAGAAACCAAATGAACGAGCCAAGACCCCTGAAAGAAGCAACACTACTAAATTTATATCCGATACCATGGATATTGATGAAAAGATAGATGAAGATGACTCAATTCTTGAGATTCATCCAGAGGATGACATTGACACCGGTAGGCCAGTCTTCCCAAAAAAAGAAAAAGCAAAAGTAGACAAGCGCAAACAAAAAAATCCGCCGTAAGAAACCAAACCCTCCTTTTAAAACCAAACAATGCAGACAGTGATTCAATGGAATTGTCGCGGATTTCGTGCTAATTTAGATGACCTCTACGATCTGCTAAGTGAATATAAGCCCGTCGCAGCATGCATACAAGAAACAAACCTGACGAATGCAGTATCTATAACAGTTAAACGCTTCACCATGTATAGAAAAGATAGAAACTGCTCTAATGCAGCACACGGAGGAGTAGCGCTGTTAGTAAACTCTTCAATTCCCTCCAGACCTGTTCCCTTGCAAACACCGTTGGAGGCAGTTGCAGCCCGTATCACCATTGGCATAACGATAACATTAGTCTCATTGTATCTGTCACCAAACCACGCTTTCACCCTTGCTGATTTAGATGACTTAGTAAGACAAATACCCGCTCCTTTCTATATTCTGGGTGACTGGAATGGCCATAACCCTCTATGGGGTTCTCAACAACTTGACTGCAGAGGGAAAATAATTGAGAAATTCTTGGATAAACACAATCTAACTATTTTAAACACAGGTGATCACACATATGTTCATGTACCATCTGGCTCAAGCTCTGCCATTGACCTAACAGTATGTTCTCCAACAATATTTCCTCTCATAGACTGGACAGTTACTGACAACCCTCTTGGTAGTGATCACTTTCCGATCATCTGTAATTTCTGTACAAGTTCTCCTCCGATCAACAGAATTAGAACAATTTGGAAATTTGACAAGGCCAACTGGGCTAAATATCAAGAAATAGCCCATTTAGATTCCACTATCATTGCTACTGACAAGATCGATTCTGCAGTAAGCTATATCACAGAACGAATAATGACAGCAGCTGAATCCGCTATCCCGAAATCATTTAAAATCCGACTCCATCCAAAAATGTGGTGGAACGAAGCATGTAGCATTGCTAAAAGAGAAAGAAATAAATCCTGGAATCAGTTTAGAAAACATCCAACCACAGCCAACCTCCTACAGTTTAAAAGAGCAAGGGCTAAGGCTCGTTATATAAGACGGATAAGTAAAAAAGAAGCATGGGCACGCTATGCTGCCACAATAAACAGATTCACAGATACTGCTACAGTCTGGAAAAAAATCAAACGTATCAATGGCAAATACCCACTTGTTACTTCCCCAATTCTATTTCTGAAAGGAAAGGAAATTTCTGAACCCGAAGAACTTGCTAATGCATTTGGCTCGTCTTTTGAATCACTCTCAGCTGTTTCCGCCTATGAACCAGCCTTTCAGATGCTAAAACGCGATACAGAAAAGTATAAACTGAATTTTAATACCGCTCTCCAACATTCATACAATCTGCCGTTGACCATGACTGAATTGCTTAATGCGCTCACAAAAGTGAAAAACAGTGCTCCAGGTCCTGATGGAATTTATTACTCAATGATTTCCCATTTAAGTGAAAGATCATTAAGTGGTCTCTTACTACTTTATAATAGAATTTTCTTAGAGGAATATTACCCCACCAGCTGGTGCCATTCTTATGTGCTAGCCTTCCCGAAACCAGGAAAAGACCACACAGATCCAACAAACTATCGACCTATCTCCTTAACAAGCTGCTTGGGAAAAACAATGGAAAAAATACTTAACACCCGACTAACGTGGTATTTGGAGACTCAAAACATTCTGAGTCCAAGCCAGTATGGTTTTCGGAGAAGTAGATCGACGCTCGATCTCATTATCAAAGCAGAAGCAAATATTCGGAACGCCTTTCTAAGAAATGAACACTTTGTTATGATATGCATTGACATCGAGAAAGCATTTGATACAACTTGGCGTTATGGGATTCTTCGGGACTTACATAAATCTGGTCTTCGGGGTCATCTCCCGAAATTCATTCAGAACTTCCTATCTAACAGATCCTTCCAAGTCCTCTACCACTCGTCACTATCTGGCACATATGTTCAAGAAGAGGGAGTTCCCCAGGGCTCAGTGCTGAGTGCAACACTTTTTGCCATCAGGATCGATTCTATAACTAATTGTATACCTAACACAGTTGATGCATACCTGTATGCTGATGACCTTGCCATCTCATGTCATTCTCAAAATATGCGACTTATTGAGAGACAACTACAAGTCACCATTAATAGAATAGTCTCTTGGGCCAAAAACAATGGCTACAGAATTTCTAAACCGAAAACAACTGCAGTACACTTCTGTCGTAAACGTACATTGCATCCTGATCCAAACCTCCAGTTAGACTCCCATTGTATTACATTTCAACCAAGCACTCGTTTTCTTGGTATAATACTTGATAAAAAATTAAACTTCCTTGAACATATAAAATATATTCGTACCAGCTGTCTTAAGAAACTAAATATTCTCAGAGTAATCTCCTCTATGTCGTGGGGTGCAGATCGGTACATGTTGCTACATTTATACCGCTCATTAATTAGATCCCGCTTAGACTATGCATCTCCTGCATACGCCTCAGCCAGGACAAGTGTACTGAAATGGCTTGATCCCATTCATCATAGTGCACTTCGAATAGCACTGGGTGCCTTTCGTACATCTCCCATATTAAGTCTATATACGGAAGCCAATGAACCGCCGCTAGACCTTCGGCGACAAATTCTTCTCCTAAATTATGCCGCAAAAATCAGCAGTTTTCCACATCATCCGATATGGCAATATCTCTTCAGACCAAAATGGGAAAACCTCTATCGTACTAAATCACGTCTCAACAAACCATCTGGCATTAGGCTTCAAGCTCTAAACACTAGCTGGGGACTCAACATGAATAACATAATGCAGGATACTAGCATGCAAATCCAGCCATGGCAAATACCCACGATAGATATTGAAAAATACTATCAGAAATGGGGAAAGAATAATCTTCCAGATATTAACATCAGACAATTACATCTGGCCCACTCAATTCAGTTTAGCAGTTACGTGCAGCTATATACAGATGGATCCAAGACTGCTAGTAAAGTTGGTACAGCTGTAGTCCTGCCAGATGCTATCATCGCCAAACAGCTCGCCCTCATAATGTAGTAATTATACTGCTGAGTTGTATGGTATTTTACTAGCCCTGGAGAAAATAAAAGAAGCCTCATATACTCAATCCATAATATATACCGATTCATTAAGTGCCGTGAATTGTATGCAATGTAAACGCCCCAACAGTCATCCTCTGGTACAACAAATCTGGACTCAGTTAATGGCAATTCATGCACGTGGTCACCACATAATTTTTTGTTGGATTCCTGGTCACTCTGGAATCCCAGGAAATGAACAGGCAGATTTAGCTGCCAAAAATGCTTCAAATCGTATTTCTTCCAATTTCAGGACACCTTATGTTGACTTTAAATCCATTATACAGCAGACCTCTAAAGAACAGTGGAAACATATATGGGAAAAAGAAATAAATAATAAACTTTTTGAAATAAAGAAAGAACCCAAACAGTGGCGATCCAGTCTAAGGGAAAATAGAAAAGAAGAAACCGTACTAGCGCGACTGCGCATTGGTCACACATACCTCACTCACAGTTATTTATTAAGAAAGGAAGATGCCCCACAATGCAGTAACTGTTCATGTCCACTCACTGTAAAGCATATCATTATTGAATGCCCAATATATATAAGAGAACGAAAAACTGCTTTCTCCTTACTTTTCAAAAATTGCAATCAATTAACACTACGTAATGTTCTAGAAGATCGTCAAGATATGGATGACGTTTTTATTTTCCTAAAATTGATTGATAAATATCACCTTGTTTAAATTATTATCAGAATCAGCCTCAACAACAAAGATATACTAGTTAGAAATCAGTGCATTATAGCCACAGTTGCTGATGCACCAACAAACCTAACAACAACAACAACAACAACATCATTTTAGGAAGGATGTAGAGTTGCTAGAATGAGTACAGAGAAGGGCAACAAGATTCGTGAGAGGAACAAAGGGCGCATTTATGAAGAAAGGCTTAAGGTCTACAAGTTTCAGCATCTGGAGACTAAGCAAGGTGATCTGATCAAGATGTATGAGGCCTTGAATGGTTTGAGCAGTGTCAGTGCTGACAAGATACTTTCAGTTGCTCAGATTAAGAACCTGAGGGAGCATAGATTCAAATTGAGTAAAGACAGTTATAGAATAGATGTGCAGAAGTTTTCCTTTAGCCAGTGGGTAGTTGATTGCTGGGACAGACTTCCATCTGTTGTTGTGGAAGTTGATAGCTTAAATAAATTTAATGCTGAACTAGACAAACATTTGGAGTGAACAGGTTGGTGAAATGGGAAGGTTTGGTGTTTTTTTTTTTTTTGGCTGATGCTCTATAAGCTTGCTTTTTTGCATCATATGCCTCAACTAATGCTAATATTCCTCACCATATCAAGTACCTAAGTGTAATTGTTGATGAAAAATTACCCCATGCAAAATATGTAAAAGACAAAATAAGAGTTGTATACTCTAAGGTCAAGAGACTGGTAAGAGTGTAATTGGGTATCAAAGGTAAAGCTCATATTCTGTATAAGTGTCTCTTTGTTCCCATATCTGTTTACAAATGGGAAGTGAGGATTTAGCTGTTTGTTTGTTATTTGGATTTTAGGAGCATTAGCAACTAAGGCTATATTGCTCCGGGAATATGCGGTGGTCATTCCCTGACCTTTCCGCATCCTCCGTATTTTATGGTGATGGGCTCGAAGCACGGTCTAATCAAGAAGCGTGTGCTATGCACTGCTGCTCCTTCCCACCTGGCTACAGAGGCGCCTGAGGAATTAGCATTCTCTAGTTAAGATTGTATTATGTCTTCTCAAAGGTTTACCCTTTTAGGGGTGACCCAGGCATTCAGAACTGTCTTCAACAATGCCTTGCAAGTAGTTTCTGGATGTGAGCCCATTGACGTGGTGATTATGAAGAGGATTTTAGAGTTTGCCAATAGAACAAACAGGTCGACAGAGATATATATGGTGTAAGACCATGTCCAGATATCATGAGGAAATATTGGAAGAAAGGTTTGAACGAAGAAAGAATAAGGTTTCAAACTAAGGTACAGTTTGAAACTTTGTTCTGGGTATACCTTTCCAATGTGGCAGGCACATTGAACTGGTTCTGCTATGGGTTGAGTCACCTATGCCCACTGTGGATGCAATTTCACAAAGGAAGGTGGCCAGCAATGGGGCAGTATTCTACTGTGATGGTGATAGGTCATGGGTGAAATTGATTAGGGCTAGTTCAAATTCAAATTGCTATTTGCATATGTGGTGATGTTGAGGACTCATGGAAAGTTTTTGGGAATGTAAGAGATATACAGATTTAAGATTAGATTTGGAAAGGTATGTTGAGAATAGTTATGCAGTAACATGCAGACTGTGTATGCAGTCTTTAACAGCAACAAAAAGCATTTGAAGTTTATTGAATTTAGTTAATCTTTTCTTTGTAAGAAGGTGTGTTGCTGTTAGTAATACATAATATTGTATATAGTGTAAATAGTGCAGTCTAAACAGTAGTTTTAAATATGAAAAAATTTTATGTTTACAGATTTCATGTTGTACAGTTTCATGTTATATAGGTATTTCTTTTTCCTAATACACGTTTTGAGTATTAGGAAAAAGAAATAAAAAGCACGAATACACTATTAGTCGAGGAAATGCTCACCTTCTAGTAGTAATAGGTTATTGGATCAGATGAGTAATCAAGGTATGCTTCTCCAAATAATGGTGAAATATTCCAACTCATGAACTCCACATAGTGAAGTGAAGTGCCCAATAAGAGACATAATGAAGTGCATAATAAGAGACACAGTGATTCACAAACCTAACCATAGTCACAAGCCAATATAGAATGAGGCTATACTCTACTTGTATAAACAGATTTATTATTAACATTGTTGATATCTCAGAAATTATATTTCTGTTGATATCTTGGTATATTGATACTAGTATCTTGCATTTTCGTTTATTAAAGAAAGTAACTTCAGATTCTTATACAAGTCATTGTCAAGATTGCTGCCATTAATTTTGATATTCTGGTCTAGAAAATTATGTATTTATGCTATTATAAAGTCTTCTCTAAATCAAGTGCTGTCAGCTAGACATGGTCTTTAATTTCATAAATGTTTGTATAGATTATACATATGTCTTTTTTTTTTTTAGGTTAGAATTTCATTATTGTAATTATTAATATACAATTTCTCATGGAGTCAAAAATATCAGTTAAAATTGATATTTTGACCCCCTAGTACTCCATTAGTTGGTATGTAAATTTTGAAGCAGTCATCATTCAATAATTATGTATGTTGATTTATTGATTGATTTACTCTCTAAAGTCATCATCTCTGAATTTGACTTAATCACAGAGGAAGAAATTGTCCTAGAACTACAGAGTCAAAAGGTTGTACAAAGGAGTTACTTATTAGAAAAAGATGGTCTATTCACATCTAATATTATCCTAAACCTTCAGCACATCTTTCTAAATAGCGTAAAAGTGAACCCTAAATTGTTAAACCAGTCCACTTATACATTCTGAACTCTGTAAGACGCTGAATATTCCAGAAATTCAAACTGCATACTACATTTTCAAACTGCTTTTCAACAAGTTCCTGTTTTTTCAAACTGTGATCTCAAGGACAATGCACAAACAGTATAATTTTCAAACTTAAAAATGTCCAAACTGTAAAGATAACCATCTAGCCTCTTTCAGAGCATATGAACAGATGCAGAAATACAAAATAGAACCCAAGATAACATAACAGGATGCAAAAAAAGCAAGCAAATTTTTCCATACATTAAAGGTACTTAAGCCGCAGAAATGGCAATCTGTCACAAATTGGTGTATCATCCCTGTGAATATTTCACTTGCTGATTGGGCTAAATCACTACTTATTTCCCTTCACTAATTTTATACTCATTCAATAACTGACCAAACAAGCAGTACACAAAATTTAAACCCTCCAGCTGCCACTTCAGTCAAGCCAGAGAAAAGGATACGAAACTAATGTGAAGATGTCACCCAGATACTTGTATGAATATTAGCATTAGAAGATGCATATGATGCAAGAAAGCAAGCTTATACTGCATCAGCCAAAAATATATATATATACAGGGTGTCTCAAAAATATTGGTACAAACGTTTAGGGGAGGTAAGTAACATCTAAAGGAATGTGAATCGCATAGGAACCCATAACCAGAAACATCACCGTAAAACGTCAGTAGATGGCGCTGCTCATCAGTTTGCGAGAGGGAAATCTCTGGTTTACTCATTTAAGCAGTAGTCACCGCATGAAGAGCATGCATCGATATATGAACTGTGAGCTGGCAGACATGCACCTAGTGTACAGATTAGCAGAGGGCAATGGACGAGCCACTCAACGAATTTATGGAGAACGCTTCCGAGATAGAC